>NC_067399.1:438437516-439057516 GCF_016432865.1 Antechinus flavipes
CCTCTATCCCACTTAATAAGTGACCTATTTGGTAGGAGAGTAGCTATCTGGTTGTGAGAGGAAGCTCCAGGTCCACCCAAAGCCAGACCATTCCTACTCTGTGGTTCGGACAGATGCAGCAGCCAGAAGCTCTCCTGGATCAGGGGATAAGGGTTATAGATCCCAACCCCAAACCTGGATCAAGCTGGAGGGGGAGGCCAGACAGCCTGGCCCACATCTGTCTAAAGTCACTGGGATGAGCCCAGATTTCCTTACTGAGGACTGTTCTGACATGGGAAGTTTTGTCCTTCTGCCCCTCAGTGAGCTGGGAATTGCTCATTGCCCATTCCTCCGCCCTGGACAGGTTGGTGCTAGTGGAAAGTGGAGGGGTGCAGAGGAGGAAGCCTGGTTCATCTCCAGGCTATTTTGAGACCCTGGCTTGGATGTATCCCAGCAGGCAGGAGCTGAGCTGCTCAGAGTGTGTCTGGAGGAGGAGTGGAGGGGAGAAGGAGGAGGAGGAGGGTAGACCATCATCCCGACCTGAAACCCAGAGGTAATCCCTAGCCTCCCTGACCTCGCCCCTTACACCTAGCCTCAGCCCAGGAGAGCGTCTCATCCCATAGCCCCATGGCCTTGGGAGACACCTTCTCTCCCAGGACTGTGAGGGCGGGACCCCCCCTAGGACTCCTCACTCAGTTCAGCTCAGCTCAGCTCCCAGCTCACGATCAGCTCCTGCCAGCTGCCCCTCGTTATTCTCAAATGCTCATTAACCATAATTAGCACGGAGCTGGTAACGAAGGGTGTGAGTGAGTCACCATTTCTTTCAGGGAGCATCTGCTGAGCAGAGCAAGAGGGAGCGAGGAACACCGAGACTGGCGACTCCATGACCCACAGCTCAGCTCCACTCCAGCTGGGGCCCCCAGCCCCATTTCTATCCCCATCCATCATCCCAGCTGCCTCCACCTTAGAACCCAGTCTAGTGCCAAGATGGAGGCCCAGAAATGCAGAGAATACTTCTTCCCCTGGACAATAAGGAAGTCAGAAGGGTCTACCCAGCAGGTGCTCCACCACTCGGTCAGGGCAGGGGCTCTAGATTAACGCTGGCAGTGCCAGGCAGCAGCAGAATAAAGGAAAGAGCCCTGGTTCGGTTCCCAGCTCTGCCACTAACTTGTGTGATCCTGGACAAAACAAGGCCATCTCTGGGCTTGGGTTTTCTTCTTTGTCTTATAGGACTATAGGATGGCAGGGCTAGAAGGGAGCGTATACTCCTTATACATATGAGGAGTCCCAAGGGAAGTCCCACTACCCTTCCTCCTACACTGTGCCCAGGACACAATCTTCCCCTCCCACCAACCATCATTTTCTCAGATCCTGACAAACACTCACTCTGAGTAACGCCGGTCAATGCTGCTGAAGAGCTCCCGGAGTTCCCCGGAACTGAGAATCCCATCTGCAAAATAATTCTGGAATTCCTCAAAGGACAGCTTCCCATCATCTATGGGAACGGGGGAAAGGAGACGTTAGAATCCTAACTCAGAATCCAAGCCTTAGCCCCAGCCCCTTTGGAGGACAGGGAAGTGGGAGATACAGACACTGGGGACAGGGATCGTCAGGCCTTTCAGAATGCCCCCATGAACCCCCTGTTTCCACAGACTGGCAGGAACCAGGGAGATGGATTTCTCCTGTCCAGTCAACATCAGGTCATTCTCCAGCTACCATCGGCCCATAAGGAGACAGAGCGAGTCCTGCCCTGCAAGGTTAAATTTCTGCGAGTTCCAAAAGGGAGGCTAGTTAGCTGTTTGTGGGGAGGGGAAAGGATCTGAGCTGGGACCAGGAATCTGGGGATTGATGAGAGATTGCAGGAAGCAATGAAAAACAGGGGCTATCCGGACAAGGACAGATAGATAGAGATATCCCAGAGGTTATCAGAGACATCTAACCAAGGCTCTTTGGGGCTGAGAAGGGGAAGGAAGGGAAGGATCTTCAGAGCTTCAGGGCAGGCCAGCCAGGCTTTCACATGTTTCCCAATTCATCTCCTCCTGACTGGCCCAGCGGCCCTAATCTCTGTACAGAACTCTGCCCCGAGGTACTGTGCATCTTCCTGACCTCTTTTCCTCTTCCCCCATTCCCCTTCCGCGGGGGCTATTGCTCACCATTCTTATCAGCTCGACGGAAAACCTGAAAGGAAATTGGAAGGAACATGTATATCCTGGGTGGCCTCCCAGGGCCTAGCCACAAAGCACCTCCCAACAACCAGTGGCCATGAGACTTCCTCCCTCGGGGAGCCCTCGGGCACAAGAACAGCTCTTTGCCTAGGCTTAAGTGCCCGCAGTTAACACCAGACAGAAGACTCGGACTACCATGCCCCTGGTCCCCAGACCGATAACTATCTTTTGGCCTTATCCTCCCCGCCAATAGGCTACTCAGAAGTCAGAAAGGTGGAAATGCTGAATTTAGAGCTGGAGGTTGAGGATTCAAATTCCAGCTCCAGCCCTGGGCAGAGGAGAACCTCCTTAATCTCTTAGTCTCAGTTTTCTCATCTGTAAAATGAGGGGCTTAGACTAAGTAAATGTGAAGGTCCCCTTTAAAGCTATAATCCTAATCAAATATTGTTTTACACCTTGGAAGCCAAACCTCTCCTGGGAGTCAAGTTCTTTCCATAAGAGGAAAGGGAAAGCTCTCCCACTGTATTAGAGGGGCCAGGGCTTGTTGTTTGTCCTTCCTTCTGGAAGAGGAAGAGGTTGCCGGACATGAAAGTGAACTGGATTGGAGGGAGGGAGGGTTGGGCAGGGTCCCCTCCAGAGTCAGGTGGGCCAGTGGCCAGATACAGATCAGGATGACTGGAGATGGCTCCGGATGCAGGGGGAGACCTCAGCCTTTTTAAGCTAAGGTCTTCAACAGGTCTCAGTTTGACTGAAGCAAGGCCCAATCAGTGATAAGGCGAGGCAAGAAGCAAGGGCTTGTGGGTTACTCTGGCCATTAAACAGAGACATCTCAACTGACCCTTCCATGCTAATCCTTTCCTCCTCAATCCTTTCAATCTAGAGTTGGTGGGAGTGAGGAGAGGCTTACTGTCTCTCTTGTCCCTGAACAAATAAGCTAGCATAACCCTCATCCCCTCAAACTGTCTCCTCATCCCCACCAGCTAACTACCCTTACCTGCCTCCCCCTGAACTCCCTGGTCCGTCCTCCACAGAAGAGAGACCCCTCCATGTCACCGGGACTCAGACTCCCCTTCCCCACTGCAATGACCCAGGCCCGTCCCCATCTCCCTGGTAACCCACGCCTGTACCCAGCAGACAAGACTAAAAGTAGGCAGCCTCCTGTCCCCAGGAGGAGGGCAGTTCAGAGTCAAGGGGCCTCCGGGCACTCTCCCCACGGAGAGGGAACCCTTCCACAGAAGGGCTTTGAAAGGGGCAAACTATCCGAGCAGTCCGTAGCTCATGGTGTTTTTGCAGACTTTGACTCTGGTCCTACCTTATTCCTGTTGCAGCCCCTGGGAAACCAGAGCAATGGAGAACGATTCCAAGTCACATGGGTGGATGCAGAAGGCACCTCTCCCCCACCCTATTTCCAACCTGGGCTCCTGATGCTATTTGTAGCAAGGGGCCTCCTGCTGGTGCCCTTTCTTCCTCCTGGCCTGTCCCCAGCCCCTTCCTGGGCACCCAGCAAGAGCTTCCCCTCAGACAGGAGACTGGGAAAAGCTCTGAACTTACTTCCCCTCTGCTTCTCCATCCAGATCTCTACTCGCCTTTCTCCCTGGAAGCTCTGGACCAGCCCCGTGAGGAGAAGGGGCAACTCTTAGAAGGGAAGGGGCAAAAAGCAGAGGATGGGGGAGGAGCAAGGTGGAGCGCACATGGGTAGGGGGCAAACAATGCCCTCCTGCACTGCAGCAGAATGCTGGCCGTGCCCCAGTCCGAGCTCAGCAGGGAAAGGATGCCCAGGCGCTCCCTGCTGTCCGAGCTGAGGGGAAGAGGGGCCTGAGGACCCTGTTCTTATTGCCCCGGTCCACAAGAGCATGCTTCCCTGAGGTACCCCTCCGTGCTGGGGGCTGCCTGGAGAAGAGGAGAGGCAGAAATGCCAGGGCACGAGGCGGGGCTGCACTGGCCCCTGCTGCTCCCCGTTAGGGAACCTCTGTCCCAGAGCCTGCTTCCCTGCTCTCGGCCCGGGGCTACTGGCTCTGGCAGTGCCCTACACAAAGGTCCGGAAAGGTTCCTCCTGCTCCAGGAGGAGACAGTGGGGGCCACAAAAGGCGATGTTCAGAGAGGGTGAGCCTCTCTCAGGCTCACACAGCATGGGAGCCAGAGCCGCTTTCCCGCTGGGAGGAGAGAATCACCCCTTCTCCGCTGGGAAGGGTCAGCGCAGTCTGCACCGGAGATGCTGACTCATGGGAAGAGAAAACTGGCCCAATGGTCAGAGCGTGGGAAGCCAGAGTGGGCTTGGGAAGGACATCGGGAGGGGTATCTGATCTGTGGGGAGGGGGTCCCCTCCAAGGAGCGTTTCTTGGCTCGGATCAGAGAAGGGGTGACCGAGTGCTGATGCCAAAGGTGCGCAGGGAGAGCAAGGTCCGGCCCCCAGCTCCTCCCCTGGACAGGTGGGCACAGGGGGCAGCGCGGGGGAGGGGGCACCTCAGACGGGAGCGAGCCCCGCAGCTTCTGCCAAAGCAGCCGATGGGCGCAGGAGCCCCGGGGCCAGAGCCCCCCGCCTTCTTTCGCGGGGCCCCAGGCATGGGACAGCGGCACCGGGGCACGCGCTACGGGCACTTCGGCCTCCACCTCCCTCTCCCACAGCTCGCCACATCTAGGCTGCCTCCTGCTCAGCGGTAGGAACAGCTAGCTGCCCATTGCCCTGCCTGGAGGCTGGGAGCGGGGGAGGCTGGGGGCGGCTCCGGACAGCTCCTACCTTCCGTGCCCAGCTCTCGTGCCCATCCCCGCTGCCCTCGCCGAGTTCGGCCCTCACCAGACCTTCCCTGGGTTGTAAGTTTCAGGCCCGTTCTCTCCCCGGAGTGGCTGTCTGGGCAGCCCAACCCCCGCCCCCAGCTCTCCCCTCCCCCTCCCCGGTTCTGAGACCCTTACCCCACGGCTCTCAGCGCCCCTCCCCTGCCCGCCCGGGGGTCACTCACGTCCTGAAAGAGTCCGAGGCCAGCGAAGGCCGGGGGTGGGACCGCGGGGAGGGCTGCGGGGGGCTCTCGGGCGGCAGCCTTGGGCCGGAGCAGGCACATGGTCAGCAGCTCCACGCACGACATGCTGAAAGATCCCCCAAAGGGGCGGGAGCGCTCTTGGGCCTGCGGAGAGCGAGAGGGCAGGGGCACGGTAAGGGCAAGAGTGAGGGCAGGGGCCAGGGCAGGGGGCCGGGAAGGGGGGCGTGGGCAGCACGGAGGGAGGGAGTCGGGGACAGGCACCGGGGACAGGTGGAGGCTGAGGCGGACGCGAAGGCGAGCGCTCCGCAGCAGCCGCTCGGAGCCAGAGTCCGGGACAGCAGTCAGCGCAGCAGGGCCTCGGGGAGTCCGAGTCCGGGATAGGAGCGTCCGGGGCGTCCCCGGGCTGGAGCACTGAACACGGATCCCTCGAAGTTGGGCCTGGAGGGGGGAGCTGGGCTACCGCCTCTAGCCAGAATGATTGGTCAGCGAAGGTGATTGGCAACATGGAGCCCCCGCCTCCAGCCAGGAGGATTGGTCGCCAACCGTGATTAGCAGCTGAGGCCCCGCCCCTACTCAGACCCCAGCTTTAGGGAGCAAAGGGAAAAACCTTCGGGGCTGCAATCCCGGCTTTGGGCCCATTTCCCTTGCCGGGAAACTAAGGCGCAGAGAGACAATTCTAGATCCCTCTGAGACCTGGCACAGAAAAAGGCGGTGTGCTCTGGTACAACTCGGAAGCTTCCATCGTCGGTCCGGCTGACCCTTCCCGACTGAGGACTTGGAGGCGGGTTCGAGTCCCAGTCCCAGGGAGGAGGATGCGGAGGGAGGGAAGAGGAGAAGTTGGGCTAAAATGATCTCCAAGAGCCTTCTTAATTGCACCTGTTTAACATATATTGGATTACTTGCCCTCTAGGGGAGGGGATGGGGAGAAGGGAAGGAAAAATTTGGGAACACAAGGTTTTACAAGGGTGAATCTTGAAAATTACCCATGCGTGTGTTTTGAAAATAAGAAAAAAACTTTAATTAAAAAAAAAAAACACCTTCTTAACGCCACAGAGGGGGAGGGGAGGAACAATTTTCTGGTGTCTGGTGATTACTAACTCTCTGCTTCCTTCCAGGAAGCAACAGCTCCTGAGCCCCCCAGCTGCCGTTGACCCTGAGCAGCGCCGTCCCTCCCTCTCCAGCCAGCCCTGCGGTTCCGGCCAAGGACAGTCCGGTCCTCAGGCCGAAGGAAGGCTGCGCCCCAGCCAGGAGAGCAGTAGGAGAGAGCGCAGCTAGAGCCGGGGTGGCCCAGCCCGGTCTGGGAAAGCACTAGGGACACTGCGGAGCCCAGCGAGGTGTGAGAACAGGACCAGAAGAGGGCAGGTGCTGGGCCCGCTAAACCCCCCTTCTCTTCCGCCTGCTGCATGGAACTGAGACTGCCCCAACCTGGCGGACAGAGAGCGACGGCGCGCTGTCCTCTCTCGTCGGCCGGTGACCAAGTCACCGTTGCTGGGTGAGCACGCCAAGTGCCACTCTGAAGGCAGGAAAGGCTCCATCTCTCAGGACCAAGCGGAAGTCCTTGGATCCGCAACGAGACAGGGAATCGCCCTCCTCAGGACTACCCCGGCCAGAATAGCCCGCCACTGAGCGGTCTCCTTGGGGGGGACATGGTGGGAGAGGCTAAACAGCGGGTGGCCAGGAAAAGAGCTGAGGGTTTTAGTAGACTACAAGCTCAGTACACATGAACCATGTCACATGCCCCCCCCCAAAAAAAAAATCAAATCTCTAGGGACCGGTTCAGGTTTTCAAGGCAGGAGAATAAGGAAGTGACGCCCCCCCCCCTCAATCTGTTCTGATTATATGGAAGCGGGATTAGGCTTGTTCTCTTTGATCTCAGGGGACAGAACTAGGAACAAGAAGTGGATGTTTCAGAGAGACAAATTTAGGCTTGACGTCAAGAAAAACTTCCTAATTTCCTATTGTTGTTGTTCAGTCGTTTCAATCGTTTGCCACTCTTTGTGACTCTAATTGGGGTTTTCTTGGCAAAGACACTGGTTCATATTTCTTTTTCCAGTTCATTTTATAGATGAGGAAATTGAGGCAAATTGACTTGCCCCATAGAGGGTTATTAGTATCTATTAGAGCTATCCCAAAGTGGAATGAACTGTTTCTAGAAGCAGTAAGCAACCCTTTCCTGGAGATTTTCCATCAGAGACTGAATGACCACTTGGTCCAGTGTGCTGTAGTTAGTATTCTTGTTCAGGTGCAGGTTGGGCTAGATGACCTTTGAGGTCCTTCCCAAATCTGAAAAATTATGATTCAGGCCACATCTGGAGCATTGTACTCAATGGTTTGGCTGCTACAACTTATTAAGGACATGATGAGTTGGAAGGCATTGGGTATGATGAAGGGCTTCATGTTTATGTCGTAAGATCTGGAGATTGTCCTGGATCATGTCACTATTTTTCAATATTTGAAAGGCTGGCCCGTAGAGTTTAGATTTGATTTGTTAGGCTCCAGGGAGAAAAGCTAGGAACAATGTTGGGGGGGGGGGGAGAATCCAAGTTGGGAAGAGGCAAATTGAAGCCTGATGTTAAGAAAAACCTAACTAGAACCCCAAATGCGTGTTACCCCAAGAATTAGGAATTTCTCTCCTCATTGGAGAGCTCTAAGGAGGGGCTGGTTGACCATTTTTTGGCATGTCATGAAGAACATGTGGGCTTGTTTTGGTGTGAAACGAAATGGCCTTAGAGGTCTCTTCCAACTTTGAGATTCTGTGATTCAGAGTCAGCCCTACCCCTCCACCCATCTCCTCATTCACTCGTGCTTCTCTCCCTCATATCCTTCTTCCCTCCCTCCCTCCATCTCTGTCTCTGTCTCTCTCTCACACACACATAAAAACAGCCTAGCCTCAGATATAAAAACTCTGGGACGATAATGGAGGATTCAGCAACTCCCCATTCAGCCTTCTCTCAATCTGAAAGGACATTAGAATTTTCTATTACCAGTATGACTATGCTTGAATCCTTTGGAATCCCCTACAAGGGGATGGGGCTGCCATAGTGCTGCTCCCAATTTCTGAAAACATCCTATCTCACTGAAGACATAAATGAGGAGTCCAAACCCTCCTTTCTCTCCAGAACCCAGCATTGAAATCCCACCATCCTTTAAAATCCAACTCAAAAGCAATCTCTTTCTGAAAGTGTTCCTTAATGTGTTATGACTAAGTGACTTCACTAGTTTAAACTCCACAAGACCTAAGACTTAACTAAACTTTGTATTTTCCCCAGTATAATAGGTAAAGCACTGAACACAGGAGGCTTTTAAGGTTTATTTATTTACGTATAATACCAGCCTCATATAATAGTGCAGGGTTTGCAGTGTGGAATTATCCATTGTCTGCACTGGGGCACCTTATGTAGCCCTAGACAAGTCATTTAATCTTTGTGCCTCAAATTGTTCCCAAACCAGAATAACTTTCCTTAAGTGCAGTTCTGGTCTTGGACTCCCTATCAACCAACTCCTGTGGCTTCCTATTACCTTTAAGATAAAATCATTAAGATAAAACTCCTCTGTTTAGCTTTTAAAGCCCTGTACAACTTAACCCCAATCTTTCTTTGCAGCCTCACTGTTGTTTTTTTTAAGAACCAGCCAAGTTGGCTTTCTCTCTGTTCCTCAATCCTGACAGCTTATCTCTAATAGCCATGCCTTTTCCTAGGCCTCCCCCATACCTTCTCTCCCTTGTCCTCAAAGCCCCTTTTCCATTAGAAAGCAGTTTAAATAAACTGGGAAAACATTTTTACAGTCAATGGTTCTGATAAAGGCCTCATTTCCAAAATATATAGAGAATTGACTCTAATTTATAAGAAATCAAACCATTCTTCAATTGATAAATGGTCAAAGGATATAAACAGACAATTCTCAGATGAAGAAATTGAAACTATTTATAGACATATGAAAATATACTCCAAATCATTATTAATCAAAGGAATGCAAATTAAGACAACTCTGAGATACCACTACACACCTGTCAGATTGACTAGAATGACAGGGAAAGATAATGGGGAATGTTGGAGGGGATGTGGGAAAACAGGGACACTGATATATTGTTGGTGGAATTGTGAACACATCCAGCCATTCTGGAGAGTGATTTGGAACTATGCTCAAAAAGTTATCAAACTGTGCATCCAGTGGTGTTTCTACTGGGCTTATACCCGAGATACTAAAGAAGGGAAAAGGACCTGTATGTGCCAAAATGTTTGTGGCAGCCCTGTTTATAGTGGCTAGAAGCTGGAAAATGAATGGATGCCCATCAATTGGAGAATGGTTGAGTAAATTGTGGTATATGAACATTATGGAATATTATTGTTCTGTAAGAAATGACCAGCAGGATGAATACAGAAAGGACTGGAGAGACTTACATGAACTGATGCTGAGTGAAATGAGCAGGACTAAGAGATCATTATATACCTCAACAACGATACTGCTTGAGGATGTATTCTAATGGAAGTGGATCTCTTCAATAAAGAGAGCTAATTCAGTTTCAATTGATCAAGGATGGACAGAAGCAGCTACACCCAAAGAAAGAAGACTGGGAAATGAATATAAACTGCTTGCATTTTTGTTTTTCTTCTCAGGTTATTTATACCTTCTGAATCCAATTCTCCCTGTGCAACAAGAGAATTTTCGGTTCTACACACATATATTGTATCTAGGATATACTGTAACCTATTCAACATGTAAAGGACTGCTTATCATCTGGGGCGGGGGGTGTAGGGAGGGAGGAGAAAAATTGGAACAAAAGTGAGTGCAAGGGATAATGCTGTAAAAAAATTACCCTGGCATGGGTTCTGTCAATAAAAAGTTTTGTGATCATCAACTTTGAAAAAAAAAAAAAAGCAGTTTAAAAATCATCTTCGACATGAACCCTTTCAGGGTTTCCACTAATTGCTGGTGCTCCCCTTCCCAAACTACCTTGTCATTAACCATATGTTCATATATTTTTTAATTTTGTATTTATGCTATATATATATTTGCATGTACTTGTCTCTTCCATTAAAATATAAGCTCCTTGAGGGTAGGGATTGTTTCATTCTTTAGCTTCTGATTCCACATACCCGACCAAGGTAGGTGCTGAACTTGTCACCTGATTTGATGTGTCCATGAGTGCACATATATGAAAGCCCACCCCAATTGTTGCCTTGGGAAGACTGGCTTGAGGGGGTTTATTATACAAGGTCCAAGGCACCTCAGGGCCAGCCTGGCCTAAAAGTTGGTCATTCAGTAACCACACTCCCAGAGCAGCTCCCTAAGATAAGGCAGGGGCACAGCTGGGAGCTAACCCTTGGAGGGGGGGGGGGAATTCTGCGGTGACCACCACTGCCCTTTCCCTAGCCCCAGAGAAGTGGCAGATAGATAGCTATCCAGATTCCCCTCCCCATCCTGAGAAACTGAGCTTTTACCCAAAACAAGCCAAACATCATCAAAATATTTATTGAAAACAAAGCACAATAAGATACTCATCTGAAAGGCAAATCTGTGGCTGGGGAGAGGACTGGGTCCTATAAGCAGCTGGCCCACCCCCCCAAAGACAAAAAGCCAGCACCAATTGTGCTGCCCCTGTCCCCACAGACCCTAAACCAAAGCCTCCTCCAGTTGAACAGAGCTGAGAAAACACTGGAAATTGGAGGACTGGGAAGAGGTAGGGAATCAGGGATTTGCCTCTGAAACGTTCTCCTAGTCTTTTAGTCTGAGCCTTTCTCCTGCATCATCTCGCCCTGCCTAGGAGACCCCACCTCGGAGAGGCCCCGGCCAACCCAGACAAGGCTCTTTCCTCTCCCACCATCCAAATGGTGAAACAGAATCTGGGAAAGTAAAGAAAGGAGAGGGAGAGCTTGTTAGGCCTCGGCGACGGGGCCACGTCCTCAGAGGCTGGCACACACCAGCCTGGGGCAGCGACAGCAGAGGTCAGGGCAGAGACTATCTACCTCCCTCTCTCTCTCCAGCCCACTAGCTACCAAAAATGCCTGGTCAGGCTTCAGGCCAGAAGCAAAGTGAGGACCTCAGGCTGCTTTCGGCCTGTGCTAACTGTTCTCCACCTCCTATGGTAAGGATAGGGCAAGGGAGAAGATCCTTCCACCCCTCCCCCCAGGAGTCACTTCTCCAACTCTGCAAACGTGCTTCTCCTCCTGTCATCGCTTCCTCCACCGAGCTTTGACAACCCTGCCTCTGATCCTGGCGCAGCGATTTTCCCATCGTACCCAAGCCCGAAAAGCCCAGGTCCCAGCTGCAGCTCTGGCTCTAGCCTTCAAAAGCTGACCAGTCTCTTGGTGCAGCCAATTCTCTCCTTCGTCCTCCTTTCACTGAGCTATCCTACTTCTCCTAGAGTCTCTCTTTGCTCCTGGCCTATGACTTTCTTCCTCTTGCCATTCCCAATAAATAAATAAAGTCAAGACGTCGAAATTCTTCTACTCAGGGGTGATCCCTCTTGGACTCTTCCCCTCTTCCTTCGTGACCGACTTTCTTCCCTGGGCCCCAGAGGCTGAGGAGCTCCTGTTCCTCTACCTCTTCCTTTGAGCCTGAATTGACACGCATGGGCCACACGGACCTCTGCCCCCCAGGGATGCTGGTTCCCCAGCTCCCATTCCACCTGGGAAGTGGGGGCCGGCTGTGGCCAACTTCAATAAATAAATAAGTTTGCACACACTGCATTTCAGTAAAGCTTTGCGAAAAATAACCTTTTAAGACGACAAAAGTGCTCTCTCCATGCAGCCTGTACCTCCAAAGAGGTGCTGCAATCTTTCATCCAGCACTGGCTGGTTGGTTGGTTGGGGGAAAGCCTCCTGGGAGGAAGCCATCAAGCCCTCACCCCCTCTGAGATGGGTCTAGGACTCAGGTCCTGCCTGGCCGGCAGTCTCCAAGCCCTCCATATAGAGAAGATGAGCAAAAGTGCACTTAACACTCCCATCACACAAAAGCACCCCCATCTATCACCAGCTCCTTCCCTCCTGGGGTACTCACTGGGTGCTCTAAATCCCAAGAGGGTGGGAAGAGAAGACCAAAAAAGGGGGAAATAAATTAGGTGGCTTTTGCGACAAAATCAGATCAATAGGATAGACTCCCTGTCAGGGCAGAGATCCCCTCCTGGGAAGTCTTAGAAAGGATAAGATAGGAGAAAGGGAAATAGGCCTGGGGCTACAGCAGCTTTGAGTATTTCCAAGCATGTAGGAAGGGAAAGCTGGTGATGGCCAGGGAAGGCTGCCCACATGCTTTCCTCCATGTACAAGGACACCCAGACAGCAGCCAAGCCTCTCCAGGAATCTGACCCTTTTCATTTGACTTAAGTCATCCTCCTGGTCATTGTGATGTCCCCCTTCTACTCTCTGAGCTCCGTGACCTATCTGTGGGTCTGGGGAGCTTCCTGTTGCTTTGTGTCAGAAATCCAGGGGGGTGAAATCCCCAAAGTCACAGTCAAAGAGTTCCCTAATGCCCTCTCCTTCCTCCAGGCCAAAGTGATAGTCCTGGCCCTGAGGAGGGGAGAGGCTGATGAACTCATCTGGCAGGAGGCTGGAGAAATCCTCCTTCACTTGGTCCAAGAGGCTGTCCACAGACACTAGTGGAGACAAGCGTCCATCTTCTGTCGAGGCTCTGAGGGATGCTGGGCTTGCCCTGGACAGGAGGTGTTCTGGAGACAGGAAGCAGAAGCCCACATTATACAACATCTGGGGTGGCTATGTCCCACATCACCCCTCCACCCTGGCTCAAGAGGACAGGCCTGGCCTGGCCTAGAGAAATGTGACCCATATGAACCACAAGATCTCTCCCCTCCCAAATCCTACTGTCCTCCCCACATGAGAGGGACTGATAGAGCAGCCCTCGTTTTGGTACTATTGGCCAGATGTGGAGACTTTCAGGCTGGATACCTGTGCGAAAACTACTTTCTCAGCAGAGCCGGGAACAGAGAAGCAAGCTCTGTATTGTGTTCCCCTCCCTCCTCCAACTCCCAGCTCACACACCTTGCTCGCTGGTGAGCAGGGGCAAGTTGCCATCCTGCGTGGAGGCTGTGAGGGGGCTTGGAGGTGGTGGCGGTGGCTGGGGGGGAAGAGTGGGCTCCAGACTGAGGCCAGAATCCTCAGGAGTTGCTTTAAAGGGACTCTTCACTGGACTGCACACATCCGAGCTTTCCTCGGGGCACAGGAACACATCGATGGGACCTCGGCTGCTTTTCAGGGAGATCTGGAATGCCTGAGGTACATTGGGAGAACGTGTTGTTAGAAACAATCCCTTCTACCTGCGTTGGTTCCACAAGAGCAAAATAGCTCCAAACAGAGCGAGGACTAGGTATGGAAAGGGAGAAGCAGAGACAACTCTGAGAAACACCTTGGCTAAATGGGAACGAAAACTGCTGTGAGCCTCCTCATGTTTGCCTGTGCCCATCTTGAAGCAGAGGCTGCAATCACAGAATTTTAGGTCTGGTCTTTGCCTGGTCTCTGGGTCCCTTCCCCACAGTGGCCACCTCCTCCCTCACCAGGGTTATAAGGAAAGAGTTTAGGATCGCAAAAATGGAGGTTATCTTCCAAAACATGATTTAATATGGATATGTTTTACATGATTGCTTATATATCACCTATGTCAAATTGCTTACCATCTTAGGAAAGAGGGAGAGTTAGGATGGAGGGAGAAAATTTGGAACGCAAAACTTAATATAAAAATGAATGTTAAAGTTATTTCCACATATAATTGAAAAAATAAAATAAAATCTATGTAAGTGTGGAGATCAGCCAAAAGAAGAACAGGGAGAGGTGCCCAGTGAGTGATGAAGGGTCAAGTTCACCTCTGCAGGGTCTGCTGCTTGTAGCTGTGTCTCAGGTGGGGCCTTAATCACCATCACCATCTGCTCTGCAGGGTCTGCTATACTTCGTAGGTCTTGGCAGGTCACATAGGCTAAGGTGCACTTAAAAGTCAAGGATCACGACATCATGATGTCAACCTCTCCCTAAACTCCCTCCTCGGTGACTCTCCTACCCACTGAAGGGCCCTCCAGAAGGAATGACCTAGCCTTGATCTAAGCTTCTCTATTCTGCATTCCCTCAACCAAGCACGAGCCAATGTGGCAGAAAAGGCCTTAGATAGAGAGTTGAGAGATACAGGTTCTTAGATGCCCATCAGTTGGAGAATGGCTAAATAAGTGTGGTATATGAATGTTATGGAATATTATTGCTCTATAAGAAACAATCAGTAAGCTGATTTCAAAAAGGCCTGGAGAGATTTACATGAACTGATGCTAAGTGAAGTGAGTAGAACTAGTAGAACATAGCAATAACAAGATTGTATCGATCAACTCTTTTCAATAGTGAGATGATTCAGACCAATTCCAATGGTCATGTGATGGAGAGAGCCATCTGCATCCAGAGAGAGGACTGTGGGGCTGTGGGGACTGAATGTGGATCACAATATAGTATTTTCACCTTTTTTGTTTGCTTGCTTTTTTTTCCTTTCTCATTTTTTCTTTTTTGATCTTTTTTTTGTACAGCATGATAATTGTGGAAATATGCATAAAAGAATTGCACTAGTTTAACATATATTACTTGCTGTTAAAGGAAGGGGATGGAGGGAGGGAGAAAAAATTTGGAACCCAAGATTTTACAAAGGTAAATGCTGAAAACTATCTTTGCATGTATTTTGAAAATAAAAAGATATTATTTAAAAAAAAAAAAGACAGAGAATTGCAGGTTCTACTCTTAGCTCTAATATTTACTAGCTATGTAACCTTGGAAAAGGGGACAGCTGGGTGGTGCAGTGGATAGAATCCTGGTTGTGAAGTCAGGAGGACTTGAGCTGAAATCTGGCCTCAGACTTAATACATACTGACTAGGCAAAGTCAATTAACCCTCACTATCTCAACCCCCTCCCGCAAAAAAACAGTCATGGACCCCTACAAGCTTCTTTCTCTTCTATAAAATGGTGATCTACCTGACTCACAAGGATGCTCTAAGAAAATCCAATAAAATACCAGATGTTGTGAGCACTTAACAAGTACCTCAGGGGAAACATACATGAGATTTTATTTTAGTAATGCACTTGACAAAGTTTTCTCAAAATTCTTGCAGCCAAGATGGAGAGATATGAGCTACATGATAATAGGTAGGTTGGGAATGGGCTGGCTAATCAAATGTAAATTAGAGAAAAGAGATATGTCCATGGGTCTCTTCTGTTCAACAGTGACTTGAATGGTGTATATATCATAAATTAGAGGATAATATGTTGTCATACAAAGAGAGTTAAACGTCTGAATGACATGAAAATCCAAAAGGATCTCAACAGGCCACAGCAATAGAATATATTAATCGAGTAAAATGGAACTGAATAATAGTGATTATAAAGTCATACACTTAGTTGATTACCCAAGTACAGGATGGGAGAAATATAGTAAGACAGAAGTTTGGGGAGAAGGAAGACCTTAAGGGCTAAAAAGTACTGTCTATGATGGGGAAGCAAAAACAAAACCTAATGTAATTTAAATTAGGCCATGGGCCCATATGATATCCAGAACTTGGGAGGTGAGGATTCTATTTCACTGAGGCTTCCCAAGTCAGGCTAGTTCTAGATAATCATGTTCAGTTCTAAGAACCATAGTTAGGAGAAATTTTGACAAGCTGGAACACATCTAGAAAATGAGGAGCAGGAGAAGAAGAATGGAGCCTCTAAGAGGATCAGCTGAAAAAACTAGAGATATTTAGTCTAGAAGAAATTACATTTGAGAGATGGGGATGAATAGAAGTCATATAATGGTTGAAATATTTCAGTCATGTAAGTCTTCTTGTCAGATTTTGGGGTTTTCTTGGCAAAATAATGGAGTGGGTTTGCCATTTCCTTCTCCAGCTCATCTGACAGATGAGGAAACAGAGGTAAACAGAGTTCAGTGACGTGTACAGAGTCACAAAGATAGTAAGGGTCTGAAGCTGGGTTTGAACTCAGAAAAATTAGTCTTTCTGACCATAGGCCCTGCACTATCCACTATGCTACCTCACTACCCTAGTCATATCTGAAGATAATATCCAGTAGCCAAGACTCCAAATGGCAGAACTAGTACTCATGGTAGGAGATTACAGGGAAGATTTGGATTCACTGTCAGGAAGTAATGAGAGCTATCCTACTACATGAGGAGTTGTCTCATGAGATGCTAAGTTTCTCCTCAAGCTGGGGATGCAGAAGCAGAGGATGGAGGACTAGTTATCAAAGATGCTGCATGTGGGATTCACCTCTCAGCAGGAGTTTGATATCTAAGATGCCACATGATGTTTATGGAAGTCCCTTCTAGTCCTGGAATCTGATTCTGAATATGGGGGATCAAATCCCTAGCACTACCACATCACTGAGACTCCCCCTCCCTGTTCACTTCCTGCTCCACAAGGATATTGCTGATTGTCGGCATCTTCAGTGAGCAGTTTGAGCTGAACAGTGCACATCTGGATCAAGTCATCCAGCTGCCTCTCAGCCTCCTGGAGATGATGCAAGTCCTTAGCTAGCATCTGCTGCTTGCTGGTATTGACGGCTACAGAATGATTCCCACTAGAAGCAGAGAAGGGAGAAAAGGAAGGTACATCTGTGAGAGGAGCTTCCCCTTGCTCCCTTCTCTTTCTTGGAATAGCTTCTTTGGTACTTGACTTAAAGGGGGAATGATGAAGGGAAAAGAAGGGAGGGCCACGTTGGGGTTCTTTATGTTCAAAGAACTGTCTCAGTTCTCTTAGCACCCCCCAGGTTCCAAAAACCAGCAGTCCAGAAGGGCTTCCACCACTACCTTCACCTGGTGTACCCACGCTGAGATAAGCAAGTGGCTGGGATGAGAATGGGCAGCAGCAGCAAAGCTGGGCTCGCCTCAGCTACACCCCAGCCCTGGAATTATAGTCTTTTCCTAAAGTTTACAAGGGATAAAAAGGTGCCAAGATCCTCACTTACCCCCAACCCCCAGGCAGCCAGGGCCAGACAGGATGCAAGAGTCTGTAGACAAGTGTTCTTTCTTCCTGCGGAGGAGACCCTCAGCGAGAGTCCCTCAGACATAAAGCCCTTTGGCCGTTATTCTGCCTGCATGTCCTGCTGTCTGGCCAGCTGCCTCACTCCCTCTGTTATGTGATTACTGCCCAACGGCCCCCTTCTCTGGCCTCCCTACTGCCTTTATTCAAGGCTCTAGCAGCAAACCCTGGGCTGGGAATTAAGCACTTGAATCTTAGTCCCTGTCTGCCAGGGACTCAATGGGTGACATGAGGAAGATTACTTTCCCTTTCTGGACATCAATTTCTCATAAATAAAATGAGGGAGTTAAGACTTTCCTGCTCTGAATTTCTGCTCTTGTCACTCACAGACAGCATAATTCTCTCCCACTGAAATGGCATAATAATCCTGAGAGCTAGCCTTTATAGAGCACTTATTATGTATCAGGCACTGTGCTAAACACCTTATAAATATTACCTTATTTAATCCTCACAATTTTGAGAAACAGGTGCTGTTATTATCCCCATTTTACAGATGGGAAAAATGAGGCAAACAGCATTACGTGACTTGCCTGGGGTCATATGGCTGAGCCAGATTTGAACTCAGGTTTCCCTGACTCCAAACCTGGTACTTTTACCTACTACTGCATCTAGCTGTCCCATAGCATAGCTCTCCAACCCCTCTGCTTTCCAAGCCTCCCTGCCTACCTCTCCCCTAGTTAGGACAGAGACCTGAAAACTGCATTATGAAAAATAGCCCTAGGTCTTCCTAGCCCTCTCCCCTTTCGGAACCGACTTGTGGCTTGGGGCTGTGGTCTGGGCAGTGGGGCCCAGACGAAGCTGTGCTGGGGAGTAGAGGGCTGGCAGGAGAGCACCTCTCCCTCCTCTCCCCTTCCCCCCCTCCCACCCCTGGGACCTGGCACCTACAGCCACTGGATGTGGTTCTTGGACTTCTTGGTGATGAGCTGGATGCCCTCGAGCACATTGGTGATGTCATAGATGCGCCTCTTCTGCACCTTCAGCACCTCGGCTGCCCAGTTCAGGTCCACCACGCCATCCGTAGACTGGTTCAGTAACTCCAGGAAGCGTTTGGTAGTCAGGTTCAGTGAGGTCTCGTAGCGAGACTTCTCCCCTGGGGACTTCACACCTGCTGGCAGGGACCAAGGACCCAGGCTCAGGGCCCACATTCTCCCAGGATGCCCCTGCCTCAGGCATCAGCTAGGGCAGGGAACTCCCTGGTTGCAGGGCTGGAAAGCTGCTGAGACCAGGGTCCAAAGGGCGGGAGAGGACTCTGCCTTACCTGAAGGGCTCACAGACCTTCTCCTTCTCTGTTCACAAAAGCCACAGGGCATCGCCCCGGCAGGAAAGCCCCCTGTGTTGACACACCCTACCCCAGCTCTGCCACCAACCACAGAACTTCCTCCCAGGGCTGGGGAACCCAGCCCATTCCCCCCACAAAGCCCGACTGCCTCCCCGAAAGCCAACTCTTTAAGCCAATAAAGGTACCAGGCTCCTTACTAGGGACCCTGCCCAGCTCTCCTAATGCAGTGCCCTGTCTGCACAGGGGTAAGTAGGTGAGAAAAGAGAGCCAAGTTTTCAAAACTCCCGCCCTCTGTCTGGCTTTGGCTCCACGGAGTATCAGGGTCCACTAGGAAGGGGGAATCAGGGCTTAGGAGAGAGGCCCTGGGGCTGAGGCCTTTCCTCCCCCAAAGCACCCATTCATAGGGAAGAGAGAAGAAACCAGACGCCCCGGCTGGCGCGAGCTCAGTGTAGGGACACTGGCTTCCCAGTGTCCTGAGCAGCCTCACCGGGGGGCCAGAAAAGGGGGAGCTGAACTGGAGCCTGCCTGAGTAAGGAAGGCCCATACCTTTGCCAGGGGGTCTGGGCCTGGCCCGGGTTGGCTGGCTGCCTTCAGCTATGTACTGATGGTCTGTTTCCAAGTCCAGTTTCCTTTTCACCTGCAGCACAGGGGAGAGGAAAAGAGAGGCCTCGTCAGAGACCCAAAGAGGCCCAGGAAGGGGGCTGGAAACCTGTCCTGGAACAGGGCTGGTGATGGAACTCCCCATCTTAGAAACAATTCCCTTTCCCCTCCCTGGATGAAGGGATGAACCACTGATTCTCCCCCTGCTCCCGGAGCAGTTCTCAAAGATTCCAGGACATGCCCTAAGAACAGATCAGATCAGATCTGGACAGGACCGCAGGACCCCAATCTATCCCAGGCCCCGTCAACCCAAGGTAACAGGAATCCCCAGGAAAGAGGGATGGCCATCAAATTCAGCCTGATCTCCATCTCCAATTGCTATCCCCCTTCCCAAGCCCCAAATGTGATGATGGTCCTGGAACACATCAGAGAGGAGGCTGGGAAATGTCCATGGAGAGCAACCAATCAATGTGTTTAATAAATGTCGCTTGTGGGGGAAGGAGGGAGAAAAACAACAAACAGTCCCTGCCCTGCATCTCCCCCATTTCGTAGGGAGGAGGCAGAAAATAGGTGACACAGCAGATAAGCCTGTCAGACTGGGAATCAGAAAGACCAGAGTTCAAATCCTCCCAGGGAACATCACTTAATCCCTCTCAGCCTCAGTTTCTTGATTTGTAAGATGGGGGTAATACTAACAGCAAAATTAAATGAGAAAGCATGTAAAGCAATTTGCCAACCCTAAGATGCTCTATAAACACTCTACCATTATTATTATTGTAATTATTATTATTACTATTACTGACGAGGAAATGAGGCCCAGGGTCATACAGAGTATCTCCCCCTGCTTAGTGACCACTGGGCCTTGGAAGCTTGGGCATCCCCCTTTTCAGGAAGGCTTTCCTGACTCCCCCAGGTTTCATAGCCCCCTCCCCCTCCTGAGCTCCCTAATGTCTGAGTACTTAGACCGTGCAGCTCTCTAGCACAAGGTAGGAGATGGCCCATGCTCATGGATCTAGACAGAAGTGTGGGTCAATTTGAACTCAGGACCTCTGACGCCAGAGTCGTTATATTTTGCTATACTAAGTATATGTTACTATACCAAGATAAAGAGTCCGATCTGGATTCTAGTCAGGCCTCCGCCACTAACTCACTGCCCATAAACTCTCTAAGCATTTTTTTTCATTTGTAAAACAGAGATAAGAACCCTTACCCTGTCCCCCTCAAAGAGGTATTTGTGAGGATCCCCTAAAATAACAAAAGCCTCAGGTAGCAGCCACTGGACGGGCTGTGTTCCTTGGGAGCACAAAGCTGTCGATGTTCTCAGAAGGATATAAGGATCATCCTCGTGACTGGGACATCTAGAGGCAGCAGAGGCAGGAGGCCCCATAAATGGCACTGATGCCTAAAGCATCAGTTAATGCCATTAAAGGTTGGAGGACCTTGTAGTGGAAGCAGTGAAATAGCCCTTCCAAAGCCTCCCCCCTCAGAGCCATTACAGGAGGGCCATCACACTGGGACCTGAGCCACCTGACCTCAAGAAGGCATTCTACCGGTGGCACAGGGTTGGGGTGCCCACAAGGCGTTAATAGTTGCTCCTACTCCTGAGCCCGGACTTGGACAGCCAAAGTAGGGATCTGCGTGGGAACCCTTCTCTGAACCACACAATCTTTATCTTTGAAATGAAAATATTCCTAAAGTCCAGGATATTCAGAAGCCAGAACTAGGAATGACTATCAGGTAATGGGGCAGACAAGCAGATTCCAGCTCAATAAAAGGAAGAAATTCCTTAAAAATCAGGAGTCCCTCAGTAGAATAGGCTGTCCCCATTCCAGGTCTTATTACCTCATATCCAGACTATCCCAGACTCCTAACTGCTTTTTCCTTTCCAACTTCCCCTATAGAGACTGCCAGCTTAGGTCCGGTCATGTCACTCATTCCTCTCCTGGAAAATTTTTATAGGCTTCTCACCATCTCCCTAGGTAAAAGTCCCAATTTCTTAGTGAAGCATTCAGAACTCTGAATATTCCATCTCTAATCTAGCCTTATTTCCCCATATTCCCCTCCACGTACTCTTTAATTCAACCGGACAAGATGATTTATGGCCCAGTTTTCCCTACTCAGATTATATCTCACTCCTGGAAGTCCGTTCCCACTCCCTCCCACTTGGCTTGTTGACCTCCATTGCTCCTTTCCAGAACCAGACTCCCTGACTTCATGGCTCTCTCTGCTCCTGATGTACTCACAATCTAGGCCTTTTTTATATACAAGATCTATATATGCAAGCCAGACCAACCCCTAGAGACACCAGCAGTGAAAACGATAACCCACATTTAAAGTGATTTACAAATCACTTCATACATTATTTCATTCTAGACATGAAATCAAGAGGACTTGAACTGGAATCCTGCCTCAAACACTTACTAGTTCTATATCCATGAACAATTCATCCATCTTAGCCTCAGTTCCCTCGTCTGTAAAATGGGGGCAATATGAAATGATAGACGTTATCTTTGCAAAAGCTATAGGAATGTTAGTTATTGTTACATGGTGGTTGATGACAATGACCTGAGACCAACCAAGCAGAGAGAAGGGCAGTGGGAACCGGAGAGGGCCCGGCACCCTGGAGGGTGTGGGAGAGAGCCATGGCCAGGAAGCCAGTGCTTGCACATGCTCCCCAGGCTGGCATTCCTCACCCACAGACACAGAACAGGTTTTCCCTCTGGGCGGCGGTGAAGGGAGGAGGCAGGGCAGGGCAGGGCAGGGCAGGAGAGAATCTGGGCTGTTACACCAGAATGACACTGATTCTCCTGCCAACCGGGACCCAAAGTAAGGGGCTGGTGGGCAGGGGCACACAAAGGCCTGCCCCCAAGGAGCTCTAAGCACCGACAGGCCTGTCTTCTTTCCATTTTCCCGTCACTAGGCCCCCTAAAGCAGAGAAGAGAGAAGAAGAGTGACATGGGCGTCCATGTGAGCAGGCACGAGGCCCCTGTGGGACAGATAAGGAAGGAACCTGGGACTCCGGCAGGGGAAGTGACTTGAAGGAAGCCCCCTAGATAAGTGGCAGAAGTTACGTTGGAACCCAGCTCCTAACCACAAATCTAAGGCTCTCTCCTCTCCACCGATGCCTCCCGCCACTGCCCACCATTATGCGACCCCCTGGGAATGTCACAGTTCAATAGAGGGGGACAGGAAAGGCTGAGAAGCCCATATGGCAGGGATTCAGCCAGCATGAGCTAGGTCAGCAGGTCATTGATGGGATCTCCTCTCCCTGACCTATGCAGAAGAGCTAACTTAGCAGGGCACCTTATCTCAGGCCGCAGTGGGGAGTCTGCCATCTGATTCCAAGACCTTCTATGACCTCCATCCAAGCCTTCTCCACTGTAGCCAATCTGAATCACTGACAGCTGCTAAGAAAGGGCCTGGATTTCAGAAAGTTTTCCAACAAGACTGGTGCACCTGCTGTAATTCCCTTTTCTCAACACTCCCCAGGGCCAAGAATTTTTTTTGGTTTTTCAGATAGGTTTTTCCTTTCAGACTGTACAATCTAGCAGCCCCATGAATACCCCAGATATCTTTGGGGAATTCCCCTGGAAAGGCCCTGGTACTCTGACTTGACTACCTAACATGTCTTAGGAATACCAGGCCAAACCCACTCTGTACAGTCCGATGTTCCTGGTACGGAGGCTCACTGTACCAGTTAGGGTCTGACTAACTAAAAGAGGGCTAACTCCCCCTGTTCACACGTCGGTCCCTCTCAGGCCAAACCACCAACCTCCAGGGGTCGCAGTGGTTTCGGGTGCTAAGGCCAAATGCAGGGCCCGGGGTCTGGCTTTAAGACAAGAGAGAGAGCTTTCTTTGGCCTCCACCTGCAGGAGCCCAACCAGGTTCTACAGGTTCAGAGAGAAAACGGGGGAGGGGAACGGAAGGGCTGCCGAGGCGCAGAGGGCAGGGGAGTACATGCCACAAGCAGCTCCACTGCTGCCTCCTGCCTCATTCAGCCCTTCCCCCAGTCACCCAGCCACCACACCACAGAGGCCAAGGACCAGCTCAGTCACCCGTTCCCTTCCCCTCCCCCAGGGGGCCTAGGGGAGCTGAACAAGTTCACTGAGCATTTAGACACTATGGCAACAAGCCCCTTGAAAATATGAAGGCAGGTGGAGAGGGCCAACAGATGGAGGGGGCGGTAGGAGGGAGGAGATCAGCTGCCACTCCAGGCTGTACCCTCATTCCCTAATGGGGGAGAGGCAGGACCTATTCCCGCCTTCAAAGGCCTCACACAAACAGCCCCTTTCAATTCTGGCCCATTTCTGGGCGCAGAGGGAGCAGGGAAAGGCCCCTATACCTGACTATCTTCCAAGTACCGGGGACACTCAGCAGATTTCATTTAGCTGGCACTAAGTGTTCAGCTGCAAGCATAAGATTTCACAGCATCCTTTCTCCTCTTGCTCTTGAATAGACTGTCTCCCCTCCCCCCCTTACCGCACGTACTACAGCCTTTGCAAAGAACACCCCTGTCCTACAGCGTGCAGCCACTCCTGGTGACACAAATCCACCATCTCCTTTTACTGCCATCGGTGATGTGGTTAATAAAATAGGACTTTGAACAGACTCAAACACTGACACCCAGGGTCCATCCTCCATCTCCGCTCTGCCCCGGGCCAAGGGCTGCCCTTTGGCAGCCAGAGCCAGCTCTCCCCACGGAGCAGGGGAAGTTGGGAGTGCCTGTAGAAAGCCAAAGTGAGCCAGCTCCCACTGCCGCCCCCTCCCCTCCAGCTTCGGTCCTGGAGCTCCAGGCCACGATCCTCGGAGAGGGCAAAGGTATAGCGAGTCTCCAGTGCTGTGCGGCGCCGCTGATCAGCTCCACCCGGAGGCAGGCGCACTGCAAGGGGGCTCCCTCTGGCGCAAACCCATCCATCTGGTACAGCAGATTAGACCCCCCACTGCACACACACACACTCCCTTCCCCCGCCCGCGCGCAGAGCCGCCCTCCTGGGCGTGGGATCTGCCCTGGAGAGCTGCCCAGAGCCCCTGGCGTTCGGGTCGGGCCCTGGAGATGCATGCTCACAGAGATGCCCGGGGCCGAGGCCCGCCCATAGTGTTGGGAGGGCGGGGAATGGAGTAGTTACCGGAGGCCGGCCCAGGGCAGGCCTGGGTCCACTGGCTCCCGGCCGGGGCGCCTGGGGCGTTGCGAACAGCAGCAACTCGGCCTCTCGGGGCCCCTCTGTTGTGACCGGGACGGCGGCAGCGCTGAGCGGGCCTTCGTCCTGGGTGGAGATGATGACGATCTGCTGCTCCAGCAGCTGCAGCCCCCCAGCCCCCAGCAGGGCCTCCAGCTCCGCCACGCACGTGCCGCCACCGCCGCCGCTGCCGTCCAGGGCCATGGCGGCTCCGCTGGCTCGCTCGCTACCCCGGGCGCTGGTTCACATCCCAGGAACAGGGACTGGCCGGCGGGGCCGGGAGGGCCGGGGCGGGGCGCGGCGCGGCCCGAGGCTGGGCGGGCTTCAGCAGTTGCCGCTCGGGGCCCTATCCCCTGCCGGGGGTCTCGGCACTAGAGCCCGCTCCGGATGCCAGGTCCATAGTCCCCAGCTCGGCCCGGCCTGCCGGGCTAGGGCTCAGGGCCCCGGACCCGGGCCGGGGCGCGAGCTGCTGGAGGCTCCGAGAGGGCCCTGGCCCATGCGCGGTCCTGGACTCCCGGGTTCAGCAGTGATCGGATCCGCACAGACGGATGGAGCCGGGGCGGGAGACTGGAGGACAGAACAGGGGCCAGGACTGGGAGCTTGTTTTGGTCTCTCCAGCTGATCCCCGCAAAGTCCCGGACACTTTTACGCGCCAAATCCTTTTTGCCGCGAAAGGGGCACGAGCCGGATAGCGGCGCTTCCATTGGCTGGCAGTTCCGAGATTGATACAGGGAAGCGCCGGCGCCGAGCTCTGCCATTGGTTACGGTGCGCCGGCCCCGGCCTGCGTATCTGAGGGGGGCGGTCAGCACGTCACCCACAGCCAATCACCGCCTTGAAAATGCGCAGGCTTTGTCCGGGAGGCGCGCCGCTGAGAAGGAGCGGACTCGGAAGCTGAGGTCCTACCCGGTTTTGCCCTGCCCAACCCCGCCCCAGGGGAACCAGCTGGTATTGGCACTCTCCCATAAGACCTCCCCCCAAGTACATCTATCTCCTGTACAACTCCTTCAGTCTCGAGAAACCCATCCCTACAAGGTACACTTCCGAAATTCTCACCTCCCCCCCCCCACACCCCGAGCCTTTTCATTTCAACTCTATTCAGCCGAGCAAGCATTTATTAATCGCTTCCTGTATGCCAGATGGGGCAGGTAGATGGTGCAATGGATAGATCACGGGGCCCGGATTCAGGAAGATCTGTATGACGGTGGGCAAGTCATTGTTGCTTTTCAGTAGTGACCCCATAGTGGACTTTTCTTGGCAAAGATTCTGGGAGTGGTCTGCAATTAGCGAGAGAAGGGAGTCTTCCAGGAGGTCAGGACTTGGGTGTGAACGGCCCGTACCCCCACCTAATGCAGAAAACCGGCACAGCCTACCCAGTGATTCAGACCTGCTCTCTTGGGCAAAAGGGGACAATTGCTTCGTTTTAGAATTCGGGAGAAAGGGAAAAAGCATTGTGTGGTGGAGTCTCTCACTAGCCAAGTGTTTTCACAATTATTCTTTCGTTCACGTGCTCCTCACAACCACCCTGGGAA
Source organism: Antechinus flavipes (assembly GCF_016432865.1). Lineage (NCBI taxonomy): Eukaryota > Metazoa > Chordata > Mammalia > Dasyuromorphia > Dasyuridae > Antechinus > Antechinus flavipes. The sequence continues at coordinate 438,463,233 of NC_067399.1, forward strand.
GAAGGTGCCATTATTACCCTCATTTTACTTTTGAAGAATCCGGAGTCAGACAGCTAATAAATGCAGGAGATTAAATTTGGACTCAGGTCTTTCTATCCACTTTGTTGTCTCCGTCATTTTAGGGGTGAATTGGCAACATGGCTCTAGTTTGGGGAGCAGGCAACCAAGAATAGTGAAGGAAGGTCAGTTCGTCCAGGACTCATAAAGGCAGACATGTCCAAAGCCTATGTCAGACTTGAACTTTGTATTTCAGGAGAAATAGAGTTTATGGTAGATGCTTGACAGATATTTATTGAATGATTGAATGTCATGAATGTCATGAAGCAAAAGTAGTGATTGCAAGGATCCTTCTTGGAGAAGGAAGGGCTGGGCCAAGGAAAACCTGTTGAGATCAGATCTATGAAGGAGCCTCTCCAGAAAATGATCCTTCCAGGAGTGATTGAGGGATTTTGGTGTATGGTTCCCTCTGGGCTCTCTCCCACTCACCCTGGCCCAAGTAGGTTGGAGTCCCCAGGAAGAAGGTGAGAGATGTCTAATCCCTCCAAGTTTTAAATTCTTCCCAGTCAGAACCTGGATACCCTGGGAACCCACTGTTATGGAAAATTACAATTCCAGAGAGACTAAAAGGGATCTTAAGGTAATTGATTACCTTACAAAGAGATAGAGGTAATCTTAGCTCAGTGTCTACCTTTCAGTTTCCACAGGCCTGTGGAGCTGTTCAAGTCTCAGCCACTTTCCAGAAATGTTTTGTTTTCTTTTTCACTGAAAGTGCTTCTTTAAGCTCTGTCAGTCCAGTACACATTTATTGATGTGCCATTATGCCAGGCCCAGGAGATATAATAAAAGTTTCCCATCTAAATAGGAGATAATCATTAGAAAGAAGGTACTAATTTTAAAGGGGAATAAGGAAAGCTTTCTAATAGAAAATGGGATTTTTAGTTGGGATTTTGCCTCTTTAGACTTCAAAGAGGGCATAACCCCATATTGTTATCATTTCCACTCCCTGGCTTGGTCTTTCCAGTGGTGGAGATCCCATCCGCCCACCTCCCTCGTCTAAGGGCTGCCTGTGGATAGGCTGGACTGCCACATAAACTGCTGAAGTCCAGAATGGGAATAGTCCTTTCCTCTGGGCCATGGATGTCCTCTCTCCAGCTTGAAGGAGAAGAGAAGATTGGAAAAAAGACAAGCTGTACTGCAAGAATCATTTGAGTGAGAAAGGACCATTTCTTTACAGATGAGGAGAAAGAAGTACAGAAAATAGATGGTACTGGCCCAAAGCCACACAGAAGCTCAGTGGCAGATAACAGCTTAAATACTATTAATAGCTATTTGAAAGAGGTAATACCCAGAAGCCTTAGCCCTTTTGAGGACTCTTGCTCTGAGGTTCTGGCCTGAGGGCTGCTGATAAGACTTCCTATGTTGTCTATAATCATACTTACTTTGTGCGAACTGAACCTTGGCCTGGAGATGCTTGTCATCACCTCCCAGATTCAGACTGACAGAGTTTGACGCACTCAAAGCAATCTTGAAACTGTTTTTTTTTTTTTTTTCCCCATAGTACAATATTAATTGAAGACTGGGGCCAACCCAAAAAAAAACCTAAAGTGGACAGAGTTGGTATTTCTGTTTCACATCTGCTCTGCCCATGTATTCGGGTGACTTCAGGTGCATCCAGAGTCTTGGTGTGAACCATGTGGACACAGGTCCTAGTTTCCATAGTAGGCACCCATTTCAGCTTCAAAAAGACTCTGCCTCATCTATATCCCTGGTATCTGGGCCTCCTATTGGCAACTCTAGCAAGAAGGCAGAGAACCTAAGAGAAGAAAACATCCCATGTTGCCTAGCCTTGTCTAGTGTTTGGTTCTTGCTCCCTGAATCTGCTGTTGCAACTGATTTAACTTCTCATATTATGTTCTAGCCTCACGAATAGAATGTAAGTTCCTGAAGAGCAGGGACTTTTTCCCTTTTGTCTTTTATATGTCCAATTCCCCCCCTCAAAAAAAAAAAAAATTTGAGCATCACACAGAGGTGCATGGTAGATAGCTATGAGCAAGCTGCAACAGTTATAGTGCCAAATTTTCAATGTATGTACACTTTAGAAATATGATTGCCACAAATTTGGACTCAATTCATTATTGATTGTCTAGACTTAAGAAAAGGTTAATAATGCAGATTCACATTATAGTTACTAATATAGAAATGCGTACGTATTCTCTCTTGTAAAACATTTAACAGCACATTCCTGTATGCAATGAAGAACTTGAAAGAACAGAAATAAAAAATATGGCCAAGGAATTGTATGAGAAAATGTGCTGTTATGGGGTGAGAATAAGGGATGACCAGCAGGTGATAAATATTCCATTGGTATTCTTATAATGTCATAAGAAATTGAGAAAGTTCTCCAGCATGTGAAGGCGTAAACAGATTTTTTGCCGTTCTTTATAACCCCAGTGATTAGCATGAATCGTTTAGCAATTTTTCAGTCATATCTGACTCTTCCAGACTCCTTTTGGGAATTTCTTGGCAAGATACTGGAGTAGTTTGCCATTTTCTTCTCCAGCTCATTTGACAGATGAGGAAACTGAGGCAGACAGAGTTAAGTGACTTGCCTAGAATCACACAGCTAATGAGAGTTTGAGGCTGGATTTAGATTGAGGAAGATGCATCTTTGTGACTCCAGGCCCTGCACTACCTAGTTGCCCATTTAGTACATAATAAGCGCTTAGTAAATACTTGTTCTTTTTTTTTTTTAATTTAATTTTATTTAATAATAACTTTGTATTGACAGAATCCATGCCAGGATAATTTTTACACAGCATTATCCCTTGCAATCACTTATGTTTCGTTTTTTTTTTCCCCTCCCTCCCTCCTCCCCCCCCAAGATGGCAAGCAGTCCTATATATGTTAAATATGTTGCAGTATATCCTAGATACAATACATATTTGCAGAACCGAACAGTTCTCCCGCTGCACAGGGAGAATTGGATTCAGAAGGTAAAAATAACTCGGGAAGAAAATCAAAAATCAAATAGTTCACATTCATTTCCCAGTATTCCTTCTTTGGGTGTAGCTGTTTCTGTCCATCATTTATCCAATGAAACTCAGTTAAGTCTCTTTGTCAGAGAAATCCACTTCTATCAGAATACATCCTCATACAATATCGTTGTCGAAGTGTATAATGATCTCCTGGTTCTGCTCATCTCACTTAGCATCAGTCCATGTAGGTCTCTCCAAGCCTCTCTGTATTCATCCTGCTGGTCATTCCTTACAGAGCAATAATATTCCATAACATTCATATACCACAATAGTAAATACTTGTTCACTTCCCAATTGACTCCCTCTTTGTGCAACTTATAAAAGGACATGGACAATAATGGCACAAAATGGTCAAGCATAAATAAATTGTAATCCATTATCACTAGAAGAAGCATGAAAAAACCCAACAAGATCATGGATCCCTTTGAGCATTTTCAATAGCTAGTATATGCTTATTGAATCAGTCCCTTAGGCTATCCTAGTCTTTTGTCTAATGGGAAGGGATTTTGTGAACTGGAAAGTGTTTGGAAGGTCATTCAGTAAGGGAGATAGTTTTGGCTCAAAGGCTTTTTGCCACATGCTTCAAATTATACCACATGAACCTTTTACTGCCCACACAGAATGAGCTCCACTGAAAACAATCTTTTCTCCCAGCTCTTCCACTACATACAGTTAGAACATCTGCTGGTGCTGGACACAGCAGGTCTGTTACGCTGCCTTCTCAAGCATAGCAGCATAATATCTCAGCTGCCTTTGTCCATCCCTCTTGCTCACTTCTCCCACTGGCAAGTTCTTTTGGGGAGCCACTCTTATGAGGAAAGGTCCATTCATCCTTGGCTTCTCTCTACAAACTTTATCACCAATTTCCAGCCTCCCTACCCCACCTTGCACACTTTCTCAGCTCCCTTTATGTGCTATCTTTTGAAGTTAGAATGGAAGAAACCTCTTTGAGGGCAGGGATATCTTTTTTTTTTGCTTGTATTTATATACCTATTATTTAGCCTTACAATTATATAATGATGATGATAAAATAACTGTAAGGCTTAATAAATACTTATTGCTTGCCAGCCTGTTATTGCTACCCACCTACAAAGAAATCCTCAGTTCTTACCCTTCTCTATCAGCCTTTTCACTGTTTCCAATGAACTCCCATGTAACCCAGGTTGTGCTGCGAGGGTCCTTCTGAAGACACTGTTATTATTGCTGCTGTTTTACCATGTTGCTTCCCAAATTGGAAGCTTGGGGAAGTTTTTCTATCAAAAGTCCCTAGGGAAAAAATTAAATCAAAGTTTTCTCCCCATTGGAGGACCTTGCACTAGATGACTTTCAACTAGAGAAGAAAGGCAGGTGATGGAGTAACGAAAGACCTCAGTTTTGTGAGGTTATGTGAAGGGGTGGGGATGGAATTTCTAAATCTCTAAATCTCAGTTCTGCCACTGTGTAACCTCTGACAAGTCACAACCTCTCTGAGCCTGTTTCCACCTCTGAATAAAGGAATAATAATCCCTCCCCTGCCTTCCTCTCAAGGTTTTGTGAAAATCAAATGAAATGATGGTTGTTAAAGTTTATAGGAGCATAGGAAAGAGCTACAAGCTCTTCAAAAAAGTGAAGATACCTAAGGTTAGGTGATTTTTCTGTTACCACACAAATGTGAACTAAACTGAAAAAAAAAACAGCATTCTATAACATTTCTTCAATAAATGCAATATAGAGGGGAGGGCCAAGAAGAATGAATCATAGAAGATTTTAGGCATAAGAAATTCATATGCCTAGATAATATTGATATATAGCCCTTTGAGGTTTGCCAAAGCATTGTTCACATGTGCAACTCAGACTCTCTGAGTCTACCCACTTCTTACATGGAGCATATAGTGCTTCCTACCACTTGGTTAAGAATAGTCTTTTTTGGATGACTGCCTGCATCTTTAAACCAGAGCTCCATTTACTGTTCTGCCATCTTCATCTACTGTACAGTAGGGTCTTTGTGAAGAGATGCTTGCTTCCAACTGGGGTCTTCTTCTTCAACTGAGATATGTGAGAGGTAATACTGGCTAAGGGGGTATTACTTTTGGGTGAACTAGAAGTGGGAGGTCTAGTTAGGCAGGCAAGGAAAGGAGAAAGAAGGACATGTTCCCCCATCACCTGGTTTCTGAACTCCAACAACCCCAAACCACTTGCTCAAGGAAAAAGCTTTGTTGGAAATGATCTTGGCCTATTGCCTGGTAGAAATAAATCTAGCACTGAGCAGGGGTTGGTCCCCAGGATGGGGAGTCAGGATAGATGGTAAGACCCAGAGAACATAGGACAGACTAGTAAGACAGATGGAAGAGTTTGGTGGTCCTTCAGTTGTTGGAGAGGTGGGAATTGAAGACTTTCAGCTCATTTTAGTGAGATAAGTCACCATGTCTCTCTTCCCAGTCTGCCATCCTGGACAGCAACAAGGCAACAGGGGAGACTGAAGGAAGAGGAAATAGAGTAAGGATAAATGGAAGTAGAGAAGCTAAGGGAAAACTTTTTAACAAGCAGAGATATCCAGTAGTAGAATGGATTATCTCATGAAGCTGCAAATTCCCTGCTCTTGGGGGTAGTCTAGCACAGGGTGGACAGCTACTTGTCTGAGTACTTATGATTGATCGTGAAGATTCATATATGGCTAGACTGAATGACTCTTTAGATCCCTTTGAAATCTGGGATTCCATGAATATAGCTGTTAAACTTAAGAAAAAGAAAAGGAAAGTCTGGCTTAGCAGGAAAGCTTCTCTAAGGAAGTAGGATTTGAGCTAGGTCTTGAGGGATAGAGAGGATTTGGTTAGGCAGCAAGGAGGTAAATAGTATGAGCAAAGGCACAAAAGTAAGACCATAGCAGGGGTCAGTTTGGCTTTTTTTTTTAAGGAGGCTACCTTATGGAAGTTTATGTTGGGGAGAGAGAAATGAGGTGGAAAATGGAAAATAGAGGTCAGAGTACAGAAGTCTTTAAATGTCAATAATTGAGTTTGGCCCTAATGCTGTCAGTGGGATTTTTAAATTGTGATCCAGAGACTCTTGGGAGTTCCTCAGACTTTTCAGGGGAGCTGTAAAGTGAATTTTTTTTTTATAAAACTAAGGTGTTTTCTGAAATGCTTTCATTTTTCATACATTAAATATCTATTGATACAAACCATATAAACAAAACTCTTGGTGGGGGAGTGAGGAATCAATAATTAAAAATGTGAAGGACCCCTGCGACCAGGACTTTTTATGAATATTACTGAAAGAGTAGAAGGCAATCACTGGCATCTCAGCTTAGGCTGCCTGTTGCTAGACCACTCAAAGTGATCCCCAAACATTTGTGATTTTGCTTTCTTCTTTGCCTCACTTCCAGACATTCCCAGGCTATTTCTGTCTGTTCCAAAGGACCAGATGAATGGTGGATAAAGCTTTGCAAGAGGCCAGTCTCAACTTGAGCTAAGGATCCCTCATACTGCCAATTTACATATTGCCAGGTGTTCTCTCTTAATGAGAGATTATATTCCTATCTGAAATATAACAAATCTGTGTTAGTATTCATGGAGTATAATATTGTTCAGAAAGGTTCCTGGTTACTCTACTGTCTTAGTGGAAGGAATTAATGTGTTTTGGTGGTTGTAAAAGCTTGTTCTCTGATGTTTCTCTTACATCTGGCCACTATGCCTTCTGCTCCACAATATGACCATCTCTTGTTCTTCTACCAGCATAGGGGTATAGGTAATAGGAACTCTCAACCACTTTTCCTCATCCAAGGAAATAATAAGCCTCAGTCATCCCACTTTTGCCCCAGTAACAGTCTTTCGTGGCTCATGTACCCATACCATAAACATTCCTACATCAGAATGTTCTTTTGGAAATTGGAAGTCAGAAGTTCCAAGTAACTGTGTAATCACAGGCGAGTCATTTGAGTCTTAGAACCCAAAGTTTCTTTGAAAATTCAACAAAAATTATGAACAAGCTGATTTTAGAAAGACCTGGAAAGATTTAAATTATCTGATGTTGAGCAAAACAAGTAGAACCAGGAAAACACTGTATATAGCAACAGAAAGATTGTGATCAACTATGAAAGGCTTAGTTCTTAGTAGTTCAGTGATCCAAAGCAATCCCAATAAACTTTGGACAGAAAATACCATCTACATCCAGAAAAAGATCTAAGGATACTGAATGTAAATCAACACATGCTATGGTCACTTCTTTTTTCTATTTTTTTTTTTTATTTCTCCCATGCTCCAATTTTTCTCTCCCAACATGATTCATAAAACGATGTGTATGAAAAATAAATTTAAAAAAGAAAATTCAACAAAAAGCCACCTCCTACACAAGCTGATCTCTTCAGCTAGTTGAGCCTCTTCCCCAAATTACCTTCATTTTGTGTGTGTGTGTGTGTGTGTGTGTGTGTGTGTGTGTGTGTGTGTATGAATGAGTGTGTTAAATGTATTTGTGGATAAATTCTCTGCCCTAATGGAAAGTAGATATTTAATCACTACGTGCCAGGCACTGTGCCAAGCATGGAGGACATAAGATGAGCAAGATAATTCTAGCCCATAAGAAGCTTGCTCTCTAGTGAGAGAAGGCAACACAAAAGTGAGCTGGAGGATGCAAATATAAAATCCAAGGTTTCTGTTGGAGGGAATGACCAAAAAGTCAGTTTCTTGAGAAAGAAACTGTCTTGATTCTGTACTTCTATCCCAGGAATCTAGCACAAAGCCTGACACAAAGTAGGTGCTAGATAAATGCTTGACTAAATAGGTTTCCCAATCTGTAAAACGAACATGATATCTGGTAGCCTTCCTAATGGGGTTGGGGTAGGGTGATATTCAATATTGCGTACCTGGTCTATTCAGAAACTAACAACAGGAATTAAGTAGGCTAAGAAGTCTCAGCCAGCAATATTCCTATGAGATAATGGATATCAGATTCATTATACAACGATAATGGATTTTTAGACAATAAAGAGAAAAGGGTTGGAAAAGAAAAGCATCCTTGATCCTGAGTGAGTATGACCAGAACCCAAACTGGGGGAGAGAAGCTGGAAGCAAGACAAAAGCAGAAAGAGAGGGACCCCCACATATAAACACACACACACACACACAGAGTGCCTAGATTAGTACAGTATGGACAGCTGCCTCAAACAGCAGCTGGAGCAGCTAGGAAAGGTCTTTTTTAACAATGTGGGCAGCATGTTCCCCACCGCCTGTTAGCAGACTTCTTTCACCCTGGACCCTCTGGACACCAATCTCTAGCCCAGCAAAATTCTCCCTTGGTTAGTGCCAAAGGAAAAAAGCAAGGCCTTTGTCTTCCTGCCTTTTGTAAGTAAGGCACCAGACAAAGAATGACAATGTAGATACTGTGGGGCTGCCCTTTGGGAAGGATCTTGTGAAGAAGTCAGGGTTCCCAAAACTGCAGGTGGTCCATGATTCCATGCCTGCCTTTTCTGTGTAATTGTACCTAATGACAACCTACCCCAGGAATCTTTAGTGACAATTCATTTGTCCTATGTGCTCCCAAGAAGGTGACCACCAACAATGTAAAATCATTAGACATTTATTACCTCCTCCCAAACATCATACATTTTTGTTTTTCAATCTTTTTTGAAATTAACATGCACAAATTAAAAAAGAAATAGTTCAGCATTACAAAAGTCTATATGTGCTATGCATTGTACACAACATTAAAGGCACTTTCTCCAGTGAGACAGAATGTTTATATCTTCATTGAGATCCAGTACCAGTTCTGGTTTGCTCATCCTAAATTAGGCTTCTCAAAAGACAGACTGAATTCTTTTGATTACAGGCTCAAAAGGTAATTGTCAAATAGGGAGGCATTTCATTATCTCTCTCAATTCTTTTATGTTTTTTTTTTACTTTTTTAAAATGATTTTTTATTGACAGAACCCATTCCAGGGTAATTTCTTTTATGTTTATTCTGCTTAGGGGATTGTCATAGAAAACTAGAGAAAGAAGGAACCTCAAAGGTTATTTGGATGACACAATGGATACAGCACTGGGCTTGGAGTCAGAAGGACCTGAGTTCAAATGTGGCCTTAGACACTTACCAGCTGTGTGATCCTGGGCAAGTCATTTAACCCTGTCTGCCTCAGTTTCCTCATCTGTAAAATGATCTGGAGAAGGAAATGGTAAACTACTCCAACATCTTTACCAAGAAAACCCCAAATGAGGTAACAGGAGAGCAGGTACAATTAAACAACATAAGTCATCTGGAAACAGAGATTCCCTCAATGACAGCTGTGACAAGTGGTCATATCCAGCTTCTACTTAAAAACCCCTAGTGATTAGGAACTCCCTACTTTATAAAGCAATCTTTCTATTTTCCTACTGATTTAATTACTAAAAAGTTTTTCCTAAATGGGAGACAAAATTTACCTCTTTAACCTTTCTCATTTCTCCTGGTTCTGGCTCTTCTCGGATAACAACTGTCTCCTTTCCCCTTTCCCTTCCAATTTCCCCCAAGTCTCTTCTTTAAGGTAAATATCCCATCCTTATATGTAATGGCTTCAGATTTCCTCATCACCTAGGTCACCTTCCTCTTCAGGGCAAAGAGGAAAATCTCCAAAAGGAGATGCAGGACTCTTGAGTTTTTCTTCTAAATGTCAAGTATATATGAAGTATGGGAAAGAGCCCTGGCTTGGCAGATCAGAGACCTGAATTATAATCCTAACTATGCCTTGACAATGTTGTGTGATGTTGGGCAACCAAGTCACTAAACATCTCTAGCCCTCTCTTCTTAGACAATGGAAAATAATGGTGTTGAACTAGATTTCTATATGGTACAATGGAAAGAATGCTCCACTAGAGTTAGGAGAGACCTGGATTTGGATCCTAAGGATCAAAAGGGAGAATGAATGCAAGGAGGAACTTTGTGAACATTTAAAGAGCTAGAGAAATAATAGCTAAAGAATTACTATATGGAGATAGCTAGGTGGTGCAGTAGATAGAGCACTAGCCCTAAAGTCAGGAGGATTTGAGTTCAAATTTGACCTCAGACACTTAACACTTCCTAGCAGTGTGACCCTGGGCAAGTCACTTAACACCAGTTGCCTTAGGGGAAAAAAAGATTATAATATATATATATATATATATATATTATATATAGCAACTTCCTTATTCTTCATTACCAAGTTGCCTTAGGGAAAAAAAAAGATTATATATATATATATATATATATATATATATATATATATATATATATATATATATATATATATATATAGCAACTTCCTTATTCTTCATTACCAAGAATTTTAGGATGATGAAAAATGCTTTTCTCGGAGAGGAAGGAAAATATGCACATCAAGGAGCAAATCTGCATTATTCAACAACTAGATTTTTTCCCTGCAGCACAGGGAGGAAACCACCCCCTGTGTTTCAAGAAGAAACCTTTGAAACCAGGAAAAAAGTTGCATCAAGAAGGAAACAGTCTAGCTAAGAACCTATAAACAATATTCTTAAAGGCTTACCTTGATTTTTTTTTTTTCAGAAAGAATAAAAATGTTCCTATTGGAGTCCAAACAGGAAAAAAAATTTTGGGGGAAAATCCACACTGTCTCCCCAATTTAATTGTATTATTGGGGTTTGAGAGAGAAGAAGTAGAAGGGGAGGGTCCTCAAAGGAGGAAGAAATAAGCTTTACATAAATGACAAACAGGACATGAAGATGTAGAAAACCCCTCAATAGATAGAGCAATGAGCTCTAACAGGCAGATTATTTCTAGGCCACTTCTTCATTACACACAGCCATTGTTCAGTCCTCTCACGAGTCTGTAGGATTTGCTGAGTGCCCTAAACTAGCCCCAGAAGCTGGTCTGGTGGAAGGATGAGAACATGTTCCCATGACTCCCCTGGGAGCACATAACAATGATCTACCCACAGACAGCTGGGAAACTCAGAACCTTTAAAGAGCCTGACTAATGGCTGGCCCTGGCCTGATGAGCAGAGCTTGCTGAGGGAATCTGGGACTCAAAGGGAATGGCTGTTAAACAAGGACAGGAGGTGTGCATGCAGGCGCTCCTAGGGAGAAACAAGGCCTGAGCCTGTTCTCTGAAGCTGGGGCAGAAGGACGGGTCAGCAAGGTTGGGCAGGAAGCAGGCCAGGTCCTGCTGACCCAGGCCAGGCCTTTCCTGCTAGTAAGCACCAGCAACTAGTGCCAGGAGAGAGCCAGGACTCGGAGCTGAAGGCCTGAGGCCTTAGGGCTATTTAGCCCAAATCTGGCATTTATAAACAAGAAAACTGAGGGTCACCCAACTAGGCAGTGAGTGCTCCTGACTCCCAAGCCATGATGGCTGGGGCTGCCACGGGTGACCACACTCTCCTTGCCTGGCCGCTTTTACCTCCACTTCAACCACCTCTGGGAATGCCCTCCAGGGGCACCTAGGAGACCATAAATGCCCCACAGGACTAGGGGTATTACTTTCTGAACCTACACTTTGGGTACATGTTTTCAACAAGGCTTTTGTTTAGAAGCCTTTCTAAAGTACATTTTATTTTCATTGAAATTAGGACTGTACCATAAAATAGCCCTCTCAGATCTGTATCTCCTTTTCATTCAGATCTCAGTCTTCCATTTAGTCTACACTGGTTAATTAATCCACCCAGACAGGTAGAGCTGCCCTCAGTTGGCAATACAAAAGCCCCAACGCCAACAGGATTGACAGGTGATTGATAGCAGCTCCTCAAAGAAGGAAATGAAAATAAGGGTCTACATCTTGACCTGATCTCCCCACCTCCAGCTCTTAACCCTGATCAAAACATTTTTGTTTCTCAGAATTAGGCTGTGTCACATATAAGAGATATACATTCTTAATGGGGGAGAAATCAAAAGTAAATGAGGTAATATAAGGGATAAACTTTACAAATTTATTTATATATATATATTATCTTATTATAACCCATTTGGGCAGAAAGACAGAGACAATTTTTCTACCTAATTGATCTAGAAACTTTCTACTTAGTGATTCTTTAACCCATAAAGCCTTCAGAAAAAAATTAAGAATTTTCAAAGGGAATCTAAAATGTTTGAGTATCTCTCCTAATTACATCATAGTTGATTTGTTGTTTTGGACACTGCTAGTTGGGGAATACCATAAGAAGAAATGAAGACAGTTTTCTAAAGAAAAGAGAAAGAGTTCATTCTAATTCTAGTTAAATTTGCTGCTATTAATTAAGATAATCGTATTACCTACAGATACTACAATTTCCCGTTTTCCCACACACTCCACTGAAAGATGCAGTTAATGGTATAAAAAGTCCATTCTATAGGAGATAATCTTTACTAAAATGATATAAGAAAAGTTCATCTTTGTCATCGTGTTTAAAAAAAATCAGTTTTATTCCATTCTACATGGGGAAATGAATTAGACACACATACTGCAGTGAGGATTTAAATTAGAATGCTTTGGGAAGCAGAGTGTTTTTTTTTTTTTCCCTAAAAAAATGAGAATTACAACTCAGTTCCAATAATCTTGTGATGAAGAGAGCCAGAGACAGGACTATAGGAACCACAACATAGCATTTTCACTTTTTGTTGTTTGCTTGCATTTTGTTTTCTTTCTCAGTTTTTTTTTCCTTCTTGATCCAATTTTTCTTGTGCAGCAAGATAACTATAAATATGGATGCATATATTGGATTTAACATATATTTTAACATATTTAACATGTATTGGACTACCTGCCATCTAGGGGCGGTGGGGGAAGGAGGGGAAAATTTGGAGCACAAGGTTTTGCAAGGATCGGTGTTGAAAAATTACCTATGCATGTTTTGTAAATAAAAAAGCTTTAATAAAAAATGAAAATAAAAAATATTAAAATAATTATTAAAATAAGTTCATAAACTCATAGATTTAAAGCTGGACTTCCAAGGTGATCTAGTTCGATTCTCTCATTTTTCTGCTAAATAAACTGAGGTCAAAGATAATTTTTATTTTTTACAAAAAACTAGTATGTTAGATGGAAGAGAACAAAGTATTTTTGAAAACTATGAGTTGATAATCATTTTTAGATTAGCCATTGAGTGATTTTCCATTCTAGGAAAGAGGTAAACCCAAATTCTGGTTCTTTTCAGAACTCAAAACATTTATGACAAGTAATTTGGGGGAGAGGGTAAAGAAAAATACCAAAATTACACCATCTACCCACTGCAGAAAAGCCTACCCAATAAAAGCCCATTGGAGAATAGTTCCCTAATGGGGAGTCATCTATTTCAAATCAACCTTGAACTTAAGAGATTCCCATTGGAAAAGCCCCAAATATGCTTTTCTTTCATTTGAAATAGTGTCAATCATGACTGATTTTTCTTTTAACTTTAAGTACCCCTACAGTAAATTATTTAGATTTCTGAACATCATCTCATCAGAAACAGACAATAGATGGCATAGTGCCTGGCACAAAGGCAGTTTTAAATTTATATTTGCAATTTTTATGGTTAATAATACTGATTCTACTAGCACCATTACCATTGTGATAAGAGGCAACATGGCATGGTAGAAGGCTGGTGTTGCAGTCAGAAAAACCTACTCTCAGTACCTAGGATTACAAATTAGAAATTAGTTCCCAATATGCATGAGTGGAGGAAGAACAGGAGTTCCCTACACTGATAAACCACAGGTCCCAGAAAAAAATAACAATAATTGTGACTCTTTACAGTAAAAAAAAAAAAAAAAAAATTATAACTAACAAAGTATTTTCACATTTTTGGGGGGGGTAAATTCTACAATTGTTGTGGATATGTACATATTAATCTCATTTGCCAACTGAGGAAAGGGAAATTCAGAAAAAGGAAGTGACTTCTCAAAGTTACAGAACCAGCAACAGAGTTAAAAATTGAACCCAGGGCTGGTACAAGCCCTTCATGACTTTTCCTGAGGTCCAAAAAGTCAGAGGCTGTCCCCAAAAAAAAAACAAAAGCTGAAGAGAAAAAAGGAGCAGGATGGGGGGGGGGGGTGGAGTGGGTAGGAGATAAAAGGTGTTGCAGTTTAAAAGTCATTTATGCAAAAAACTTTGTGAAAACTGCCTAAGAAAGCCTAGAAACAAGGGAAAATTCTTTTTTGCATTGTCTGAAGCTATAAAGGATGCAAGTTGCAATAGGACTCAGTCTAAGCACAGATTATCCCTGGAGAAGATACCTAATCCAGGAAAACTGGTCTAGAAATCTGGAAGAAAGGTGATGGACACTGGCTATTCAAATCAAGAATCTTGAATGCAGTAAGGTACACAATCTCTCTGGCTAGCAAGGGGAAAACTGGCAGGGGGTAAGGCTTAGATGGTTGAGTATGTGCTTCTATTCTTGATGTCACCCTTTGGTTTCTCAATATCCCCATGTTTTATTCTCTGCCTGACTTGTCACAACCTGAAACAGGCAAAACTACAGCCAGGTCTCCATCAGCTTTTCACAATCACAAATAGTCCCAATCTAGCGCTCTCTGATTTGTTTACAGGTACATCTGTTTTATTCTTTGTGCAAAGTAAACCAGGTTTGCAAAAATAATTACATACATTCTTATTGCAAAGTCTAGGTTTAAAATCCTTTTGGATCTCTAAAGGAAAGTTTCCCCCCTCCATTCAAGGAGAGTCAGATAGAAAACCTGATTCTCACAAACCTGTAAACACACTTCATAGGAGCAGAGGGAGGAAAAAGAAGATGAAAGAAATTTTGACTCCATTATCACTGACTGCCTTCTAAAAATATAACATCACTAACAAACATGTAATTTTTCATGTTTGATTCAAAAGAAACACATGATCACCCTTAAAGAAATCGATGAGTGAGTTATTTAGAAAAATACTACTTTCTTCTAAAATAGGAAAAAAAAACTGCACAGAGGAGATGTTTGTGCCTTGTGAGCCAAGGAGGCTGAGAAGGGGATTCTACTGGGACACTGGACTAGGAGCTTCTAAGATCCCTTCCAAGTCTGTATTTCTATAAGTAAAATCATCTGAAGTAATGTTAAGATGTGTCCTCTGTACATAATTACCTTTGAACAGAGTTGCGTTTTGTTTTTGTTTCTTTTTATGAAAAAGATTTATATTCCACTGATGGTCTAAGTAGCTCCCTGTCATTACATAATAAGTACCTTGATTTAAAAAAAATAGTTCTTTGTAAAATAGGTTAGAAGCCTTGTTAGCAATGAAATTAAACATGAATGAACCTTAAAGAATAAAATAAGTCATCACTCATCTCTATTGGAAATTTATGTTGACAAAAAAATACTAATAGAAAAAAATGGCAGTAGGTTGCATAGTGTTTGTTTAAAAAATCACCAAGAAATCCATTCAGGGGACGGCAAAAGCCAATCTGAAAACCCTTTAGGTTTACATTGAAGACAACATCCCAATCGCTGTCTCTGACCCTGGCCTCAGGCCCCCCATTACCCACTTTGCCAAAGCCTGCAGCTTATTTCCCAGAGTGGCTTTTATTATAGATAAGGAAGTCTGTGATGTCGTGCCAGACGTTGCTGTCATCATAGAGGTAGGTCATGGAGGACTGCAGGGAGGGCTGCAGAGTGTGTCTGTGGTACTCAAAGAGCCAGAGGATGAGGCCCCAGATGACAGAGGAAAACAAGGGGAAAGGGTCCTGCTTGGGCTCTGGGAGGAAGCCTTTCTCCACAGCTAGCCGGGCCAGTCCAAACAGAGTTCGAGACAGCAGGTACATGTTAATCTGCAAAAAGGAAAACCTGAGTAGAGAACAGCCCCTCAGTGCCTGCCACACTTCCCTGTTCCCTCCGTTCCAAGACTCCTTGTCAACCAAACACAAACCAAGAAGGAACAAGGTTTGGGAGATGGGGACAAGACCACCTCATGGCACTCCAGCACTTCCAAGGGAAGGAAGAGCCACAGAGTCACTATTTTACTCTATCATGTAATCATGTACTTCTGACTGCAAGACTGACCAGGAAAATCCTGGACTTGGGTGAGGGAGTAACAAGGCACTAGAGCAGGAGAGGAATGCAGGGGCAGGCAAACTTTAACCAAACAGGGAAAATCTAATTTTAGACCTTGATAGCAGCTCAGGTTAATGATTAATCATGGTGAGATAATGATCTGCACAGGCATGGGGCAGGTGGCGAAGCAGAGGAGGACTCCCATGAAACGAGTCTAAGACCATAACCAAGAAGTCCAAATACAAATTTGAGACAGGTAAGGTGATGGGAAATAGCTGCCCAGGAAAAGAGGGGGCTTCACTTACCTGGCTGTTGATGTTATTATTTTCTCCGAAAACCAACCAGCCACCAATACAAGCTGCCAGGAAGGAATGAAACTGGAAGGTCTGTCCCTGGATTCGGGACTGCAAGGCGCATAAGCCCTTGTAGGTAAAAACAAAATAAGCCAGGTTTCGGGAATGTGTGTATGTTGCCTGAACGATTGCCTTCAGCTTCTCCTTTAGGCTAAATGAACAAATACACACACATGAGAATTAGGAAGACTGTGATCACAATGAAAATATGAAGACAAGAGAATATTTTCCTTTGGAAAGGATTGAAAGCTATGTGTGCAAGGGCTAAGGGATTGGTTAATTTACAAAATATAACAATGTGTTTTCCCAAACATAGGATCATACTATGTTTAAGATTCAGGAATGCTGTTGGAGATAAGCCATGCAGAAATACAAAATTAGAGAGTCCATACCTTCCGCTTCTGAAGAGAAATGTCATGACCAGAGCATGAGGTGCACGGATTTTAGCTCCATAACTGGGAAAGAAAAACAATTTTCATAAGATATTGGGTTCTTTGGATAAATGCAAGAAAGGTCTTTAACACTAATAAATGACTTAGCTTCCCCTCAGCTCTCAAGTAAACAAGATTATTCAACTCTATCAAGAAACCGTTAATCACATGCTCACAGATTAAATTACATAGATTATTAGAGGTGGAAGGGTCCTTAGATATCATTTAGTCCAGCACCCTCATTAAAAAGGAAAACAAGACTCCTGGGGAGTTGGGAGGGGTGGAAACAGAGTGGTGGACTAGAGAAGCATCCAGAGGACCTCTCCCAACAACTTTAAAATAACTTCAAATTTCATTCAGGAGTAGGAGAGCCAACAGAAGGTCAGAATGAGACATTCAGTCCAAGGCAACCCAGGAAGTGGAATGAGTGACAAGGGAAAGGAGGCCCCTAGCCCACATGGATGAAACACCAATGAGGAGACTAAGGTGGTGATGGCATAAGCAAGAGCAACTTCAGGAGTTCTCAAGCCAGAGACAGTAAGGAGACCTGGCAATTGCTCTGGAAAGATGCTGCTTGGCAACTCTATTGCCTATACTCATTTTTGGGTCATAATTCAAGGGCAGAAAGGAGCATTTCAAGAGGAAGCAGGAAATCTGAGGGGCAACTGTTTGGCAAGTCCCATACACACAACATACAAGTGCCCATACACACAACATACAAGTGCCCATACACACTTCTAGGTCATAGTTCAAGGGTGGAGAGGAGCATCTCTGATCAAGAGGGTATGGCAGCCCTATGGGGCAGTATAACTTCCAGCCCTAAGGGATCAGAGACCCTGAAGAGCAGTATTAATTGCAATGCCAAGGAATCTGGGATTCTGACCAGATCACATACCAAGACCACACCTCTCACCAGATCACAGAACCTTGGAAGCCTGAAAACTACCAAACTCCCAGAGCTAAATCTGAAAACAATGCAAAAAATCCTAAAGATTGAGATGAGAGTTTTTTCTTTCCCCCATTGTGGAAACTGAGCTCAACATTAACATAAAGTTCTAAATCAAGAATTAGAGTGGAAAAATTAGAAAACAATCAAAAAAGAATATAACCATAAAAAATTACTATGGTGACAGGGAATATCAAGACACAAATTCAAAGAAAATAATAAAATTAAAGTTGTTACAAGAAAAAGTGAATTGGACACAATCCCAGCAAGAAATTATTAGAAGGGCTAAAAAGTGATTTTCAAAATCAAATAAAAGTGGTAGAGGAAAAATTAGGCAGAGAAATGAAAGCAAAGGAAGAAAAGCATGAAAAGACAATAGCCTAGTAAAAGAAGTACAAAAATACCAAAGAAACATCTTTAAAAAGAGAATTGGCCAAATTGAAAAAGAGGTATACAAATTCACTAATAAAAATAACTACTCAAACAGAAGAATTGGCCAAACAAAAAAAGAGGTACAAAAACTTATGAAGACTATAATTCCTTAAAAATAAGAATTGGACTCATGACTCCCAAAGATGGCAAAAACCAATAAAACATACTCAAAAAAAAGAAAAAAAAAGAAGAAGAAAATATGAAATATCTCATCTGGAAAAAAATCAAGGGATAATTTTTAAATGGTTGGATTACTTGGAAGCTATGATCATAGAAAGATCCTAGATATATTTTAAGAAATTATTAAGGAAAACTGACTACTCAATATCCTAGAACCAGAAGGTAAAACAGAACTTAAAATAATTTACTGATTACCATGTGAAAGAGATGCCAAAATGAAAACTCTCAGAAATATTATAGCAAAATTCCAGAACTGCCAGATCTTCAAGCAGAAAATAGAATCATTCAAGATTTAGCACTATATTAAAGAAGTAGAGAATTTGGCATTTTGCCAGAAGGCAACAGATCTCAGATTACAATCAAGGATCCCTTACCCAGTAAAATAGTACACTATTTCAAGGGAAAAAAAAATTTAATGGAACAGAAGACTATCAAGCATTCCTGATGAAAAAACAAGAGTTGAATAGAAAATTTGACTTTCAAATACAAGACTCAAAAGAAGCATAATAAGGTAAATATGAAAGAGAAATTATAAGGGACTTAATAAGGTTAAATTGTGTGCCTTTCTATATGGGGAAATGATAAATATATCTTCTAAGAATTATCTCATTATTAGGGCAGTTAGAAGGCTTCTACATGGAGAGTGTATATATATGAGTGAGTTGATACATTGGGATGTTAAAAAAAAATGAAAAGGTAAAAAAGAGGAGGATGGGGAAACTTATCTCCCATTAAAGTGGTGTGCAAGGAAGTTTTTATACTGCAGGGAAAAATAGTATGTGTGGGAGGGGCATGATTCTTGAACCTCACCACATCTAAGCTGATTCAAAAAGGGAAAATGTATATGATACTCAATTGGTAATAGAAATCTGATTTACCCAAAAGGAAAAAAAAATAAAGGTGGGGATAAGGAGAGAGGAAATATTAAAAGGGAAGTTAGATATAAGAAGACAGTGGTCAGAAGCAAAACAAACGAGAGGAGAGACAGGATAAAATGAGAAATAAGGAGAACCACACAATTAGTAATCATAAATGTAAAGGTAAATGAGATGAACTCATCCATAAAACAGAAGTAGATGGCCAAATTGATTAGAAGTCAAAATCCAATGGTATGTTGTTTATAAGAAACCCATTTAAGACAGAGACATAAACACACACACACACACACACACACACACACACACACACACACACACACTGGAGGCTGGAGCAGAATTTATTATGCTTCAGCTAAGGTACATTAAGCTGGAGTATCCATCATGATCTAACACAAAGCAAAGGCAAAAATTGATCTAATTAAAAGATTTACGTGGGGAAACAACATTTTGCTAAAAGATATAAAAGACAATGAAGTAATATCAATACTAAACATGTTTGCGCTAAATGGCATAACATCCAAATTCTTAGAGACAAAGTTAAATGATTAAAGGAGAAAAGAACTAGGAGAAAGGAAAAAAGAACTAGATAAATCTAATGATAAAATAAATGAACAAGAAGATGAATAGAATCTTAGAAAAGTTAGATATAAAAGACATTTGGAGAAAACTGATGGGAAGAAAAAGGAGTATGGAACATACTAACCATGTATTAGAACATAAAAATCTCATACCAAATGCAGAAAAGCAGAAATATTAAACTCACTCTTTTCAGACAAGAAGGCAATAGAAATTACATTTAACAAAGGGCCATGTAAAGATAGAGTGAAAGCTAATTGGAAACTAAATAATCTAATCCTAAAGAATGAATGGGTCAAACAAATCATAGAACAATCAATCATTTCATTAAAGAGAAAGACAACAATAAGACAACATTCCAAAATTGGTGGGATATGGCCAAAGCAATAAGTAGGGGAAAAATAATACCTCTACACACTTACTTCTATAAACACAACAAGTGGATCAATTTCAACTTTAAAAAACTAGAAAAAGAACTAATCAAAAATCTTTAATTAAATACAAAAATGGAAATCCTGAAAATCAAAGGAGAAATTAATAAAAATGAAAGTAAACAAAACCACTTAACTAATAAATGAACTAGGAGTAAGTTTTATGAAAAAAAAAACTTCAACAAAACAGACAAATCACTAATTAATTTGATTTAAAACATTAATGAAAACCAAATTACTAATATCAAAAATAAAATGGTTTGTATAAGTCCCATCAATGAAGATGAAATTAATTATTTAGAATTATTTTTTCCAATTATATGCCAATAAAACCAGCAATCCAAGTGAATTGGATAAATATTTAAAAAATATAGGCCTTCCGATTAAGATGGCGGAGAGGAGGCACACAGCTGCATAAGCTCCACGCTTTCTCTCACTATCCATTTCATTACAAGCCTCTGAATTAATGCTTGACTGAAAAAAAACCCACAAATAGTTACCAAGAGAAGCCATCCTTGAGATACGCCAAGAAAGGTCTGTCTTTACTGGAGGGCTGGGGCGGTTTTGGATCGGGCGCAGGCTGAGGGCAGCGGTAGTGAGAGCACGGGAGCAGACTGGAGAGGGGGTGGGGAGCGATCGCAGCCGTCTCTGCGGGGAGAGCTTCCCTACAGGTTTGGATACTTTGCTCCGGCAGCAAGTCAGCAGCCCAGCAGAGAAGCTAAAAACACCAGGGCTGAAGAATACAACCCCAAACAGCTGGAGTCTCTCGGGACCTGGCCGTCCCCTCCTTCCCCCCCACAGTGACTCAGCACGCTCTGGGATCTCAGAGCGCAGGCGCAGCACAGTTGGGCTAGTGCCTCACTGCTGCCCCCTGCAGTCTGTAGAGGAAGCTCGATAACATACCCAACCCCTCCCCCAAAGAAAGACTCCAGTTTTTTCTGTTTTTCTTTGGTAGTTTGTCTTTGATTATTAGACAGAATGAGCAAGAAGCTGAAGAGGACTTTAACCCTTCTACACAGATAGAGAGCAGACTCTAAATCCTGAGGAGACTAAAAAGAGACAGTCCCCAGGTGAATCCCCAAAGGAGGAGATCATCTTTTCCTCAGCACAGATGAACCTCATAGAAGTAATTAAAAAGGCTCTCACAAGGGAGCTAGAAGAAAAATGGGGAAAGCAGAGTGAGGCTTGGCAAAAGGAGAGGGAGGCTTGAGAAAAGGAGAGGGAGGCTTGGCAAAAGAGCCTGGAGAAAGTTAAAGAGAGAGTGGATAAAGAAGTAAAATCCTTGAAAAATAGGATTGGTGAACTGGAAAACAAAATTGGCGAAATGGAAAAAAAATCCACAGAACAAAAGAACTCAATGGGACAATTAGAAAAAGATTTTTAAAAAGTGAGTGAAGAGAATACTTCACTGAAAATCAGAATTGAACAAGTGGAATTGAATGACTCGAGGAGACAAGAAGAATCAGTCAAGCAAATCCAAAAAAATCAAACAATGGAAAAAATGTGAAATACCTTCTGGGGAAGACAACAGACCTGGAAAACAGATCCAGGAGAGACAATCTGAGAATCATTGGACTTCCAGAAAAACATGATGAAAAAAAGAGCCTGGACACTATTTTCCAGGAAATTATCAAAGAGAACTGCCCAGAAGTCATAGGAACAGAGGAAAAAATAAACATTGAAAGGATTCATCGATCACCCACTGAAAGGGATCCTAAAATCAAAACACCAAGGAATATAGTGGCCAAATGCCAGAACCCTCAGATGAAGGAAAAAATATTGCAAGCGGCTAGAAAAACCCAATTCAAGTATCAAGGAGCCACAATAAGGATCACCCAGGATCTGGCAGCATCCACATTAAAAGATCGAAGGGCCTGGAATATGATATTCCGAAAGGCTAAGGAACTTGGTATGCAACCAAAAATAACTTACCCAGCGAGAATGAGCATCTTTTTCCAGGGAAGAAGATGGACATTCAACGAAGTAAGCGAATTTCATCTATTTCTGATGAAAAAACCAGAACTTAACAAAAAGTTTGATCTACAAATATAGAACTCAAGAGAAATCTAAAAAGGTAAAGATTAATCTTGGGAACTATATTTTGACTATATAGATGTATAAAGAATACATGTATACCTTGTTCTAGAAATTGATGTGGAAAGGTCATTGTATCAGAAAAAGGGTAAAGTGGGGGTAGTACATCTCATGAAGAGGCATAGGAAACCTATTATATCTGAGAGAAAGAATGGAGGGGGATGAATATAGTGGGTATCTTACTGCCTTCAGAATTGGCTTTAAGTGAAAAATCTTAAGACATATTCAATCTATGGTGAAACTTCTCCCACCTCATTGAAAAGTGAGAAGGGAAAAGTGAAAAGGGAAGGAATAAGCTAAGCGGAAGGGAATACGGGAACTGGGAGGGAAAGGGGTAAGATAGGGGGAGGAACTCTAAGGCAGGGGGAGGGATACTAAAAAGGGAGGGCTGTGAGAAGCAAGTGGTGCTCACAAGCTTAATACTGGGAAGGGGGGGAAAGGGGAAAGAAGGGAGAAAAGCATAAACTGGGGTTAACAAGATGGCAAATAATACAGAATTGGTCATTCTAACCATAAATGTGAACGGGGTAAACTCCCCCATAAAGAGGAAGCGGTTAGCAGAATGGATTAAAAGCCAGAATCCTACAATATGTTGTTTACAGGAAACACATCTGAAGCGGGGAGATACATGCAGGTTAAAGGTAAAAGGTTGGAGCAAAATCTACTATGCTTCAGGTGAAGTCAAAAAAGCAGGGGTAGCCATCCTGATCTCAGATCAAGCTAAAGCAAAAATTGATCTAATTAAAAGAGATAAGGAAGGGCACTATATCTTGCTAAAGGGTAGCATGGATAATGAAGCACTATCTATATTAAACATATATGCACCAAGTGGGGTAGCATCTAAATTCTTAAAAGAGAAACTAAGAGAACTGCAAGAAGAAATAGACAGTAAAACTATAATAGTGGGAGATCTTAACCTTGCACTCTCAGAATTAGATAAATCAAACCACAAAATAAATAAGAAAGAAGTCAAAGAGGTAAATAGAATACTAGAAAAGTTAGATATGATAGATCTCTGGAGAAAATGTAATGGAGACAGAAAGGAATACACTTTCTTTTCAGCAGTTCATGGAACCTATACAAAAATTGACCATATATTAGGACATAAAAACCTCAAACTCAAATGCAGTAAGGCAGAAATAGTAAATGCATCCTTTTCAGAACACGATGCAATGAAAATTACATTCAACAAAAAACCAGGGGGAAGTAGACCAAAAAATAATTGGAAACTAAATAATCTCATACTAAAGAATGATTGGGTGAAACAGCAAATCATAGACATAATTAATAACTTCACCCAAGAATACGATAATAATGAGACATCATACCAAAATGTATGGGATGCAGCCAAAGCGGTAATAAGGGGAAATTTCATATCTGTAGAGGCCTATTTGTATAAAATAGAGAAAGAGAAGGTCAATGAATTGGGTTTGCAATTAAAAATGCTAGAAAAGGAACAAATTAAAAACCCCAAGTCAAACACTAAACTTGAAATTCTAAAAATAAAAGGTGAGATCAATAAAATTGAAAGTAAAAAAACTATTGAATTGATTAATAAAACTAAGAGTTGGTTCTATGAAAAAACCAACAAAATAGAAAACCCTTAGTAAATCTGATTAAAAAAGGAAAGAGGAAAATCAAATTGTTAGTCTTAAAAATGAAAAGGGAGAACTCGCCACTAACGAAGAGGAAATTAGAGCAATAATTAGGAGTTACTTTGCCCAACTTTATGCCAATAAATTCGACAACTTAAATGAAATAGAAAAATACCTCCAAAAATATAGCTTGCCCAAACTAACAGAGGAAGAAGTAAATATCCTAAACAGTCCCATCTCAGAAAAAGAAATAGAACAAACTATCAATCAACTCCCTAAGAAAAAATCCCCAGGACCAGATGGATTTACATGTGAATTCTACCAAACATTTAAAGAACAATTAACTCCAATGTTATATAAACTATTTGAAAAAATAGGGATTGAAGGAGTCCTACTAAACTCCTTTTATGACACAGACATGGTACTGATACCTAAACCAGGTAGGCTGAAAACAGAGAAAGAAAATTATAGACCAATCTCCCTAATGAATATTGATGCTAAAATCTTAAATAAAATATTAGCAAAAAGATTACAGAAAATTGTCACCAGGATAATACACTATGACCAAGTAGGATTTATACCAGGAATGCAGGGCTGGTTCAATATTAGGAAAACTATTAGCATAATTGACTATATCAATAACCAAACAAACAAAAACTATATGATCATCTCAATAGACGCAGAAAAAGCATTTGATAAAATCCAACATCCATTCCTAATAAAAACACTTGAGAGCATAGGAATAAATGGACTTTTCCTTAAAATAGTCAGGAGCATATATTTAAAACCATCAGTAAGCATCATATGCAATGGGGAAAAACTGGAACCTTTCCCAGTAACATCTGGAGTGAAGCAAGGTTGCCCACTATCACCATTATTATTTAATTTCATATTAGAAACACTAGCCTCGGCAATAAGAGTCGAGAAAGATATTAAAGGAATTAGAGTAGGCAATGAGGAAACCAAACTATCACTCTTTGCAGATGATATGATGGTATACCTAGAGAACCCCAGAGATTCTACTAAAAAGCTATTGGAAATAATTCATAATTTTAGCAAAGTAGCTGGCTACAAAATAAATCCCCATAAATCCTCAGCATTTTTATACATCACCAACAAAACCCAACAGTAAGAGATACAAAGAGAAATTCCATTCAGAATAACTGTTGATACCATAAAATATTTGGGAATCTATCTACCAAAGGAAAGTCAGGAATTATATGAGCAAAATTATAAAAAAGTCTCCACACAAATAAAGTCAGACTTAAATAATTGGAAAAATATTAAGTGCTCTTGGATCGGCCGAGCGAACATAATAAAGATGACAATACTCCCTAAACTAATCTATTTATTTAGTGCTATACCAATCAGACTTCCAAGAAAATATTTTATTGATCTAGAAAAAATAACAACAAAATTCATATGGAACAATAAAAAGTCGAGAATCTCAAGGGAATTAATGAAAAAAAAAATCAAATGAAGGTGGCCTAGCTGTACCTGATCTAAAATTATATTATAAAGCAGCAGTCACCAAAACCATTTGGTATTGGCTAAGAAATAGATTAGTGGATCAGTGGAAAAGGCTAGGTTCACAAGACAGAATAGTCAACTATAACAATCTAGTGTTTGACAAACCCAAAGCCCCTAACTTCTGGGAAAAGAATTCATTATTTGATAAAAACTGCTGGGATAATTGGAAATTAGTATGGCAGAAATTAGGCATGGACCCACACTTAACACCATATACCAAGATAAGATCAAAATGGGTCTATGACCTAGGCATAAAGAACGAGATTATAAATAAATTAGAGGAACATAGAATAGTTTATCTCTCAGACTTGTGGAAGAGAAAGAAATTTGTGACCAAAGATGAACTAGAGACCATTACTGATCACAAAATAGAAAATTTTGATTACATCAAATTAAAAAGCCTTTGTACAAATAAAACTAATGCAAACAAGATTAGAAGGGAAGCAACAAACTGGGAAAACATCTTCACAGTTAAAGGTTCTGATAAAGGCCTCATTTCCAAAATATATAGAGAACTGACTCAAATTTATAAGAAATCAAGCCATTCTCCAATTGATAAATGGTCAAAGGATATGAACAGACAATTTTCAGAGGATGAAATTGAAACTATTACCACTCATATGAAAGAGTGTTCCAAATCATTATTGATCAGAGAAATGCAAATTAAGACAACTCTGAGATACCACTACACACCTGTCAGATTGGCTAGAATGACAGGGAAAGATAATGGGGAATGTTGGAGGGGATGTGGGAAAACAGGGACACTGATACATTGTTGGTGGAATTGTGAACACATCCAGCCATTCTGGAGAGCAATTTGGAACTATGCTCAAAAAGTTATCAAATTGTGCATACCCTTTGATCCAGCAGTGTTTCTACTGGGCTTATATCCCAAAGAAATACTAAAGAAGGGAAAGGGACCTGTATGTGCCAAAATGTTTGTAGCAGCCCTGTTTGTAGTGGCTAGAAACTGGAAAATGAATGGATGCCCATCAATTGGAGAATGGCTGGGTAAATTGTGGTATATGAATGTTATGGAATATTATTGTTCTGTAAGAAATGACCAGCAGGATGAATACAGAGAGGACTGGCGAGACTTACATGAACTGATGCTAAGTGAAATGAGCAGAACCAGGAGATCATTATACACTTCGACAACGATATTGTATGAGGACATATTTTGATGGAAGTGGATTTCTTTGACAAAGAGACCTAAGTTTCAATTGATAAATGACGGACAAAAGCAGCTACACCCAAAGAAAGAACACTGGGAAACGAATGTGAACTATCTGCATTTTTGTTCTTCTTCCCGGGATATTTATACCTTCTGAATCCAATTCTCCCTATGCAACAAGAGAACTGTTCGGTTCTGCAAACATATATTGTATCTAGGATATACTGCAACATATCCAACATATAAAGGACTGCTTGCCATCTAGGGGAGGGGGTGGAGGGAAGGAGGGGAAAAAAAAAATCGGAACAGAAACGAGTGTCAATATAAAGTAATTATTAAATAAAAATTAAAATATATATATAAACTGCCCAGATTAACAAAAGGAGAAATAGAATATTTAAATAACCCTATTTTGGAAAAGGAAATTGAATATGCCATCAATGGGTTCCCTAAGGAAAAATCCCCAGGACCAGATGGATTTACAAGTGAATTCTACCAAACAATTCTAAAACTAAATAAACTATTTTAATAAACTGGTAAAGAAGGAGTCTTACAAATTCCTTTTGTGACACAAATATGCTTTTGATACCTAAACCAGAGAGAGCAAAAACAGAGAAAGAAAACTACAGATGAATTTCCTTAATAACTACTGATGCAATGTGTAACCTTTATAGATTGTTCACTGTCTTGGGGAGAAAGCAAAAATTGGAACACAAGGTTTTGCAAGGGTAAATGGTGAAAACTATCTTTACATGTATTTGGAAAAATAAATTATTATTATTAAAAAATGAATATTGATACAAAAGTTTTAAATAAAAAACTAGCAAAGGTACTACAACAGTATATCACAAAGATCATATCCTATGACCAAGTGGGACTTATACCAGGAATGTAATACTGGGTTCAGTATTATTGATTTTTGATTATCCACGTAACTGATCATATCAATAACTAAAACAAAAATCATATTATTAGATCAATAGATGGAGAAAAATCTTTAACAAAATACAAAATCTCATTCCTACTAAAAACATTAGAAAGCATAGTAATCAATGGAGCTTTTCTTAAAATGATATGTAGTATCTAACTAAAACCAAAAGCAGGGTGGCTAAAGGGCACAGTGAAGAGAGCACCTGCCCTGGAATAAGGAGGACTCCAGTTCAAATATGATATACTGTGTGATCTTGACCAAGTCATTTAATCCCAACTATCATTTATAGATACATATATATTATGTATGATATACATAGGAATAAAGCAAAGAATTCCATTATCACTATTGTTCATTATTCCCTAGAAAGGTTAGCAATAGCAATAAGACAAGAAAAAGAAATTGAAAGAACAAAAATAGGCAATAGGAAAACAAAACTATGATGCTTGAGAAACCTAAAAATCCCAACATTGTGGGATATAAAACAAACTCACAGATATCATCAGCATTTCTAGGTATTACCAAAAAAGTCCAGCAGCAAGAGAAAGAGAAATTCCATTTAAAATAACTGTAAACATAATAAAATACTTGGAAGTATATCTGCCAAGACAAATCCAGGGATTTTATGAACATAATTACAAAACACTTTTTGTACAGCCACATCCAAACAATTGGAAAAATATCAATTGCTCATGGGAAGACCAAGTCAATATAATATAATCCTATCTAAATTAATTTACTTATTTGGCACCATATCAATAAAACTATCAAAAAACAATTTTATAGAAACAGAAAAATAGTAACAAAGTTCATCTGGAAGAACAAAAACCCAAGAATATCAAATGAATTTGAAAAAAAAAAAATGTGAAAGGAGGTAGCCTAGGAGAATTATATCTCAAACTGTATTACAAGGCAGTGATCATCAAAACAGTCTATATAATAGTAAATCAGTGAAATACATTAGGGACACAATATACAAAAGTAAATGATCATAGTCCTCTAGTGTCTGATAAACCCAATTCAAGCTTTTGGGGAAGAATTCAATATCTGACAAAAATTGCTAGGGAAAAATGGAAAGTGGTTTGGTAGAAACCAGATACAGACCAACATCTCACACTCTACCTAGATAAAATCAAAATGGATATAGATTTCAACATAAAGGGTGGTATTATAAGCAAATTAGAGGTACAGGGAAGAGTTTATGACCTAACAAGAGATAGACAGGATTAAGAAAGTAAAAGAGATAATTTTGATTACATGAAATTAAAAAGCTTTTTTACAAATAATAGATATGTCATCAAAATTAGAAGAAAAACAGGAAACTGGGAGAAAAATTTTATAGCATTTTTCTAATAACGGTCTTATTTCCAAGATATATAGGGAACTGAACCAAATTCATAAAAATAAGATCCATTCCAAAGTTGATAAACAAAGGATATGAACAGGCAGTTTTCAGAAAAAGAAAGCAAAGCTATCAATTGTTACATAGAAAAATGCTCTAAATTGCTACTAACTAGAGAATCAAAAATTGTAATAATTCTGAGATACCACCTTATACCTATCAGATTAGCTAACATGCTAGAAAAGAAAAATGATAAATTCTGGAGGGGTTATGAAAAAGTTGGGACACTAATGCATTGTTAGTAGAGTTGTGAACTGATCCACCCATTCTTTAGAGCAATTTGGAACTATGCCACATAGAGTTATTAAAAACTATGCTTAGCATATACCTTTGACCTAGCAAAAACATTATTAGGTCTGAATCCTAAAGAGATCAAAGAAAAGGGGAAAGAACCTATTTGTGCAAAGTATTTATAGCAGCTCTTTTTATAATGGTTAAGAATGAAAGTTGAGGGAATGCCTTCAATAGTTGAATAAGTTGTGATATATGAATATGATGAAATATTGTTATACTCTAAAAGATGACAAGCAAAATGGTTTCCAAAAAACATGGAAAGAAGTGAGTGACGTGAGCAGAACTAGGACATCATATATCATTAAGGCAATAGTGTAATGAAGATCAACTGTGAAAGGCTTTGCTACTCTGATCACAATTATCCAAGATAATTCCAAAGGACTTCAGAGAATAAACTGATAACTCGTAAAAGCAGACTGAAGCACATTTTTAAACTTTTCTTTATTTTTCTTGTTTGTGTGTATCTTTTCTTTTGCAACATTAGTTAAATGGAAATGTTTTGTATGAATAACATGTACAATTAGTATCACATTATTTGTCTCCTCAGGAAGGGGGGAAGGGTAAGAGGAAGGAAAAGAATTTAAAACCCAAAATTAAAAGAAATTATGTTAAAAATTTTTACATATAATAGGGAAATATTTAACAAACTAAAATATATGCATGTGGATATATGTGTATACACACACCCACACACCCCCATTTTTTTAAGACAAAATTGAGGGACAGCTAAATGGTACAGTGGATGGAATACTGGTCCTGGAGTTAGGAAGACCTGAGTTCAAAAGTGACCTCAAACATTAACACTTCCTAGCTGTGTGACCCTAGGCAAGTCATTTAACCCCAGAGTCAAAAGACCTGAGTTCAAATTTGACCTGAAATTGTGTGATTCTGGAAAAGTCACTTAATCCTGGCTTATATAAATGTATCGAGAGAGATGCTCAGGCACAAATCTGAATGAGTCAACTAGCTATGACTTCTCTCCCCTCCCTATTCTACCCCCATCATCCACAGTACTACATGAGGGCACCTTCAGATTTTGTTCTGAACCCAAATCAAGAATTCCTAGTAATGGGACAACTTCCCATCATCCTTTCAGTTCTCCTCCTCTGCTTATATACTAAGCTTGACAGACTTTTATTTCAATTCTAGTATTAGATACTCTTTAATGCTAGCTAGGAAAACTAAGAAAACAGGAGTCTGGATGATCTTGAAGAACAATTACACAATAGAATGGCAAACATTGTAGATACAACCAAGAGGCAATTTGACCAGAGGGAGAACATTACTCTCTAATCTCAAAGGTTAGGGAGGTTCCCTTAAATAGCCAAGCATTCATTAACAACTCACCATGGATCTATCATTCAGGAATTCAGCGACAATCTTTTGAAATCTATTGTAGTTTTGCCTGGATCATCCTTTAGATCAATGCTTCTGGTAATTTGGGATTTGGTAAAAGACTTCTTCACCCTTTCTATCCTCTTCACAATATGAGAAAACATCTTTTGTATTCCCCTTAGTCTGAATATTCAAACATAAGACATTGGAATATATGCATGCTGAACAGTGGTGTCAAACTAAAATAAAAACGGCAGCCTCTAAACCATACATATGGTTCCCAGTGGGTGGCATCTTGGCTTAATTTTACAATGAAATATTATACATGTTTTATTGTATTTTAACTTATTTTGTTAAATATTTTCCAGTTACATTTTAATCTGATTCCTGCACACTCTGGATTGTTGTGGGTGCTGCCTGAGACATATTTGATGCTTCTGATGGAGAATACAAGTTCCCTAAAGGCAAAGACTATTTCATTTTTGTTTGACCTTTCAGAACCTAACATAGTACCTACTACAGAGTAAACAGTAAATAAACACTTGTAGAATGGAACTGAATTGAATTTCAACAATGTTATAATTACTAACTATCTATAAAAGTTGTCCTCAAATTTATTTAATGGCAGAATTGTGCATTTCAGCTATGGTATCATTATTATTATTATTATCAATGCTGTACAAAGTTTTTTCAAACAGGCTTGGAAACAACGTTGGGCCCCTACTTTTGAGGAATTAAAAGCAGACAAAAGATTTCATTTGAATCAGTAAAGAAGGTTCTTCCACCACTCTATGTATGTTTGCCTTTAGCCACTGGGTCAATCATAACATATTACTGATTGAATAGCTAAGCCAGTCATATACTATTCAGAGGAGCCCAGTTGGCACTAGACCTGCATTAATTTCTCTCAACTTCCAAAACAAACATTTTGCAAAACCATAGAATCTTGAAGTGAGAAGGAGCTTTGAAAGTCACCTAGCTTGACTTTCACTTGAAACTTAAATCTCTTCTACAACATTCTCCAACAAGGAGCCATCCAGCCTTCCACTGCCGATCTCCAACAATGAAATTAACTTTGCCACTTCTATTGAGGTGACATCAACTAGATTTCCAACTTCAGTCATCTTAAATTTTCCCTCTTTCTCACTACCGATATGCAATCAACAAACAAGTCTTTTTGATTTTTACTTCCACAACATGCCTCACATTTGTCCCCTTCTCTCCTTTCAAATGGCTGCTATCCTAATTCATATCCACATCTCTCTCCACTTAAAATGCTACAATAAGCTTTTTACTAGCTTCTAGTTTATGCCTTCTCTAATTCATCTTTCCACACAGCTACCAAATTAACATACCTAAAACACTAATCTGTCACAACACTGTCCAAAAATCTTCTGTGGCTCCCTACTACCTCTAGAATAAAATACAAAATATTTATTCTATTATTTAAAGGTCTCAGAATATGGTTTCCACCTATCTTTTCAAGTTATATCCCTTAACACACATGCTTATTTTCCAGAAAATCGATCTTTCAAGCCTCAGCATAACTGCTACTCCTCTTATTAAACAAAGCCTTTCCTGATTCCCTTCAGTTGTTAATACTTCCTCTTTCTTTTAAATCAGGGAGTTCTTAACCTGGGCCCTGTAAATTTATTTGTTTGTTTATTTTGCTATATTTGCAAAATTTTGCTATTTTCCTTAATTTCAACATAATTGATTTCCATTGTTCTCTTGTTTGTTTTATTTTAA
Source organism: Antechinus flavipes (assembly GCF_016432865.1). Lineage (NCBI taxonomy): Eukaryota > Metazoa > Chordata > Mammalia > Dasyuromorphia > Dasyuridae > Antechinus > Antechinus flavipes. The sequence goes on from NC_067399.1 coordinate 438,495,495, forward strand.
GTATTTAAAAATATATTCTGAGAATGGGGCCCATAAGCTTCAGACTATCAAAAGGATGTGCTGATAAATGTTTAACAACTGACTCTCTGGAAATGCACTGACATTAAAGTTTAAACTGCATTTTTCCTATCAACTTTTAAAAGTCTAGATAATCAGCAAAACAATAAATCAAGCCTTGATTTATAACATTTGCCAATTTCCAAGGTCTAAATGCTCACAGAAAAGAAAATTTAACAATCAGCTTTCCAGGGCCAGTACAAGTCAGCTTCCACAATAACAACAACAAATTAAGAACTGCTCCAAATTATCTTTTATTTATTTCCATGCATGTTGGATCTCTCCAACAGAATGTAATCTCCTTGAGGTAAGGAATTATTATTATTAATTTTTTTTTGGTGGAGGGGTCTTTGTAACTAGTAAAATGTGTGTTCATAATAGGTACTTAATAAATATTTGTTGAATTAGATTGTGAGTTCACTATCCACAGGGCATTCAATTTTATTTCTGGACAACTCTAATTGTTAGAAATGTTCTGCACTGGGATTAAATCTGCTTGCCCATTGATTTCCCATGCCTGTCTCCCATTATCAAGTAGAGCAAAAGGAATCATTCTACCACATGAGCCTTTCAAATATTTGAAGACAACACTCTTGCTACTACTAAGTCTTATCTTTGTCAGATAGTTTTGTTCACACATCCTTATACTATTCAGAGGAATCCTTATAATTAAATATGACATGCATTCAAATATCATACCATTCCTTTCACTACTCCTCATACAACCTGTAGCCTCTAAAACGAGAAAAATACTACACGTGTTCTGGCCATAGCAGGTAACAGTAGGCTACCATTCCCCTGGTTCTGATACTTTTATTAACACCCTCTAATAATAAATTGGATTTTTTGACTAATCACTTTTGATTTACACTGAACCTGCAATTATAATTCCCAATCTGTGTCAAGCCTGTGTTACAAAATGATACATCCTACATACACAATTCAGCTATCATACTTCCAAGTTGCTCAATTGCATTGTTTCTTCCCAACTCCTAATCTTACCAATCTTAGATCGTTGCTCTTACTCCAGATTGTAGAAGTCCTGTGAATTTCCCAAGTCACAGACAGAAATATGCAGCCTTGTGCAAAATAAATATGTATTACATAAGAACACAACATGGTTGGGAAAGAATTTGCGACCTCTCTTGTCTGTTTCCATTGTGATCTGAACTTTTTAGGTTCCATTAATGTTCAGTTCTGGGCACCACATTCTAGGAAGGACATCAATAAAGTAGCTTGTGTACAGAAAGGGTAATGAAGATACTAAGAGATTTAGTCATGTCCTATGAGGATCTGTTGAAGAAATTCAAAACATTTAGGCTGAAAAGCAGAAAAATTAGAGGGCCCCTAATAATGTCTGCCTTTAAATAATTGGAAAACTCAAAAAAAATTAAAAACAAATGTAACAAAATAATTTGTTTTGAATTCCCCCAGTTTGTAACTGGGGGGAAATATTAGATAAACAAATCTAATTCAAATAAATAAATAATTGAAAGAGTACTAATCAGAAGAAGAAGGTATTATTTTTGAATTACTTCTAGGCATAAGTAGGAACTTATGGGTTATGAAGACTGATTTCACCTCAATAGAAACAACTTTTTAATACTTAAAAGCCGTCCACCAATGGAATAGATTATCTCATAAGGCAGTGAGCTTCTTGTTTCTCCAAGTGTCAGGCAGATGGATTGCTCACCACTAGGATATGTGACAGATTTCTTCTTAAGCTGTAACCAGAACTGAGATTTTATTATTTAAACCATTAACTTATTATTCCTATTTTCATTTAAGGCTAGTAGGTCTTTTGAAGCTAGGAAGCTTGATAGAAAGTATAATGAAAGTAGAAAAAATACTGTACCAATTACTGTGTGACTTTAGGCAAGTCTTATTACCTCCTCAGCTTGCTCATCTATTCAGTGTCAGACTAAATACTCTGTATTCCATTCACCTCTAAATCCATGATTTATGTAAGATCTCTAAGATTTTCCAGAATTAAGGCAGAAAGAACCCATAAGAGAGGGTGGTGAAATACCTTAAGATCATTTGAAGGAACTGATGGTATTTAGGTTGGAAAAAAGACTCTGTGGGGACACAAAGTAAGGGCTGTCATGAGGAAAGAGACTCAGATTTGTTCTCTTTGGCTCCAGAGACCAAAACCCGCGTGGGGGTGAGAGCGTTGGGGAGATAGAAGCTACAAACAGGTAGATCTCCTAAAGCAACAGAGGAATCCAGAAATTAAATGGGCTGCTTCTGGGGGTAGCAGGTTCTCTTTCACTAGAAATATTCAAGAAAAGGCTCGATCACCACTTGCAGAGTATGTCCTGGAGATTTCATTCTCATCCAGGTGGACTGGACTAGATGGTCTCGGAGTTTCCTTATCTCTCGGAGATTCTGTACAGCGTCCCTCACAGCGAAGGGCGACGGGAGCCGCAGCAGCACTACCCATTCCACGAATGCACAGAGTCCAAGGCTTTCCCCCTCCCCCCAGACCCTGCACGTGACCGTGACCCTGCACTTGACCGTGACCCTGAGGGCTCTATCCCTTAATTCCCCAGGACCCCGCTTTCTCTGCACTCCATGACACTACCCCAGTCCCCCTGTTCCAGGCCTCAGTCCCCCAGGACTGACCCCTAACCCTCGACGACCCTGAGCCCGGCCCCCGGCTCACACGGCTCCGTTGCGGAAGCCCTTGAGCACGGCCAGCGCGGCGTGGTAGCGCCGCTTGCGCAGCAGCGTGTTGACGGTGTAGACCAAGATCTCGAGCTTCGGCGGGAGGCCCATGATTGAATGCCAAAAGGAGCTGGGACACCGAGACAGAGAGTGAGGAGGTACCACCGAACGAAGCTCCTGGAGTAACTCTGCACCGAGTTTCCGGGGCCTACCAAGACCCATTTTCTTATAGGGTAGTGGATCCGTCATTCACAGAGACGGACCAATCAGAATCATGAACTTTCTCCAAAGGCATGGGAACCTGGGGTTTCCTTGGAATTATTGGCTCATTGGATCAAGAAACAACAACCATCACCAATTACATGATAGGCTCCTCCTCCTCTGGCTTGGTGTAGGAGGTGTAGTCAGTGTTCCTCTCACTAGAGCTTGGTGTCCCTTAGGGAGTGTACTCGTTATCTGGTCCGGGGGTGGGAAGGTTCTGCCTCGAGGTGATAGACTGACACAATTTTTTGAAACCAGTAACATTTCAAGTTTAGAGCTCAGAGGTCGTGGGAAATGCCAAGCTTCTTTCCTTTTACGCATAAGGAAACTGAGAACTGGAGATGGGACGCGCCAAATCATGCAGGTGGTAAATAGCAGAACCAACACTTTACTGAAGCCCTATAAGCTTAGATTTATCCAGCCTTCTGCTAGTCCTTAAAATCAGTTCCCCCGAAGATAAGTGGATATGAAAAGGATATTGAGGGGCAGCTAGGTGGCGCAGTGGATAGAGCACCAGCCCTGATCTAACCTCAGATACTTAACACTTCCCAGCTGGGCGACTCTGGGCAAGTCGCTTAACCTCAATTGTCTGAGAAAAAACAAACAAAAAAAGGATTTCGAAAGGAAATGAATAGTTATTTAAAAAGAAACGCAAATTGACAACCACCACCAAAACATTGTTTTAGGTTTTCTAGCTGTCAATTTTTTTCTGACAAAAAACAAAAACTCCAGAAAATGCTGGCAATACCACCTTAAATCAGATTAATGATAATGATAATCAAAACAGACAAAAATTCAATGTTGTTGGAATTATATGAAACCAATCACACTGCCCAGGGAGCTGTGAATGGTACAATCGTTTTGAGAAGCAGCATAACAACACATAGGTAAGTTATGAAATTGTACTTAATCTTGACCTAGTGATCATGCTCTTAGATTCTTAGAACAATACCCTAAAGGGAAGATTAATTGCACAAAGTTGTTTTATTTGGAATAGCAAACAACTTGGAGGTATATTTCACTTGCTGTCATCATCCCTCACAGTTATGGGACCATTAGCTACTTCCTGGTTTGAGATGTTGTTTTCTAGATATATTTGAGGCACATACTTCCAATAAAATATTTAATATAAAAAAGTAGGTAAGTCAATCAAATCATCCAATTCTCCCTTAAAGTAACAATATACCATGCTTTGATAATTTTGTCAGGTGACAAGTCAATTAGAGATGTGAACTAAATGTGAGCAAAGCTTAGACATCAATCACACAAAGTTGAAGTGTAAAAAGTTAATATTAGCTATACAATAAAAGAAGAAAAATTAAAGAAATTGAAAAAGACAAGGAGGAAACTAAACTATCATTTTTTACAGATGATGTGCTAGTATATTTAGAAAATCCAGAAAATCAATTTAAAAAACCTCTAAAAATTTTTAACAACTTTAATAAGTTTGCAGGATACAAAATAAACATACATAATCATAATCATCAGCATTTCTATATATTATCAACAAAGTCCAGCAGCAAAAAATAGAAAGAGAAACTTCATTAAAAATAACTGTAGACAATATAAATTACTTGGAAGTCTACCTGCCAAGACAAACCCAGGAATATAACTATAAACCATTTTTCACACAAATAAGGTCAGATCTAAAAATTGGAAAAAAACATTAATTGTGCTTGGGTTGACTGAGCCAATATAATAAAGATAATAATTCTACTTAAATTAATCAATTTATTAAGTGCCATACTAAGCAAACTATCAAAAATTATTTCATAGAGCTAGAAAAATAATAACAAAATTCATCTAGAAGAACAAAAATTCAAGGATATCAAGGTAATCAATGAAAAAAAAAATACAAAAGAAAGTGGTCTAGCCATACCAGATCTTAAACTGAATTATATAGCAATAGGTTATCAAGCAATCTGGTATTGGCTAAGAAATAGTGTGGTGGATCGATGGACTAGATTAGGTACAAATTACATTATAGTAAATGAACATAATAAGAATTTAGTATATAATATACCCAAAGATTTAAGATTTTGGAACAAAAACTCATTTTACAAAAAATTCTGGGAAAACTGGAAAACAATATGGCAGTATGGCAGAAAGTAGATATAGATCAACATTTTATACTATTTTTTTTTTTTTGGTGTTTTGCTTATTCATAATGTTTCTTTTTTTTTTTTTTTATAACTTTTTATTGACAGAACCCATGCCAGGGTAATTTTTTACAGCATTATCCCTTGCACTCACTTCTGTTCCGATTTTTCCTCTCTCTCCCTCCACTCCCTCCTCCAGATGGCAAGCAATCCTTTACATTATACTATATGTTAAGATGAGATCAAAATAGGTACATGATTTATGGATAAAAGATGATACCATATGAACATTAAAAGAGCATGGGATAGTTTATCCATTTGATAAGGAAAGAATTTAAAACCAAAGATATAGAGGGCATTATAAAATGTAAAATAGATAATTTTAATTATATAACATTTAAAAGTGTTTACACAAACAAAACTAATGCAAGCAAAGTTATACAGAAAACAGAAAATGGGGTAGGAGGTGACTTTTACAACATGTATCTCTGATAAAGGCCTCATTTCTCAACTATATAGAGAAGTCAAATTTATAAAACTACAAGTCATTCCCCAATTGCTAAATAGTCAAAGGATATGAATAGGCAGTTTTCAAAGAAATCAAAACTATCTATAGTTATATGAAAAAAATGCTCTAAATTACTATCGATCAGAGAAATGTAAATTAAAGTATTTAATTATTTATTAATAAATAAATAATAATTAATTAAAATAAAATAAAGTAGCTAAATTAAATAATAAATAAAAATAAAATTTAAAAACAAATAAAATAAAATAAAATACTACCTCACACTTATCAGATTAGCTTATATGGCAAAAATGGAAAATGTTTATTGGAGGGAATATGGAAAAACTGGATCACTAATGCACTATTGGTGGAGTTGTGAACTAATCCAACTATTCTGGAGAGCAATTTGGAACTATGTCCAAACAACTATAAAACTATCCATACTCTTTGATATAGCAATATCTAACCACTGTTAGATCTATATCCAAAAGATATCAAAAAAGGGGGGGGGGGAGTTTAAAGGACATATTTTTGCAAAAATATTTATAGCAGGGTCAGCTAGATAGTACAATGGATAGAACATAGCCTTGGAGTCAGAAGGACCTGAGTTCAAATCTGTCCTCAGACACTTAACACTTCTTAGCTCTGTGATGCTGGGCAAGTCACTTAACCCCAATTGCCTCAAAAAAACAACAAACAATAAACAATAAGCATATATATGTGCCCATCCATTGGGAAATGGCTAAACAAGGACTATTATTGTACCATCCAAAAAATGACAAGCAGGATGATTTCAGAAAAATCTGTTAAGACTTACTTGAACTGATACATAGTGAAGTGAACAGAACCAAGAGAATATTGTACATAGTAATAGCAATATTGTTCAGTGGAGAACTGTGAATGACTTGGCTATTTTCAGCAATACAATGATTCAAGATAATCCCAAAGGACTAATAATGAAGTATTTATCTTCCTCCAGAGAAAGAATTGATTGAAAACAACAAACAAAAAAAGAGCATACTTTTCAATTTTTAAATTTTTTTTTTCTTTTACTCAAGTCTTTTTGTACAAAACAACTAATATGGAAATGTTTTACATAATTGCACATATATATCCTATATCTAACTGTTTACCATCTCAGGGAGAAAGGGAGAGATAGAATTTGGAACTCAAATTTTTAAATAAAATTTTTTTTATATTGGAGGGGAAAGTCAGTTTAGCAATCCTTGAGATGAAGTGTGCTATACAGGTAGTGTTTTGATTGATTGGTGGCCATCATACCATATGGGTCTTGTATAAAGTCACCAAGTTAGTTTGGAATTGAGGAGGAGAGGTAGGAAACAAGAGATCTTACCTGAAGTTGGGGCCTAGATCTCTTCATCTTTGCTCAGAAAAAGATCTTGTGAACTTCAAAAGGTCTGAATTTAATCTTGTTATCATCTTAGTTCTAATAGCATCTCCAGAAGAGCTGACACATTATCTGCATCTGAAGCAGGGAATTAACATTGATACAATGAAGAAAGGCAGATTTAATACTCTTACCAAGAGCCCAGCAGAAAAGCTATATCATGCCTGGGGGAGTATTTTAAGGATTTCATTAAAAAAAACTCATCATCTTTGAGGAGATATAATTTATTCCTCTGCTGCAAATGCTAAATTTAAATCCCATTTTCCCTGGATTCTATGTATTTGTGTGAGAATGTGCTTTATACCCTTTTTGTGGGGGGACAGTATCTGATATCTACTATAATAGCATAATAAATTCCTATTTCTAAAAGCTAATTACATTAGTTTCTGTCTCTGTCTCTGTATCTCTCACTAGCTCTTTTCCTACAACCTGCAATCATGCCCATATTTTCTCACCTCGCTTGACTTTATGTAGCTTTGAAGGCATTGTCCTATATTTCTTTTCTCTTTTACTACAAAGCTATATTTATACTTTCAGAGTCTGCTTAGTTTTACCATTCATTCTTCAACCCCTTATTGAAAATGTCCTCTCCTGACTCATTAAAAATCTCTTAAATGCTAAATATAAGGATATTTTCTAGTCTTCGTCATCCCTGACTACTCAATAACTTTTCACATTGTTGATCACCCTTTTAAGATACCCAGCCTTAGCAGTTCCTGAGACTATGAAATAATAGTAATGATAGTTAACATTTATATAACACTTACTATGTGCCAGGCACAATGTTAAATACTTTACAATAATTATCTCTTTTGAACATATTATCTCCATTTTACAATTAAAGAAACTGTGTCAAACATTAATAAAGTGATTTGCTTAAGGTCACACAGCTGGTAAGTATCAAGACTCAGGTCTTCCCGACTCCAGGCCCTATGCTCTCTGCACTGTACCATCTAGCTACCCTAAAAAGGGAGCAGAAAAAGCAATAGGAAAAAACTGAGCCCAGATATTCCCCCAAGAAGTCCATAGAGCCTGATGAGGAGACTGGTCATGAAATCAGAAAGTAGGCTGAATGAATGAGCAAACAGAAAAAGAATCCCACCATAAAGAACTATTATGGTCAATGGAATATGCAAGATACAAACCCAGAAACATAAAATAATTCTAAAACATTTACAACAAAAGTTTCACTATGCCCAAAGGGCTATCAAAATGTGCATACCCTTAGGTCCAGCAGTATCTCTTCTGGTCTTATATCCTAAAGAGATCTTAAAGGAGGGAAAGGGATCCACATGTGCAAAAAATGTTTTGTGGCAGCCCTTTTGGTAGTGGAAAGAAACTGGAAACTGAATGGATGTCCATCAATTAGAGAATGACTGAATAAATTATGATATATGAATGCTATGGAATATTATTGTTCTGTAGGAAATGACCAGCAGGATGAATACAGAGAGGCTTGGAGAGACCTACATGAACTGATGCAAAGTGAAGTGAGCAGAACCAGGAGATTATTGTACAATGCAACATCAATATTATAGGATGATCAATTCTGATCAGCGTGGCTCTTTTCAACAATGAGATCATTCAGACCAGTTCCTTTGATCTTATATTGAAAAGAACCATTTATACTCAGAGAGAGAACTTGTGGGAACAGAGTATGGATTACCACATAGCATTTTCACTCTTTTTGTTCTTGTTTGCATTTTATTTTCTTTCTCATTTTTTTCTTTTTGGTTTTATTTTTCTTATGCAGCAAGATAATTGTAAAAATATATATGCATACATTGGATTTAACTTTTTTTTTTTTTTTAACCATGCTTAACATTACTGGCCATCTGGTGAGGTAGTTGGAAGAAGCAGGGGAAATTAGAACACAAGGTTTTGCAAGGGTATTGTTGAAAAGTTATCTATGCATATATTTTGAAAATTAAAAAGCTTTAATAAAAAAAAAGAATTTGGTTGCTAAAAAAGCAAGAAAAGAAAAGAAAAGAAAAAAGAAAAGTTTCAAAGAAAAATACAATTTGCTCAAAAGTTCAATTAGACCTAGAAGATATGAAGCTGTTGCTTAAAAAAGAAAAATCTAAAAATAATTTTAAAAACCAAATAAAAGCATGAGGGAAAATGCTAAATAAATAAATAAATACAAGATAGTGAAGAAAAAACTTAAGAAACATTGATTTGATAGCCATGAACTACAAAAAAAAAAGAGTCTAGACGTTAAATTTCAACAAATCATAAAAGACTAATTAAACTCGTTAGAAGTTTTCTCCTGTCTTTCTAGACTTCTTATATCTCACTCTCAAACACTCTTTCAACCTGCTCTCCTGGCTGATTCACAAACAAAACATTTGATCTCTCAGCTCTAGGTATTCTTACTCTGGCTGTCCCTTGTATCTGGAATGCTCTCCTTCCTCCAATCCAAATATTAACCTCTGTGGCTTTACCTTCTACAAGAAGCCTTCCCCAATCTCTCTTAATTCCAATATCTCTCCTCTGTTAAGCATTCCTTATTTGTCATGTATATACCTTACTATTTGTATACTTGTTGTCTCCCTTATCAGGTGGTAAGCTCCTTGAGGCAGGAATTGTCTTTTGCTCCTTTTTGTATCTCTGTGCTGTAGCACAGTGCCTGGTACATAGTAGACACAACCAAAGGGCAAAATGAAAATAGAGAGAAGAGAACTGAAAGAAACTCTAAAATGAAAGCTCTCATTTCCAAGATATTTATGAACTTATTCCAATTCATAAGAGCCATTCTCTGACAGATGATTGAATGATATGAAGAGGCTGTTCTCAAAAGAAAAAATAGAGGCTATTACTAGTCAAGTGAAAAATCCTCTAAATTGCTAATTATTAGGGAAATGAAAATTAATATGACCCTAAGTTTCCACTTTACAGCTATCAGATTGGCAAATTGGACCCAAAAAAAGAAAAATAACAAATGTTGGCAGGCCTGTGGGAAAGTAGGTACAACTGTTAGTGAAGCTATGAACTGGTCTAATCATTCTGGAAAGCAATAACTTTTGATTTGTGTTATATATAGTATTTTTTTTTTGTATTCTGTTATCTTGAAAGATTTCTAAGGAGAAAATGCCTCTAGCTATAAAACTGCTGTAAAAATATTGCATCTAAGGAGTTTAGAATGGTGGGAAAAATTAATGAGGTTCTGTACTTGAAACAACTCTCCTAGCTTTCTGTAATCTGATATTAAACCATCCTTTTCATTAAACAAGGAATTCTCCCATTTCCTACTTTTAACAGGAGATAAAGTTTTGAACAGGAAAAAAAGAAAAAAAATGGTAAAATACTTTCTGTCATTTCAGCCTTGGTCAGGTTGAGGTTATAAAGAAAAACTCAGATCAGCAAAGAACAGAAATCTTTTTCCTAATTTGTAGAAATTTATAGCATTGTAAAATAATTAGAGACTAAATTCTACCTTAAGTATAATGCCTTTGCTACAAATTTCCAAATTATGGTCTGAAAATTTTGCAAATGCTGAAATATTTTAAAAAGGAAACGAAACAGTATAACTTCCACAGCATAAATCTTTAGAAGGATTAACAGAAATCAGTGGGCTCTATAATTTGAGGTGTTGGCAGCTAATGATCCTTGGGAAAATTGAGATTTTGAATGATAACATTTATAATTAAAATACAGATTTAATTTGACTGAGTTTGTCTTTAAGCTAAATTATAATATGGTCTCATTTAAAGTGAGATGCATTCTTCTATTAGGATAATTGTAATATTTGACCCTGTATAAAAAGATTGGATCTTAATGAAAAAGATACTTGATATTTTATATTAGGGCAGTATGTGTAGAAACTACATGAATAAGAATTAAAAGTATAATTGTTTCTTTTGACTGGTTTTTAAATGTGAATAGTACAGAATGCCAAATCAATAGCTGGATGAAATGATTTTGTAAGATGATTTGGAAATATATTCAACCAAATTATTATTTGACTTTTATTTTGTGTTATCTTTTAAAAATCTATTATGTTAGTTACGTTATTACTAGATTTCTAATTTTTGTTGTAATGCAATTTGTGGGAAATCAATATATAAGAAATACTATTAATTTGAAAAATAGATATCCAGGGAGTATTGTATGCTGGGAAAATTAACTCCTGTTCTGAAAGAAACTGTTACTGTTGTAGGTTAAAATAAACTGTTGAATGTTTAATTAAATATATTTTGTTTTTTAAATGAATAATGATAATTATTTATACTTCAGGAAAATGCCACAGTCTTTGGAAAATCTGTGAAGTTCTTTGGGGACTTGCCAGATTTTCAGTCTTCAGGATCTTTAGTCTTGGCAAGGTCACAAATCTTTTAGTTCTGTGAGAAGTTGTTGATAGAATAGTGTAATGTTCTCAATTTAGTACTGACAGATCCCAGATTTAAAGATTTTGTTTTGCTTTAGGGATTAATACCATCAGATATGAATATCTGCCAGCCTCAAAGCTTATAATAGCAAGCATTTTTCTGGCTTTTAAATGAACTATCATGCATTCACTGAATTCATTAATGCAGTTAATATTATGATTCACTAATCATAGAATGTCATTCTTAATTTCTAATGATTATTTTTTGCCCTTTAAACAAGGAAGGATAAGGCTTTATATGTTAATTGTTATTGTAACATTAGGAAAAAATATTCTTGGAACTGTAATTTTATATTTTTAAATATGATTGTCTGAATTGTCATTAAGCCAATAATCTACCATTTAAAAGAAATTCCATGTGTTACTCAAAGGAAGTGTAATTTGAGAACTGCTACAGCCTAGGAAGACTGAGAAGACAATCTTGCATTGCAAGGGTAGGCTTCTCATGGCTGAGTTTCTTTATTGTGTTATTTCCTTTCCGAATAGGAAATTTCCCAACCTGATTAATTCTGAGCTTGAGTATGATATTCTGTAAATAATGTGGTACTTTGCTTTATGATTGTTTTTTTCAAAATAAAGGTTTAACTCTGACACCTAGAATTGAACAAAGCTAAGGGAACTTTATTCTGTTATGCTTATATCAGGTCTTTGAAGGGACAATCTTGATATTATTATAATTATGTCCTTTTATATGTGTGTATGTACATACTCACTTGGTAATAAAAATCTATCTTACCCAATAAGGAAGTAAATAGAGAAAGAAATAAGAGTCGAGGGAGGTCATAAAGGGAGGGTAGATAAAATAAAGTGCACAAAAGCCAAACAGACTTGAGAAGAAAGACAGGATGAAAAGAGAAATATACATATTTATTTATATCAAAGCTTCTTAAACTGTGGATCATGACCTCATATGGGATCATATAGGGGGGAGGGTCATGAAATTATGCCTTATTGAGAGTAAATGTTTGATTTCTATACCAATTTTATATACCTATATATCAAGACATACAAAAATTTCTCAGACAAAAAGGGGTGATGAGTGGGGAAAGTTTAAGTAAACCTGATTTATAGTTATGTTTATATTAGACGTGGCCATTCTGAAATATGTTTTGCTTGACTATGTTTTTGAACAAGGGTTTGTTTTTTGTTGCTTTCTCAGGCAAGGAAGAAAGGAGAGAAGGTGAATGTGATTTAATTTTTTAAACTATTTTAAGGTATTTGATAATTCCACATATTACTTTCAAAATTGTGTTGTTCAGTCCTGGCCAATATCTCACAGTGTATACCAAGATTTGGTCAAAATGGTTACACAATTTACACATAAAGGGTGATACCATAAGCAATTTAGGAGAGCAAGGAATAGTTTACCTGTCAGATCTATGGAGAAGGAAGGAATTTATGATCAACAGGACATAGAGAACATTATAAAATACAAAATGGATAATTTTTATTACATTACATTAAAAAGATTTTGCACAAACAGGGGCAATGCAACCAAGTTTAGAAGGGAATGAGAAAGCTGGGAAACAATTTTTATAGTCAGTGTTTCTGATAAAGACCTCGTTTCTAAAATCTGAGTCAAATTTATAAGAGTACAATTGATAAGTGATCAAAGGACATGAATAGGATATTTTCAGATGAAGAAATTAAAGCTATTTATAGTCATATAAAATGCTCTAAATCATTACTAATTGGAGAAATGCAAATTAAAACATCTCTAAAGTACCACCACATAACTATCAGATTGGCTAATATGACAGAAAAGGCAAATAATAAATATTGGAAAGGATGTGGGAAAATTGGAACACTACTGCATTATTGGTGGAGTTGTGAACTGATCCATTCTAGAGAGCAATTTGGAAGTAGGCCCAAAGAGCTATAAAACTGTGCATACCCTTTGATCCAACAGTGTTTCTATTGGGTCTGTATCTCAAAGAGATCATAAAGGAGGGAAAGGGACTCACATGTGCAACAATGTTTGTGGCAGCTCTTTTTATAGTGGCTAGAAACTGGAAAGTGAGTGGATGCCCATCAGTTGGAGAATAGCTAAATAAGTTATGGTATATGAATGTTATGGAATATTATTGTTCTATAAGAAATGATCAACAGGATGATTTCAAGAAGGTCTGGAGACTTACATGAACTGATACTAAGTGAAGTGAGTAGAACCAAGAGAACATTGTACACAGAAACAAGAAGATTATGTGATGATCAACTCAGATAGATGTTTTTCAACAATGAGGTGATTCAGGTCAATTCTAATAGACTTGTGATGGACAGAGTCATCTGCACCCAGAGAGAGGACTGTGGGGGCTGAATGTGGATCACAACATAGTATTTTCACCTTTTTTGTTGTGGTTTGCTTCCTTTTTTAAAATTCTCATTTTTAATCTTATTTTTCTTGGGCACCATGATAAATGAAAAAATATGTTTAGAAAAATTCCATGTTTAATTTATCTTGTATTATTTGCTGTCCAGGAGAGGAGATTGTGGGAAAGGGAGAGGAAAAAATTGGAATATAAGGTTTTGTAAGGGTGAATGCTGAAAACTATTTTACATGTAAATAAAAAGTAGTATCAGTTGAAAGATGAGATCAGAAGCCAGACTGCAGAGAGTTAAGAAGAAATTGAGAAGAAAGGAAAAGGTTGCACTTGTTATAGGCAACTTCCTAGGTAGTTTAGCCACAAAAGGAAGAAAAAAACATGGGACAATAGCTAGGAAGGATGGATGGATCAAGTAAGGGTTGGTTTTTTGTTTGTTTAGTATGGGGAATGTATAGGCATGTTTGTAAGCAGTTAGACAAGCAACCATAGACAGAGAGATCTAAGATAAGTGAAAAATAGAAAGGATAAACTCTGGGTAACATGTTTCATTACAGAACCTCTGCAGACACAGTTGGTCACTGCATTGAAAAAATTCTTGTTTTTAAAAGTTATTTTACTTTAAAATGTCATTATTGGGGCAGCTAGATGACACTGTGTATAGAGCACCAGCTCTAGTTCTATATACATTCAGAAGGACCTGAGTTCAAATGTGGTCTCAGTTACTTAACACTCACTGGCTATGTAACCCTGGACAAGTAACAACCCCAATTGCCTCACACGTATATACAAAAAGACATCTATTTATAAAATATCATTATTCTTTTTTCTATCTTATCTTTAAAATTTTTAAAGTATTTTATTTTCAAAACGATCATAGATAGTTTTCAACATTTACCCTAGCAAAACATTGTGCTCCAAATTTTTTTCTCTCTCTATTCCCACTATTCCCTCCCCTAGACAGCAAATAATCCATAATATGTTAAACATGTTCAATTTTTCTATACATGTTTCCACAATTACCATGGTGCACAAGAAAAATCAGATCAAAGAGGAAAAAAAGAGAAAGAAAACATCATGCAAGCAAATAACAACCAAAAAAGTGAAAATACAATGTTGTGATCCACACTCAGTCCCTACATGCCTCTCTCTGGGTTCAGATGGCTCCCATCATCCAAGAACATTGGAACTGGTCTGAATCACCTCACTGTTAAAAAGAGTCATGTCCATCAAAACTGATTATCATATAATCTTGCTACTGTGTGCAAATTTCTCCTGATGCTACTCTTAGCATCAGTTCATATAAGTCTCTCCAAGCCTTTCTGAAATCATCCTGTGGATGTGGAATTATGCCCAAAAAGTTATCAAACTGTGCATACCCTTTGATGCAGCAGTGCTACTACTGGGCTTATACCCCAAAGAGATATTAAAGAAGGTATGTACCAAAATGTTTGTGGCAGCCCTGTTTGTAGTGGGTAGAAACTGGAAAATGAATGGATGCCCATCAATTGGAGAATGGTTGGGTATATTGTGGTATATGAATGTTATGGAATATTATTGTTCTGTAAGAAATGACCAGCAGGATGAATACAGAGAGGTTTGGAGAGACTTATATGAACTGATGCTAAGTGAAATGAGCAGAACCAGGAGATCATTATATACTTCAACAACGATACTGTATGAGGATGCATTCTGATGGAAGTGGATCTCTTCAATAAAGAGGTCTGATTCAGTTCCAACTGATCAATGATGGACAGAAGCAGCTACACCCAAAGAAAGAACACTGGGAAATGAATGTAAACTGTTTGCATTTTTGTTTTTCTTCCTGGATTACTTCTATCTTCTGAATCCAATTCTCCTTGTGCAACAAGAGAACTGTTCAGTTTTGCACACATATATTGTATCTAGGATATACTGCAACATATTTAATATATATAGGACTGATTGCCATCTGGGGGAGGGGGTGGAGGGAGGGAGGGGGAAAATTGGAACAAAAGTGAGTGCAAGGGATAATGTAAAAAATTACTCTGACATGGGTTCTGTCAATAAAAAGTTATTAAAAAAAGAAAAAAAAAAAAAAGAAATCATCCTGTGGGTAATTCTTCCCAATCCCATTAGTTCTACAAATATTCAAGCAAACTGAGGTTCAGAAATGTTAAATGATTTATCCATAGTCATATAACAAATGCCTGAGTTTAGATTCTGACCCAGATTTTCCTATTTCTCAGTCTATTATGCCATTCTGTTAGACAAGAATCAATCCTTCACTTGAGGATCTCTAATGAGGGGGAACTCATTACTTCTTTGGGCAGCAACCCATTTTGCTTTTGAACAGTTTTACTTAACTGATGAGAAGTTTTCCCTGACATGAAGACCTGAAACTGTACATCATGGCTTCTCCCTAGTGAGACCAAGGAGAATAAAACTAAACTGTCTTCCACATGAAAAACCTTCATATGTTGAAGACATAATTCCTCTGTATTTTTCATTCTTCATATATCTTGGACATGAAATGTTTATTAGATATATTTAATGCAAAGATTTTTTCTAGCTACATTGATTTTGTCTGTGCAAAAGGTTTAAATTTTTATTTTATTTCAATGGTTGCTCTGGTCTTTTATAGTCACTTTTATCCCTTATTTGATTATGTATTATTCTTCTAATCATAGTTTAGAGAGGCACCTCATTGTCCTCGCTTAATTTTTTTTCTGATATGACTTTTCATATTTAAATTGCTTAAATTTTCCTGGGAACAAAGAATTTGAAATAGAATGGATTCTCTTTAATTGGGGAATGGCTAAACAAACTATAGCAAATGAATGTAATGGACTGTTAATGTGCAGCAAGAATGACAAATATAAGAATTTAGAGCTGTAAGAAGAGGTATATGTGAGCTAAATCAGGGTAGAATAAGGAGAACCAAGAAAACAATATATAATAAATATAATTTAGGTAGAATAAGCAGAACCAAGAAAACAACATATAATAAATATAATTTGTTAAATATAAATTTTATAGTTACAAAAGTGTGTTTTTTAAAAAGTAAGAAAAATAACAAAACTGACTGCTGTGCAAGTTGAATGACTAAACTTGGGCCTAAAATAGAAATAAGAAAACATCATTTTCCATTCATTGGAGAAGTGGGAAAGTAGGGTATGTAATGTGTGCAATCAGATTGGTAATTATGTCAATTGTCCTCACGATTTGGGGTAGGAGAAGAGAAGAGCATATTCAAGAATGAAGGAAATGAGGGGGGAAAGGCAAATTGACCAACACACGCTTTAAATTAATGTAATCAGGTTCTCAGATTACCTAACATGGAGGCACCCTGCCACTGGAAGAAGATATTATGTTTTCCCCTACCACTTGAGTGAGAATAGCCTCCTTCAAATGGCTAACTCGCTGGAACAGGCCTCACCTTTAAAACTGCCAGACTAGAATGTTCTCTTTCTTGCTCAGACTTGAGAGAGGATGAATATTCACCCAAAGCATAGGTATTATGAATTGAACTGCTACTACTTCCTTTTTAGCCCCAAGGTGCCCAAGAAATGGTCTTGGGGTTTGTCCTTGGTTTTAGATTCAGAAGGTAGATTCCTCACTGGAATCATGAAAGGCAGAGTGACCTGTGACCTTAGAGGCAAGATTTCAAGCTGGATAGAAAGCTGGCCAGCCTAGCAGGGAAGCCCTGAGAAGCTGGACTTCCTGAGACATGAGTCCCAGGAGAACTTGTGACTTTGCTATAGATGAATTGAGCTAAATTGTTAATTAATCTCCTCCTCAGACTATGAAATTGCCTCCAGGTATTGGAGAATACATTTGTATATTTGTTTTCAATATACCAGTACAGTAAATATTCTTCTGTAAACATTAATACAACTGGGATGCAGGAGAACGCCTAGAGTTTAGGGAACATCATCAATGGGAGCTGGAACCAATAGCCAAGTATCTAGAGAACCCCAGAATCTTTAAGAGTACCCAGAATAGTTAGCTTTCAGGCAGTGTGGCTAAATGTAGCCATTGTTATACTAATATAAATCCAATTATAAAACACTTTTTAATGAAATAAAGAATGATTTAAGTGAAAGGTTATTATTTTCTCCTACTTAGGCTTCACTAATCAATACATTAATCAAGCAATAAGCTTTTATTAAGTGCTAATCAAGTATTGTGCTAAATACTTGGGATATAAAGAAAAGTGACTGACTTTTTAAGACTGAGTTTTTCTATCACTCCTTGGCTGGAAGTGCTGGGGATGCCCACAGGCCCTATGCCATCACTGGTAGGGCACAAAGGTTTAATGTGCTTCGTTTTTGATGGGAGTGGGAGGGAAAGTTCATCCCTCTGAGATTTACCATACGGATTCTGGATTTAGGTCAGACATCTGGGAATAGCTCTCTCTTCATTGGCCTTATATATAAATCTTCTGAGAGAATGGGATTATGGGTTTTCTCCCATAGTGCTCTCTGGCCCAAAGAGCTTTAAGGGAGGTGTGAACACAAAGGTGTAAACACAAGCATTGTACTAATTAGTTCTACTTAGTACCTTGTTTCAGGTTCTGGCCAAAATCTTCTTGTAAGATTAGATCAACTCTAATTAGTTAGTAGTTTGTAAGGATTCCAACACTGTGGGGTTTTTTTTGAGCCACTTCCTAGGACGTGTTGGGGGAAAGACAGTGAGCAAACGGAAGCTGAAGTTCATGACCTTCCTAGGCATAAGGCAGCTTGGCGCCGTAGAAGGCAAGCTCCAGCAGCTTGAAGACGGTCTTGGTGGGATCCCCGGTGGGAAAAGAAGAGCTAGAGAAGGAGCAGCCCAGTCGGCAGGCAGGTGTGGTGAGAGCTCGCCCCTGCGGAGGAGGCTCATGGGAGGGAGAGCAGAGGCTAAATCACCGTGGGGAGTGAGAGAATGGAGAGGCCAGGGCATCATCCAAGGCGCTGGGCGGGGAGGGGGGGTACTGGGAAGGAGAGGGATGCCCTCAGACAGTAACAGGAAAATTTGCTGGAGGGGCGGAGGCTGCTTAGGAGCAAAGCGGATTCATTGGGGCCAGACATCTGATTCAGGATGTCTGGAAAGCAGTAGTGTTGGAGAATCCTTTGCAAAGAGAACATAAATCCACGGCGACTGCGAGAGACCACAAAGAGAACTAGCACAGAGGGAGAAGAGAGGAGAATCCAGGGCGGAGCCTGGTGGGTCCCCTCGCTCAGAGGGCACGGGATCCAAGAGAGGAGGCTGAGAAGTGGCTTGAGAGGTAGAAGGGCCAACAAAGAGCCGTGGCCAAGGGAGAGCAGTGTCAGTCAGAGGCACAGCCGGGAGCAGACGGGCAACAGCTGGGCGGGGTAGGCCAGAGGCCAGACCGGAAGGGTTCTAAAAGAGAGTAAGAAGGACACCCTTGTTATGGATGGCCTTTTCAAGGAGCTCAGCCACAAAAGGACACAAGCCGATGGGAGCTGGCACAGCAGGAGTCAAAGGGGGTTGTTTGAGGATAAATGCATGTTTGTAAGCAGTGAGGAAACAGCCAGAAGACAACTATTGATGATACATAATCAAGTAGAAGGAGCAGTCTGTTAGAAAAGGTGGCAAGCAGGGGCCTTGGACTTGGTAAGGAATAAAGTCACCTGTTCATGTGAGTCAGACGTGAAGAAGGAGAGTGACAAAAGATATGAGTAAAATAAAATGAGGGAGAATGGAGAAAAGACCTCTCATGGCAAATGACCTCAATTTTTTTTGTAAAATAGAAGTCAAAGTTTTTAACTAAGAAAGTTGGGGGGTGAGGAAGTTACAAGAGGTTTGAAGAAAGATAAAAAGATTTGGAAGAACCATTATGGAAAATAAGACAATGAGTTCATAAGGGAGATATAGAAAGATTGCCTACCAGTGAGGGAGGACCTCATTTGAAATTGAAAACATAATTGAAAACATAAATTTTTAGTGGACCCATACAGAAATATTTATTTCCTCCACTTAGGTTAAGCAGCACATATATAGAAATGAAAGTTGATAAGGGTCCAAACAAAGCTGAGACATCTCAGGGTACAATGGTTGATATTATAAGGAAGTTAGAAACTCAAGAAAATTGGACAGTGTAGAATTGAACCAGTCTACTAATGGGGTCAAGATAAGGAAAAGAGGAGGAAGGGACTAGTACAGAGGTGATGACCTGGGAGAGAACTGAAGGACTGAGGGATTTAAATCATTGGTGAACTGGGTAGGGTTTAGTAGATTATGGTTAGATAAGGAGATTTAAGGAGATTTTACAGTTCTAGAACATGGAGATGGTGCTTTTGTAACTGATCGCAAGATCAAGGATATGACTTGTCTTTGTGTGTGGTTGAAACAGGGGTGGAGGAATAGCTCATGGAAAGTCAGTAGCTTAAGTAATTAGGGATTTGAGGGAGAGACAATGTAGACAGACAAATAGACTGATAGATAGATAGATAGCTATTGAAGTTCCCTAGTATGAGGAAAGAGTTGGAGAAGAGAGAAAAATTATGAACCAGGTACTGAGCTCATTGATGAAAAAAAGGAGTAATCTTTGAAGATCCATATACAATAGCTATCAGGATTTTGATTGGATGGTAGATATAGATTGTATATATAAACCTTGATTCCCAGACTGCCACCTGGCAAGCATTGACATGGAGACATCAGATTCCAGAAATGCCTTATGGATTCTGCCTCAGAGTTCACCATTTTGGTAATATCTGTTCAAAGGTTTTGGAGATTTGTAGGAGAAGGAAACCAGAAGAGTTTGTTCATCTTGCTCATTTCCCCACATAGGAAGAAGAGCAGTCATCGGGATCAAAAAAAAAAAAAAAATTGATTTTTTAATGCTTACTCCCTGATTCTTCTTCTGGCAATCTGGAGAGCTGCTGTTAGAGGATAGTAGTTAGAGGACAGTAGTAATCAGAACTGCTGAGATACTTCGATAATAGTACCTCCTTGCTACTTGCAGTAAAGAGAGAAATAAACCACAGAAGAGATAAAGATCTGATACTCCCAATTACTAGCCAGCAGTGGTCACTACCCACTTTATGTTGTTTACTTCTCAATCAGATCTCCTCTCATCTTATTATGTATATCTCTGTGAATAAAAAAAATTTTATATTTTAAGAATTTATTTTTAACTTTCTTTTAAAAATGAGTTCCAAATTCTCTCCTTCTCTCCCAACCATTTTTCTATTCACTGAGAAAGTAAGCAATATATCAATTATTCATGTAAAATCATGCAAAACATTTCCATGTTAGCCATATTTTTTAAAGGCAAGAAAAATAAAGAAAGTGAGAAAATTCTACTTCAGTTTGTATTCAGAGTTCATTAGTTCTCTTTCTGGAGACAGATAGCATTTTTTCATTATGAGTTTGGAATTGTCTTAAATCATTGCATTGACCAGAATAGCCAAGTCTCTCTCAGTTGATCCATATTACAATATTGCTATTACTGTACACAATGATGTCCTGGTTTTTCTCTTCACTTAATTTCAGTTCACGTAAGTCACTTCACTTAACATTAGTTCATACAGCTCTTGACGTGTTTTTCTGATACCATCCTTCTCATTTCCCACAGCACAATAGTACATGACCACAAACAAAAGTCAGTTTGTTCAGCCATACCTCAATTAATGAGGATCCCCTCAATTTCCAATTCTTTGACACCACAAAAGAGCTTCTCTAAATATTTGTGTACGTATAGATCTTTTTTTTTTCCCCTTTGATTTCGCTGAAATGCAGACCTAGTAATGGTATTACTGGGACAAGATATGTGTAGTTTTTGGAACTAGTTCAAATTGCTCTCCAGAATGGTTATAATTCCAGTGTACTTATTTTTCCCCTCATCCTCTCCAGCATTTATGATTTCTGAGATGTATGAGGTAGTGCCTCAGTATTATTTAAATTTGCCTCTCCCTAATCAATAGTGATTTTGCCACATGATAATTGATAGCTTTGATTTCTTCTTCTGACGACTGTCTGCTTATATCCTTTGACCATATATCAATTGGTAATAGCTCTTATTTTTATAAATTTGATTTAGTTTTACATCTGAGAAATGAGTCCTTTATCAGAGAAACTTATAAATTTTTTATGTTACTTCATAATAAATAAACACCATAATAAAGCTAATGTAATAAGGCAAATGTTGAAATAAAGAATCATATGAATTTTTTTGTTTCACAGTATAAATAAAAGTTATATTTATACTCTACTCTTATTTTATTAAGTATTTATTTTTTTATTTTCATTTTATTTATTTATTTATTTTATTAAGTATTATGTCTAAAAAACTGCATATATTATAATTTTAAAATGTTAGCCATCATCCAAGTCTTTATTGAGTTGTAATCTTTTTGTGAGTAGAAGATCTTATTCTAATGTTAGTGGCTGCTGACTGATCAAGGGGATAACTGATTAAGGGGGAAGTGGCTATGGCAATTTCTTAAAATAAGACAACAGTAAAGTTTGCCAATTGATTGATTCTTCTTTTCATGAAAGATTTCTATGTAGCATGCAATGCTATTTGATAGTATTTTCCCCCTGCTGTTGCATTTTTCTTTTTTTTTTATTAATAGCTTTTTATTTTCAAAATACATGCAAAGATAGTTTTTAACATTTACCCTTGCAAACCCTTGTGTTCCAAATTTTTCCCTCCTTTCTCCCATTCTTCTAGACAGCAAGTAATCCAATATATGTTAAACATGTGCAATTCTTCTATACATATTTTCAATTTATCATGCTTCACAAGAAAAAAAATCATATCAAAAAGAAAAAATTAGAAAAAAACAGCAAGCAAACAACAACAAAAATGGTGAAAATACTGTGTTGTGATTTATACTCAGTCCCTATAATCCTTTTTCTGGATGCAGATGGCTTTCTTCGTCCCAAATCTACTGGAATTAGTCTGAATCACCTCACTGTTGAAAAAAGCCATGCCCATATTTAATAGCATTTTACCCACAGTAGAACTTTCAAAATTGGAGTCAGTTCTCTAAGATCGTGACTCTGCTTTATCATCGAAGTCTATGTAATATTTTTCAATATTGTTGTGCCCCAGGAAATAGGAAGACTTGAGGAGAGGGAGAGAAATGTGGAATTTCTGGTCAGTGAAGTAGTCATAATAAACACAATATTTATAATATATGTATATATTATATATAATACATATTATAGATATTATAATAAACACACATATAATATATGTATATAATATAGTAGTCATAATAAACACAATATTTATAATATATATATTATAATAAACACAAGTTCTTCATCCATTATAGGTATAATTCATGGTACCCTAAAATAATTAAAATAGTAACATCAAGTTACTGATCACAGACCACTGTAACAGATATAAATAATAATTGAAAAATTTGAAATATCACTAAGATTATCAAAATGTGACCAGAAACACAATAGGAGCACAGCTGGAATAATGGCACTGATAGACATCCTTGATGCAGAGTTGCCACAATCCTTCAATTTGTAAAAACAAAATAAAACAAAACAAAAACAAAAAACTTCACAACCCACTCTCCACCATAATATTATGTTTTTGTTTTGTTTTATATAATTTGTTTAATAAATTAAAGTGCAATAAAATGAGGTATGCCTATTGTTTTCCTGTTAGATCCTTTTTGCTTTTGCTTTGTCTAAGATCATGATGCCTTTTTTTTAGTTCGGCTAAAACACTTTAGTTTCTGCCCTAGCCCTTTATTTTAACTCTGTGTTTATTTTTCCTCTTTTAATTATGTCTCATAGAACATAATGTTGGATTCTAGTTTCTAATTCATTCTGCTATCTGCATCTGTTTATGGATGAGCTTATCCTACTCATATTCACAGTTATAATTACTAACTGTATATTTCCCTCCATCCCAATTTCTTCTGCTTTTTTCTTGTCTCTCTCTTTTTTAATCCTGTCCTTCCTTAAAAGTCTTATGTTGCTTCTAATCACTACCTTCCTTAATCTGCCTTCAATCCACCTGACTTTCTCTTATCTCCTTTCCTTTCTACTTCTCTATTGGGTAAGTTATATTTCTACACACAACTAAGAGAGTATGTGTTTATACATATCCTTCCTCTTTTGAACCATTTCTAATGAGTGTGAGGTTCAAACATCAATCCCCCTATTTTCCCTTTCACTGTAAAACCCCTTCTTTGCATGCTTCTTTTATGTGAGAAAATTTTCCCCATTCAACACATCAGTTCGCCTTTCTCTCAGTGCATCTCTCTTCCTCATTCCTTCATTTTTGTTGGAAGTTATGCTGACATAATTGATTTACATTCATGCCCTTTGTCTATGTAAACTGCTTTCAATTGCACAGTAATAATAAAGTTCTTAGGAATTACATGTATCATCTTCCTAAAAAGGATGCAAATAGTTTAATTTTAATGAGAATCTTTCATGTTTACCTTTTTATGCTTCTTTTGAGTCTTATATTTAAATAGTCAAATTTTCTATTTACCTCTGAACTTTATATCAGGAGTCCTCTATTTCATTAAATATCAGTGTCTTCTCCTTCCCCAAATATTATACTTAATTTGGGGTATAATCCTAGTTCCTTTGCCCTCAGGAATATTATATCACAAGCCTTTTGCTCCTTTAATGTGCAAGTAGCTAAATCTTATATAAACCTAACTGAAGCTTCACAATATTTGGACTACTTGACTATTTTTCTCTTTAACCTCTGAAATTTGGCTAGAATATCTTGAGAGTTTTCTTTTGGGGATCTCTTTCAGGCAGTAATCACTGATTCTTTCAATTTCTATTTTGCCCTTCAGATCTAAGATATTAGGATAGTTTTTCTTTGTAATTTCTTGATATATGATGTCTAGTCTTTTCTTTTGATTATAGTTTTCAGGCAATCCAATAATTCTTAAATAATCTCTCTTTGATAAATTTCCTAAACCAGTTGGTTTTTTCCCAGTGAGATAGTTTACATTTTCTTCTATTTTTTATTCTTTTGATTTTGTTTGTTTTGTTGGTATCTCTTCTATTTGCCCAGTTCTACTTTTTAAAGAATTATTTCCTTCAGTGAGATTTTTTATTTCTTTTTCATTTAGCCTATTATGATTTTTAAAGACTTCTACACTTAAATGATTTTTTGTGCTTCTTTTCTCCCCCTTTTTAGTATTTTATTTTTCTAATTACATATGAAGATAATTTTCAACATTTTTTATTAAAGTTTTTTATTTTTCAAAATAGTGGACAATTCTTCAACATTAGCCCTTGCAAATGCCTTTGTTCCAATTTCCTTCCTTTCCCCCAAACCTTCCCCTAGATGGCAAGTACTCCAATATATATTAAATATGGTAAAAAAAATATATTAAATCCCAACATATGCATACATATTTGTATAATTGTTGTGCCATACAAGAAAAAAAAAGAAGCAAAGTAAAATGCAAGCAAACAACAACAAAAAGAGTGAAAATGCTATGATGTGAACCACACTCAGTTCCCACAGTTCTCTTTCTAGGTGTAGATTTTTTTTTCATCACTGAACAACTGGAACTGGTTTGAATCATTTCATTGCTGAAGAGACCCATGTCCATCAGAATTGATCATCATATAGTCTTGTTATTGCCATGTATGATCTCCTGGTTCTCTCTCATTTCACTTAGTATTAGTTCATGAAAGTCTCTCCAGGCCTCTCTGAAATCATCCTGCTGGTCATTTCTTATAGAACAATAATGTTCCAATTACATTTACATACCATAATTTATTCAGCCATTCTCCAACTGATGGGCATCCACCCAGTTTCCAGTTTTTTACCATTACAAAAAGGCTGCCACAAACATTTTTGCACATGTGTGTCCCTTTCCCTTCTTTAAGATCTCTTTGGGATATAAGCCCAGTAGAAACACTGCTGAATCAAAGGCTATGCCCAGTTTGATAACTTTTTGAGCATAGTTCCAAATTGCTCTCCAGAATGGCTGGAGCTGTTCACAGTTCCACCAACAATGTATTAGTATCCCAGTTTTCCCACATCCCTTCCTACATTTGTCATTATCTTTTCCTGTTATCTTAATCTGAGAGGTGTGTAGTGATACCTCAGAATTGTCTTAATTTGCATTTCTCTGATCAATAGTGATTTAAAGTATCTTTTCATATGATTAGAAATAGTTTCAATTTCTTCATCGGAAAATTGTCTGTTCATATCCTTTGAGCATTTATCAATTGGAGAATGGCTTGAATTCTTATAAATTTGAGCTAATTCTTTATACATTTTAGAAATGAGGCCTTTATCAGAAATGTTTTCCCAATTTATTGCTTCCCTTCTAATCTTGTCTGCATTATCAACATTATTTTTATAAGATTTTAAGTTCCATATTTTGTTCCCTCCTTCCCTTACCTCCTCCCTCTCCAAGACAGCAAGCAATCTGATATATGCATGTACAATCATTTTAAACATATTTCCATATCTGTCATGTTGTAAAAGAAAAATCAGAACAAAAGGGAAAAAATCACAAGGAAGAAAAAGTAACAATAAACGTGATGAAAATAGCCTTTTATGAAGATTTAATGAATGATTTAAATGAAGATAGCCTAGCTATACTAGACTTAAAACCATATTATAAAGCAGTGGTCATCAAACCATTTGTTTAATGGCTAAGAAATAGAGTAGTGAATTAGTGGAATGAATAGGTTAGGTTCACAGGACTATAGTAATCTAGTGTTTGACAAACCCTGGCTTTTGGGATAAGAACTCACTATTTGACAAAAATTGCTGGGAAAATTAGAAATTAATAGGGCAGAAACTAAGCATTGACCCATATTTAACACCTTATACCAAGATAAGATTGAAATGGGTTTATGATTTAGATATAAAAAATGATATTATAAAGAAATTAGAAAAACAAAATATAGTTTGCCTCTTAGATCTGTGGAAAAGGAAGGAATTTGTGACCAAAGAAGAATTTGAATACATTATTGAATGCAAAATGCATAATTTTGATTATATTAAATTAAAAAGGTTTTGTACAAACAAAACCAATGCAGACAAAATTAGAAGGAAAGCAATAAACTGAGAAAACATTTTTTACATTGAAGGGTTCTGATAAAGGCCACATTTTAAAAATATATAGATAATTGACTCAAATTTTTAAGAATTCAAACCATTCTCCAATTGATAAATGGTCACAAGATATGAAAAGGCAATTTTCAGATGAAGATATTAAAGCCATTTCTAGTCATATGAAAAGGTACTCTAAGAAATCATTATTGGTCAGAGAAATGCAAATTAAGACAATTCTGAGATACCACTACACAACTCTCAGATTGGCTAAAATGAAAGGAAAAGATAATGATGAATGTTGGAGGGGATGTGGAAAAACTAGGACACTACTATACTGTTAGTAGAATTGTGAACTGAATCAATCATTCTGGAATCAGAATGGAACTATGCCCAAAGGGCTATCAAACCGGGCATACCCTTTGATCCAGCAGTGTTTCTACTGGACTTATATCCCAAAGAGATTTTAAAGAAGGGAAAGGGATCCACATGTGCAAAAAGTGTTTGTGGCAGCCCTTTTTATAGTGGTAAAAAACTGGAAACTGGGTGGATGCCTATCAGTTGGAGAATGGCTGAATAAATTATGGTATATGAATGTAATTGGAATATTGTTGTTCTATAAGAAATGACCAGCAGGATGAGGTCAGTGGGAACTGAATGTGGACCACAACATAGTATTTTCACTCTTTTTGTTGTTGTTTGCTTGTATTTTTTCCCTTTTGGATCTGATTTTTCTTGTGCAGCATGATATTTGTGCAAATATATCGAGAGAAATTGAACACGTTTAATATACATTGGATACTTTGGGGGGGAAGGGAAGGAAAAAATTAGAACACAGGATTTTGTAGGGGTGAATGTTGAAAATTATCCATGTATATATTTTGAAAATAAAAAGCTTTAATTAAAAAAATACTTTGTTTTGATCTGCATTCAGTCTCCATAGTTTTCCCTCTGAATGCGGATGGTACTTTCCATCCCAAGTCTTTTGGAATTTTCTTGGATCACCAAATTTCTTAGAAGAGCTAAGTCTATCTGAGTTGATCAGCATATCTTGCTGTTACTGCTTTGTTCAAGATTAAGATCTCTACTCCTACTTTTAAAAAAATTTCTGCTAAAACATAATGTATTCTGTTCCAGTCTTAATCTGTGTGTATCTCTCTGCTTCAAATGTGTTTCTTATAAACAATATATTGTATTGTTCTGGCAGTATTTTCTTCTTGACCTGATTATTCTGAAATTTAGCTACAATATTCCTTGTAGTTTTCATTTTGGGGTCTCTTTCAGAAGATGATTGGTAGATTCTTTCTACTTTACCTTCTGGTTCTAGGATATCCAAGCAATGAAAAATGTTCTCTGGGCTCTTCTTTTCTGATTATGGACTTCAAGTAGTTCAATAGACCCTCTTGGATCTATTTCTAGATTATTTGTTTTTCCAATGAAATATTTTACTTTTTTCTATTTTTTCATTTTTTAAAATTTTCTTTGACTGATTCTTGATGTCTCATTAAGTCATTCATTTTCATTTGTCCAATTCTAATTTTTAATGAATTATTTTCTTTGGTCAGGTTTTTTTGCCTTTTTTTTTAATATTTGGCCAATTCTACTTTTAAAGAAATTGTTTTATTCAGTATTTTTAATTCATTTTTCCAAGTCTATTATTTAAGAAATTGTTTTCTTCAAATTTTTCTGCTTCCTTTTTTAAGTTGTTGACTTTTTTTCATAATTCTTCTGTGTAGCTCTCATTTCGTTTCCCAATTTTTCTTCTAATTCTCTTACTTGATTTTCAAAATCCTTTTTAAGCTCTTCTACAAGTACTCTTTGAGCATCTACATACATTAATGATCAAATAGACAGAAATTTGGGAAGAAATCTTTTAAAAGGTGGGAGATATTGTCTCTGCTTCAACATTTGTTGAAGCAAGTATATTCCATAGGTAAGAGAAATTTACTATAACCCTAGTTATAGGGTTTTTAACCCTTTGGGCATAGTTCCAAATTGCTCTCCAGATTGTTTCATTCATTTCACAACTCCACCAGCAATGTATCAGTGTTCCAGTTTTTTCATATCCCCTCCAACATTTATTATCTTTTCCTGTCATCTTAGCCAACCTGAGAAGTATGAGGTGATACCTCAGAATTGTTTTAATTTGCATTTCTCTAATCAATAGTGATTTGGAGCAAAAGGCCTCATTTCTAAAATATATAAAGAACTGTGTCAAATTTAAAGAATATAAGTCATTGTCCAATTGATAAATGGTCAAAGAATTTTCACATGATGAAATTAAAGCCATCTATAGTCATATGAAAAAAGATAATGATGAATGTTGGAGGGGATGTGGGAAAACAATGTGATGCATTGTTGGTGGAGTTGTGAATGAATCCAACCATTCTGGAGAGCAGTTTGGGACTGTGCTCAAAAAGTTATCAAACTGTGCATACCCTTTGATTCAGCACTATTTCTACTGGGATTATATTCCAAAGAGATCCTAAAGGAAGGAAAGGGACCCACATGTGCAAAAATGTTTGTGGCAGCCCTCTTTGTAGTGGCAAGAAACTGGAAACTGAGTGGATGCCCATTAATTGGAGAATGGCTGAATAAATTATGGTAGATGAATGCTATGGAATACTATTGTTCTGTAAGAAACGACCAGTAGGATTATTTCAGAGAGGCTTGGAGAGACCTACATGAATTAATGCAAAGTGAAATGAGCAGAACCAAGAGATCATTATACATTTCAACAACAATACTATATGAGGTTGTATTCTGATAGAAGTGGATATCTTCAAAAATGAGAAGATCCAATTCAGTTCCAATTGATCAAGGATGGACAGAATCAGCTACATCCAGAGAAAGAACACTGGGAAATGAATGTGAACTATTTGCATTTTTGGTTTTTTTCCCCAAGTTACTTATGGTTTTCTCTCTCACCCTTTATGCCAAAAACATGTACACATTTTGATCTTATTTTGATATGGGATGTGAGATGTAGGTCCATGCCAAGTTTCTGACCTTAATTTCCAGTTTTCCCAGCAATTTTTTTGAAATAGTGAGTTCTTATCCCCGAATCTGGAGTTTATCAAATATTAGATTAGTATAATCATTTATTATTGTGTCATATGTATCTAACTTATTCCATTGATCCACTAATCTATTTTTTAGCCAGTACCAAATGGGTTTTGATGATTGCTTCTCTATAATATAATTTTAGGTCTAGTACTATTAGGCCATCTTCCTATGTAATTTTTTCCAATTAATTCCCTTGATATTCTTGACCTTTTGTACTTCTGCTTTTCTAATTTTAATTAAGTACAAAATAATTTTCTTGATTATTGTTTTATAATACATTTTGAAATCAACCAACAAATTATTATTAAATGCAAATTCTGTTACAGGCATTGGTGATATAAAGAAAAAAAATGAAAAAGTCTCTGCCCTTAAAGACCTTATAGTTTATGGGGAAATATATTTTGACTACTAGAATATACAAAATAAATGCAAGATAATTTTTCTTGAACAGATAAGAAGCATTAGTGAATGGAAGGCTTGGGAAAGGCCTCATATTGGAAACGGAGCTTGACTTGAGCTGTGTAAAAGGTAGAGGTGAGGAGGAAGTTCATTTTAAGTGTGGAGAAATGGCCTTAGTAAAGTTAGAGGAAGGAGATGGCATGTGTGAGAAGGATAAAGTATTATTGGACTAGTAGTTTGAAGCCAGGTTAGGGAGAAGTTTAAATGCAGAGGAATTTGCATTTGACCTAGAGAAAACATATATGTTTTCATATATGACATGAGGAGTCTAGAGCTATTAGAATTTTTATTGAGCAGGAGAGTGACATATCCAGGTTTTTGCTTTAATAATATCATTTGGGTATTTTTGTGGAAGATGGATTATAGAGGCTGGGAAACTCCCTAAGATATTGTTACAATAGTCCAGAGTGAATGAGAGCTTCTATTCAGATTACAGCCCTGATGATGATGAGAAAGGATTAGATTTAAGAGATAATAGTAGAGGTCAAACTTAAAAGACTTGACAACTGATTAGATATGAGACTGGGAATGAGGAGATTTAAGGAACACCCCAAGATTGTGAACCTGGGTGACTGGCAAATGGTGATACCCCTTGATATAAGAATGCTTGACAAAATAACTGAATGGATATGTATACATATATTGTATTTGACATATACTTTAACATATTTAACATGTATGGGTCTGCCTGCCATCTAGGGGAGGGAGTGAGGGAAAGGAGGGGAAAAGTTGAAAAAGAGGATTTTGCAAGGGTCAGTGCTGAAAAATTACCCATACATATATCTTGTAAATAAAAAGCTATTTTAAAAAAGAATGCTTGAAAGAGGGCTAAGTTTTGAGAAAAAGATGTGTTTTTTTTCCTGAGGCAATTGGTATTAAGTGACTTGCTTAGGGTCACACAGCTAGCAAGTGTTAAGTATCTGAGGTCAAATTTGAACTCAGGTCCTCCTGATTTCAAGGCTAGTACACTATCCACTGCAACAACTAGCTACCCCAAGATAATGTGTTTTTAATAGATAAGTTGACTTCGAGATGTTTATAAGACATCCAGTTTGAAATGTCCAAAAAACACTTAGTTATGGGATAAGAACTTGAGTCTAGAGGTCTGTAAGTTGTCTGTGGTGAGATAATTGTACCCATGGGAGGTGATATGTTCATTAAGAGAAAGAAAAGGGAATGCTTTCATTATTTCCTTAGAGATTATAAAAATTTTGTTTCTCCAAATGAATGGAGAAACATTGCACGTTTCTAAGACCATAGATACATTGAAATATACAAACATCAAAGAGATTCTCAGTTATCTCTATCTATACTTTGTTCAAGGAGAAAGAAAAATTTGGAACACTGGATATTGCAAGGGTGAATGTTGAAAACTATCTTTGCATGTATTTTGAAAAAGAAAAAGCTATTATTTTAAAAACCTGCCTGTTTACATCCTTTTCAATATTTACTAAGGAATTCCTCTTAAGTCTTACAAATTTAAACCATTTTATTATATATGCTGTATGAGATATGGCAAAATGTCCCCCCACCCAAGTTACCTGTTTCCCTTCTGATTTTAACAATCACTTGTGTGTAAAACCTTTTAGATTTTATATAATCAAAACTGTTTTTATCTTGTATGATCCTTGTCTCTTAGTCATGAATTATTCCATGTTCATGGATCTAAATTGTCATTTCTTCCTTGCTTCTTTATGATTTTTTATATCTAGGGCATTTATTTGGAGCTTATTTTGATATATGACACAAGGAGTTGGTCTAATTTCTGCCAGAATGCTATCCAGTTTTCCCAACAGTTTTTGTCAAATAGCGAATACTTCCATCCAAAAATCTGGGTTTGGGGGTTTAGCAAAATTATGTCACTGATTCTGTATATTATATACTTAATCTGTTCCACTGATTGATTTTTTTGATTGACCTGGTTTTTAACCAATGCTAAGTTGTGATTACTGCTTTATAGTTTGAGATCTAATATTTCTAGATCCCCTCCTTTTTTCCTTAAGATTCTTGATCTTTCAATACTCCATATTTTTTAGCTTCATAAAATATACCTTTGATAGTTTGGTTTTTTTTCTGCTTTTCTTGATTAGCCTAGTTTACCACCTCTAGAACAAAGATGTATAAGGGAAAGAATAAAGGGAGTGTGATATTTAAAAGCCATGAAGAGATAGGAGAAAGGAAACATGGAAAGAAAGGGAATGTTGAAGAACTGGGGAAATTCCATATCCACACCCCAAACTCAGAACTTGTGTGGGTGGTTCAAACAATAGTCTGTGCAATTTTCTAGTACTCTGAGGGCCTACCAATCTGTCCTTCTGAGGAAATAACTTTAATTCAAACATAAGACAGCTACTAATTGGGTCAATGAACACAATTCTGAATGTCCTAGGAGTGTGAGGAAATAGCTTGTTAAGGAGTAAGAGAGGTAGGAGAGGAAGAGGAGTCAAAAAGACAGGTTTAAGAAATTAAATGAAGGGAACAAAATGAGACAATAGCATGAGGTTGTAACTTTGTGGCCTTGTTTTCTTTTACTCCTTCCCTAGTAAAAGTTTTATTAGTAGAAAGCTCTATTAAGTGCTAACCTATTTTTTCAGTAATTAGACTTGGTGGGTAAAGGAGATTCTTAGACTGATCTAAAAGCTTGGGGGAAATTCTGGAATCCCAACAAGGCCAGGATGGGGTAATGGCTTCCAGGAGATCCCCAACCCTGATATTATGGGAGTAGCTAATTCTGGAAAGCTCATCAGTTTGACTACAGAGTGATTAGCATTTTGGGCATAGCAACTCTGGAATATTATTGAGTATGTAATCATAGAGGAGTTATGACCTCCATCTGTAAAGGAATTGATCACATAAAATCAGGGAACTTGGAATTAAAGAGAGGGGGCAGGGGAGGGGAAAGGAGGGAAAATATGTTGACAGCTGAAAGAGCAGGCAGAGAAATCTTGGGGTGGGCATAGGTTCCTTCTCAGAAAGACCTAGTGGTTGCAGCTAGATCCTTGACTTCAGCATCTTAAAACACCTGGAACTCTTAATTCTGAGGTCTAGGGTAGAAAGGAAGATTTGGCCTAGGGAAACTGGACTCTTAAATTGGCTGAAGACCATAGAACTTTGACCTGGAACAGTTTAGGTTAAATGATAGTTCTGAATCAAAACAAGAGTATCATTAGCGCCAGGGCTTCAATTCTCTGGGCATCTCTTTTTTGTCTGTCAGCACAATCATCCTACAATTCCTTCTCTCAAGGGCCAGCAGATGGCTCCAGGAAAGCAAAGGAGATCTGAGGGAACAGGAATTTTTGGTGACACCAGAAGTGGTGGGCAAAATATCAAGGCAGGTGTGTGTAAAGGGGAAAGGTGGAAGAGTACATCTCTGTATATATATATACACACAAAATACAAGCATTTACATATATGTATATGTATTTCTGAAATCAGTGGGATGATATGATGGGGAGGGGTTAAAGTTTGTAATGTGTGTGGAGGATTTTAATATTGTCTTAAGAGTCAACAAGGAAAGGGATTGGCTTTAGTTTGGGTTTAGATTGGGTTTTAATTCAGGGGATATGTAGAACAGGTCTTGATCACAAAGCAGAGAGTAGAAAGTGTCAGCGATGAGATGAATGTGTATCGAGGAAGGGGTGCAAGAAGAGGGAATAGGAAAAATGTAAAAGGGGAGTATATGTAGTAGACTCATAACACAGGAATATAAAGAAATTTGTGTAACAGAGATAGTATGTATTGGGGAAGGTCAGATAGGGTATGTTAGAGCCAGGTGTTTGTCAGGCAAGTGGTATGTTTGTATAAAGATAGGATGCATGTGGGAGGTGGACCCCAGATGAAAGGACTTGTGGGGGGAGTATGTATTTGAATATGGATCTATTAGGGATGGGACTGCAAATGAATATGGAGTGTGTCCTTGGGAGTCCCTAGGATGATATGTGTAGATGGAACTTAGGTAAGGTAGGGGGTTTGTTAGGGGGAAAAGTAGTTTATCTGGACATAGGTGTTTCAAAGATGGGTTGTGGAAATGTACTCTAGGTAAGGGTGTGTGCATATATCTATGAGTTTATTTGGATATAGGGCTATCTGCCAAAGGGGTGTGTGTGTGTGTGGGTGTGGGTGTGGGTGTGTGTGGACTCCACTAGAGCAGAGGGTGGGGGTGTCGGACTGAAGAGTTTGAACATGGGGAGGGGCGGATTCCCCGTGGGAAAGTATGAGTTTGATCAGGTGGGGATAAGGTGAATGGAGAAGGGAAGCCCCGTAGGAGAGTGTGTTGGGGGACATTAGAGAGGGAATTATAAGGGGAAGAGGGTGTGGAGGGGTGGGTAAGGGGGGAGGGGATAGACTCCGGGGCAGAGGGTGCGTGCACTGAACTGGATGGGGTGCTAGTGTGAGGGGGAACTGGGGGGGGGGGTGTTCAGGTCCGTGGCAGCAGCGCCTCGGGGGCGCCCCCTGTCGCCCGCGGGCCCTGCCTTCGCGCCCCGGAGCCTACTGTCCGCCGCCGGTCTGCCTTCTGCTGCCGCAGCTACCGTCTTTGTCCTCCCGGCTGCCGCCGCCGCCGCCGCCCCCCCACAATGCTAGTTTAGCCCCGAGCCCTCGGCGGCGACGGCGGCGGCGGCTCCAAGATGGCGCAGACAATCTTCGAGGCGCTAGAAGGTGAGCGGCGCGGCGCGGGCCAGGCTGCGGCGGCCGGCGGGCGGGCGGGCGCGCGGGCTGCGGCGGTGGCTTCAGGGCGCGGAGGGGCGGCGCGCGGCCCCGGGGAGCGGCGGGCGGGGGTGGCTGTTCCGCGCCGCGCGCCGCCCCTCCCTCCGCGCCGCTGCTGCTACCAGCCCCAGGAACCTCGTTGCCACCGCCGGCGGGAGCTGGGGCCAGGGCGCCCCAGGAACGGGGGCGGCGGAGCCGGGTACCTGGAACAGCCATAACGAGGGGCCTTGCGCGCGGGGAGGGCGGGAGGAGGTCCGAGACCTGGAAGAGCCGGCCCGTAGGCCCTGGCCTGGGAGGGGCGGGCCGAGAAGCCTCGGTCGCCATGCCCAACCGGACCTACACAGAGCGCACTGAGCGACCGAGAAAAGCCGGCCTTGTTCGGACTCCGGCGGCCCCTCCCTGCATCCGAGCCGCGGGGCTGGGCCAGGCCTCAGGGCCTTTCCTATCTTGTCAGCGTGGATACCGGCCTTAGTATGCACTGATGGGCGCAGGCCCTGCACTTGGGGAGGTCTCAACTGACCGGGGAGAGAATGTGAGTGCAGGCGCCCACCGGATCCGATCCCTTCCTCCAGCTGTCAGGCTGAACGTGGGCAGGGCCCTAAGAAGGACCTGGAAAGGCGTTCCAAGATAATTCACACACACAACCCCATACCCTTGTATCAAAGGAATTGAAGGAATTGATTTGTATTGATGCCTTTTGTTATTTCATTTCTGAATAGACCAACAACTCTTCTACTTAGCCTTCTTTACAAAGATCGAAAAAAAAAACTAAACTCCTCAAAAGGCTGAGCAGCACTTACTGCCCGAGAATGCATAACAAAGTCAGCACCCTCGTCTCCCTAACGTTTCTGAGAGCCGAGAAGTGCTTTTTCTTAATTCTTTTCCAGGACTAGAGCTGGCCTTTACATGTAACTGTGTCTTTTTTATTCTATCCTGTTACATTATTGTTACCCTGTCGATTTGAGCCTACATCAGTTCAGAGGAATCTCTCTAGATAGCTCCGAAATTAGTCATATTCTTTCTATTTTGCAGTTAGTAATATTCCCTTCCATTTCTGCTCTTTAATTTGTTTGATTAGTTGATGAACAATTGTGTTTTTCTTCGTGACCCCCACAGTCACATCACAGAAAGACTTTTCTCTTGTTTGGTTCCTTGTTTTGTTGTGGGATTTTTAGGGTCAAAGGTTATGGACATTTTGTTCAAGTTTTTCTTAAAATTCCAAATTGTTTTCCAGATTAGTTAGATCAAGCAGTATTTACACCTTTTCTTATCTTTGACAGTTTGCCAGCCTCAACATTGTTTTTCTTTTTATTGAGGCTTGAAGCAGTCTTTAATATGCCAACTCCTTTACTTTTCAAATGAGGAAGCTGAAGTCTAGACATGGGAAGTGACTTGTTCAAGTTCATATAAATCATAAGTCTTAAGTACAATTGAGCTTAGTGCTCCTTGGTTGCAGCATAGAAGCTTAGACTCTGAGGCCTTGGTTTCAAAACCCATATCTGAAAATTTACTATTTGTCTTGTATTGGGAAAGTTACTTAAATCTTTTTAGGCCTTAGTATCTTCATCTTTAAAATGAGGGGCTTGAATTAGATGGACCCCGAGGTCTCTTCCAGTTCTAAATCTATTATCTCTGATTCTAGCTCCTACATTTTATTCCTACCTTGTACCCTGAACTCTTTTTATTGACTTCAGTTTCCTCATCTGTAAAATGAATTGATTAGATTAGATAATGTCTCAGGGCTTTTCCAGTCCTAAAAATCTATGATTGTATACACAAGTATAAGAAAAGAATAGTAAGAAAAACAGGGGAAAAGCTAATAAACATTAAGTGCTGTTTTGGGAGGATTTAATAAGTAAATAAAGTTAGACAAAAAGTTTGATTATATTCAACTTATTAGTAAAGCACAAGTTTGCCAATAAATAGGACCTTAGCTTCTCAAGCAAAGCTAACATCTCAAATGAGAGGGGCAATTCTCTTTTATGGTTTGGGGGAGCACAGAAAATAGGAAGGTTCACATCAAAAATGGAAGAAAATAGGATTGAATGGAAATTGGAAATGAACAACCACCCCCTCTTTCTCTCCTGGGAGTAAGAAATGAGTCCAGCTGTATCTACAATGACAGATAGCAAAACCAGACTTCTTTAAGGAATAACAAACCAGCCAGACTTGAAGGCTAGTTTGGTAGTGAAAAGATGCTAGATCAGACTCACTGGTGTCTACCTGACTCTTTCAAGGGTAACAGTTTCTTGACACAAGAATAGAATGGTGATTAGCAAGAGAATTGGATTTCTAAATTTAACTACTTAGAGGACAGCTGAATTTCTGAACTAATTTCAGAGACAAATATGACTCAAGACAGTTACAGGACAACTTAATCAACTGTAAATAGGATCAATAAAAAAGACAATCAATTATTTCATTGCCTGCTATAAGTGATAGGGATACAAAGAAAGACAAAAGACAGCCCCCTTGCTCTTAAGGCACTCATGGTCTAATAGAAAAGGCAACATTGCAACAACTTTATACAAATAAAATATATACAGGATAAATTAGAGATAATCTCAAAGGTAAAAGATTAAAGAGGACTAGAAAAGCTTTCTTGCAGAAGGCGGAACTTCAGCTGAAATTTGAAATTAGGAGGAAGAAATGAAAAGAATTCTAGACCTGGGAGATAGCCATGCTCAGTCTGGAGATAGAATGTTGTGTGTGAGGAATAGCCAGGAGGCCTGTGTCACTGGATCATAGAATACTTGGAGGGGAATAAGAGATTAGGTGACTGGAAAGGTAGGAAGGGGTCATGTTATAAAAAGGCTTTAAAGATCAAATGGAACAATTTTATATTGGATCCCAGGAGTGATAGGGAGCCACAAGAGTTTAACTGAATAGAGGTAGGTGACATGGTCATACCTATCCTTAAGGAATTTCAGTTTGATTACTGAGTAGAAAGTGGACTGCATTTGGAAGAGACTTGGCAGAAGGGCCAACCAGGAAGCTATTGCAGTAGTCCAATCTTGAAGTAATAAAGGCATTCACTGTGGTGTGTGAAGTGTCAGAGAAGAGAAGACATGAATGAGAGATGTTTTGAAGATAGATATGACAAGACTTGACAACTGATTGGATGAGGGGAGTGAGAGAGAATGGGGAGTCAAGGATGACACCTAATTTTTAACAGGAGTGATTGGATGATGGTACTCTGCATAATAGTAATGAAGTTAGCAACAGAAGAGTATTTGATGTAGAAAAGGAGCGAGTCCTGTTTTGGACATGTTGAGTTTAAGCTATCTACTCTGTATCCATTTTGAGATACCTAATTGGTAGTTGGAGATACAACAGAAGAGGTCAGGAAAGAAGTTAAGGCTAGCCAAATAGATCTGAGGATCATCTGCTTAGAGATGATTGAATTTTTGAGAGCTGGTGAGTTCATTAAATGAAATAGTATAAAGAAAGAGAGCCCAGAACAGAGCCTTGAGGGACCTTCACTGTTAAATGATGAGATCTGGATGAAGAGCCAACAAAGGAAACTGAACCATTATCATAATCACCTAGAGACAAGAGAGCATCAAGGTGAAAATGGTGATGGATATGTCAAAGACTAAAGAAAGGTCACAAAGGATGGAGATTGAAAAAATCTCAACAAATAAGAGATTATTGATGACTATGGAGAGAGCAGTTTTGTCTGCCCAGGCTCACACAGCTAGGATGTGCCTGAGAGAGATTTAAAGTTTTGGTCTTCCCAACTGGGGTCCAGTGCTCCATC
The DNA here is from genome assembly GCF_016432865.1 of Antechinus flavipes. Classification (NCBI taxonomy): domain Eukaryota; kingdom Metazoa; phylum Chordata; class Mammalia; order Dasyuromorphia; family Dasyuridae; genus Antechinus; species Antechinus flavipes. The sequence goes on from NC_067399.1 coordinate 438,534,195, forward strand.
CACTGAGCTATCTAGCTGCCCCTAAACAATTATGCATTCTTTAAAAATCCAACTATTCCATTAGGAAGCTTTCCTTGATTCCTTTCCCTCTTTATAAATAATTAACTCCCGACCCTCTTGCAATTCTTTGTTTTATACCTTTCTAATGTAATAAGCTTAATTTTGTCCTTGTCTCCCGTAGGAGTCTATTTTAGGCTCTAAGCTATAAGTAAGTACTTAGACAAGATGTTTGCTGAATGAATACAAGTGCTAGGAGATTTTCTTTATTTTCTTTATTAAATTTTTTAATTGTTATCTTTTCTTTTTATTTCATTTTCTTGTATACTGTTCCCTCCCATCCTCCGAGAGATATCTTTTATAACAAAAAATAGAGAAAAAAAGGCAATTCAGCAACACTAACACACATTAAGTCTTGAAGTATATAATCTTCCCGTCATCTATAATCCTACCACTAAAGACAAGGGAGGAAATTTTCTTCCCTCTTCTTGGGAATATTTGTTTGTATGTTGGGAATTTTTGTTTGTATGTTCCATCCACTTAAATTCTTATTTAACTTTATATGAGCTCATGTGAGTTCCCATACTTCTCTTTATTCAAATTTATTTTTTCTTATGGCACAATAAAATTCCATTACATTTATGTGCCATGATTTGTCTTTCCATTTCTTAATTGATTGTTGATAGTTCCTTGCTGTGCCAATAAATACTGCAAGAAATATTTTGGTATTTGTGAGATATTTCTATCTTAGACTTTTTTTTTTAGTATATGTATCTTCTTGTGGTCATTTTCATCTTTGCTCTTAGGAATGGTTGAACAAATTGACTAGTCCAAAACCAATTTGTTGATGTCCCTTTCTTTCCATAGTGCCAGCACTGGCTATTTCTATATTTTGGTCAACTTTTCTAATTTATTGAGTTTAAGGTGAAACCTCAAAGTTGTATTGATTTACATTTATTTTAATGAATGGGAACAGTTTTTCATGTGCTTATTTATAGCTTGCACTTGTTTTCTTAAGACCTGTTTATGTTGTCTACTTAATTATTGGGAAGCTAAAATACATTTTAGGAGAGGCAGATCAGTTTTTTTTCCTTAATAGCTTTTTATTTTCAAAATATATGCAAAGATAGTTTTCAACATTCACTCTTGTAATTACCTTGTGTTCCAAATTTTTTCTCTCTCCCTTCTCCCTATTCCTTCTCCTAGATGGCAAGTAATCCAATATATGCTAAACATGTGCAATTCTTCTATATATATTTCCACAAGAATCATACTGCACAAGAAAAATCAGATCAAAAAGGAAAAAATGAGAAAGAAAACAAAAAGCAAGCAAACAACAACAAATAGCGAAAATACTATGTTATGGTCCACATTCACTTCTCATAGCCCTTTTTCTGGATGTAGATAGCTTTCTTCATTACAAGTCTGTTGGAATTGTCCTGAATCACCTCATTGTTGTAAAGTGCCACATCTATCAGAATTAATCATCACACAGCATGTTGCTGTGTACAATGTTCTTTTGGTTTTATTCACTTTACTTAGCATCAGTTCATGCAAGTCTCTCCAGGTCTTTTTGAAGTCATCCAAGACAGATCATTTTTCCTTGGGTAGGGATTATTTATGAACTAGGAGATAACTAATTGGTATTGAAGTAAAGGAAGGAACTTCGGGTCAACAAGAATTATTAACATCTCATTGTGTGCCAAGTATTGCTAAATCTGATAGAGATAGAAATGAAATAGCCTTTGCTGTCATGAATTCATAGTCTATTGGGATCTCAATAGATTTAGAGGAACCCAGTGATGGCAGGGGCAAAGTCAAACGTAAAAGTTAGAAATATTTATCCTAGTTGCCCTTTTCCTTCTCCTGTTTTCATCCAGTGCCTAGTATAGCATAATGTATGTAGCAATAATGATAGTAATGAAAACTTATATTTATGTTTTATTATTGGTTTATAGACTTCCACTAAATTCCACACTCTGTGATGTGGAGTTGTCTCTAGGTTTTCTAAAGCTATGCTGTTGGAGCACAAGTTGAAGCAGGCCTATTAAAGCTAGAAAGACTCCAAATGTATGCCCAGTTTTATTTTCTGATGACCATTCTAGTTCTTTTCTGGAAGGCTTATCACCAGAAGGTTGATTACCAGGTGATGAATTTTATTGGCCTTAGTAGCTCTTGAAAGCCCCCTACTAAGGCATGAAATGATTGTAATCTATGTCAGAAGAAGAACCTATGTAGGTCACCCTTACCTCTCTTAAATAGTTATAGAGAGCTGAATCTTAAGCATGAGTTAGAGCAAGTATGGTATCTGGAAAGCATGTACTGAGATAGTATCCTAACTCCTTTGGTTACAAAGAAAGGGTCCTCCTTCCCCTTCCTCCCTTCCCCCCAAAAAAGATACCCTGTTCTCAAAGGACTCATTCTAGTAGTGGAGACACACACAAACAACTATATATACAAGATATATACAGAGTAAATGGAAGGTAATCTCAAGGCACTAGTAGTGGAGGAGACTAGGAAAAGCCTTCTGTAGAAGTAGAATCTAAGCTGAGTATTAAAGGAACTAGGAAAGCCAAAAGAGCAGAGGTAAGGGAAAGCTTTACAGGTATATTGGACTTCCGGTGAAAAGGCATGGAGGCTAGAAATAAAATATTGCATGTAAGGGATGGTAATTGGGCTAGTATAGCTAGATTATGGAATATGTGGAAAGCACTAGAACACAGGACTAGGAAGGTAGGAAGTTGATAGGTTAGGAGAGTCTTTAAAAGTCAAGTGGATAGAGTACCAGTCCTGACCGCAGGAAGACTTGACTTCAAATCTCATCTCAGACACTTAACACCTCCTACCTGTGTGACCTTGGGCAAGTCATTTAGCCCCAGTTGCCGCAGCAAAAAAAAAAAAAAAAAAAGCCAAGCAGAATTTTGTATTTGATCTTGGAGATAATAGGGAGCCATTGAAAAGTTTATTTCATAGGATGGGGGTGACATGGTCATGACCATCTTCCATATTTTAAAAAAATGTATTTGTTTTTGTTTTGATTTTTACTTTTGAATCACCTTGATTGCCAAAGATATCTATTTCCCCATTTTCTCCCCAGACAGCTATCCTTTATAACAATTAAAAAAAAAAAGATATGAGAAGACACTTTTCTTCACTTTCTTTGTAGAAGTGAGAGGTCATGAGTGGGTTTGGGGCCACCTCAAATTTGTTATCCAATCTCAATTAGACCTTCCATGTAGCAAGGTAATCACTGGACTCTTACCAAATCAATTCATTAGTTCATTTTCTGCAGCAGCTTTCCAAAATCTCACCTCTGCTGAAGCCATTGCCTCAATTCCCCCAAAAGGCCACTACATAAGATATTCTTCTTCCCCTTTCCCTCATATCCCATCAGTCAGATATCTTCTCCCATTATCTTCCCATTTACTACAGTCATATATAAAGAAATGACTCCTTTCCTCACCAGGACCATTCTATATGTCCCTTTGATCCCTCCCCCTCCTGTCTTTTCCAACAATTTGCTCACAATCTTTTCTCTTCAATCTCGTCCTGTCTTCTGATTCTTTCCTTGCTGCCTATGATTATGCCTGCATCTCCCCTATCTTTTTCTGGAATCTCTCTTGAACCTACAATCCCCACTAGCTATAACTTCTCCTCAGCTAAACTCCTTGAGAAGGAAATCTACCCCAGTTGTCTCCACTTCTTTCACTTTCTTCCAAACCCTTTATAGTCTTATTTCCAGTCTCATTATTCAGGTAAAATTGCTCTCTCCAACATTACTAGTCATCATTTTGTTGCCACATTTAGTGTTTTTTTCTCTCAGTCCTTATGTTTCTTCATTTCTCTACAATCTTTAACACCACAGATCACCTTCTTCTCCTATATTTTTTCTTCTCTCTAGGTTTTTATGACTGTTCTCACCTGGTTCTCATCTTACTTATTTCACTGTTTCTTCTCAGTCCCTCTGCTGCTTTTTTATCCTTGTGATTGATGTCCACTAAATATGGATGACCCCAGGGGCACCTAGGATAGAGCACCAGCCCTTTAGTCAGGAGGTCTTGAGTTCAAATATGACCCCAGATACTTAACACTTCCTAGCTGAGTGACCTGGGCAAGTCTCTAAACCCCAATTGTCTCACCGAAAAGAAAAAAAAAACTATGGATGACCCTCACATCTGAGCACTCTTCTCTTTTCCTCTATATTCTTTAACTTAGTGATCACATCCATTCCTATTGGTTCAATTTTTATCTCTTTGAAAGTGATTCTCAGATTTATATGTCCAGCCTTGGTTTTCTTCCTGTGCTACAGTCTTGAATTACTAACTGCTTTTTGGACATCTTGAACTGGATAGCCTGCAGACCTCTTAAACTCATTATGTCCAAAACTGAACTCATTATGTCTCTTGTCTCCCCAGCATTTCGGTTACTGTTAAGGGTACCACTCTTCTATTCACCCAAGCCTACAAGCTTGATGTTATTCTCTACTTACTCTCCTTACTTCTTTATTTAGCCTGTGTCATAATCAAGATAAGTAGCCCTAACTTCTATAGGACCATGAAGGGGAAGGAAATAAACATTTATATAACATCCTCTGTGTCAGGCCATGTGCTAAGTACTTTACAAATATTACCTCATTTGATCCTCAAAACAACCTTGGGAGTATTATCTCCATTTTATGATTGAAGAAACAGGCAACCAGAGATGAATTGTCTGGGTCTAGATTTGAACCTCAAGTCTTCTTGATTCCAGGCCCAGAGCTGGACCTATTGCACCAACCCCTGGTTGATGTTTTGTGCTATATGTGACAGTGCTGTGCTTGAGAGCCATGGAAGGTAGATTCTCAGATCTAGGACTACATCTGTCCACTTATCAGTTTTAGTGTCTTTGGACTAACCTTAAACATCAGGATTTTTGCTTTTAAAACTAGACCAATGAGACAAAGCTGGGAAAGTCAGTTTGAATGAGTTATGGTTACAGGGCTATTTTGGCCCAGTTTCAGGCATCTTAGAGATGACTTTAGCTTCTTGAAACTTTGTAGAGGTATTGTGCTGAATGAAACATAAGATCTGTACAGTCCCTAAGCTGTGGGCAAGAAGAAAGCTTGCTTTTTGAAGGAAAGCTTAACCATAAATTCAAATTATACCTAACAGTTTAAAAAAAGGTGTGCAGACAAGGAAAGACTTGTATATAGTGTCCTCTCAGTCCATAATGAAGAGAGCTATTTCTGAGTCCAAGAATAAAACTCTGGCAACAGAGGCCCTGAGGGCATGTGTGATTAAATACTGGGGAAGGATTTATATGGGGGGGGGGGAATAGTTGTTCCTTCTGGGGAGAAGGTTTGGCTATGCATATATTTTTAAAATTATTACTAGCTTTTGTTTTTTATATGATTTTAAAGTCCCAAAAAATTCTCCCCTACTCTAGCCCCTTTCCCAAGAGCCATCCCTTATAACAAAGAATAAAAAAATAAAAATATGGGGTGGAGAAGAATATCAGTCAAACTAATTATATTAACCAAATCTAGCAATATATTTACTGTTCCACACCAATTGGTCCTCACTTTTGAAAAGAAAGAAGAAAAAGTTTCTCCTTTCTTCCCTGGGATCAAGTTTTGTCATTATAATTACAGTGTTCGTTCTATTTACATTGTAATGATTTTATTTATATATATATATATATATATATGTATATATATACACACACACATATATGTACATATATTATTATTCCCTTTTTGTTTACTTTATTTTCCATAAATTCATGATTTCTTCATATTTCCCTCTATTCTTTTTAAAAATTATTCTGAATTTAACAAATTGCAAAGAAAATAAGCATTGCTATCTATACAGTAGAATAGAAAAAATTATATATAGAACCACAAAGCTCCATTCTGTATAACTTCCTTTGAAAGCCCTACAGCTTTCAGAGTTGTCCTGCTTATCTGTGCTTTTTTTCTGGCTTTCCCTCTGTTCTTTCTGCATTTTGGGGAATGGGAGTGGAGATGGGCTAGTGCATCACCCTATCTTTCCCAGACTGCTAGTGGTCCAATTTAGGCAGCGTGGTGACCTGCTCCTAGGAGCTCACCACACCAATGCTGAATTTAGTGCAGGATGGCTGATGAGCTTTTATACTATTGTAGCACAGATCTCTGAAGTTCAAGAATACCACCAGCCTCAACCTCCCCAGCTGCAGGGATTCCTGGCCTGTACAATCACACCCAGCTCTTTCAGCATTTAAAAAAAAAAATGTTCCAAGGACAATTTTTTCCCTACCTTTTCTTTTTTTTTTTTGCTGCTCTATGTGTATACCTCCCTTGATCCCACTCCCTTCACTAAGGAGAAAAAGAAGAAAAAAAAATAAAGTTTACATAGTTTACCTGTAGTCTAGTGAAACAAATTCTAATAAATGTATGTCAAAAGTATATTGGGCCTATCACTTCTCTTTCAAGAAGTGGGCAGCATGCTTCATTATCATTTTTCTGGAATCATAGCTGATGATTGTACTGATCAGAGTTTCCTAAGTCTTTTAAAGATGTTTTATGAAGTTATTTATAAATTATTGTGTAAATTATTCTCCAGGTTTTGTTCATTCCATTAAGCACTAGTATTTCCACACATTCTTAATATTTATCATCTTTTGTAGCATAATATTCCACTATATTCATGTACTCAGTTTGTTTAGTCCCTAGTCTACTTTGCTTACAGTGCTTTCCTGTTATAAAGTGCTACAATAAACATTTCTTGATATATGTGAAACCTTTATGTCCTTGATCCCCTTGGAGAATAATACATGCTTAGCAGGGGAGCCAAAGGATATGCACTGTGTAGGTTTTCTAAATAGCTGTATTTTTCTCTTTTAGGAATAGATAACCAGACTGTCCTGGCAGTTCAGTCACTGTGGGATGGACAAGGGACAGTTCCTGACCCAACTACTCAAAGTGTCAACACTCCTACCACCATCCAATCCTTAGGTGAGTTTTTTGAGGATGAAAGACAGCCCAACAAAGTTAGGGTCCCAAGGCCAGTGTCACAGGTAAGGTGAAAGAATTCACACTCAGTTTGTCTCCAAGTTAACATTGTCAACTGTGGGCTAAGTTCCAAAAAGGATTAGCAAGAAGATAAATATATAAGAAAAGAACAGAGGGATCTGATGTTTCAATGTCACTGATATGCTTATCTTATTATGCCTCTCAATATTGAATTTTATGGTTTAGAGTTGGAAATAGAAAATCACCTTACATTTTGTCTCAGAAACACTTATTACAGACCAGCAGATTGGTATCTGGCAGCCAGTGTTATCTGTGGCACTATAGCATTGTCAAACCCTGAGGCCTCAGGGCTATTCCCCTTAGAAGCTGGATCCCATCAAGTCCTTAAGTCTAACATCAACTACTCTTCTTATGGGGGAACATCAGGCAAAAAAAAAAAAAAAAAAAAAATTCATAACAATTCTGTTCAACAAGAGGTTTATTTCAGCTGTTTTTAAAGTACCTTTTATACAAGGAATCATGCTGGTTGTTAGGGGTACAAAGATAAAGTGAAAAACAGTTCCTGCCCTCAAGTAGCTTATGTATTACTTGGGGAAAACAGCACATCCACACACTTAAGTGAAAGAAGCTGAAGGAGGGATTGAGCGCTCACAGCGGGACCAGGAAAGGCTTCCTGGAGAAGGGAGCATTTTATTTTAGTTCAGCCTTGAAAGGAGCTAAGGATTGTAAGGGGCAGATATGGGAAGGGCAACATATGCAAAAGAATGGAGGTGGAAATGGAGCACCAATTATGGAAAACAGAAATGAATCCAGTTTTACTGGAGAGTGTGTGAAAGGTAGCAATGTCCAATAAGCCTCAAAAGGTAGGCTAGAATCACACTCTGGAGCAGTCTAAATTTCAAGAGGAAGAATTTGTGTTTCTTCATAAAAGTAAGAGGAAACCACTGACAATTCTTGAATAGGGAAATGCTATAATCAAATTTGTGCTTTAGCAATGCTATTTTAGCAGCTGAGTGGAGACTAGAAAGAAGAGATAAGTTATGTCTTAGTGAAGCTTTTCAAACTTCCACCATCTACACACTATTATCTAGAAGAGACCCCACTACCCCACCCCTTCTGCCAGGTTTTCATCCTTTCCCCCTTTCACACATCCCAGGAATTCCCTTTTCTTCAATTCTTCACCATTCTACAGGTTGGCTTTGGTGTTTTTGTTTTTTTTTTTTAACTTAGATTCCAGACTGGCTTTCAGGATCACTTAATGCTGAAAAAATAGGATCTGTATAAAATGATGGAACAAGTATTACTATTACATATTAAAAATGTCCTACCCAAAGACCCCATAAAGCCCTTATCTTCTTAGGGCCCCTATGATATGTGGATAGGCCAGACATTTCTTTCCGTCTTGCATATAGGGAATCCAAAATTCAGAAAGGACAAAAGGCTTTCTAAACATCAGAAAAAAAGTCATTGGGAGAGCTGAGACCAAAATATCCGTCTCTGTGAGCACTGCTTTAAATTCTGACTTTGCTACTTAACTACCCATATGGACAAGTCATACTCCAAGCACATCCCTGCTTTGGTTTCTTCATTATAAATTGAAGAAGCTGAATTGTGTCCCTGAGGCCTCCATCTAGCTCATAACATTGTGATTGAATGAACTTCAAGACCAGCGATCTTGAATACACTGTTTGCAGATGTTGGGTCTTTTGACATTTAGCTTTATTATTGTTCCAGCAAGAGGTGAGTTTTACCTCTTATGAACTCTCAGCATTTTATTCATCACCCTCTTATAGCACCTATGTTTTATTTTATATTATAGTCAGCTGTGTACGTGTCTTATACACCCAACTAGATTATGAGTTTCAAAATGTTTTACCTGAGACTTTGTAACCCTCACCATATAATCTAGGAAAGGGCCTCCTAGAATATAATAACTTCCCCGTGGCATTTTATTTTCTGTAACTCGTTAATATACTTATCATTTCACATTATGTATTACTTTATGTGTGTTCTTTAATAATGGAGATTATATCCTATCTAGTTTTTGTTTCTTACCTTTGTACCCAGAATAGGTACTCTGTATACAGCAATCATTTAATAAGTGTTTATTGCATTATATTTTTTCAGTTCCTTGTTTATTTTAGGTATTTAATTGATTACATATGTACCTATATCTATTATATCATGTTATATGATTTTATATGTGTGTGTGTGTATGTGTATGTGTTTGTATACACACACACACACACACACACACACACACATTAAACTCAAGTGATTCACATATATTTATATTATTCCTTAGCACCTAGCATATAACTCCATTTACTGGTTGTGCTAAATAACTGTTAGATCCGGTGATGCTCATTTGACCTTCTTGATTATAGACATGGAAAAAAGGCAAAAAGGCTCTTCTGAAGTCAGATATTAGCTCTGGTCTTTTTTTCTGCCATTCTCTCTGATATGGTTTTCCCCACTTTCCTTTATTCTTTGTTACTGTCCCCTTCCCGTTTGACTTATAGATGATGAAGATGTCTTTCTCTGTGGGAAGTGTAAAAAGCAATTCAACTCATTACCAGCATTCATGACCCACAAGCGGGAGCAGTGTCAGGGGAGCGCCCCTGCACTGGCTGCTGTCTCCCTGGCCACCAATAGCATCTATGCGCCCTCCGTCACATCTGTGCAACAGGCTCCGCCAGCCAATCGCCAGGTAACTGTGAGCCGTGTAGGGTTTCTTTAGAACCAGGATTGAGGGAATGAAAGGGAAGAAGCTGTGGAAAGATTGAGTATAACTAGGAAGGGTTGGAAGAGATCCACAAAGGAGAAGGAGGGCTCCTTCTCAGAATGCAGGCCTAAATGGCAACATTTTCAAGGGATTAAGTCTCTGCAATCCTTTCCGGTTCACTATTCTAAAAGTATAAACATATATATAATGGCATATTTCTGGGCAATCCTGTTGGGAAGTCCAGATATGCTTACTAGAGTGAAATAGGACAAAAAGATCTCAGGAAAGGTTTCTCCAGGTTATTTCTTGGGCATATTACTTCTATTTCCTATTTCTTTCATAATCAAAGAAAAGTAAGCTTTATGTGTGTGTGTATGTGTGCAAAAAGTTTCTGAATGCCAGTAAAAAAGAATACAGGAAAGTGTTTAAGGAAACAACTGTAATATTAAGATAGTTATCAGTAACTTAACCTCATTCCCAAAAATCCTGGATTGACTTCAGTGTTCTTTCTCCAAGTACAGTTTCTAGATTGTGTGCAATTGATTTCTCTGGATTAATATGTTAAAAATACAGGTTAAACATTCAGGTGGAAATCCTGACAGTGGCTAGCTATATCTTCATATTGCTGCTGGACCACAGTTTAAAATTTTGCCTAAGAGGACTTCTCAGATTCACCAAGAAGTGAAGATTTTTTTTTAGTATGATCAGTGCCCTAGATCAGTTTCACTTTTATTTTTCATTCAGCTTGGCTTCTTCTCTGGATTCTTACTGCAATATTAGCATTACTATATTTGGGTTGGCAAGCTGCAAAGAAAGATTTCAGCTTCATGAAAAATTTAGAGAATCTATGTCTTTGTTTGTATTTTGATCCCAATTAAAGTCAATTGTGTCTTTTAAATTTTTTCTCCCTTGTTCAAAGAAAAGAAATTCCTCAGTTGTTTGATTGGACATTAAGTTCAGCTGAGAGTGGATTATGATCCCAGAAAAGAATAGTTTTATAAGCAGAAGTATTTGTGCTTGCTTTTTTTCAGTAGAGGAAGTAAACTGATTTATATTTAACTCTATAGAAAAAATATAGAAGTTAGGTAGTCTTTTGGGTAAAATTCTAAGCTGGAGGCAGAATCTGAGTTCAAATGTCACCTCAGACATTTAGTAGCTATGTAACCCTGGTCAAGTCACTTAACCTCAGTTTACTTCAGTTTTCTCAACTATAAAATAGGGATGAAAGCAGAACCTCCTAGAGTTGTGAGGTTCAAATGAGATAATATTTATAAAGTGTTTAGCACAGTGCCTGGCACATGATAGGAGCTGATTAAGTGCCAGCTAGTATTATTATTTCCATTATTAATTATAGTCTTACTTCCCTTTGAGGGAATGGAACTTCTCAGACAGCAAGAAGGGATAATTGAATCTGTATGTGATGGAGTATTTACATAAATTATATATTAATAATGTCCTCTGTTGTATAGTCCTAAATTTAGTTTATTGTTTTGTTTTGTTTTAATGAAAACCGAGATTAGTATCTCTGAAGGATATAAATATCTCCCTCAGGAAAAAAATTTGGAGCACAGGGTTTTGGGAAGGTGAATGTTGAAAATTATTTTTGCATGAATTTGGAAAAATAAAGTATCATTTTAAAATAAATAAATGTCTCCCTCAAGTATAGAGTTGATAAGAAGCTTTTCTGTTTTTTGCAGAAATTTAGCAAAACATAGAAGAGGAAAAGTGATTAAATTGTGTTTTGTCATTTGGTTCTTTGTAACCTTCTGTCCCTTACAGGCTTTTAGCTATCATGTATTGTTCTTATTTTGTCTGTGGAAAGCATATACTATTAGTGATGACATGGTATAGTGGTTAGAGTGTTGGTCCTGGGGTTAGGATGAGTAAGGTTCAAATCCCACACTTGCTTTCTATTTTAAGTGCCTTTGTAAGGTACTTAATTTAAAGTTAGATCTAAACAATTGGAAGAATATCAAGTGCTCATGGGTAGGGCAAGCTAATATAAAAATGACAATTCTACCTAGATTAATCTACTTATTCAGTGCCATACCAATCAAACTGCCAAGAAATTATCTTATTATAGAGCTAGAAAAAATAATAACAAAATTCCTTTCTAAGCCACTTAACTTACCTGGATCTTAATTTTCTGATCTGTAAAATGGAGGTGGTAGAGGAGTTTCCAATCTTTTTTTTGGTCCTTATCTCCTTTAGCTTTCAGTAAACCTTTTTGTTTACTATAACAAACTAGAGCTTATCATGTATGTTTACATAAGAAACAATATAAAGAGATTTTGCAAATTTGAAAATACTTCATAAAATCAGATATTTTTAGTATTAGATGATAGCATCTTCTGAACCAAGGAATATATGTTCTTCACCTGTGTTGCCTCTCTGCCAAGTAATCATTCTGAGCCAGGAGAAGTAAAAGATTCAGATCAGTTCAAAGAGAGGATTTTGGGTTTTCCAATATTAGAGATTTCTTCTTGTGTGACATCCAGTTCTCATCTCTGTTCCTTGCAGCAGATCTCTACATATATCACAGTGCCCCCATCTCCTCTGATCCAGACTCTGGTACAAGGGAACATTTTGGTGAGTGATGAAGTGCTGATGTCAGCCATGTCAGCCTTCACATCACTGGATCAGCCAATGCCCCCTGTACAGTCCCCTGTGCAGCCTCCCGTGCAGGTAAGGAGAAGTTGTATCACCTTGAATAATAGAGTACAGTTTCTTCAGAAGATTAAATTTGTTTATAGACAAATTTGTATTTGTCATGATTCACTTTCTAACCTAGAAGCTGTCTGCTGTTTTTCAAAGATCTTGGTGAAAAATAAAGAATGATTTGTTCTGATTTTTTCCCCATGTGAATAATTCCTTCTATAATTTAGGCAGTCTCTAGGTCCTTGAATTAGGGCCCCTCCTTGCAGCAATTTGAACTTCCTGTGTGAGTTTTAGGTGTTTTAAAATGAGGAGACTTATCAGTTTTCCTGTTTTAGTGCTTATGTTTGATATCAAAGATCTCTCTAAATGAGTAATTATGCGGCAACTCAATTTCTAGGGTAGGAAAGGGAAAAGGAGAAAATTCCCATATGAGATTTATACATCCAAATATATTTAAAATAATTTTTTATTAATACCGTCTCTTTTTACATTGCACAAATTTTTCCTGTATCCCTTTTTCTCTCCTTTCTGGAGAGTCACCCCTTATGACAAGGAATTGTTTTCAAATGAGAAGTATATTCTGCACAGCAGAAGCTTCAGGAATGGAGTACTCTAGTTCTCCAAATCTGTGTACAACTTGAATGATGGTATAACATCTCCCATCATGGCTTCCAAGAAAGTCCCTTCTGATGTCGGGGACATTCCCTCCATCTTAGGGATTCATAGAATAATAATTAGTGAGGAGCAAGATTATTATGTCTGAATTTTGAACACTTTAATTGGTTGAGGAGAAGATGAGAATGATAGAATTGGAGCGACCCCCATCTATTCCAGGTTGGCTAATAAAGAGAATCTGAAGGATCTTGCGTATGATCTCAGGTACTGTGGGACAGTTTGGGCCTAGGCAGATATTAGTACGGTTTGGGCCTAGGCAGACATTTAGTTTCAAAGGTATGATTGAAGGGACAGGGACAGACTTTTGGCTGCCTTTAGGGCTGAAAGAAAGCAAGAAACAAGGAAAACTATGTGACTATAAGGAAAGCAGCCAATTAATATGGGGCATGCACTTCCCAGAGAGTCCTACCTCTAAATTGCTAGTCCATGACCAGAGAATGGCTTTGGTCTTTCAATGTGAAGTAAAGAACCTCTGATGGAAGTGCTTAGAGCTTTGTCTTTTGGGGATTTTACATAGACTTGCTAATTTAGATTCTCTAGGGGAGAGGGGAATAAACTCTAGTTAACCAAGATCCTCATGTAGGAAGAAAAGTCTCAGTAATTAGTATAGCTGTATATAAATGTGTGTATGCATGTATGTATTCTTTAGCAAGCAAGATCAATTCCTTTGCATTCCAAAAAGAATTGCAGTTAGAAAATTCTAAGAAGCAAACACATCCTTTCTGTCTTGTATATAACATAAGAAGGTCATAGCAATAATATAAATAATGAATAAAATGAATAAGCAATTATAGTGTAAAGGGTCCTGCCACATCCCTTAACAAAGGCGGCCATTGGTGAAAGAGATGGTTGTTTCTCTGCCTGGAGTCATGAAGTCACACCCTGGGATGGAGTTTTGGGAACTCATAGCAGTGGTTTAGCCAGAAGGGAAAGCAGTAAAGGGCCATTTCTGTTTTGTGCACAAATCCAATTTTATTTCATGGTCTCCCTTTCAGCTTCTTCCTCTGAATCTATTCCCCAAATAACTCTGCTTTTCACACAGGTGGGTTTGGTTTCTGGGTTGGAAGAGACATGATATATGGGTTATCTTGTAAAGCCACTTAGATTCTCTGAACCTCAGTTTCCTGATCTGTAAAATGAGGGTGGTGGGAATGTTTTTGCCTTTGTAATAGGGTTCTTGTGAGCTTCAAATGGGCCATTTTATATAAAAGTACTTTATTAACAGCAAAATACTGAACGGATTTAAAATATTTTTCTGTTATAATGATATCCGGTCTTAATGCCAGGTTTCTTTATGATTTTCTTTATCTCTTCTTCTAGAGCAGCCTGAGTATGCACTCAGGTCCTGGTTACCTCCCTCAGCCTCCACCCCCTCCCCCACCCCCTCCGCCATTGGCCCCTCCTCCTCCCCCGCACCCCCCGCCCCCGCCCCCGCCTCCTCCACAGAACCTCGGGGCTCCAGGACGTCCCAGCACGGGGAGCAATGGAGTAGTAGAGGTTTACAACGCCCCTGCCCCCCTGGCAGGAAGCAACGTGGTGGAGATACAGGCTCTGGGCATGCAGCCCTACCCTGCCATGGAGGTAATGGCCCGCCCCGGGGGAGGGGCTGGAGGCCAGGCAGCGCATTTCACGGCCAGGGGGGGCGCACCCAGAGGTTTCCTGGGGAAAGGGTCACGAGCCATGGACGCTGTCAGGGTCCTAGTTGGGAGAGACAAAGTCGGGGCGACACCGCGGTTCTGATGAAAAGGTTCAAAAGCGGGCTAGTAGTGGGAAGACGGGCAGCTTGGAAAGGCAGAACACGAGGGGAGTCAAGGGAGTCCCAAAGAGGCTCGAGCCTCCATTAGGCAGATGGAAGAAGCAGCTGTTCTCAAGGCCCAAGAACCAAGTTCAAAAGCTGCCTCTGACCTGTGGAACCTTTCCCCCGTCATTTTCCCACCAGGAGCCCCAGTTTCCTTCTCTGTAAAATGAGAGGAGTTGGCTCAGAGAGGCCCTCAGGGCCTTTCCAGCTCCAGCCTGTGGCCCTTGGGTGGTACCTGGCCTGACCCTTTGAGGCATAGGAGTAAATTTCTCTCTTTAAACTCTGCTTGGATCTCTTGGGGGATTGTGGCTCACAGGGCAGGTTTGGCTTCCCCAGCTTCTCTAGGAGAGGCTGACACCTCTTGGATGTTAATTTGCTCTTTTCTGAAGCTCACACCTGCCTTTCCTATGGACCTGCCAGGATGGAGGATGCCAGCGGCAGATGGACTGAATAGGAGACATAAGATTGGGTTATCTCTTGAGAGCTATAAGAGAGGGTGATCTGGCTGAGTTTTCCCTCAGAATTATTGGATAGGAGAGATTCACTCAGGTTTGAGAGGGGGATGCAGACTAAGACAGGTAAAATAGGTAAAGCATTTTACATTGTCATGTTGTACAATGAGTTGTATGCTGGGCTCTAGGAGAAAATGCAAAAGAAGCAAAGATGCTTAGAGATCATGGAGAATTAACAAAGAAGAAGCATAGACTAATGGAAAGAGTCCTGAATTGGGAATGTTTTGGCTTGTTCCCATAACTTATTTTGTGGCTTTAGATAACATTATTTAACTTTTTTGAGCCTCAGATGAGATTCTGTTGAGTAAAGAGTTTGATGTAGATGTCTCATAAAAAAGTATTTTAGAGCTGGAAGGGACCTTATCAATCATCTTATTTACATCCCTGAATTTTTCAGAGAAGATATTTGAGGCCCAAAGAACAGGAACTCCCCAAAGTTGCTACAGTCCCACTATCTAACATTTCTAAATTTATAACTCTTCCTTCCTTGGTTTAGATGGCTCTAAGAAGAGTGGGGAGCTCTCCTTGATACCTTTGTGCTTTCAGGTTCCAAACCAGTGTGTGGAGAATTCTGTGTACCCCAGTCCCCCTGTATATAGCCCTGGGAAACAGGGCTTCAAACCCAAAGGACCGACCCCACCTGACCCCTTGACCAACACCACCAGTGGTAATGTGGCTGCTTTCAATTCCCCTTCCACATTGAAGACCCGGCGTCCCAAAAGTGATGGTGGACTCCAAGAAGGTAGGGTCCAGGTCCCTTTTCCTTGGCCAATGGCCAAGCATCCTGACATTGTTGAGTGTGCTGCCTAATTGCTGGGGCTACCCTTATGGGTCAGGAGCATTCAGGTTTTTCACTAGTGGGTCACATGATCAGAAGTCTTGTGTGGACTGTATGAGTTTAATGATACAATTAATTGTATTTGGCTTTTATTATAATCTTAACACCTCAGAACTGGGAGTCACCCATTGATAATGATCAGACTGTTAGACAGTAAGCACATAGTAAACATTTACTATCCCAAAGAAAGGCAACCATAGTCCCTGCCCTAAGGAACTTACATTATGTAGAAGCGCTGTGCAGATGGTTCCTATTGGTCCTCTCCTTCTGGTATTTTTTTTTTTTTTTTGAATTAAAATCTTAAGTAGGACACACATGAGGTAGCCTTAGGATACAGTCCTTAGCCTGGAGTCCATGTAGTTAGGTTTTTCTTAAAAATCTGTTTTGAAGACAATATTTCAATGGAGTAGGTTTCCTTTGTAATCCCATGCATTCAAAAATGTCATTCACTGAAGAGGTATATTGACTTTACTTAACTACCAAGCGGGTCCATGACACAAAAGCAATTAAGTGCCCTCCCTTTGGAGCCTTTTCTGTGGGGAAACTATAGGTTCAGGCAGCAGAAATTGAGTGGGAAGATGTGGCTGCTTTTCAGAAGCTTTGCAAGTTCAGTTTCAGGGTCCCTTCATCCTCAGAGGGGAGTGAGAGATGTCCTTTCCCTTTTTGCCTCCATCATGCATGATGCCTTGGCTAGTGTAGCTGCTGCCATGGAGGTAAACTATGAGGAAAGCCCTACCCTTTGCTTCCCTCCTGTTCTAATTTTTCCTTATTCCTGCTCTGCTTTTTTTTTTTTTTTTTTTTTTTTTTTTTTGGTCTCTGTTACAGGGAAACCCAAGTGCCAGAAACTCAAGTGTACCTACTGCAACAAAACCTTCACCAAGAACTTTGACCTGCAGCAGCACATCCGAAGGTATCTGGGAGGGGAAACTCAGGCATTGTCTCTGAGGGTGCCTTCTACCATCTAGGACTGGGAGGCTGCAGCTGCCCCCAGCTTCCCTACTCTATTTAGGGAGTGCTGACCGTGGCAGGGGCCTGGTATCTTGTTCTTTGTTCCCTGGAGCACTGGGGCAAAATGGCAATGTCTCCAGAGCAGATAAGGCATCTTTTCTCTCCTATATCCCCTCTAGAGCCCTTGTGGGGAGGGGGTGTATAGATAGCTTTCCTCTGCCCAAGGCCAGAGGGCTTCTCGGGAGTGTGACCTGAGCTCTCCTGGCTCCTGACAGAAGCCGGTATCTGCCCACCGCGAGGATTGTGCGCCTGACTTCTTTCTCCCTCCAGTCACACAGGGGAGAAACCCTTCCAGTGCATTGTCTGTGGCCGGGCCTTTGCACAGAAGTCAAATGTCAAGAAGCACATGCAGACCCACAAAGTGTGGCCACCAGGGCATGGGGGCACCATCTCTCGAAACTCAGTGACGGTCCAGGTTATGGCCCTGAACCCCACCCAGCAAGAGAATGAAGAAGACTCAGGTGTGGAGCTGAGGAACCTTGGGCCTGGGTGCTAGGGCAGGGCAGGGGCCAGGGCTTGGGGAGCAGCCCTGGGCATGGTGGGGCCTTTGGGTGGCTTGGCTTCCTTCCCCCAAAGTCGTTAGCGCTCTGTGTCAAGAGGGTAGCAAGAAAAGTGCCTCCTGTGTTTTTCCAAGGCAAACAAGTTGTTCTTTTTTGCAGAGTATTTCTTTGTGGTCCCTGGGGCTGGTCAGATCTCTGCCTTTCTCAGTGGGAGCTTTGGTCTCAGGGATGCTTAGGTCTCCTTGTAGCTTGGAATTATTCAGTTGGCAGGAAGAATGCAGCTCTTCCCATCCGGTCGCTTCTTGCCTAAAGACTGGATGGTAGAACTAGGCTTGCTACCTAGTGCAGTTATTTAAGGGTTTCATGCGAATGTTGTCTCTCTGAGGGAAAAGACTCATTTTTCCTCCTTTGTCTCCCAGAATGCCCAGCATCACCCCAAACACATTGTAAATGTTGACTGAGTTCTCTCCCGCCTGTTGTCTTGATTTCTCCTCTCTGCAGGGATCAGCCAGCCCCCCAGGAGCGTGCCCCAGCCTCAGGTCTTGGCTTCCGCTGAGGAAAGTGAGGCAGGGAAACTGGACGCCAAGCAGGTGGTCCTCATTGACAGCTCTTACCAGTGTCAGTTCTGTCCAAACAAGTTCAGTACCTACTTCCAGCTCAAGTCACACATGACCCAGCATAAGAATGAGCAGGTAGGCAGTCACTGGTCTGCTCCATCCTGATCCTCTTCCCAAGTCCTGCCCGGGAAAGGAACTCGGTGCTGAGAGACCAGTGGCCTTGGGATTATCTGGGAAGGGGGCAAATGTGGCCCCTGAGTGAACCTGCCTGCTGGCCTACTGTGGAGGGCTGTCGGTCTCCTCAGGAAAAGAAGGCCCCTGAGCCTGCCTCAGAAGAAGGGCAGCCTGTGGGAATGAAGGCAAATGGCTCAGGGCCCACTCCAAGCAGGTTTCTCTTCAGCCAGCCCACCACACGTCCTTGTATGGTGGGAACTGAGTCCCAAGCCATGGCTGATTTGACAGCAGGGAGTGGAAAGAGCAGGCCGCCCCTTCCCACTGCTTACCCTTTTCCCCCCACCTCCTGGGGCCTCCCTGCAGGTGTATAAGTGTGTCGTGAAGAGCTGTGCCCAGACGTTCCAGAAGCTAGACATGTTCCTGGAGCACATCAAGAGCCACCAGGAGGAACTGAGCTACCGGTGTCACCTGTGCAGCAAGGACTTCCCCTCCCTGTATGAGCTGGGTGTGCACCAGTACTCCCACAGCCTCCTGCCTCAGCACAGCCCTAAGAAGGATGTCACAGTCTACAAGTAATGTCAGGGCATCTCCAGATAGGGGCCACTAGTGCCTCCAGTAGACCCTAGGCAGGCAGGACTGAATTTTTGTGAAGCTCAGAACCCATGTAGACCTTTAAATAGGTGCCAGGAGTTTGAGTACATAGATTTATCTTCTTTTTGCATCCCTGTTATCTTTTGGGACTAGTGAATACTCAAGTTTCTAAATATTTGTGTTCTCATAGCATAGGTGACATCTAGAAAGGAACAGGGCTCTGACAGCCATGGATGAGGCTGGAATGTAAGTCATTTAGTAGGTGCTGCTAGTTTATGTTTCCAGCTGTGAGCTCTGACAGGACAACACATCCATGCCTAAAGCTTTTTTCTTTTTAACATATGTCATCTGTCCCAAACCAGCTTTTTTTTTTTTTTATCAGTAATAATACCAGATTTTATTTAAAGTTTATAAAAGCATATCCCTCACAATAACTGTTTAAAAGAGATTGCAATAATCCTTATTTTTTAAATAAATTAGGTGAAATGACCTGCCTATGGTCACATAGCTGACAAGTGGCAGAAGTGATATTTGAATCTAGATCATCTCCTTGCCACAGAATGCACGTTACTATTCTGTCCCTACATTGCCTTTCATAATGTGCAGAATTTGTGTGGTCATCCAAGGTTATTTGTTGGAAGGTTATTTGTTTCTAAATATGAAACCTGAATTTTTAAGGCTGTTCCTCTTCATCTTTAGAAAATGATCTGAACCTCAGGACATGTTCTTGAATTTTGAGTTCTCGTTATAAACACCTTTTTGTCTTCCCTTTTTGGAGCTACAGAAACCTTAGTCCATTTTAAGTCTGATGTCCAAATATGTTTGGAAGAAAGCCCCTTTTGAGTTGAAGTCTCTTCTTTTGGCAGGAAAACACCCTTCTGTTAGCAGAGAGCTCTACTCCCACCTCTTGGTGTCCTGGGCAACCAAGCCTCTCCAGCCAGTCCAAAACATTTCTGTTCTGGGTCTTCAAGGGGGTCAGAGCCTCCCAAAGTTAGGAGGTGTCTTGGGACCATATTGTTTGAGCAGACTTTAGAAAGAGCTTGGAAAAGAAGAGGGCGAGAGAGGGAGTGTAATTTAGAATCCACCATGCCCTTCCTGTATTCCCTACAATGATGCTTGTTGGGAATCCATTTAAACCTTAGAAATTGACTCCTATGTGCAGAAACTATGTTAGGGGCTTGGAATAAAGTATAAGAATAAAGCTTTCTTGTCTTGCAGGCATTTAGCCAGGAACAACTGGATACAAAACTGATGATAACCGGATATGAAGGTCCCAGGAGCTAGGGGAGCTGAAAAGCTCTTGTGAAAAAAGTGGCTCCTTAGCCAAGACATAAAGGACTCAGTTATAGATGAATTGTTCTTGGTGGAAGAATTTTTTGTACTGAAAAAAATGAGGCTTCTTGACATATTAGTTCATCACTTTAAGGCATCTTTTACTTTATCTTATGAAAAATTGAACCATTTTCCCATTTGTTCTGGTTATTTTTTTCTCTGACAAATGAGAGAATGTGGATTGATGGTCCTTTTTTTCCCCCTTCATCATCATAGTGATAAGCTGGCAAGGGGGTGTTTGAAAACCAATTTTAGGATGGCCTGTTAGAATTTAAAAGAACTGTGCCAATTGGTTGTAGGAATGGGATAGGAGGCCTAGCCAGCTGAGAAATCAGCTTTAGTCAAGGAGAATTATTGCTAGGCCACATGACAGACACATTAGCAGGGTTCCTGGGAATAAGATGGAGGATTGCTCCAAGCATCCCTGTCCTCTATTCTTAAGGTGCTGCTGTTCCTTGGATAGGTTTCTGAGACAGCAAATAGTGAGTGGTTTGGCTTGAACTTTGCTTGTCCTAGGGAGTCCATTCTCCAATACTGTCATCTTTTCAAGTCTCCTTACTTCTTCTCATTCAGGTGTGTCAAATGTGTCAATAAATACTCTACCCCCGAAGCTCTGGAGCACCATCTCCAGACAGCAACTCACAACTTCCCCTGTCCACACTGCCAGAAGGTGAGTACTTGTTTCCCCCCCAGGAAAGTACCAGGAAAGAGTGGGTGGCCCAGAAACTGGAATTTCTTTCCTTTTTTTCCTTCTTCCTTTCTGTCCTCGGTACATAGTGGGAGGTTGTCTGAGGTATCTCAGGTGAGGAGACAACACTCATTCCTTCACTACTGAAGTATCTCTGTAACCTTGGCCATGCACGACTTTGAGATCGGAGCTGTGCCAGACCCCAAATAGCCCACCCCAAGGACTGGGGCTCTGACTGCCTTACACAGTGGGGATTCTGAGGCACACCAGGTTGGAGTGCCTTGGCCAAGGCAGAGGCAGATCTGCTCTCTACTGTACCTCTTTCTTGCACCCTTGCCCCACCCCCAGTAGGATGTGGGATTTTTTGGTTGAGACTATCATTACTTTGTTCCCTTCTTCCCTTGAGGGCTTAGGGCCGTGGAGAGTCAAGGGTCAGATGGCAGTTCTGTGACTTACTCATTCCCACAAAGAACATGAAAATCCTAAACTAAAATTTAGCAACTTACTCCTTTGTTTATAATTAAGGAAGTAAGAGTCTGGTTGTAGGGGCAGGGCCATTCTCAGAGGCTTGACCTCTTTGTCCTGAGGTAGCTCAGGTAGATCAGGGGAATTGGAACCTCCGCTCTGGTTAGTAGTTCTTCTGCGTCTTTGTCTCGGTCCCCAAGTCCACAGGATGGGGACTCTGGGGGGAGCTGGAACAGGGGGCCAGGTCAGCTGTAGTGCATTGGTTTAGCCCAGTTTTTCCAGAAGACTCTGCCATGGAGCCCTGAAGGGAAGGGAAACCCCCTTGGATGGGAGGAAATGCTGATGGAATGAAGCATATATTTGGAGGCCTCACATGGGGGCATTCCCCTCTAGCCTTCAAAACATCTTCCAATGTGATTTTACAGAGGAGTGCATGCTGTGATGTTAAAAAATATGTGGATACCATGTCTTATTCATCTTTGTACCCATCACAGGGCCTTGCACATAATAGTCACTCAGCAAATATATGTTAGTGGATTGGTTTCCATGTTTTCTTTACAGTTTGCATCTTGTTTTATCCTGGGCAGGGAGTGCAGGGAGAAAGGGTGAGCAGTGAAATTACAGTAGCCAGAGCTGATTTCTGCCTCCCTTTCTTAGGCTATAGAAGAGATATCTCCACTCCCCCAATAGGAAAAAATGTTCCTTTAATTAGCCTGGTAGGGAGAGCCCCAGGAACCAATTCATGGGCCTAGAGAATGGAGAGGGCAGGGCTGGTGATCTTGGTCTCTGACGCTGTCTCCACTCCTCTTAGGTGTTCCCCTGTGAGCGGTATCTTCGACGTCATCTGCCCACCCATGGCAGTGGGGGCAAGTTTAAGTGCCAGATATGTAAGAAGTTCTTCCGGAGGGAGCACTACCTCAAGCTGCATGCCCACATCCATTCTGGTAGGTGGAGGCAGCCACTTAGGGCCACTGCCAGGGGCCTTGTGTGCCCCTGGCATTGCTGGGGGCCACCTACCTGTCACATCCCCTGTTAACTGCCTCACAAACTTAATGAAGATCTCTTGACCTTAACTTTAAGGTTTCCCCTTTCTCCTTCTCCCCACACCATTTGCCTCTCTTCTTTTCCCAGTTTGGTCCAAACACCTTTCATCCCCTGATCCTGGAACTCCCCAGTGAGGAAATCCATCCACTAATACAGATCTCTACTTTAGAGTCTTGGAGATGTGTGAATTTAAATGCCTTCTCCCAGGTCATCCCCACTAGGAGTTGGAGGAGTGAGTCTCCCTGACTCTGAAGCCAGCTGGATCCCTTGCTGCTCCTCAGGAATGAGGATAGTAGGGATGCCGTAGGCTTTTGTTCTTCCAGGCTTTTCAATGCTATGGCACTCCCCGCCTCCCATATGAATCCTATAGATGATTGATCATTTGGGCCTTTGCTGTTTCCCCCATACAGGTGAAAAGCCCTTTAAATGCTCTTTATGCGACTCGGCCTTTAATCGGAAGGATAAGTTGAAGCGACATATGTTGATCCACGAGCCAACCAAGAAATATACATGCCCGTTCTCGTATGTAGCATTGCTTTGGGGCAAGGGCCAGCTGAGGGTGGGTTGAGGCTGGGGAGGTGGGGGAAGGTCTGCAGATCCTCTCAGGGCAGGTTTTAAGGAAAGATGATGCTGGCTGCAGCATAAGGGGCAGAACAGAAAAGTACCAGTGCTGCACTTTTTCTGGTGGAAAGAATCTGGGTCTAGCTGTCACTTAAGTCCCATGCCTTCTTCAAGGTCTCAGTTTCACATATGTAAAATGAAGAGGCTGAACTAGAAGGATGATCTGTGTCAGATCCCTTCCTGCTCCAGCACCGTATCTCTCTTAGGAGCTGAGGAAATGCGTTTGATGCCGAAGCTCCTGAGTCTTGAGCCCTTCTTATCCCTCCTGGGGATAGGAAAGTCTATCAGTCCTTGGGCACTTGCTCCTGGAAGCTAGTAAACAGAAGTCCTCCCTCTCTAAATAGGCATCCTTGTGGGTTAGATACAGGCCCTGCCCTGGGGAAGGCTCCAAGATGCAATGTTGTCCTTTTTCTCTCCTCGAGCTTTTATTCCTTGTTAACCTCATCTGTTATGCCCCAGGGAGCTGACGTGGGTGGGCTGCTTGCTAGGATAAGTTTCCTGTTGTGGCATAAGAGGGGGGATTGGTCTGAGTGGCTCGGCTTCGCAGGCATAATAGAATTTGGTTGTTACAGGACGCACACAGGCTGCAGTAAGGAGTTCAATCGGCCAGACAAGTTGAAGGCTCATATCCTTTCCCATTCGGGTGAGTGGCTCCTGAGGAGAGTGGCGTGCTGGGTGGTAGGAGAGGGCGGAAGCCTGACACAGAGGGTGCGTCCTTTCTTTCCTCTGATGGAAACATGCTTTTGCCCAAGGAAAAGGACATTGGGAGGACTGAGCTGGCCCTAATGCCTTGGATAAGGCATTTCCCCTTGGGCTGTGTACCGCTGGGAGCAGGCCCTGCCTTGAAGATGGCCCTGGCAGGGGCTGGGGTGATTCCGATGACTTCCCTGCTACCTCTTTCCATTTTGCTCCAATGCAGGGATGAAGATCCACAACTGCCAGTTCTGTAGCAAGTGCTTTAGCCGCCGGGCCCATCTTGTGGAACATCAGCGCTCCCATACTGACAACTACAAGTACCGCTGCTCCAGCTGCGGCAAGGGCTTCACACGTAACAAGTACTTGAAGGAGCACCGGTGCAGGCTGGGCCCACTCAAGGACAAAGACCCCCAGGCTTGCCGACCCCAGAAGCAGCGGGGGACTCGGGGTCGCAAGGCCTCCCCGCCTGACCCATTGGGCCTGGAAGAACTCAAGGGCAGTACTGAGGGGGCTGAGGGGGCTGGCTCTAGCAAAGACCCCTTCCCAGAGTCAGATGCGGTTCTCTCC
The DNA here is from genome assembly GCF_016432865.1 of Antechinus flavipes. NCBI lineage: Eukaryota > Metazoa > Chordata > Mammalia > Dasyuromorphia > Dasyuridae > Antechinus > Antechinus flavipes. The sequence continues at coordinate 438,558,629 of NC_067399.1, forward strand.
ATTGTGGTGGGAAGCTCAGTGGGGGTGAGCCCGAGCTGGTGGTGCCAGGGCACACAGATGGCATGGGCCCAAACCTGACCCTGGCAGGACTGCAGTCTGCAGCTGAGGGCCCCTGTGCCATGCTGGCCGTCCCTGTGTATATTCAGACCACCGAGTGACAAGGAGAAAGTGCTGGCTGAACCTGGGTTTAGTGCGGGGGCTCAGTTCCCCATCACTGCTGCTGCTGAGTGTCCTGGGCCATGGGCCCCCTTGTGAGGCACATAAAGGAGTACTTCTCAGGCTTCTTCCCTGCCCCGATAGGAGAAGGGGGAGGACAGCAGCTTACTGGGGCCTGTCAAGGCTATCTAACATCCCCTTATGCAAACAGGGTGAATCCTAGGGATTGCCTGGGGCCAGCCCATGCTACTACTCTTGGGTCTGGTCATGTTCTGGCAGGCTCAGGAGATGGGACCTGAGAAATGTGGCACTTGGGTTTGTGATCCAGTCAGTATGCCTGGTATTTGGGCAAATAGCCTTCATGAGGGCAGACCAATGATCCTTCCTACTGGAAGCAAGTCAACCATGAAAATCCTTTTGGAATGTCATTTATAAATACCTCACATCCTTTATGCTGGCTCTTATATAGGGAAGTCTTTTGGCTGGCTAGGGTCTAGGAGAGGTTTTATGATGCTTTTTTCTCCTGTGACCACAGTTCTCTCATAATCTACCAACCTTTGGAGTAGGACAGGTGGAGGTGGGGGCTGAGGAGATGGGAGAGTTAGAAAGATGTTAGAAAGCATGGATGGATGGACCCTGAGTCCTGCTGTAGTCTACAGGCCAATGATTCATCTTCCTGTTCCTGAACTCACATGTTATATGGGATGAAGCATAAACATTAAGACAGTCAGGAAGAAGAAACTATTGTATAGCCTGCTATCCTCCTTCTGACCCACCTCTGAGGGAAATAAGGCAGAAATCAAGCTAACCCTGAGGCTGGTGGGCAAGGAAATGGAGGGCACACTTGAGTCACAGTAGCCTGTGATACCCCTGAGATCATAAGCCTCCTCCTCTTGCTCTTCCACCTCCATCTCTGGCTGTGAGACAGGAAGAAGCTCTAGCTGTAAAAGTGACTTGATTCCACCAAGATTTGGTAGCCCTTGTCTTCAGTTAGCCCTGGACTCAAGTGTACTAGAAGGAATGAGGGAGCAGGCCCAGGATTCTCTGTGTTGAGGAAGAGGGAAAAGAGGTACTTGAGGAAGATAGAATCCAGAGGTTTGGGGGTAAGGTCTCTTATCTCCTAATGGAGCCCTTAAAGTCTCCTGCCACAGCCTCCCCCTCCCTTGCCCTGCACTTGGGCTTACAGCTAACTCAGGGTCCCAAGAGCAGCTTTGGCAACTCACATTTCTGAATGGAGTAAGGTAAGGGATTAGTGGTCCTTGTGGAGTGTTCAGTGGAATAAATGCAATTTGATGATGGAAATGCCAACTTCCTTCAAATGTGAAGGGAAAGACTTAAAGAATGAAACTCTTGTGTGATGCATAGGATTGGAAATCTTAAAGATCATCTGGTCTGACCCCTCATTTTTCAGCTGAGGAAATGGGTACAGAAAGGATAGGAGTCTAGCCTGGAGTCACACAGATCAAGTGGTTGGACACAGTTTGACCCCAGGACTTCCGCCTCCATATCATTGTGCCATGCTGCCTTCCCTTCACATCCATCTCAGGCATGTGAACTTTGGGAGGTAGGGCTGTGATCTCCTAAGAGTGAGGCCCCAGAGGGCCTAGTGCAGAATTAGCCCCAGAACGGAGCCACTGGGTGATGCTGGGCATCATCTGGGCTGCTCCTGTTAGAAAGGCATTTGTCAGCTGATTTGGAGATGAGCAATGAAGAAGTGGGAGGAGTTAAATATCAGCCCATCATTTATTAAGTACTTGTTATTTGCCAGGGACTATGCAAAAGACACAGTCCTTGTCTTCAAAAAACTTACATTCTCCTGAGAAGACAAACTTTACAAGACAAGTGAATACAGGGTGCGTGCTAGATAATGAGAGGCAGCCTCCAGATCTGAGCAGAAAGCTAGAATTAAGTCTTGCCTTTGGCATAAATGGGCTCTGTGACTCTGGATTAACATCTCAGCCCCCAATCTGTCTTTGGTTAGGAATTGCTTGCCAGATCTGCATTGGTAAATAGTTGGTTACAACAGAGCAAAGACAGATCCCAGCTTAAGTTCTGCCTCAGGGATAGAGGATGCCAATTACTGGGGGAATCCCGAAAGCCTTGGGAGCTGAACCTCCATCTGGGAGCTAGAAGCTCCAAGAGGTGGAGGTAAAGAAGAGATGACTTGTAAAAACAGGAATGAAAGTGGAATGTTTTGGCCAGGGGGCAGAAAGGAGACCTGTCTGGGGAAGCACAGTACATGTAAGGGGACATCATATATAATCAGCCCAGAAAGGTGGATTTTCTCAGGCTTCAACCCTGCCCCAATAGGGCAGCTTGTGAGGGTCTATAAAGGGAAACAGAATAATCTATTTTATCCCATAAGCTAAGAAGAGCCATTGAAGCTTTAGCAGAGGAATGACATCAGACTGTGTTTCTGCAACATAATTTTGGAACTTGTGTGGAGAATGGATGCAAAGAGACCAAATAAGAAGCTATTGTAGTATAGATAGCTAATGGGCTAAAGCCCAGAGTCAGAAGACCTGAATTCAAATCCAGTCTTACATACTAGCTCTGTGACTTTTGGGCAAGGAATAACTTCCTTTTGCCTCAGCTTCCTTGACTGTAAAATAACACCTTCCAGAGTTGTGAGAATCAAATTAACTAATTTGTAAAACACTTAAAACAGTGCTTGGCACATAGTTCTGAAAATGTTAGCTGTATCTTTATTGCTATTAATGCAGTAAAGAGTAGATCATCTACACTAGAGTGGTTATGGTGTAAATGGAGGGATAGAACGGGGATGGATAAAAGAGATGTCGAGGAGGTAGAAATGACAAAACCTGTCAGCTAATTGCATGTGGGAGGTGAGTGAGCATGATCATGAAGGTGGTTGATAGATCAAGAGTATGGCCTTCCCTGTATGAGCCTGAAGTCAGATGAAAGCTGAGGGTCAAATGTTTTGAAGGTCCTCATTTTAGAGCTGGAAGCACTATAGAAATCTAGAACAATTCTTTCCAGATGAGGGATCTGAGATCTCAAGAGGTCAACTGACCCAGGATAATGGCAGGAATTAGTATGAAGAGGAAGACTTTGAAGCCAGTACTGATCTGCTTGGAAATGAGAGAAGATGACCTGAATTCTGGTAATAGCTCTAGATAGGGTGGAATGGCCTTCAGAAGAAGAAGTGTGCCTGAGTGGTAATAACTGAAGAGTGAGTCTAGAAATGGCAGAAACAAACATTACCTTACCTTTGTTGTATTGTCTACTAGGTTCAGTCTACCAGACTGAAAGTGTCTCCCTTACTGAAGTGGGAGGACAGTTAAGCAGTGCTTTCTGGAGAAGTGGGTGGGACAAATGTCTATATGTATCAGAAAATGGATGATGAAGTGTAGAAATATCTAAACTAAATAGAAGTCAACAATAGAATGGGAATTTCAAAGAGTACAATGGAAGGGATAAACTGGGACTTGGATAGAGATGAGATATTGGGAAAATAGTATCTAGGGAAAGGATTTTTTTACCTAGGCAGCTGGGACTGAATCATAGGGATAAGGAGAAGAAAGTATATTTGTTAGCCATGGGAATGGAGTGAGAGAACATTTAGCTGGGGCTCTCACCATTTAGGGCCCTTTTGTGGTAAAAGTAATCCTTGAGTTCTCTCTCAAATACCAGGAAGGAAGAGAAACTAGGATTGGTGTCCTAGGCCTCATTCCTATTCTGAAGGCAAGAAGATTGGCATCTGATGCTTGTCTTGGAGGTCAGAGGCCTAATGCCTGAGTATCAGTAGCCTCTGAGGCAGTAGGTTAGGATAGAAGAGAGAAATGGGGGTGCGCATAGGAGTGAGGAGAGGAGATTAGGATGCTTGGGGAATGGGTGAAAGGTGAAAGAAGGTACCCTATTCCCCAACCCCTAGTGGGAGCTCACAAAAGCATTGCTCTTCCTTCCCTGGTGGTGTTGGTCCTACCAGCAGACCTCCTCAGTGTTAACTTCTTCCTTTCTCTAAGTACCACATTCTCATCTAAATGAACCATTTGGAACAGGTCCATTTCAATTTCAAATGATAAAAAGTGAAGGTATATGAGTGGTTCAAATCATCAGTGAGTTCTCTTCTTTGTCATTTTCTTCTGCTGTCAGATCAGCATTTCCATCTCAGCCCCTGAAATGGTGCCTTTATCCAAGTGGGTTTGTTGACCAAGACAAGTAGATTTAATTGACATCATTATAGAGAAGCGAAGCAGTTTATTGGAACAGCTAAGTGGCACATTGGGCTTTGAGTCAGGAAGATCTGAGTTCTAATCCAGCTTCAGACACTAGCTGTGTGAGCCTGGGAAAGTCCCATTACCCTGTTTCATTTCCTTGTTTGTAAAATGAGCTAGAAAAGAAAATTGCAAATCATTCTGTCTTTGCCATCTATCCTTGCAATCTATCTTTGCCAAGAAAATCCAAAATGGGATTATTAAGAGTAGGACATGAGTGAAAAACAAAAAGCTATTTATTGCAAGAAGTGGCTTAGGTAAAATGTTAACTAGAGCCTTACGGATTCTAGTATGAAGTTAAGGAAAGTCTTGTGCCTAGTCCTTGAATATCAAATCAACCAACCAACCAATAAATATCTATTCAGTGCCTTATAATGTGCCAATCACTGTCCTAGGTCCTGAGAAAGCAGATTAAAAATGAAACAATGCTTGCCCTCAAAGAACTTATGTTTTATTGTGTGTGTGAAAAGAAAAAAAATTATTAAAATGTTATTAGAGAGAGGGCACTAACTGGATAAGGAGTGGATATAAAGAGTTTTCCTACCAAAGATATTGATTGTAGTCTTGAAGGAAGTGAAGAATTCTGAGGGAGCACATTCCAAGTATGATGTGGGAGTCAGTGCAAAAGCATAAAGACAGGCGATGTTATTTTGTGTGTGAGGAACAACCAGAAAGCCAATTTGAGTAGATTATAGTAGAGTTTGGGAAAGGGAATAATGTATGAAGAGGCTGGAAAGCCGGGTTGGGATCAGATTGTGAAAGGCTTGAAAAGCCAGAAAGAGGAGTTCGTCTTAGAAGCAATTCACTGGAGTTTGTTGAGGATTGGAATGATATGGTCAGATCTGAACCCAAGGAAAATTGCTTTGGGAGGATGGATTGGAATGAGAGATTGGAGGTAGTGGAGAGCACCATGAGATGAGGTTATAGTTCAGGTGAGAGATGAGCACATCACCTTGGGTGGTATTACTGAGAGTGATGAGAAAGGTCAAATGGGAAGGGTTGCAGAGAAATAGCAAGATTTCCCAGCTTAAAGAGAATAAGAAGTTATTAACATTAAAACTGTGAAATTAGGAGGCTAGAAATATGGTGGAATATTTGGTAGAAATAGAAAAGTTCAAAAGGGTGGGTTTGGGGGAGGACATGAATTCTGTTTTAGACATGCTGAGTTTCAGATATTTATGATATGTGCAGTTTGATATGTCTAATATCCAAGTGTGGGAATGGAGCTTAGGAAAAAGATCAGAGCCTATTTGGAAGTCATTGGCATAAAGATGGTAATTAACCCAATAGGAGGTCATGAAGTGAAAGAATGTAGAAAGAAAAGATAAGTGTTGTTTCCATGGTGTTCTCCAGTGTTGACCAAAAGGTACCTGTGTCACTTCCATTTACACTGACTTTACTCCGTTCCTTTCTGACATCCTTGGTCAGGACAGTGATTTTAGGACCCTGATATTTATATGGCTCTGAATAGTTTCCCAAGCACTTTCTTATTTGTTGGTCCCTTCAATCACTAGTGTTATAACATTAAGTTTTTGTTATGTGTACCTGTGGTCAGGGTTGGAGATGCAAAGATGAAAATGCTTTCCTTGTCCTCAGAGTACTAGCTTACAGGTTAATGAAGGAAGGGAAGAATCATTGATAGGACCAAAAGGAGAGGCCCAGATAATGTATTAGAAGCAAAATTTGGGAAAGAAGTTATAACACATTTTCAGGCGTTAAGAGTTGGGAATGCAAGGAGGCTTCATGGAGGAGCTGGCATCACATTTGAACCTTGAGGGAAGGAAATTATTTCAGCGGATGAAAATGATTTTGAGGTTGTCCTAGATGAGAGATGGAGGGCAGGATGAGATAGGGAAAGACAAACTTTTAAGATGGGTTATTAATTATCCTCTCCTTTCCCCTATCTCCCATTTTATCAATAAGGAAATAGCAACAGAGTCCAAGTAAGTTGTCTACAATCAACATTAGAACTGGGCTTTGAACTTAAGCATTCTTGCCAGATTTGACTTTTACACCCTCTTGCCTTCTCTATGTGTAAACACCAGTTTGTCCTCATGATGTGAAGACCTATTACCCTTTTCTAATAATCCAGATGAAGGCAAATTCTTCCCAGAACCTCTCTTCACCTCCATGCCCTTGATTGCAAATTGAAAGCGAGTGGGGGAAGAGAATAAAAAATGTCCTGAAGAGTCTTCCTTGGCTCTCAATTGCTGTTGCGTGTGTTTTCTGGTAAGAAACAGCTGATGAGGCTGTACCTTTTCCAAGCCTGTTGGAGAGCAGAATCCTCCCAGCCTTGGATTTTGGTCAGCTTTCTTTCACCTCTGTGGACAAGAGAGTGACAAGACCAAAAATTGGTTCCCTAGAGTTTCAGTAAATAAAATAAGTTTCAGGAGGAAAGAGAACTGGTTGAGCCAGTCAGGTGGAAGAAGCGGCTGGGACAGAGCCAATAGCACCCCCAAGGGCAGCCTGGCTATTCGAAAAGATGACTGACACTAATGGTCCAAGGCCTGGTCCCCATCTCTGCCCAGTTAGTTAGTAAATCTAGTGACCTGCTATAGGAAGAAATAATAGATAAAATCCTAGGTTTTTAATAGCTAAAAGAGACAAGGGTATCATATAGTTCTCCACATCATAGAGAAAATAGGCTAAGAATAGTTGTGACCAAAGTGCAGCTAATGTGAAAATTTCAGCTAATGAGTAGCCAGGATTTGAATCTAGGGCTTCAGTCCCCACTAGTCTGCTATACTTTCTATTATACTTAATAAAGCTGCCTTTTTGACTGACCAAGTCATTAGGTGGCCAACTCAAGGCAAGTAACACAGGACCTGAGGCAGGATACTGAGCCTGCGGGACTCTCTCTTAGAAGACCTGAGTTCCAGTGTCCTTGTTGATTTGAGAATAATTTTAGGCAAGTCACTTTCCCTCCTATTGCCTCATTTTTTCTGTACAGGGGATATATCAAAAAACCTTCCTTGTTCTGTGTGGCTGGCAGGTGGCAGAATAATAAAAATATGGAGGTGCTCTAGTATGTATAACAATTTTTATGGGTATTTAGGGAAGTCAGAGATTTGATATGGAGCCCATAGTCATGTGGTCAGCAGGATTGAATCCCTGGGGGCCTTTGAGTGGGATGTGAATCTACAGGATCATTTTGGTCCCTTGCCAAAACCCTGCTCTTGCTGGCTCAGCTTGCAGAGATTTTTTCCCTTCTGTAATTCTCTCCACTTGAATTCTCATCTTGTTCTCAGCCCAGTCTTGTGTTATTTTTATGTTCCTGATACATTTTTACTTCTAACTTCAGTTATCTTTTCACATTACATTACTGTCTACCTTCTGCAAGCCATAAATGAAGGGATATTAGGGAATGAGTCTATGGTTCAGCATGGTGTAGTGAAGACAGCACAGGCTTTAGATTTGGGTATATATGTTGGCTTTATTTTCTAGTGTTTATGTGACTTTTGGCTTAGGGATCACTCTTTGGGCTTCATTTTCCTTAGGTCAAAAGTGACAGAATTGTACTAAATGATGTGTAAGGTTCCTTCTACTTCTGAATCCAATGATATCATAATTTAGTCTGGTCTCCTTCATATGGTAGCTAATCTCTGCTTTTATCCCCTATTCCTAGTCCTAACCTTTTTTGGGGAGAATATGTTTTTATACTTCTGTCGGTAAGAATAATCATTCATGATTCCTAGATTCAGAGCAGGATAGGATCTTGAAGGCCAGTTAATGTAGTCCCCTTCTTTTATAAATTAAACAACTGGACTCATAGAGCTTAAGAAGTATGTCCATGTTCATACAGGTGTATCAGAAGTGGGATTTGAATTGAGGTCCTTTTAATCCAGAGCTAATCTTTTCATATTGCTTCCCTACTTGTGTATGTCAGTCAGTTAACAATTAAACACTTGCTATGTGCTAGATACTGCTAAGCACTGGGGATACCAAAAAAAAGGGCAAAAATGAGAAAACATTTCATTTCAATGATTAAGTTTTAAGCCATTTTAATAAGTTTCCTAATTGGATGTTAGGAGCTTTGGGGAGCAACTAGATGGTACAGTGGATGGAGTGCCAGGCCTAGAGTCAGAAAGATCATTTGCTTGAGTTCAAATCCAACCTTAGATATTTACTAGTTGTGTGAGCCTGGGTAAGTCATTTCACCCTATTTGCTTTCATTTCCTTATCTGTAAAGTGAGCTAGAGAAAGAAATGGTAAATCACTCCAGTATCATTGTGACCCCCAGGTGAGGGGATCACAAAGAGTAGGACATGACTGAAAAAGGATCTTTTGAGGCTTTTGCTGCTGGCCCATAATATCCTCTTACTCAGAGAGGTAAAAAACGTAAAGGGCATAAGAATTGGCAATCCTGCAGTGGAAACTGAACCACAGAATTCTAATGTGGCCCTAAGCCAAGTACAGCAATGGTCTGTTGTTGAGATAAAAGATCTCAAGTTGTGACAGGTGTTCAGGTAATGCTGCCTTTAGATTTCAGCTCTACAATAGTGGCAGAATCTCTCTGCCCAGACATTCTACCCCCTACCCTTCACCCACCTCTATCCTAGGATAGAAGAAGGTAGAAACTAGTTGCCTTCATTTTCTGCTTCACAAACTCCAAATCCCTGGTCTCTCCTAAAGAGCCACAAACATTTATTATATTTCCCTTAATGATTTTTAAAAATGCTTTTATATAATATGAAGAGTCATTTTTCAGTCTAACTCTGATCTCACTTAGGGTTTGCTTGGCAGAGATACTGGAATGGTTTGCCATTTCCTTCTCCAGCTCATTTTAAAGATGAGGAAACTGAGGCAAATAGGGTAAAGTGACTGACCCAGGACTACCCAGCTCATAAGTGTCTGGGACTGAATTTGAACTTAGGAAGATAAGTCTTCTTGACTCCAGACCCAGTGCTCTATCCATTGCTTCACCTAAGTGCGAGTTCTTTTTTATGTTAGCCAAGATGTGGTGATATGTTTACAAATTTCAGGAGTTCTTAATGTTAGACATTAAATTGGGCTGAGGACTCAGGAAGTACTAGTTTGATGTTTCTCTTTCTGTGACTTCATCTATGGCAGGTTATAGTGGAAAGAACCTTACCTACCTCCTGAGTCCAGGACTCTTTCCTTTGACCCACTGTCTGCTTCTCTCTAATCATAATGGAATAGCAGGCAAGCTGAAATTCTGATTAGTAAATGGCTTCACAGCACATTATTGATCTCATTCTAGTCCTGGCTCTGCTACTGACTGTGTGTGACCTTAAACAAAGTCATTCCTCTTAAAATTTAGTGAATATTTATTAACATTCTACTATGTGCAAGGGGTCACAAAGAGAGAAACAAAAGTCTTTGACCTCAAGGAGTTTACATTCTACTGAAAGTGAGGTGGTGGGAAGGGGTAGAAGATACCTGAGTACACATATACTTAGCTAACATAAGTCTACAGAATGTACCTTTTAGAGGGAGACAACATTAAGAACTAAGGCAGGGAGAAGAAAGGTCTTGGGTAGAGATAGCATCTGAGCTGAACCTTGAAGAAAGCAAGGGATTCTAAAAGGCAGAAGCAAAGAGGGGTGGGGATGTTTCAGACATGGTGTGGGAAAGATGGAATACTGTGGATAGAGAGCAGCAACAAGACTGGCACAAAGTATTAAAGAACAGTATGAATTAGATAGGGTAAGAAAGGTTGGGAAGGGCTTTAAATACCAGACTGAGATTTGGTATTTTATACTAGAGCCAATAGGGCACCACTTAAGATATTTGAATAGGAATGTAACATGATCAGATCTAGGTAAGTCAGGACAGGGTGCAGGGATGGAATGTTCTTCCAGTATGAATCAAATGGGAGGGATATGAAGGCAAAAACGATTGCTTAGCAGCCAGTTATGTATGGGAGATTGATTCTGAGGTTGCAGACCTAGGTGCCTGGAAGAATGGTGGTGCCCTCAACAGAAATAGGAAATTTGGAGGAAGTTGGGTTTTGAGGAAAACAAAGTAAGTTCCATTTGGGATATGTTGAGTTGTTGATATGCCTAAAGGACTTCTAAGGGGAAATATCTAGCAAGTGCTGTGGGTAATATGAATGACTTGATAGTCCTGTCCTTGGAGTAGAAACCAGAGTTCACATCCTGTTCCATCACTTAATAATAGTGTCACTTCTGGGCAAGTCACTTGATTTTAGAAGTTTCCTCCTGTATAAGATGGGAATAATAATAGGATCTACCCACTTGGGAGGACCAAATGAAATTATGGATATAAAGCACTTGAAAAACTTAATACCATATAAATATTAGCACTTATTAAAGAGAGGGAGCATAACATAGTGGATAGAAAGCCAGTCTTCAAGCTCAGGTAGACCTGTGACTAACACACATTGACTTACTTTCCTAGGACTCTAAGCTAATGGTACCAAACTGATATCCCTACATAAGGATCCCTGCAGACTTATTGGCTTAGTTTTAAAATGTAAAATCCATATTTTATTGTATTTTTATTTTGTTAAATATTCCTCGATACCATTTTAATCTGGTTCCGCTTCCCTCCTTCCCCTCCCCCTTCCCCGACAATGGCTCCACCAGTCACTTTTGTTCTGGGCTGCTCTTCAGTTTAAAAATTGCAGGGAAGGGGCTAACCTTCTTTAGGAGAGAAGACCTTCATGCCTTACATGGGAGTTCTTCAGTCCTTATACTAGTAGCCAGTAGTGTTAAGTAGTATTGTGGGTCTAGAATTCAGGATGGAGCTTAGGTTAGATAGATACGGTTTGGTCTCATCTGTCTAAAAGTAATAAATGAATGAAAGGCGGACAGTGAGATCACCAAGAGTAAGAATGTGGGCCGAGAAGAGGACCCAGCATATTGTTTTGGATGACACTTAGTGGCAGAAGAAAGATGATCCAGGGCAGGTAATCCAGAAAAGGAAGAAGAATTCGAATCAAGCAGTGAGTACCACATAAGCCAACAGGAAAGAGTCTAAGGGGAAAAGGTCTGAATAGTGTTAAAAGGTACAGAGAGCTCAAATGGTATGAGCACTGAGAAAAGTCCATGGAATTAAGAAGTTCAGAAATTGTTGATGACCTCGGAGAAAGTGCTCAACAAAATCAGAGGGGCAGAAGCCAGAATGCAAAAGGTTGAGAAATGAAGTGTGGGAATGGAGAGAATGAGTATAAACAGCCCTTGGTAGGACCTTTGGCTGTGAAAAGATATGTAAATTAATAGCTTGAAGAAATGTGAAGGTTAAGCAAAGGGTGTTTTTTTGAGGATGAGATAGAGGCAGATTTATAGAGGGCAGATTAGGAGATAGTAGTGATGGTGGTACAATCTTTGCTAAAATCTTAAAGGAATCACAAAGAGCCAGACTCGATTGAGGTGTGGAGTGGCCCCTATTTTCTTGGTAAAGTAGGTAAGGCACACTACTGAGAGGGAGGAATCAAGAGATATGGAGGAGAGAGAGAGAAGACAAGTTTTGGAACAGCTTGGAGAGACCATCAGGGAGAAATAAAAGGGCTTGCCATTCAGTAAAGCCAGCTGAAATCTGATCATTTTAATCTATATATATGATATTTCTCACTGACTTTCAACAGCATTCAAGTAGGAATCAAGTTCAAGAGTTGAAGTCCCTAGGCCAGCAGCTATAGGACAAGAGAACAAAGAAATTAAGAACAAAGGATAGTATGGAGTTGACCTTGTTAAGCCCTACAAAAGGAGAAACTTAAGACTAGAGCTGGAGATAATGAATTCTGAGACTAATAGGTTTAGGAGGGGTGAAGGAGGAGTGATGGGAAGATAGGTGGTTGTAATCAAACAAAGGAATTTCAGATTTCTAGCTCCTGGAGGCAAAAGAATTATGGGTAATGGTAACATTAAATGTATGATCCTCCCTGGGAGCTGCTGAAATGGAGTGAAGGTCATGGGAGTCAAGGTTAATGATTTGATAGGGTGAGCCAAATATTAGTATGCATAGGGTTATCATGGTGTATAGAGAGCACTGGACTTGGAGTCAGAAAGATAGGTTCAAACCCTGCCTCAGAAATTTCTAGTTCTGTAATCCTATACAAACCATTTAACATATCTGAGGTTCTTCTATATAATGGGGATTTTAATAGCACCTTCTTTGATCATATTTTGAGATTCAAATGAGAGAATGTCTATAAAAAAGTTTTCAAACCTTAAAGCACTATATCAATATGAGCTATTGTGATTTAAACTCCCAAGAATGAGACCAAGCTTTGGGGTGGAGTAGAAGACTGACAGCCATTTGATGAAATCCTTGAGAAAGGAGGGATAATCACTTGAGTGCTGGTAGATGAATAGAACTAGGAATTGTGTTCAGTTAATATGAAATAAATATGGGACATACAGAATAATTATACTTATTCAGATTACTTGGTTTATCGCAATAGCAGCGGTAGGGCTCTCTTAAAGCCCCTTACAATCTGGCTCCAGCCTACCATTCCTAACCTATTCCACATTACTCCCTACACTTTCTACCTTCTGGCCTGACTGAATTTGCTCCCCAATATTTCTTCTTCTGTTTCTTTGCACAGGCTTTCCCCCATAACTGGGATGGTTTCTCTCCTTACCTTTGCCTTATGTTATCTCCTGACTACCTTTAAGGCTTAGCTCAGTTGCCACTCTTCCCAATTCCTCCAGTTTTTAGTGCCCTCTCTCAACTTTGGGATTTATTATTTGAGCATGTGCTGCTTTTCTTGAATTATTTCCCTATAAATATGACCTATTGTTATTTAAGTCCGTTTTTAAAGACTTAGGAAAAAGGACTTTTAGCTTTTGTACGACAAGATATGGGGCAGCTAGGTAGCGCAGTCTATCGAGTTTTGGCACTGTGGGACCCTCACAGAGCATATAGTCTTTTTAAAGATCATAAGGAAACAGCTAGGTAGTGAAAGCTTAGGGTTTCGAAGACAAGTTTAAATTCAGCCTCAGACACTTAGTAGCTGTGTGAACTTGAGTAAGTTACTTCATCCTATTTGTCTCAATTTATTCATTTGTAAAATGAACTGGGTCAGGAAATGGCTCAAGCTATTCTGGAATCTCTGTCAAAAAGAGTCAGACATGTCTGAAAAGACTAAACAACAAAATAAGATATAAGTGGGAAAGCCCATTAGTCTTCTAGAGCCAAGTCAGACTCTTTGAAGTTTACTATCTGTGTAATTCTAAGTATGTAAGCTCTCTAGGTCTCGGTTTCCTCATCTGTAAAATAAGGAGATAGGAGGATGACCCAGAAGTTCTTACCAGTTAGAAATCTATTATCCAAGTGATTGAATACGGATCTCCCAAATAGGTGTTTAATAAATACCTTTTAAATTAATTATAAATTGTCTTAGAGCTATTGCACCAAAGGATAGCTCAGTACCAAAACTTAAGTCACTCTGACCTGGATCAGGCTGCCAAATCACATCTTTCCTGAATTGAGTCCCGTGGATAGACTACAATTCCCAGCACGCACTAACAACTTTTGACCCGAGCAGTGTCAAGGACTACAGCTCCCGGCAGCCAATGCGGTCCAGGAGCGTAATAGACTACATTCTCCCGCGGTACAACGAGGGCCTGCGGGTCGCCAAGTGGGCGGTGCAGTCGGCGCGGGAGGTGCCGGGAGTTGTGGTCCGCGTCGGGTCGCCTAGACGCCGCGGGGGCCTGTGGGAGGTGGCGAGTACAGGCCCCGCTGAGGGAGGAGGCGTCAGTGCGGCCTGAGCCGGGAAGCCAAGACTGCGACTTCTACTGGGGTTCCCGGACGGCGGCAGAGGGGACTGGGGGGGTGGCGGCACCATGTCGGTGTTCGGAAAACTGTTTGGGTCCGGCGGGGGTAAGTCCGGGGGCAAGGGCGGCCCGACCCCGCAGGAAGCGATCCAGCGGCTGCGGGACACGGAGGAGATGCTGAGCAAGAAACAGGAGTTCTTGGAGAAGAAGATCGAGCAGGAGCTGGCGGCGGCCAAGAAGCACGGCACCAAGAACAAGCGAGGTGAGTCCTGACCCTCGGACCCGGGGGGCTCCTGCGCCACCCACCCGGCCCCGCCCGGCGCCGACCCCACCCTGGGCGGCCCCGCCCGGCCTGAGGACTCCGGCCTCTGCCCCCTGGCCTCGGCGTCTGCGCCCTCTTCCCGCCTCGAATCCTGCCCGATGTCCCCGATCTGCACTGACCCTCTCGCGCACACCCAGTCCTTTCATCCCGTGACCACCGGGCACCTGTGGAGCCTCCTCCCGTCCCCCAGACTTGGGGCCTAGACCAGCCCCTACCCGGCAGGCACTGACCGCCCTGCGGCTTTGGGCACTTTTTTTGTGCTCTTCCCTCTCCCACTTCCACTGCCTGCTGCCCAACCAGCAGTGAGTGCTCTGGGGCTCTGGCTTCCCGTAGTGTTCCTTCCCTCTGAAACACACTCACTTAGGTTCCGTCTGTCTCTCTGTCTCTGTGTTTTTTTTTCTGTCAGTTTCTCTGCCTCATACTCCGTCTGTGTCTGTGTCTCTACGTGTCTCTGTCTCAAGTCTCTGTCTCTACGTGTCCCTGTTTGTGTCTCTGTCTCTGTCTCTGTCTTTTGGCCTCTATCTCTCTTCCATTCACTCCCTTTTTCTCATACACACTCTCCCTCTCTCTGTTGTGAAGCCACACTCCCTGTCTCACACACACACACACACACACACACACACACACACACACACACTCTCTCTCTCTCTCTCTCTCTCTCTCTCTCTCTCTCTCTCTCTCTCTCTCTCTCTCTCTCTCTCAGTCATTCTCTTTCGCCCTCTCACACGCCTCATTCCCTCTGGGCCCCCACTCCTCACTTCTTACACTCTACCTTCTTCCCCCTCCCTTTTCAATATATTTTCATTTGCTTACTCTCACTGTTCCTTTTCCTTTTCATTCTCTTCCCCAGCTCCCCCATTCATCCCCCACCCCAACTCAGGACTCTTATCTCTGCTCCACAACTACAACTTCCCTATCCCAGAGTCCCTTTGAGAAACTCTCTTGTGACTCACTCTTAATCATCCACCATGCACCTCCCACTTCCTGACGTGACTGAAAACATTGGCTAAGCCCACTCATTCACTCTCTTGCCTCTTCTACCCCAATCAGGGATCCCTAAGAAGTGTTCAGCCCCCATTCTACTTGGTGTTTGGCCATTGGGGTGGATGTTGATTTTACTGCTGCTTAGTACCACTTTTTCCATCTCCCCTCCCTCTAAATCACAGAAATTATAATGTATATATGAACTTCCTCTCAGAAGGTAGGACAGAACTCCTGTCCTAGGTCAAACAGCAGCTTTTGTTGGAAAGGAAAGATTTCTTGGGCAAACAAAGCTCCCCTCCCCCCTTTGCTGACTGATGATGACCTTCTGCTATCTGTAAACTTTCCTCTCTGTTTTCTTTTGCCAGACCAGTATGTTCCATTATGCACTGCACTCTGCTTGTAATTATAGGATTATTTTTTCAACAGATGCTGGCATTTTTTAAGGCTTTGCCTCGGTGTGGGGGATTGGTTTACTCAGCTCTTATATGATATGGCAGATGCTCAGAGGTTTTCTGTAGTCCATGGTTCTAGAAAATGGTAGTGGAACCAAGACAGTCTTGATAGGTGATTTTTAAATTAGTAACTAGAAGAGGCATTGTCAAGTGGCATTTAAAAGGTGGCTACTCTTAGTTGTGGATCTCTACTCTATTCTACTCTACTGGATCTCTACAAGTAAGGTGTTAACATTTTCTGGCAAGGAAAGGCAACATGATTGCACTGAAATTATGCTTCATTTCTCTTTTTTTGAGACTATGCCCTGTTGCTTATCATTCAAGGTGAAGAGGACTATAGATGTACTTTATAGTGTTCTTTTATGTGACCCTTGGATTTCTGTTGCTTCGTTGTTCCTAGGTATCATCAGAGTACTAGCCATCTACCTAGGCATAGTATTGTGCTGAGTGTGCTATAAAGCAGAAACTATGTCCCTGCCCTCAGGGAATCATCAGATTGATATGAAGAGTATCTATGTGGCTATACAAATAAACAGTGTACACAGTATGCTATAGAATGGAGAAGAATACATTCAGATAAATATCAGATAAATCTAAATCAATTATTAATTCTACATTATTCAGTTGTTAATTATGACACGTTAAGTGGGAGGTGTGGGGCAAAAGTTTTGAGTCTTAACATTTCATTTCCAAACTTTTATCTCGCTTATTAATTCAACATCTATTACTTCAAACCCTTGTGTTAGGTGCTAGAAGGATACAAAGATAAGAAAAATAGAATCTTTTACTATCTCTGGGACTTCAGCGTCTATTTCTTAAATAAATTGAGGTGATGCTGAGACTCTTATTTAGAATCCTCTGATAAACCTATTATTTGTGGGTTTCCCAGGACAAATTATACAAGTAGACAACTTTTTTCTGTGAGAATAGAAAAATGAGTTGTTATTGGGCAAAAAGTGGAAAAAGATGAAATAATTTTTGAGTTCCGGCAGATTTTTGCTATTTGCAAACTGTGGACAATCCTTACTGATTTGCTCCTTCTCATCATGAAAGATAATGGGGAAGCTAAATCATGTAGCAGAAATAGTACCTGACTTAGACTTAAAGGTCTTGGGTTTGAATCTTAATTTCTGCCTTATCTGTGAACTGTGTGATCTTAAGTCACTTCATCTCTATAAAAATGTCCTCTGAAAAATGAAGGACTTATTCTAGACAAGATAATCCGAAGGTCCTTCTGATTCTAAATCTTGTGAACATGATTTTATCATTTAGCGAAGATTCTTCTTCTTTTTTTTTTTTTTTTAAGTCTGTCATCAAAAAGAGACCTAGGATTTTCTAGAAAGGCTGTATTTTGACTGAATGAAAAAATATTGCTTTGTTAAAATTAGAATTGGAAGTGTATCATTTATGTTGCCAATGATATATTTTTTTTAAGTTAAAAACTTTTGGACTTGGAACTGAATTCTCTTATCCTTTTGTTTCCCCTTTTCTCATTTTAACAATAGAGCTGCAGTATTGATATTATTTTTCTTGCATCCAAAGATTGTGAACAAAGCAGAACATCAGCTCTTTTATGAGTTAATTTAGGCTAAATGAACAATGCTTAATAGCATATATAGAAATTTGGCTCTAGCTGCTATTCTGCCACCATCAAGTCCTAATTATTGTTAGAATTGGTACTTTTCTCATATTTATTAACGGCACTCTAAATGTTTTATTGTGGGAGGACGTTTAACAAGTTAAATTTATTGCTAAAGAGAACTCCCTGTTTTCTGAGAGAGGCATCAAGTTGAAAAACACTATCTTATTGGTTTATGTGCTAGCAGATTCTTCTGAGGACACTTATGGAAAACTAGGAAAATGCCAAGAAAATTCTTCATCAGAAAGAAGACTCCTGTCTGGGTCATGTTTAAACTCCTTGTTTGAAGCAGTCAGTATGGAATCTAGTGGTTTTTTTTTTTTTTTTTTTAAGACAAGAATGAGAAAGAGACTAGTATTTCAGGAAGATCCTGGATATAGATGCCTAATTGGATGTTTTGGTTTTATTAACTCTTGTCTCTTTTGCAACTTCTGTTTGTCAGTAAACTTAAATATTTGGGTAGTGATTGCAAAAGTACCTCCATAGATTGAACTCAAGATGGATTCTACTGAGGCCCTGTCCATTTCTGAATCCATGATCCTGGAATTCTAAGCATTAAAATTCTGAGTTGAATTACTTTGCTAAAGGAGAGATTGTTTTTCAGGGTCTGAAGAAAGGAACTGTAGAACATTCCTTAAGTAAATAAGTAAATAAGTGCACTGCTAGCATTTTTTAGACAAAAACATTTCTCCATTATGTTTATGTATTTTAGGGGAAAGAACAAGTGTTAGAAATGTTAGAAGAGTAAAGTTACTTCAGATTTTAGCAGTTCTTTCAAGGTCATAAAGGTTTGTGAAAGATTGGTTTTCTTGCCCAGAAATAATTTGTTTTTGCTTTGTCATAATTATCATTGCTTTTTGTTTTAAAAAATAATCCTGATATTAGTCATTATGCCATAGGCGAGAGTATTTAATCTAGAAAGACAAACATATTATTAGTTAAATATAATCAATTTAAACAGGTTTATTATCTTAAAATAGGGATACCCAATAGGCCCTGCTTTTAATAATTTCTTCAGAAATTAACTCAACACCTTATGAATTGGTCTGTCATGCTAGAACTCTTCTGCTTTGCCAGAAGCCACCCGGATCTGCTCTCTGCACAGTCTGCTCTATGGAGAGCAGCTTCCCTCAGCAGGTTGTACTGGATCTGTGTACATAGGGTACTCAATACATGAATGCTGGAACTTTTGCTCTAAAAGATTAATTTACTTAATTTCCAGCTTCTCCAAGTGTTCGTGCCAGTTATTATTTTGAGCCACCATGGCTTTTCTGTTACAAATGCTCAAATTTCCAAATTTGAGATTGCTTTTCTCTGGGCTGAAGTGAGAGCCAGATCTAGGTAAAAACTGGAATTTAGAGTAATGAAGTGTGTATTGAGGAGTTGTATTTTATTTTATTTTATTTTTTTTTGCTATACAAAATGAGATTCCAGATAGAGGTTGGAGAATGAACTGTTCACTTCTTCACCTCTTTCTGTAGCAAAATCAGGAGCAGTAATAACAGTATACAAGTTATTTGGGGAGTATACTTTGGGGAGAAGTATAGAAATTATTCATTCTTTAATTCTGAACCTGATGTAAAATTTAGTGTCAACAAACTTTGATTTTCTTTTCCAATAAACTGATTTATATAAAGGTTAAGAGCTGGTGAAGCCACCAGATTAACAGTCCCTTTGTTGGTCCCTAGAACTTAAGAGAATAATTTGTCATAAATACATCTTAACCTTTGAACCTTGAATTTCATCTATCCTGGGCTGCTCATGTTAGTAATATATTCTGCCCCTGCAAGTCCTTTCTTCTGATTCATTGGTTCTTCCCAGAATTTCCATTTTAAGAACTAAGCCCAAGCCAGTATGCCTTCATTCCTCCCCGATTCTGCTCCCAACTCTGGACTTTCTCTGCCTTTCTCTGCCCAGTCTCTTAGCTGCCCTCCTTCCTGTTTCCTTTTATGTGTTGTCTTCCTCTATTAGAATGTAAACTCCTCAAGGGCAGGGACTCTCAGTTTATTTTTGTATTTGAAGACAAATTTGCATTCTCACTCGCTTTGTCTTGTTTATTGTTTAATGCTTGTTGACTGGATGTGGCTGCTGGAGGTCAGGTTGGGATGGGGAAGGGGGATGGAGATGGAGGGGACTGCTTCTGGAGAGGGGAGTGGGTTATCTAAATTTTGGAATTCTGGATCTGGAAGTGATACTGGGACATACAAATTAACTGGATTTAAGGGAGGGGAGGTTGGGTAGGGTTCCCTGCCTCACTTTTCTCTCCAGAACCTCTAGATCCAGTGGTCAGATACCGATCAGGATGACTGGAGATGGCCCTGGATGTAGTGGGAGATCTAGGACTTTTTTTTTTCTTCCCTATGTATACATATTTACACAATTATCTTGCTGCAAAAGTAAAATCAGGTAAAGAAAGAAAAAAAAAAACCTGGGAAAGAAAACAAAATGCAAGCAAACATCAACAGAAAGCATGAAAATGTTATGTTTCCATAGGCCTCTCTCTGGGTGTGGATGGCTCTCTTCATCACTGAACAAGTAGATCTGGCCTGAATCATCTTCTTGTTGAGGAGGGCTATGTCCATCAGAATTGATTGTTATATAATATTGTTCCTGTGTTTAATGATCTCCTAGTTCTGCTCATTTTACTCAGTTCATGCAAGTCTCTCCAAGCCTCTCTAAAATCTTCCTGCTGGTCATTTCTTACAGAACAGTAATATTCCATGACATTTATACACCACAGTTTACCCAACCATTCTCCAATCTGGGTTTCTGATACTTGAATGGACACTTAATATTTATTGGTTGTTGACTATTGTGTGTGTTAGGGTAGCAGTAGATAACATCTGAGGTTCCTTCCAGTTATAAATCTGTGGTGCTAGTGTTGAGGTTGAGAAGAGGACCCCAGAAGTTTGGGGTCATAGACCAGTGTCTCGAAAGAATTTGCAGGCTTGAAACCATTTCCTAGTTAAGGGGCAAAGTTTTATTGTAATTGTAAGAAATTAGCAAAGAAATTGGAGCAAGGATACACATTTATCCAGCTTTCTATCAGTGACATGCTAATTCTGTGGTCCATAAGTAAGGCCAGGGAGTAGAATCTGGAATTTGGTTCTCACTGACCGGATTATCAGTCACCAGTGAATTGAGGAATGGTCTATTCAGAATTAGATAGATGGTTGTTTTTAGATTGGGAATGTGGGAAATCCCTGAGGCAGACTCAAAAGGCTAGGAGATTTAGGATTACTGACTTGTTAGAATAGAAACCCTCCCTCCCTTAAAATTAGGGGACCTCAAATGCTATATTACATCACTAGGATCTCTAAAACACTTTAACCTTTATTGATACCTTGATCCCTTTCTGTGCCTCAGTTTCCTTATCCAGAAGTCAGGAGATAATCATCTGTTTTGCTGACCCTGTTGGGTGGTTGTGACAATGAAGGACAATGGACAGAGGCTCATTTTGCAAAACTAAAAGTGCTGCAAACATGTCACATTTTATTGTTATTCAATTAGCATCTTAGAACATTGCAGTTTTAACATTTAACATACATAGGACTGCTTGCCATCTTGGGGGGGGGGGAAGGGTGGAGGGAGGGAGGGGAAAAAATAAAACATAAGCGAGTGTAAGGGATAATGTTGTAAAAAATTACCCTGGCATGGATTCTGTCAATACAAAGTTATTATTAAATAAAATAAAATTTAAATTAAAAAAAAAAAAGAGAACATTGCAGTTTTACCTAGTGGGTTTATAGGACTTCCCAAAAGGAGATAGAGGGGTCTGGGCTTTCTGTGGAAATAAAAATATATAAGTAAAGTAGTGTCCTTTGTATTCAGATCCTGTGACAGTCACATGCTAGGGCTTTTATTATAAAAGGAGATTTGGCTAGAATCTTTAAAGTTAATAGCATTGGATGGTAAATGATGTGTAGGATTAAGGAGAGTTTAAAATAACATCCTTGAACATGAGATTCTGTTGGTAGATGTGTGGAACACAGTAGCTACCACAGAAAGTTATTTATATTAACCTCCTTTATATAAACTCCTTGAGTACTAGCTGCAAACAGCAGATTGAAAACTATGGAGTTTTGCTACCTTTTCCCTTTTTTGTCCTTGTGTCACCATCCCTACAAAACTGGAAAGGCCACAAAGGAATGAGGGCCATCTTTTATTTATGAAACAAAGAAAAATATAAGATGGCCCTCATTTCTTTTTTTTCAATGCATGCTTGTACTTTATGATTTTATAGCATACATTTTTGATTTTATTCTTTGATGGGTCTGTTTACATTGTTATAGTCACTGTGTATATTGTTTTCTTGGCTCTGCTTACTTTGCACTGTTTTATGTAGATCATTTCTTCCATGCTTCTTTGTAGTTATCACATTCATCATTACATTCACTTACCTCAATTTATTTAACCATTCTCCAGTCATTGGAATCTACTTTGTTCCAGTACTTTATTCTTTTTTTTTTTTTTTTTTTTTTTTAATATCTTTTTATTGATAGAACGCATGCCAGGGTAATTTTTTACAGCATTATCCCTTGCATTCATTTCTGTTCCGATTTTTCCCCTCCCTCCCTCCACCCCTTCCCCCAGATGGCAAGCAGTCCTTTACATGTTGAATAGGTTACAGTATATCCTGGATACAATATATTTGTGCAGAACCAAACAGTTTTCTTGTTGCACAGGGAGAATTGAATTCAGAAGGTACAAATGACCCGGGAAGAAAAATAAAAATGCAAGCAGTTTATATTCATTTCCCAGTGTTCTTTCTCTGGGTGTAGCTGCTTCTGTCTATCTTTGATCAATTAAGGCTCTCTTTATTGAAGAGATCCACTTCCATCAGAATACATCCTCAAACAGTATCGTTGTTGAGGTATATAATGATCTCCTGGTTCTGCTCATTTCACTCAGCATCAGTTCATGTAAGTCTCGCCAGTCCTCTCTGTATTCATCCTGCTGGTCATTCCTTACAGAACAATAATATTCCATAACGTTCATATACCACAATTTACTCAACCATTCTCCAATTGATGGGCATCCTTTCATTTTCCAGCTTCTAGCCACTACAAACAGGGCTGCCACAAACATTTTGGCCCAGTACTTTATTCTTACAAAAAATGCAATTACAAATATTTTCTTGTATTTGAGGACTTTATTCTTATTGTTGAAGTGTAAGACACCCTAACAATGTTAGAGTTCCCAGGTTGGTGACGCAGATACAGTGAAAGAATTCGCAAACTCTGTTCCAAGTTAAGAGCAAAGATTTATCAAGCTAGGTTCCAAAAGAAGTTAGCAAAGAATCAAGAGCTAGAAGATAATTTATAGAAAAAATTTTGATCGTGTTTCCTGTCAATCTTATGCTTATTTTATGGCTTATACATAGAATTGAAGAGTGGTTTTAGAGGTGGAATTGAAGAATCTGGTATGCACCCCATTATTTTATGTGAAACTTTGTTATTACTGACTTATCCGACAGCCCGCATTGTTTTTGGAATTACAGCACTCCCTAGGTCAGGTGGTCTTAGAGTTAAGGCCAAGTAGCCTTAGGTTATTGCTACATCCTTCCTAGAGGTTACAACACTTCATAATCAGTAGCCTTCTTGGAGGAATAAACCTAGTTATAGAATCTTTGGGTCAAAAGTTATAAATATATATATTTTTTCAATGATATTTTGTTTTTCCAAATAGACGTAAAGATAGTTTTCAGCATTCATTTTTATGATTTTTTTCCTTCCTTCCCTGCCTTTCTCCCTCCCTAAGACAGCAAACAATCTCATACAGGTTAAACAAGTGCAGTCTTTTTAAACATATTTCCATATTCGTCATGTCATGCAAGAAAAATCAGACCAAAGTGGGGAGAAAAATCATGAGAAAGAAAAGTCAGACAAAGCTGAAAATACTATACTTCCATCCACATTCAGACTCCATAGTTCTCTTTCTGGATGCAGATGGCATTTTCCATCCCAAGTCTCTTGTAATTGTTTTGAATTACTGCATTGCTGAGAAGAGCCAAGACCATCACAGTTGATGGTCACATAATCTTGCAGTAATTGTGTACAATGTTTTCCTGGTTCTGCTCACTTCACTCAGCATTAGTTCATATAAATCTTTTCAGGCTTTTCTGAAATCAGCCTACTCAACATTTCTTATAGAAAAATCTTCCATTATATTCATATACCAGGTATAAATATTTTAGTAATTTTATTTGCATAATTTCAAATTTCTTTCCAAAATGGTTATACAGATTCATAACTTCTACTACAAATCTCATTAGTGTGCCTGGCTTTCTATAACCCTTTCAATATCGACTATGACCATCTTTTGTCATTTTTGCCAAATTACTGGGTTTAATGTAGAATCTTAGAGGTGTTTTTTTTTTTTTTTTGATTTCCATTTATCTTATTAGTAATTTGGATTATTCTTTAATATTAACTGTCAAAAAAATTTAGTGATGTGAGAATTGCCCCTCAATCAGATGTCTGTACATATTCAGACTACCAAATTTTCCAAAGATCAAAATTAATGAATGACTACAGTAGTCTCAGAACATTTTTAGGGGTTACAGGTAGAGGACTTCCCCGATTGTGAAAAACCCAGAATTACTTTAGGCCCCCACCCTAAACCTATATTTTTGATAGTTCTGATCATATTTATTTAGCATAAAAAAATAAGTAAAACATCTATTTAGAAACTTGCAATTTCTGTGGGAAATTGATTAGTACAGTTTGTATTGCTGCTGGTGTAGCTGCAGCAACTGCTTCAAAGATTTCCTTCCAAGTAAAGGATATAAGATATTGAGATCACTGTGGGAGAAAAATTATGTCAGTGAGGTTGAATGGTAGAGAGACAAAAAAGGGGATGTTCCCAAAGAGAGTGCATAGTTAGTAATTGAGCACACTAAAACTTTTAACAAAATTTAATTGTTTATAGTGAACATATGTAGTATATTTAGGGTAGTAAATAATAAAGTAGATTATAATATATAGTATTTATCATTTAAGACTTATTAAATTTTTAAGTTTTCTTTTCATATGTGCATCATCTACATTTTACGTATTATGCTACAAATTTTCAAAAATTCCCATTTAATTATTAATGGCCAACCTAAATAATCACACCCAAATGTAAAAGCCTACAAATGTTTAAGGGATGACTGTAGGAAAAAAAAATGAAAGAAAGCTTTGGTATTCAAATAAAATAACTCTGTACTGAGCTATTTAAATAAGGAATTGATCATGAAAAATAACAGAAATAACATCAAACACTGATTATAATAATTTTATATTAAAAATTAGGTTAATTGCCACAATGAGACCAAAGGAACCCAGAAAATAACTTAATCAGCAAACACTTTGCTAAACTTGCCAGAGAACAGGAAGCCAAAGGCATCACCAGATTAGAATATGACCTCTTTTGTAAAATCTTATAAAGTAGAAAGATGAATGATTATCAACAATATTATTCAAAAAGTAGAATAAAACAGTGAATGATAAAACTGGCTTAAAGGTTGGCAAGAGAATGAGCTAATTAAAGTTATCTAAAAGTCATTTATGGATGAAAATGGAAAGAATAGAAGACTTAGCAAAAAGTGGAAAAGGTTTTCAAAGATGTTTATAATAACCTGTTTTCATCACTATGGGCAAAGTATCATTATTGTCATTTACATGCTAATAGAGGAGAGAGGAATGGAAACTCTAGAAAGCAAATAGGGGAATAGCTTACTGGATTAGATAAAATGTAAATAGAGATGATCTGTGCTGGAAGTGACATGTAATTTGAAAAGCTGTCATGTAATTTGAAAATTTGAAATAAATGGGTGGTTTTACAGAATTTCTCTGAGTCAGATACCAGGGGAGTGAAAGAGAAAAGGTGTGTTTAGAACATAATTAACTAAGCTCAACAGTAGTTTATCCTGCCCATAACACAGGAAAGGACCAAAGGATGCAGAATGGAGTACTGATCCATTAATATGTAAATCTGGGATGGAGAATGTGCTTGGATGAGTTGAGCCTAGGACTTTCTTATCCTGAAACAGTTCTCTATACCTCCAACAATACCTCCACCCCCTTTATCGAGTTCCTCTTAGGGAGGGCCCTTTAGATTTTCTCTCCATGTCTCAGATGGCTCCTTATGCTGGAAATTCCCTCAATTCCTTTTTTCTTCACACCCTGGAACACACCTCTGGCTTTTTTCCTACTTGGGAAGGGATCCAAAGTGGCAGTCCTTCATTCCCCTCCTAAATCTACTTTTGTCTATCCACATTGCTGCTGTGCTTCTTGCATGAGCATCTTCTCACACCCCTGTACTTTATCTCCTTTTTATGTGTTGTCTTATTCCATTAGAATATAAGCTCTTTAAGAGAGCCAGGATCAATCTTTTTGTTTACATTTTATTTTATCTTCAATACATAGCATAGTAGCTAGAATTCTACAAGCACTTAATAAATGCTTCCTGCTTGCCTGCCTCAGGAATTTTTAATGAACCCAAGTTCCTCCTAATAGCGGCCTTTTATTGGTGTTGCTATTTTGGCTGTGAGACAAGGGCTATAATAATTTCTTGAAGAACTAAAAATGAAGTTAACCCAGAAAAGGAAAGGATATGAATAGGCTGCAACATATAATCAATGAAGAGTTTTGAAAAATAGGAAGAAAAAACGTCATGGAAATGGAGATAGCTTGGAGATGTGGCAAAGGCGCAAGAGCCACCAGAAAGCTCCATTAGTATCCTCTTGTTAATAGGAATGGAAGAAATCCACTGTCACCTGGGATGGGCCTTCCTTGCCATCTCATGAAAGGAGATGAACAGATTATACAGATTAGGAAGAATGGTTGGATAAGCATCTGCCATCATCAGAGGGAACATTCAAATTTAGGAGCTCGCACATTCATTTGAGTCCTGGGTATTATTGCCTATCTATCAGACTTCTTGTCATGAGGTGCTTTGTAAAATCTTAAAGCATTATAAAAAACATAAATTTTGTCATTACTTTTTTCTAGTTACCTTTCTCTAATACCTTTTTAGCAAAATATACTTACTAACTTGGTTAGAGAATGCAAAGGGATTTTGCAACAGTTTGAGGAACTGTATTCCCGGAATACAGGTTGATGAAAGTATGTTACAGACTTTTTATTACTCAAACAGCCCTTATTCAGCTCATTTAGTCAGTCTGGTTTTGAACAGATTGCTGTTCTGTTTCATTCTCAAGTTGATCAATATACTCTGGTACTTTCAGTCCGAGATAAATGTCTTATTTCTTATAGTTACTGAGGAAGCAGGATCTTTTCCTTAGGCCTGACCACTCTAAGGCAGCCCTCCAGTCTACTGAGTGATTAAGCTCCTCTTGTATCCTATTCTCAGAAACTCTCCCTAAATTACCTGTTTATTTTCTGGAAACAGTTTTTGATCACAAACCTCTTTTCTCTCACTCCTGCCTTACATCTTTCAAACATTTGAAACAAATTGTTTTAATGATGTCCTCCCCTCCCATTACATTCATTTCCAAGCCTACTCTTCCCTTCACAAAACCAGCTTTCCCTTGTAACAAATATTTTAAAAACACAAAAGCAACACAAAAAGTTTAGCAAAATCAACTACTATGTTGACAACATTTTAAAAACTTATGAAGCATTCTATACACATAACCTCCAATGAAAGATGAATTTTTTCATTTCTTCTCGGGCTCAATCATGACTGTTATAATAATACAATATGTAGTTTCATGTTATCATTCTTTCCATTTACACCATTGTGGTCATTGTATGTTTTGTTTTCTGATTCTGCTGGCTTCATTTTAAATCTTTTCTTATAAGACATGTTCCTCTGAATTCCTCCTGGTTGCTATTCCTTAAAAAAAATTTTTATTATATTTATGTAACATACTTTGTTTAGCTATTCGCATGTTGAAGGGCACTCACTTTGTTTCATTGCAGCTGACAACAGTTTTGCTTACAAATATTTTGATATAGGCAAGATCTTTTTCTGTGTACCTTGATCTACATGACTAATATTAAGATCCTGTGAGTCAAAAGAGTATAAGCGTTTTAGTGACTTTTCCCTCATAATTCCTAAATGTTTTCCACAGTGATTAAACTATAGTTCCACTAATGCTTGTCTTGCCACAGCCCTTTTAGCACAGACTATTTGCATTTTTGCCAGTTTGCTGGGTATGAGTGGTTGAATGGTTTGACCCAGAGTGGTTGTCAATGTTTTCATGTTAGCCTGCCACGTAGGCTCCTGGGAAATGCTCCAGAGACCTGTGCGTGGCCTTGTGCTGTTTAAACATTTTTTATTAATGACTTGGATAAAAGCATATTTGGCATGTTTCTCATATTTTTAGATGACACATAGTCAGGTGGGATAATTTATACTTTGGATAATAAGAGCTAGGATCTGAAAAGATTCTAACAGGATAGAACTTAGGATTCGAATAAGATTAAATATACTAAGGATAACTATAAAGTCTTCCAAATTTTAAAATTGTGTTAATATGTGACAAATGGTAAGACATGGCTAGATAGCTATTTGTTTAAAAAGAATCTTGGATCTTTAGCTGCAAGGGACCTGAGTGGTCTTCTAGTCCAATTTTGCAGATGAGAAAACTCATGGAAATTATGATTCACCCAAGAGCATACAAGCATGGTAAGTGTCAGAGATGGGATTTGAGTCCAAGTCCTTTGCAGAGGCATTTCAAAATAAAATCATACATAGCCCTGGCAGACTGCCAGTGCATAATTTTAAAAATAAAAAAAATTTGGAAATTGTAATTAAATTTTTAAAAACTTAAAAATTTTAGTGGACTTCACGTTCAATATGAATCAGCTGTATAATGGCAGTAAAAAAAGCCAAAGCAAATTTAGGTTTGATTATAAAGAGTCATAGCTTATAATTGAGATGTTGATGGCTACACCAGTTTAAAATGGAGATTCTATCTGATTATAATGTATTGATGTGATAATAAAAAAGTATATAATTGTGTGGTTTTCTAAGTCAACATTTGGCCGTAGGAAGTCTTATGTATGTTTTAATGGCCTTGTTTCTACTTGAATTTGACCTTATTGGTATACAGGATAAGGAAGGTGATAAAAACAAGGATTTTAAAATATCATATGTTGGGCAATGCATTAAAAAAAAAAAAAAAAAGCCGAATCCCATGTTTGCTCTCAAGGAATTTAGATTCTATAATCCATAGTTCTGTGTTCTTGTCAGACAACATCTAGAGCCTTTTGTTTTGTTCTGGGGGTGATGTAGTAAGAATGTGAGTATAGAGAAATGGGTAGCCAGGATGGAGAAAGACTTTGAGTTTGTATCACTTGAGAATAGATGGAAAAGAGCTAGGAATGTTTGTCCTGAAGAGGAGTTAGAGGACATATAGTTGTTGCCTTCAGATATTTGAAGTGTTTTCATGTAGAAGAGGAATTAGATGTGTTATTTTTGAAGGCAACTGACAGAAGCAGTGGGTGGGAATTGTAAATACTTAAATTTAGACTTGATGTTAGGGAAAAACTTCATAAAAATTAGGGGTATCCATAAATAGTGTGGGCTATTTTGGGAGGTAGTGATTCCCTTTTAGATATGTTGTAGTGTATTTTTTTCAGGTGTAGGTTGGACTAGAGGTCTACCGAGGTTCTCTAAACATCTATAATTCCCTATTTGTGAGAAATATACACTTAAGTGACTTAACCACATGATGAAGATTTGTATGAAGCTTCCATTATGGGATTCCATTTCTGTCATGGTGGTCCTTAGTGGTAGGAAATCTTGCTTTTCTTTTCCCCTTAAAGTGATTGTAATAGTCTAAGAAAAATATGGACACATGTGAAGTTCATATCACTTTATATATTAGCACATGAATCAGGATGCATTTTAAAAGAGACAAGGGATCTTAATCCTGACTGAGGTGTCATTTTGAGGAGAGAGAGTCAGTCTGAGGCCTTTGCTGTGTATGGCAGCACATGCCTGTAATCCAAAATAACAGGGAAGTTTAGGCTCAGACTGGCAGATCTCTTGAGCTCAAAGGTTCTAAGCTAGGGTAGTCTATACCCATCTGGTGTCCATGGTAAATTTAACATTAGGATTCACCTGAGCCCCAGGAGCAGAGAGCCACTATGTTAGCTAAGGGGCCCAGGTTGGAAATGAAACATTTCCCATGCCAGTTAGTAGTTGGATTGGACCCATGAGTAGCTCCTGCACTTCTAGTCTGGGTGAAATGGGGAGACCTTAAAAAAAAAAAAAGAGGGAAGGGGTGAAGTAAGGAAAGAAGGGGAGGAAGGAGAGGAGGCACATGTAGGCAGGCAGACTTAAACAGGTCAAATGAGTTGTCTGTCAATCAGCAGAATTGCTTAAAACAGACCTGAAGGTTCTTGTTACTGTAGACATTGCAAGGGATGACTAAACCAGATTCACTGTCAAGAAGACCTGAATTCAGATTTTACCTCAGACCACTTATTAACTGTGTGACACAGGCAAGTCACTTAACCATTGCCTGCTTCCATTTTTCTGCTCTACTAACTCTGAGTATAATGATAGTACTTATCTCATAATAGGGTTGTTATAAACATATATGAAAGAATATTTGTAAACTAAAGCATTATAAAAATGCTGGTTTTCATTGGCTATTATTATAGGGGAAATAAGAGTTACACAAATAAAAATGTGCAAAGTACAATATGAAAGTGCTAAGAAAGGCACATAGTGCCCTAAGATTTTGAAGAATGGCAAGAGTAATATAGCTGGGCATCAGGGAAGGCCCTCAGCAAGAGATGGCTGCAAGTAGAGTAGGGGGAGGTCAGTTGCAGAAGTAGAAAAGCTCAATATATATTTCAGGAGAAGTGATTACCAATTTGTTTAAGGTCATTGCATTTCTATTCTAAAATCTGCTTCAGTTTATAGGCCAGAAAGGCCATGTGTTCCTCTAGTTTACCCATTTGTAAAAATGAGGGGGTTGGATTTCTAAGATTCATTTCAACTTAAAAACAACAAAAGCAAGAAAAACACCAGAACCCTGAATTTTAAGTGAATGTTGTATGATCCCTTATGTAATCAATCGATTTTAAACTATGATAGGAATTGCTTTCCCTGGCCCCTCATCAGGCTTAGCCACACTATATCCTTTTTTTTTCTGTCAGCAAATGTTTATTCAACACCTACCAAGGATAAAAAAATTATATTGATTATCATAAAGAATAACTAAAAAGCAATTGTTCATAAATTTGACAACCAGACATTAAACAATGGAATATTCTCTACAGAGTAAGATGTGCTTTAGAGGCATTATAAAATATAACATATATTCTATTTGTAATTCATTTTTAAAAATTATTATAACTTTTTATTGACAGTACACATGCATGGGTAATTTTTTACAACATTATCCCTTGCATTCATTTCTGTTCTGAATTTTCCCTTCCCTTCCTCCACCCGCTTTCCTAGATGGCAAGCAGTCTTATACATATTAAATATATTATAGTATATCCTAGTTACAATATATGTGAGCTGCACTATATCCTTAAGAAAAGGAACTGTTTAGGTTAACCTTCATAAATATAGGGTAACTGATTTGATTAAGAACTTGCAGCAGAGTTTACCTATTCTGGTTTTTTTCAGTCTCCCAGAAAATCTCCAGTTCTCTTTAACGTTGCACTGAAAAAAAATTATCACAGTAATCTTAAATAAAAGATAATAACTAATAATACTTTATGGCATGTATCAGGAGATTCAACATTAATATTAATAGGATATAGCATCTTCCAAAAGGTTGGGAATCACTACTTTAGGATAACTTTTAACCAGATATTTATTGGGATACTTTCACTTCAGTAAATAGCCAGTATACACTACATAGTCATAGAGTTCCTGAGACCGTGATGGATTCTTGGGAAATCGGAGCATCTTCAATGAAGATGCTCTTCACTACTCTTCAATGAAGTGACAGAGGCCTAGAGAGAAGTGATCTGCTAGATTGTAGAAGCACTGTACCAGAATATGGGGCTTTTTACTTCCAGCCCCACACATTCTTCATTATGCTAGCATCTTTGTTAATTGTAAAAGATGAGAGCTGCCATAGTTATGTAATGCTCTAAGCCCTTTTTCTTTCTGTCAACTTAGTCAAAAGCTAGGGCTGAATTAATTGCCACAGGAGAGACTGTGAAGGACTGTGGAGCTCCTTTGATAATGCAAGGCATCCTTTCTGGCACAATTGAATCTGTTGTTTAAATATGGCTTTTTCATTGTTGGTAAATGAGAGGAACCAATTTCTTCTGGAAGCTGAGTAGAAGCCAGTCCTGATGAACAAAAGCCCAGCAGTAAACAATATAAAGCAGTGAAAGTGAATATTTCTGTGAGGTAGACAGATTGGGAGAGGAACAGGATCCTCTTTCAGGCTTCTGTATTAAACTTTGGAGAGAAAATATGCAGGAAACTTTCTTCAGTGTCTAGGGCATTGGAGCAAGCCATTATCAGAAGACTTAACTGTAATCAAGCCTGTATTTTAGTATATTAACTGGAGAGATTTAACAGTGATATCTTCAATACTTCAGTCTTGCACATATATATCTGACAGAGCATTACCCAGTTTCTGTAAAAATTTCATGTAAATTTTGGTTCCACACATGAGCAAATTCAGTCTTTTAGGAATGTGGACAAACTTAAAGCTATCAGGTTTTATATTTTGACTTTTAAAATATGAATTTTTTGTGCCTCCCCTCACTCCCTTTTATTCCTCAAAGTAGTTCCCTTTGTTTTGTTATTTTTCACAGTATGCTTCCTTAGTGTAAGGAAGTTATTATTATGCTCAATACAAATAAAAGGAAAAAAATTAATAAGGCTCTCCAAATAGTTTGTTTACAGATAACATTATACCTGCTATTTAATCCTGGAACAGTGCAGAACCTCTGTAGTGAATTTCACAGAAGGGCAAAAAAGATTCTTATAAAATCATTCTTACTAAAAAAACCAAAATTGGTGGAGTTGCATATTGCTTGGATAGCAGATAGGCAGTGATCTGGATTTTGGGTTGGATTACATTTAGACATTTTAGCAGGGCTATTAATGATCCCAAACTGCCCACTGCAGTTAAAATTTCTCTCTTTAACAATATACAGTCTTCTTTTAGTAATGTGATGTATCTGTAAATTGTGGCATGCTGGAGTCTTAAAATCATCAATGTTAGGCAATGAAGGGCTAGGGGAAAATATGTGCGTACGCATAAGTACATTATTAGCAATGATTTGTGCTCATTGAGAAATGCTGTAAAAGACATTGATATGTGTATCTATATATTTATGTCTTTATACATATATGTGTGTAAATTTATATCAGAAAAAGAAGTTAATCAGTCATATAGTAAGAAAAGATCCCTTTGAAATTAAATCATTTGTTCAGTCAGGGGCATTGGTTGGACAGCCATAATCCTCAAGATATTAAAACGATGAGAAGAGGGGTCATCTATAGAACATTTTTGAGAAAACATCTTTAAGTGTCTCAGGTGATGAGGAGCAGTTATGATTTGCACTAGGTTAAAATTATATCCACATTGATGCATGGATGTAGAATTTATATTCCATAAGAAGATAGAGTCATTTTGAGTTCCCCAGTCTATCAAAATGCCTCTCTTCTTCTTAAGAGCTCTAGCATTGATGGTGGTAGCTTCCTGACAAACCTTGGTCTTTCCAGGATATTTTGAAAGTAAAAGAAAGATTGCTTTGAGAATATGCCAGGTGACAAGGAAAGAAAGGAGCAGGCAGTACAAGGCTGCTATTTTGAGCTTTTGTTTCTCTTAAAATTGTACCAGCAAACTGTAGTTAGGGATAGAATGGCATGGTGGGAAGAGTGATAGGTGAAAATTAGAATCACCAGAATCCTGTTCCAGCATTATTATAGACTCACTGGGTGACCTCATGAGCAAGTAAATTTCTGTGTCAGTGCCACAGATGGCTTATCTGGAAAGTGATCAGATTAATGCTTATTTCTGGTCTTTTTTATGGGGACTTGGGAATGGCTAGAACCTTGAAATTGGACAAAGTTGATATAAAAACTATATTAATTCTTTTTTGATCTTTCCTATAAAAGTTGATTCAAGAAGATAATACATATTCTGATGGGACCATTTAAGAATTTTAGATTACTCAATTTTATTGATCCTTTCTTTTAAAAAATATCCTTTGTAGGATGTTTAGAGTTAGGGGAGTGAGACGAGGGGTGTAGATTAATGAGAATGGGATAAATGGGGAAGGAAGGAAAAAGGGTAAGATCAGGAGGAATCCATAAAAGTGTGGGGTATTTGTGATAAGGAAATTAGGTAATATCAAGGCAAATTAATGCCTTGGAAATTAGTGGAAATTAGCAGGGTTAGGGAATAAGATATACACAAACACAGTAACAATGATCGGGAGTAGAATTTATTAGAAAAAATAAGTAGGGATAATAATCATTAATCTTAAAGTCATATTTTAAAAATATTCACTTGAGAAAAATTTATGCCTGCCATATTAATATTGTTTTAGATGTGTATGTGTGAATGTGTGCCATATTAATATTGTTTTAGATATATGTGTATTTGTGGGGGGTGGTATATGTAAATATTGGGAAAGGTGGAGGGGGATGAGAAGGAAAAGTAACAAAATATAAAGTAAAAAGAGCAACACTGAGAACAAAAAATATATATGGAAGCAAAAAAATAATGGACAATTATGAATATTCATATTTTCTTGAAATGGAAATATATTGTTACATGTTTTGACTCCTCCCTGATGTGTTCTAGGCACATGACAGTTTTTTTTCTATTTTTTAAAATTTTGCATTTAAGTTTTAAATAAATACATTTTGAAAATAAAAAATATGATTTTAAAAAGGCATTTTTTGTTGTGTGCCTATATGGAGGGAGGGAGGAAGATGAATATGGGGAAAATTTAGGTTTATACAAGGCATGAACAAAAAAATTCAAAAGAATCTTGTATTATATCCTCATTTCTTGTAAAAAGTGGAGATAGTATTTCCTCACATCTCTATTTTGGGAGATCTAGTAACAGTGGCCATTTAATTTGTCTGAATTGCAATAGAATTGTTAAATACTAGATTTAGGTTTTTGCTGTATTCAACAATTTTAGCCCTATTGCCTCTTCTTTTTTTCTCTCCAGGTCTCTAGGGTCTATTGTTATTTTGTGGCACTTATCCTGGATACACTTATGAGAGTAAGCATGGTATAGTTAGAGGATTGGACTTGGAGTTAGGAGAGCACAAGATTCAAATTCTGCTTCTGACATTACTAGATGGATGCCCATGAATACACTGACTCAATTAATTAACCTCAGTTTCCTCATCTGGAAAATAGGGATAAAAATGTCTGAATTATCCCGTCAGTCAGAGGCCTACTTTGTTCCAGGGAATATAAGTTCTTTTTTTTTTTTTTTTTTTTTTTTTTAAACTTTTTATTGACAGAACCCAGGGAGTATAAGTTCTAAGAAAGAAACAATCTGGTACTTGCAAAATTGTTTATTGTATTTAATTATTTTGTATTTTAAAACTATATTGTGTTTTAGTTTGCAAAGGAAGGCGCTGGCAATTGGGGTAATTGGGAACAATAACTTGTAGAAAAACTGCCTGGCATGTTAAACCTATATTGGATTGCTTGTTGTCCAGGGAAGGGAGAAAAATTTGGACACAAAGTTTTGCAAAGGTGAGTGTTTTGAAAATAAAATAAAATTTTTTTAAAAAGGAAAAAAGAAAAAAAACAGGGTCTGGGATGCATCTTAGAGGAAGAGAGGACTCTTGGAGTCAAAAGTAAGGGGATGGGATGGAAGAGCTGTGCGTGAGGTGTGGAGGATGTCTGATGCAAAGGAGATGGGATATTAGTGAGTGGAGCAGGGAAGGCCAAAGGAAAGGGAACAGTAGCCAGTGAGGCTGGAAAGACAGTTTATGAAAAGCTAAATAGAGTAGTTTATATTTTTGTCCTAAAAGCAATAGAAAGCCACTAGACATGGTTGAGTTGAGAAGATATATGCTAATATTTATCCTTAGGGAAAATTCCTTCAGCAGCAGTATAGACTATCAACTGGAATGGGAGGAGATGAAGCAGAGAGATTAATAAAGAGGTTATTGGAATAATCTGGATGAGGTGATGAAACCTGAAGTAAGAGGGTAACTGGGATTGGAGGGAAAAAATAAGGTAAAAGGTGCTGTAAAAAATGGAGATGGCCATATTTAGATATAGGGATTAGGGAGAAATGGGTTTTGGATAATGCTGAGGTTATGAACTTGAGACAGTGAAAGAATAGTAGTGCCTTTGCCAGGAATAGGAAGGGTTTGGAAGGAAAGAAAGCATGTTCAGTTTTAGAACTTATAATTTTAAAATTTTTCCCGGACATCAGTATGAAATGACCACTAGGCCGTTGGTGATGTGGGAATGAAGTTCAGAGGACAGATCTGGGCTGGATGTATAGATATGAGAATTATCTGCAAGGAGATGATAGTTAAACCCATGGGAACTGTTATCAAAAGAATATGAAGGGAGAGGCAAAGAAGGCTCAGGATAGAACCTTGAGGAACATCCACAGTTAGAGGGGCCAGGATCCAGTGATTAAAAATTTTATCAGAATAAAGTAGTATCATAGAGGATCAGAGCTGGAAGAGAACATAAGGTAGGAATCATTTAATCCAAAATCATTTTACAGATGAGATCAAGTCCTAGAGAATTGAAGTGACTTCTTTGAAGTCACATAGTGAGTTTTTGCTCAGTTTTCCCATTTCTTAGTGCATTGCTCTCCACACTGCAGTACAAAAATAGAATTCATGTTTATATAACACTTAACAGTTGCAGAGTGCTTTACTTAGGTTACCTCCTTTTTAATCTCACAGCAGCCCTGTGAAGTAAGCAACACACTATTATCCCCATTTTGCAGTTGAAAGAACTGAGGCTTAGAGATTTAAATAACTTGGCTAAGGGTCACAAAGCTGCTAAGATGTGACATAGCTGGAATGTAACACAAATCCAATGCTCTTTTTACTATACAGAGTTGTCTTTTTCTTTGATGATGTCCAGGTGGTCTATTTGGTTTTTTAAAATTTGGTTATTTTAGCTTCTCTCAAGACACCCTTGGATTATTATTGAAATTAAAGAATCAGAGACAAAGGGGACATTACAGATCATCACAGAAGAGGCAGAAAGTGTAGGAAACATTCAGGTGTCTTAGTGAGTCAGTGATAGAGACAAAAGTGGGACCTACACCTAACTTCTAGAAAATGCAATTCATATGGCACAATTCTAGTGTAAATATATCATGTTTAGTCCCAATTCACACAGTTTAAAATGCTTTCTTGTGGTATAATGTCAAGAAGTATTTTTTTCCCTCTGTAGAGAGGGGCAAAATATCTTTCACAGGGCTTATGGGGAGCTAAAACCAGAAGATACCAGTCTTACCTTCCTTTTTAGCTGGTTTCTCTCTTAAATCTCAAGTCTAATTTGTCAATTTTAAATTATTTTTTTATTTGATTTTCAAAAAAATATTTAAAAGATTTACTAAATGATAGGGTGAAAAAGGATATTCAATAAAGGTATAGCATCATTTTAGTTGATTGGAACTTACTTGCCCAGTGTTGATCGTGCTGTTTCATTGATCAATCTTGAGAGAGCTTCTGATTTTTTTTAATTATATATTTTATTTTATAATAACTTTATATTGACAGAATCCATGCCAGGGTAATTTTTTAAAAACATTATCCCTTGCACTCACTTCTGTTCCGATTTTTCCCCTCCCTCCATCCCCTCCCCTAGATGGCAAGCAATCCTATATATGTTAGATATGTTATAATATATCCTAGATACAATACATGTTTGCAGAACCGAATAGTTCTCTCATTGCACAGGGAGAATTGGATTCAGAAGGTAAAAATAACCCGGGAAGAAAAATAAAAATGCAAAGAGTTCACTTTCATTTCCCAGTGTTCTTTCTTTGGATGTAGCTGCTTCTGCCCATCATTTATCAATTGAAATTGAGTTAGGTCTCTTTGTCAAAGAAATCCACTTCCATCAGAATACATCCTCATACACTGTCGTTGCTGAAGTGTATAATGATCTCCTGATTCTGCTCATTTCACTTAGCATCAGTTCATGTAAGTCTCTCCAAGCCTCTCTGTGTTCATCCTGCTGGTCATTTCTTACAGAACAATAATATTCCATAACATTCGTATACCACAATTTACCCAGCCATTCTCCAATTGATGGGCATCCATTCAATTTCCAGTTTCTAGCCACTACAAATAGGGCTGCCACAAACATTTTGGCACATACAGGTCCCTTTCCCTTCTTTAGTATTTCTTTGGGATATAAGCCCAGAAGTAACACTGCTGGATCAAAGGGTATGCACAGTTTGATAACTTTTGGGGCATAATTCCAGATTACTCTCCAGAATGGTTGGATTCGTTCACAACTCCACCAACAATGCATCAGTGTCCCTGTTTTCCTGCATCCCCTCCAACAGTCATCATTATTTTTTCATCTTAGCCAATCTGACAGGTGTGTAGTGGTATCTCAGAGTTGTCTTAATGTGCATTTCTCTGAACAATAGTGATTTGCAGAGCTTCTGATTCTATGTGATGGATTTTGTTCTTAGGTCATTAGGAAGTTATACCCATTGGGTAGAGCCTTATCTCTCTGGATCAAATAAAAAATTTTTCAATGTATTTTTAATTTATTTCATTAAACAGTTCCCAACTATATGTAAAAAAAAAAAAAATACTAACATTTTTTTAAGATTTTGAGTTCCAAATTCTTTCCTTCCTACACTTCCTTGCCCCTTCTTGAAAAGGATAAGCAGTTTTATATCTATTATACACGTAAAAGTCATGCAAAACATATTTCTAGTAGACATGTGGCAAAAGAAAACAGACCTTAAAAAATTTCAAAGAAAGTTTTAAAAAGTGTTTCAGTCCTCATTCAGAGTTCATCAGTTCACTCTTTGGAGGTGGATATTTGGACCAATTAAGTTTTGAGAATGGTTTTAAGGATTTTTTTCAATGAATAAAAATCTATTTTCTCTACTAATCTCCCTTCCCCCTAACTGTGAGGGGAAGGGAAGACAGAAAAAGAAAACCCCTTGTTACAAATCAGTCTAGACAGATTTCCACATTGATCATATCCCCAAAATGTCTCCTTCTGAAAGCTGAACCCATAAAATCTCTGTTGAAAATAAGTATGTTTCATCATGAGTCCCTTGGAATCTTAGTTGGTCCTTCCATTAAGTTCTTAAATCTCTCAGATTTGGATTTCTTTACAATAATAATGTCATTGTATAAATTGTTCTCCTGGTTCTGCTCACTTCACTCAGCATCAGTTCACTCAAGACTTTACAGGTTTCTCTGAAACTATATTCTTCATCATTTCTGGAAACATAATAGTATTCTATTACATTCATATGCCACAGTTTGTTCTGCCATTCCCCAATTGATGCACACCCTCCTTCCTAGTTCCTACTTCTCTGCTACTACAAAAAAAGCTGCTATAAATATTTTTATACTTTTCCTTTGGAGGCGGGGTCCTTTATATGCCCATGCTCAGTTTAGTGACTTTTGGGGCAGGGTAACAAACTGCTTTTCAAGATAGCTTATGCCAGTTTAAGATACTTATCAATAGTGTATTAATGTCTTTATTTTCCTTTAGTACAGATTTGTCATTTTCCTATTTTGTTAATTTTGTCCTTCTGATATAAGGTAGAATCTCTGAATTGCTTTAATTTGCATTTCTTTAAATGTTAATCATTTAGAGCTTTTTTTTTTTTTTTTTTTTTTTTTAATGGTTGCTTATAGCTTGGGTTTATTTCTTAGGAAACTACTGAAGTATCCAGGTGAGAGAAAACATAGGGCAGACAAAATAATGAAAATTTAAGAGTGTTTATTGTTAGCTAGCGACTGAACCCCACCCGAACAAGGGAGTCAGCGAGTGAGTGGTCTCAGGGACACATATTTTATAGAAAGAAGAGAGAGACATCAAAATGTTTCTTGATACATTTGTCATAATAAAAGGAATTTCTATTCTAAATAGGAGGCAAAAAGTTATCACTCTAAGGGTGTCATTCCCAGACAACAGTATTTCTTTAAGCTTATCAGGTTGTCAAGGTCTCGGGTTTTTCAGGACAGCACATAACAACCCATCTGGGTTGTTAAAAATATCATTTGCATTAAGGAGTGAAGAACTAGTAATAAACTTCTAACTACAAAGATTCAAGATTATGTTTCTCCCATTTGGTCCCATTTGGGGTGCTTTTCCACTTCACTATCTGTTTTTTTCTTTTGACCATTTGTTAGTAGGGGAATGGTTCTTATTCTTATACATTTGAGTCAGTTCTCTATATATCTTGGAAACAAATCTTTACATTTTGTGCTTTATTTGTTCTTTGTGGTTGCAATTTTTATGGATAGAATTTTTTTCTCCTGGGTGGGATGGAAGAGTCTTTTTTTGATCTCCTAAAAAGGTAGCCTTGTCCTCTGGAAAACAGAATTCCTGGGATTTCCAGCCTCAGATCATCCATTTGCTGCTAAATCTACCAGTTTTGTGACTATTATAAGACATTTCTCCTCTTCAAATGTTCTCAACTGATGCTGAATTTCTTTTAATGATCTGTGATCTTTGAAGGATAATGGGAATGGCAGGGCTGTTACAGGGTGCGAAAAAGAAAATAGCGAGCCAGGGAATCAGGCTTTGATTTCTGACCAATTTTGTCAATGCTCTGTTGATTCTCTCATGCTGATAACCTGTGCCTTATGAGACAGTGTACTAACTAAAATTTGGGATTTGTTGGCTCAAAAAAATCCTCTGTGATTCCTTATTGCCCCTGAGTTAAAATGTATTCTCCTAAATCCTAGAATTTAATACAACATACTTTTCTTTTCTGAATTCATATTATTCTTCACACACACACTACATTCTGGCCAAACTGGCTAACTTAATAATCAGAATCCTCCCTAGTTGTTCTCCTACTCTGAGATTGGCGTGTATTTGTTTTGTCATCTCTGGAACTCTTAATTTTGGTTCAAGGTTCAACTTGTGTTAAGTCTTAGAAAATTCTTTCCTGAATACCCCATTTTCCCAAAGGTTTTTTTTTTTTGGGGGGGGGGTTATATTGGCTCTTTACTTATTTAATGTTATTGGCGCTTTTTGTTTTAATACCACATACTCTGTCACTAATTTTTTTCAACATATGGGAGAGATTATACAAAGCCAAATAATCAATTATGTATGATAGCGTATTCTGAATTCTATGTCCAGATGCCTCTTTTCTCTTGGGAGGAGGGAGATGTGTTTTATGTTAGTTTCCCAGGATTCAGATGATTCATTAGAGAGCACCCCTGCTTTTTATTTTGCCCTTAAATTATTAGAGTCACTATGTATGTTCTAATACTTTTGTTTCCTTTATTCTGGATTACTTTATGGCTTTTAAAATTTATTCTCAATTCCTCATTTCTTTTGGTACAGTAATATTGCATTACACATTACACATCCCAGTTTGTTTAGCTGTTACCTAGTTTATAATTACACATTTTGTTTCCAGTTATTTGCTACCACAAAGAATGCTACTGTGAATACTTTTTTAATATAGAAACTATTTCTTTTTATTGTTGATTTCCTTAGGATAAATGCCCAGAAGTGGGATTGCGTGGTCAGAGATATGAACAGTGTAACAGTTAAGTGGCTTTTCTCAAATCTAAATTGTCATTTACTCATAGGCATGAATCCCCATATTTAAAAAAAAAGCATGTCTTAAAAATCATCAGTGAAGACACTAGTTCTTTCTCTCTCTTTCTCTCTCTTTTTTTTTTTTTTTACTACTTTGTTTAAATACCTGTTTTTGAGTTATTTTGCTATATAAAGATAAATGTATAGTAGGCAATGTCCCGACCTGCATTTGAAACATAAGACTAACAATGCAGTGGAGTACAAAAAATGGTGAGGTTAGAAGGTATGATCCTAAGGTACTAGTACCTAGCTACCCTTGAACAAATAAATATTTCTGAGTTCTACTCTTTATATCATCAAAATGAAGAAGGCAGGGCTATTTTAAATAGTATATTTTAAATATTTAATTAGTAATTCTAAGCTTAATTTAGAATAAATTCAGATTGAAAATATTCCTCTCATTGAAAAAACAATATTTTCAGTGCCACTGCTGTGTATCATCAGTTTTCTTCATTTTTTAATTCTCTCCCATCTCTCCAAACATACTGGACTGTATGGGTAAGAACTGGCTGTCTGTCATAGATAATAGTACTTTTCCGTAAACCTAGGATTACATAAATTTGGTCGTTTGCTATAAGTAGCAGAGGACATTCGATTCTAGGTTGTCTTGTCATGATGGTCCTTTTTAATTAACTGGTTGCAATGACAGTAAGGATTATTTAAGAGTTGTTTTTAAAGCTCTTACCAAGTAGTTTCATTTTAAAATGACATTTTTTGGGGGGGGAAACTTTTATAAGATTTTTACAATATAGCAGCAGGAGTTTTATGTCTTGAACTCCTTTGGTAGTCTGGTAAAGCCTATTTAAATCCCTTCTCAGAATCAAGTTTTTAAATGCATAACATAAAATACATAGGATTACCAGGAAGGGAATCAGTGATATTGAAAGACAGCAAAATATTTTAAAACCTCAAGAGTAAGAAATTTGCTCTACAAAATATCTTACCAAAGCTTTGCAAGACATGAATTATATAGGTTCCCTTCTCCCAGTCTCTGTAACTGCTTCTCTTCTAATTCTGGCTGCATTGATTTTGTGTGTTAAAAAGCTTTTCAATTTTATGTCATTAAAATTGTCCTGAGGTATTTTTTGTTTTTTTGTGATCACTTCTATCCCTGTTAAGAATTTCCTTTTCCTTTAATTTCTTTTTTTAGATTGTAATTTTATGTTTAGGTTATATCCATTTGGAATTTATTGTGCGTTATGGTATGTGGTATAAAATATAGGTGTAAAACTAATTTGCCAGGCAGCTTTGCAAATTTTCTTACTAGTTTTGATTGAATAGAGAGACCTTGTATTTGATGAATTTGGATTTAATCCAATGCAATACTATGTTCTATGGCTCTTTGGGATTTTGGTTACCTAATCTACCAACTCTTTTTAAGCCAATACCAAAATAGTTTTGATTACTACTTTAAAATATAGCATAGGATCTCATAATGATAGATCTTTTTCACTTTTACTTTCATTTTTTCTTCCTGAGATTATTGGCCAAATTGTTTTTCTAGATGAATTTTATTTTAGTCTATTTTAAAAAAATAAAACCTGATAATTTGATTGAAGTGACACTAAATCTATAAATTATTTAGGCAGTATCATCGTTTTAAAAAGCCAAAACTACCATGGCCCAAGTAGGAACTATTAATATTACTAATTATTTTCCTTTATTTTTCATTGAGAGTAAGGGTATATTCACTAAGTCTTGGTTGTGTTATTATTAGTGGACTCCATTTGTTAGTTATTTTGAATGTTTTCTTTCCTGTCTCCTGCTGGTTTTGTTTGTAATATGCAGAAAAAGACTGATACTTTAGAAATGTGTACTAATTTACTAAAGTTATTGTTTTCAATTTTTTAGTTACCTTGGACATCCTTACTTAAAAGTAAGCAGTATCTTTTCCAAATAGTAATTTTTTAAATGCCCTTTTTTATTATTGCTTATTCTAGTAGAATTATATGAAATAATTGGTGAAAGTCAGTTGATTTTATTGGAAAGATTGTAGTGTTTCTCAATTACAAGACTTGATTTTAGATATATGCTGATTATTGTATTTTTATTCCTTTGCCTTTTAGTGTTTCTGAAAGATCCTTAAAAATGTCTTTGTTCTTAAGTGCTTGGGAAGAAAAGTAAGATGTGTATATACACTTTCAATAAGGTTTGTGGTGATCAAGAGTGGTTATCATTTTAATATATCATTACCTCCAATTCTCATACATCAGATATAATTTTAAAAACTCATAAATGAAATCCACTTAATCACTAAGTCTATCCATATTTTATGATATAGTTCCATGTTTTTT
The DNA here is from genome assembly GCF_016432865.1 of Antechinus flavipes. Taxonomy (NCBI): domain Eukaryota; kingdom Metazoa; phylum Chordata; class Mammalia; order Dasyuromorphia; family Dasyuridae; genus Antechinus; species Antechinus flavipes. The sequence continues at coordinate 438,602,140 of NC_067399.1, forward strand.
TTCACTTTAAGTGAGACTCTCTGTTTGCAAGTCAGAAAGGAACTGTGTGGTGGAAATGCTTAGGTTGCAGTGTATTACCTATATAGAACTGCACCAGAGAAGTGGTATAAAGTAGAAGTGTCAAGCTCCTCTATATAGCACAAATTAGATTAAAATGTAATTGGGAAATACCTAACAAAATAAATATATAATAAAAGATAGGTATTGTTAGTTCATGATTTTCTTAGTCAGTATGTGGCCTACAAGGATGGTATCTACTTGAGCTTGACACCACCGATATAAAGATTAGCTTTATAAGAAGAATCATAGATTTAGTACTTGAAGGACTCTCAGAAGTCTAGATCTATTGCAGTCCTTTTAATTTACAGATGAGGAAAATGAGGAAATTTTCAGATGAGCAAAAAGCCACGTAACTAAGGAACAATCCACATACTCTTGGTATCCACAAAAGATGTAAAAGACTTCTTCTCGAATATTAAATGGACCCCCAAATGAAGGATTTATAGGAGTACATAAAGAGCTGCAGAGAATAAAGCATATTTTGGTTGCAATCTGAATCACTGAAGGGGGACACCCACATTAACAAGACAGATCCATCAGAGCACCTTATTTACTCACATTTTATTGCTTTGAACATTAAAATCATAGAACTTTAGAACTAGGAGTCATCTCAGAAATTTACTCCAATTTCCTCTTTTACCGGTAAAGAAATTGAAATTCAGAGGGGAAATCACTTGCCTACTATAGTCACAGATTGAGGTAGTGACTGAGTCAGGACTTGGAACTCTGGTTCTTGAAGCCTAGCTCAGTGCTTTTTCTGTTTTCCCCCAGTACTTTTTCCATACCTGAAATGAAAATCAAAAAGAGTGCTTTTTGCTTCTCCCTAATTCCCAGTGTTGCTTAAAAAACTGCCGTGTTAGAAACTTAACATTAAACACCAGTACAACAACCATACTTGCTTAATAACAATTTACATTTAAGTTAAATTTTAATGTTAACTATCACAGCATTTCCTCTCTTTAAGTTACCACCAAAACTACTACATTATCTCAAAGTTTCAAGGACCTTAATGGTCAACCTATACAAAAAAAAACTGCCTTCACTTAATTTATTAAGCAAATGGTCATCCAGCCTTGAGAGCAATAACCCTTTCCACTTTTGGACAGCCCTAATTTTAAAGAAATATTTCCCAACATTAAGGCTAAATTTTCTTCTTTGCAGCACCATTCATGGTTCCTAGCTTATTCTCACTTTTTTTTAAAGCAAATGTTATTTTAGTTCCCCCCAACAATTATAAAATTTTTCTCAGATAATTTTATAGGATTCATTCAACAAACGATTATAACTATCTGTAACATGAGCACAAGTTGCTGGCATCCTTCAAATAGTTATACGTCAGTTAAAGATATATACATATATTACACATTTGCAAATATTTCAAATCACCCATATTTTTCTGTAGCATGGAGTCAAGAGGGAATAAAAGGCAGTCCACATTCATGATGATGTGAAGTTGAAATGATTTCTGCAAATTTCAGTCCTTGCTCATATTCTAAGAATAACCATAGTGATAAGACCTAAAACATAAGCAGCTACTAATTTTTGATTCACACTTAAATGAAAGTAGTGAGGCACTAGAGATTCCACTTCTCCCAGTGTGGGAAGCATAAGAGCTGCAATGCACACTATTCCCAGGAAGACAGTTAATAAACTAGGTCCAGATGAAACAGCCCTGTTTTCCGTTTGAGACAGCATCTGCTCAAAAAACACACTTTCTGCTAAGTGTTCCTTTATCCTTTTTTCCTCTTCTTCCTTTCGTTGCTCCTTGGCCGACGGCAGAAGGGTCGCAATAATCTCTTTGCGTCCTAAAGCCTTCCTCTGGCTTTGTTCGGAAACTTGTAGACGGAATTTGTCTATTACATCATAGTGACAGGGCCGGACATCTCTATGACGAATGACGATGTCCACGCAGCACTGAGGCTTCACTGCACCCGCGGCGTCCACAACCACGTACTTGTTGGGGGTGGTGCACAGCACTTTGAACTTCAAGGCAAACTCGTAGGGATTATACAGAGTCAGCACCTGCTTGTGGGTGGACTGGTCGTCTGCATAAAAGATAAGCTCCGTTGGAAACACGAACACGGGAAGATTGCCTTCCCCTAACTCGAGCTGCCGTGGTGGCTGCTGCATTGGCGCGGAGCCTCCGGGCCGCCGCCGCCCTCCCGCGGCTCGCCGCCACTCGCGATTCCCTTCTCCGATTCAGTTAAAAACCCCAAAGCATTTTTCCAGTCTTCCTAGACGACGGACCGAACGCGGCTCCTCGGGCTCGGTCCCACCCCCTGCGAGCGCGGGGACTACGACGCTTCCCCCCCAGTCCTTTGTCACCGACTGGGGCTGCGCTGGCTGCTGGGATACGGGAGGACCCCGTGGCGGCGGTGGCAGCGCAGCGCTGCGTAGCGGCTCTTTGGGCCGAGCTACTGTCCCGGGGAGCGCCGCGGGATCCTCGGCCGCGGGAGGGAGGGCAGTGAGGGGAGGGGCCTCTGCGGCGCAGCAGCACCAGCAGCCTCCGCAGCAGCAGCGCCCCTGCCTTTCAAAGCCTTCCTTCTCCGAGCGAACTGTGCTCCGCCCCCGCCGCCATTCCCTTGGCGCTGCTTTTTTCTGTCTTGCATTACTTCATAAACATCTTTGCAGGTTTCCTTGTATTCCTCTTATTCCTTTTCCAGTGTTTTGTTACGTTAATGTATTTGACTGGACCAGTTCTCCTCTGGACTCACAAACATTGAAGCAGAGTGGCGGGGGGATGTGATGAGAGAAATTTGGCTTTCTCTATCACCTCTGACGCCTAGGCTGTGTGACCGAAGTGGGGGCGAGTTCGGCAGCCTAAGCGCTTATTGTTGAGCTGCTGCAGTCTGCCAAGCACTGTGCTGAGTGAATCCTGGGGAGGGGAGCAAGATGTAAGGACATCAGTGAGGAGGTAGCAGGCTGGGTCGGGTTATGAAGGGCTAAACCTAACAGAGCGTTTTATGGTTGATCTTGGAAGTGATAGGAAGCCACTGGAGTTAATTGAATTTGGGGAGGTGACATGGTCAGATTTTCACTTTAGAAAGATTAATTTGACAGCTGAATGGGGAGATACTTGGCTCACCAGTGCGCTTTATAGTCCAAGCAGGAAGTGATGAAGTCTTCTCCCAGGGGAGTATCAGTGGAGAGAAGGGGGCATATACAAGAAATGTGGTTTGGATTTAGCAGGGGATGGGATATGGAGGAGGTGAGAAGAGAGGAATAAGATAGTTGCCGTGTCATTCTGTAGATTGCTGGAGAGTTTCTTCACTGGGAAGTTAGACCACCATTAAAATCTCGGATTGGTGGGATGGAAGTAGGAGTTGTATGAAAATCTTTTAGCAATGTTCCTGTTGTTTTTTATGTAATACTGAAACACTGTCGTGTACCCAGAAGTGGATTTTGGGTCAAAGAATATGATTATCTCTTCTAATAAATTTATTTTTAACATTTTTAAAAATTTAGCGTTCCAAATTCTTTCCCTCTTACCTCTTCCCTATTCACTAAAAAGGCAAGGAAAATGATAAAAGTTATGGATATGAAATTATGCAAAACACATTTACAAATTAGCCATATTGGGGGAAGGCAATTAAAAATATGAGAAAATATACTTTTAATTTGCACTCGAGTTCATCAGTTCTCTTTCTAGAACAGAGATCATTTTTTCATCATGAAGAATTGTCTTGCATTAGAAGAGTAGCCAAAATCTTTCACAATTCATCATTTCACAGATCATCATTACAACATTGCTATTACTGTACACCGTGACCCTCCTAGTTCTTCTTTACTTTGCATCAATTACTATAGGTTTTGGTATACTTTTCTGAAACTAACATCCTCTTCATTTTTTATAGCACAGTAATACTCCATCACAATCATATGCCACAACTTGTTAAACCATTTTCTTTTTTTTTTTTTTTTGTTTTGTTTGTAGATATATTTTTAATAGTGTTAGACATAAAAATTGAAGTATTAAACATTAAAATATATTAGTTAATGGTATTAAAATACCACTTGGTAATACCACTTGGCAATAAAAAAAATCTATTAATGATATGAAAATATATATTTTCTAAATACAGGAAAACAACACATTGTCTGAGGAACAAAAAATCCTAGGAATGTTAAGTACAATGTAGTCTGAGCTGCTTAAAATGACCATTTATTTATATAAAAATACGATCGTTGTTCAGTCACATCTGACTCTGTTACTCCATTTGGGGTGTTCTTGGCAATGATACTGGAGTGGTTTGCCATTTCCTTCTCCAACTCATTTTTACAAATGAGTAAACTGAAGCAAATAGGATTAAGTGACTTGTCCAGGATCACACAACTAGTAAATGTCTGAGGCTGGATTTGAACTCAGGCTGTTAAACCATTTTCTAATAGATGAGCATCCCCTCAATTTTAATTTCCTTACCCCTACAAAAAGAACTGTAATATTTTTGTACAAATAAAACCTTTTCCTATTTCTTTGATCTCTTTGGAGTACAGTGATATCGTTGAGTCAAAGAGTAGGGGCAGTTTTATAGCCCTTTGAGCATAGTCCTAAATTGTTCTCTAGAATAGACTACTTCATCATTCCGCCAATATTTTATTAGTGTATCTATTTTCCCTCACTCCTTCAGCATTTGTCATTTCATTTCTCTAATCATCAGTGACTTTAGAGCATTTTATCATGCTCTTTGATAGTTTTGATTTCTTTTTGTGGAAGCTACCTACCTGTTTATATCCTTTGATTTATTTATCAGTTGGGGAATGAACCCTTATTTTTATAAATTTAAGTCGGTTCACTATTTGAGAATGAGGCCTTTTATCCTGTAATTTTATTTTATTTTTTGCTAAGGCAATTGGTTAAGTGACTTGCCCAGGATCACACAGCTAGAACATGTTAAACATCTGAGAGCAGATTTGAACTCTGGTCCTTCTGACCTCAGGGTTGGTGCTCTATCCACTGTGCCACCTAGCTGCCCCCCTGTAATTTTTTTTGATATTATTTCATTGTGGTGCCTTTTCCATTTTTAAATATTTTCCCCCACTTACCTGTAAAAATAATTTTTAACATTCATTAAGCTTTAAGTTTTAAATTCTATCCTCCTTTCTTCCTCCCCTCTGAGATGGTAAGCAATTTGATTATAGATTATACATGTGCAATTATTACAAATATTTCCTTTTTATTTTGTGGATGGAAAGACTTGAACAAAGCAAAAAAAGAAAGAGAAATGGTAAGCTTTGCTCTTTATTTAGATACCATCAGTTCTTTCTTTGGAAGTGAGATAGCATTTTGAATCCTTTGGAATTATCTTTGCTCATTTATTGCTGAGAATAGCTAAGTTTTTTATTACTGTTACTGTGTACCGTGTGCTGGTTTGCTCACTTTTAGCCTCTATCAATTTTCGTTTCAGGTTTTCCTGAAATCATGCTGGTCATCATTTCTTATGACTCAATAACATGCTATTATAATCATATATGTGTTACCTTTTAGCAAAATGTAGCTTTTTAAAATTATCCCTTTTAATTGTTTGATTTTGCTTTTTCATTGTCTGAGGTTATAATTACTACCCCTTGCCTTGTTGCTTTAGCTTATTCAAAAATAGATTGTGTTCCAACTCTTTATTTGAAGTTTATGTGTGTCTGTCTGTTTCAAAGTATGTTTCTTGTAAACATACTGTTGGATTCTGTTTTCTAATTTATCTCATGTTAACTGTTTTATGGGTGAGCCTCATCCCATTCACATTCACATAATTACCATGTATTTCTCGCCAACCTATTTTCTTGTTTATCCTTCTCTTTCTCCTGTTCATTCTTCAAGGTCTGTTGTCCATTGCCTTCCATAATCTACCTTCCCTTTTTTCATTTTCCCTTCCAGTATCTTCTTATCTCTTTCTTTTCCTTTTACTGTATTGAGTTAAAGTTCTAAATCAAACTTGGTATAGAAGAATTACTCATTCCCCACAACACCCCCACACACTCTTCTTTTCACCCTACAATGTAAAAGCTTTTCCTTGCATTCCTCTTTTTATGAGAAAAATTTCCCCATTCTATTTTCTGTTCCTTCTTATACATTCCTTTCTCTTTCACTTTTTTTGAAGAGAGGGAGATCATTCCAACATAATTGACTCATAGTTATGCTTTTTGTCTAATGAGATAGTTTTTAGGAGTTACAAATATCATCTTTCTATATAGGAATATAAATGGTTTAACCTTACTGAATCCTTTATGATTTCTCTTTGCAATTATTTAGTCTATGATTCTCTTAAGTCTTGTACTTGAAGTCAAATTTTCTTTTTTTCTATTTAAAACATGTTTTTTAGTTAAATTTTTTTCTTCCTCCTAGTTCCCCATGAAAAATAGATAAATAAAAAGAAAGTCCTGTTACAAATATGCATAATCATACATTTAAAAATTCCACATTGACCATGTCCAAAAAAATAGATGTTTTATTCTGAATTTTGAGTTTATTACCTTTTCTGATGATAGTCTTTATCACTAGTGCAGTGTAATCAGGACCACTCATTGCACTGATCAGAGATTTTAGGTCTTAGTCTTTTTCTACAATCTTTTAAGTCTTTTCATATCCTTTTCTTTTCTTTTCTTTTTTTTTTAAACAGTGTGGTTGCAAGTACAAATTGTTTTCCTGATTCTACTTAATTTACTTCTTCAGTTCCTGAGCTTCACTGATATCATCCTTCTCATCACCAGTAATTCACCAGTGTGGTCAATTACATTCATATACCATAATTTATTTAGTCATTCCCTAATTGATAGGCATCTTTTTACTTTCCATTTGTCATCACTAAGAGTTCAAGGGTAAAGTCAGATTTTCTATTAAGCTCTGGCCTTTTTATCAGAAATGCCTTTTCTCTATTTCATTAAATGTCCATTTTTTTTCTCTTGAGGAATTATACTTAGTTTTCTTGGTTTTGTGATGTTTGACTGTAATCCTAGCTCCTTTGCCATCTGGAATATCATACTCCAAACACTCCAAGCCTCTAACGTGGAAATCTGCTAAATCTTGTGTTATCTTGACTGTGGGTCCACAATATTTGCATTGTTTCTGGCTGCTTCAATATTTTCTCCTTGACTTGGGAACTCTGGAATTTGACTATAATATATCTGGAAGTTTTCATTTTGGCATCTATTTCAGGAAATGATTGGTGGATTCTTTCCATTTCTATTTTACCTTCTGGATCTAACAATGTCAGGGCAGTTTTCAAGGATAATTCTTTGAAAGATGATCTCCAGGCCCTTTTTTTTTTGTCATGGCTTTGAGGTAGTCCAATAAAATTTGTGTTGCTGTTTTCAGAGCTAGTTCTGAAGATCTGCAAGCTTTTGGTGCTTCCAAAGTGGGGTGATCCAGGGAGAGACATATGATCACTGCTCTGTTTTTATCCAGGAATGGTCCCTGTTACCCTGCACCTTCAGGATCGAGTTCTCCTTTCTACCTTGCAGTGTGACCAGGACCCTTGCTCCCTTGTGACTGACAACAAACACTCCTCTTCCCTGGAACTATGGTCCAAAACTGCATATGGACATTGGACAATGGAGTTATCAGTCAGTGCCCAACTGCACCTAGTTTCATTAAAGGGTCCCCTATAATCTCTTTCTGATCCATTGTCTGATTTCCCTTAGTGTCTCTGGCCTGAGAGCTCTTACAGTATAGCTGCTTCCTTTCCTCATAGCCTTCCTGCCACACCTCCAAAGTATTCACCTAATGTATGTGTGTGCTCTGAACAGACCTCCACCCTCCAGCCACAGATCTGTGTTCGCCACAACCTAAGTTAATGCAGGTTGAAAAACTATCTCACTCCAACCTTTTATTGGCTCTGCCACTCCAAAATTGGATTTGAGGCATTATTTTAAAGTTGTTTGGAGGGGAATGATTATTTTTGCAACTTTTACTGAGTAATGCCATAATGCTCCATTATGCTTTCAGTAGCATTTGAGTGTATATGTTTTTACACAATCCTACTATTTTGTAATTATTTTTTGCTTGTTTTATGGGTGTGGTATCTTCAATTTATATTAACTTGCTTCTCTTTAGTATTGAGTTTGACCATTTTTGAGCATTTAGTGACTATTAATAATACTCATCTTTTAAAAATTGTATATTCTTTTTTTTTTTTTTTTTTGGTGATTAATATGTTGTGGGTGGAGTTACTTGACACTCTTTTTTTTTAAGAGATCCATGTACATTTTATTTAATTATCTCTGACCTGTGATTTCATTGTTTTGAACAATGTTGCAATAGGATACTATCCAAAGAGTGCAAATAAGCACTTCTGCAAAATAGAAAGTAATCTAGGCCACTGCATACTTAATGACTTGTTCAGGGTCACACTTTTTCAGTATGTGTTAGTAGTGCAACTTGAATTCAGTTCTTCCTTAAATCAAGGCTGGCTTTTTATTCCCAACATCATGCTGCTGCTTCTCCTGTTATATCTTTTGGTTGCCAGATTCTGACATTTTTTCATATTTTCCTTCATCTTATTTTTTTCATGTTTCTCTTCTCTCTGATGCAGCCACTGCTACCAAAAGGCATTTCTGAATATACAGAGTGTTTTTATTTTCTAGGGCAAAGAGTTAAAATACTAGCAGCTGGCTTGAGAAGACTTTAAGAATCCCAGCCTTTTTTTTTTTTTTTTTTTTTTTTTTTGAGTAAAAGTTATTTTCCTTGAAGACTTCAGACTCTGCTGGAGACACAAATTAGAGAGAACAAGCTTAGGTCTTGTTCACTCTCCTCCAGTTGAGGATCTTGGGAAGGAGAAAAGGAGGGAAGGGTGTTCTAGACTTATTTGCTCTGTTAGGGTAAGGTATTCAGTGATGTCTTTAATTTAAACCCACTACTAGTTGGGGATATTGCCTTGAATTCCTAACCCTTCTATCTTTGCTTTCTGCTTTCCTCCTTCCCTCTTCTTTGTCCTCTTCTAATTCTAGCCAAGTCTTTCCTCTCCTCTCTCCCCATCCCTTCTGATGTTGTCCCTATCACTCTCTTTGCTTATTCTGATCCAACGTTTCTAGAAGGTTTGCTACCTCCCTTCCTTCTTTCCAATGCTTTTGTTGCCCAGCAAGATAGGATGGGTAGTTCCTCCTGTCTACCTCTTCCCCTTCCCACCAGTGTGAATGACCTGCTTTTGTCTGTATGGGTTATTCTGAACACACTATACATTGAAAATTAGGACCCCAGCCTAGGAGCTAGGTTGTCATTTCTGCTGCCAAAGCACAAAAGCTGCATTAAACAAAAGAGGATCTTATTGGCATTAGTTCAGCTGGAAATGGTGAAAAGGAAAGCAATTTGGAAGAGAAACAGTGCATTCTAGCCTGGGAACGGAAATCAAATGGCCAACTCTTCCTTGCCTTCAGATTCCCAGGGTAAGGAAAAAGATTGTTGTGTTTGCAGTTACTTTTAAATGCTTTCCACAGTCCTTCTGCATGAGACTCTTGAGCCTGACATAGTCATCCACCCAGCTCTTTCCAGTGACTAAGCCTAGATTTTCTGCACAAAGATAGGGCTGAAGTCATATGTTGAAAAGAAGGCAATTCTGAGATTTACATAAAGTTTTATTGTGGTTAAAGGGCTGCACGAGCAGGCCCAGTTGTCTTTTCTTCTCTAAAGAAAAGTCAGAACAATTATTATAAGATGATTACTCTGTGAGGGAAATAAGAAAATCCTGTAGAAAAAACAAGTAGCCTCAATTATATCCATATTGGTTTCCAGATCAGGAATGACCCTTCAGTCCTTTCTGAACTGTCCCCTTTGATTTCACCCTTTTGAGAGCAAGTACCAGTAATGTTGTACTAGCCCACAACTGTAGCAGCTCAGTGGTTAGTCAGCATTTCAGTTCTTATTGATAATTTAGTCTTAAGCACATAGTTTCTTTTTTTTTTTTAATTTTTTATTTAATAATTACTTTATATTGACACTCGTTTCTGTTCCGATTTTTTTTTTCCCCTCCCTCCCTCCACCCCCTCCCCTAGATGGCAAGCAGTCCTTTATATGTTGGATATGTTGCAGTATATCCTAGATACAATATATGTTTGCAGAACCGAACAGTTCCCTTGTTGCATAGGGAGAATTGGATTCAGAAGGTATAAATGACCCGGGAAGAAAAACAAAAATGCAGATAGTTCACATTCGTTTCCCAGTGTTCTTTCTTTGGGTGTAGCTGCTTTTGTCCGTCATTTATCAATTGAAACTCAGGTCTCTTTGTCAAAGAAATCCACTTCCATCAAAATATGTCCTCATACAATATTGTTGTCGAAGTGTATAATGATCTCCTGGTTCTGCTCATTTCACTTAGCATCAGTTCATGTAAGTCTCGCCAGTCCTCTCTGTATTCATCCTGCTGGTCATTTCTTACAGAACAATAATATTCCATAACATTCATATACCACAATTTACCCAGCCATTCTCCAATTGATGGGCATCCATTCATTTTCCAGTTTCTGGCCACTACAAACAGGGCTGCTACAAACATTTTGGCACATACAGGTCCCTTTCCCTTCTTTAGTATTTCTTTGGGATATAAGCCCAATAGAAACACTGCTGGATCAAAGGGTATGCACAGTTTGATAATTTTTTGGGCATAATTCCAGATTGCTCTCCAGAATGGTTGGATTCGTTCACAGCTCCACCAACAATGCATTAGTGTCCCAGTTTTCCCGCATCCCCTCCAACATTCATCATTATTTTTTCCTGTCATCTTAGCCAATCTGACAGGTGTGTAGTGATATCTCAGAGTTGTCTTAATTTGCATTTCTCTGATCAATAATGATTTGGAATGCTCTTTCATATGAGTGGTAATAGTTTCAATTTCATCCTCTGAAAATTGTCTGTTCATATCCTTTGACCATTTATCAATTGGAGAATGGCTTGATTTCTTATAAATTTGAGTCAGTTCTCTATATATTTAAGCACATAGTTTCAATTAAACACACTATGACTGGAGGCATTTCCTCCTCATTCTGTCTCTTTACTTGGTCCTTTCCTTTGCCATAGCTTCACATTTTTCTATCCATAAATTTCACAATCTTTTCCCCTTGTTTGTATTCTTTTCCCCTTTGTTTGTATGATCTCTTTTATATGTATGTATATATATATGTATTTATATGTATATGATTCTTTTCAATCACTATTCTGGCTCTCCTCTCCCCTTGTTTCCCTGATTCTTTTTCTCATCAGTTTTTTGTCCCCTCTCTCCCTTTTCTCTGTTCCTTTTCTCTTTCTCTTTGAATTATAGATTTAGAGCTAGAATAAATCTCAGAGATCTTATCTGATCCAACTCCTTCAGATGTACAAATAAGATACAATAAAATGAAGTCCAAGAAGGAGATTAAGTGACTTGCCTAAGAACATACCCTTAGTTAGGATTGGAAACAGGTCTTTTGGCTCTTCAATCATGTTCTTTCCTCTTCCCTTTCTGTTCCCAGTCTTCTCCTAATTTCCCCTGACTCTGTTTCCCCTTCCCTCATTCTCGTTCTTTGAATATTCTTGCCTTCCTTGCCCTCTCCCTATTACCCCTATCTCTCCTTTTCCTCTTTCCATTCTTTCTTCCTTCCAGCTCTCCCTATTTCTTCTAACTCTTAAGAATTATTGTTTATTGATCAGAATGCTGGATCTGGAATCTAAAAGTTGCGTTCAAATTCTCCCTTATTATTTATTAGCTGTTAACCTCAGTTATTCAGCAACAGTTAAACCTTTCAACTATTATGGCATTGTCCTAAATGATAGAGATGCACAGGGGAAAAAGAGAATAAGTACCTTCCCACAAGAAGGCTATATCTTACTAAGGAAAACAACATGTACTATAAAGACTATATAATCAATAGTTATTATCAGGAAGAAGCCCCAGATGGAAACTTCCAGAAGGTTTCATGTAAAAAATCAGCTTTAAAGGAAACTAGAAATTTTGAGAAGTAGAATTTAGGAGGGAGTGCATTCTGGGCATGGAAACAAGCCTGGGTAAAAAGGAGTATGGAATGCTCCCTAGAAGGAGCTGCGGTGCTGGTCTGGCTACATTGAAGGAAAGTAATGGATATCGAAGCCTAGAAAAGTAGCATGAAGCCAGATGATCCTCAGTGGCTTTAAATGACACAAGAGTTTGTATTTGATCCTAGAGGTAAATGGTTGCTTATAGAGTCTGAACAGGGAAGTGACATAAAGAAGGCCTATGTTTTATCACTTTGGCTGCCATAGGAAAAATGGATTATAGAGGGTAGAGATTTGTCAGGAAGACGACCAATTAGAGGACTACTGAAACATCCTAGGTAGAGATAATGAGACCTTAAATGAGAGCAGTTGGGTTGTGAGGGGACCAGTTTACATGCTTTCACTTAAATTCTTTGGGCTTTAGTTAAAATGGGATATCACTCACACTTGCTTGCTAGCAAGATTGTTTTTAAGATATATTTTGAGAGTGTCCTTGCTTCACCTTTTTCCCCCTGCCTATGTTATGAGCACTTACCCTGTGTGAGTTCTCCATAAAATACTTCTTTTTTTTTTTTTTTTTTGGCAAGCATACATCAGGCATTCAAACAGTGTGGTCAGCCCAATGTAGTTGTGCTTTCTGAAGTAGAGTTGGAATGCTTGGCAGTTTAGTTCAAGAAAGGACCTCCATGTCTGGTATGTTATCCCGCTAGGTGGTCTTCAGAATCTTCCTAAGACATTTGAAATTGGAAACCATTCAGTTTCCTGATACATTGCTGAGGGACTGTCCAGATTTCACAGGCAAACAACAATGAGCTCAGCACAACAGCTCTGTAGACCTTCAGTCTGATAGTCTTAATACCTCTTCTCTCCCACACTTTTCTTTGGGGCCTCGCAACACTGTGCTAGCTCTGGCAATGTGTGTGTCAATCTCATTATCAATATGAACTTTAGAATCAATTGTATGACATGGGAGAGCATGGTGTGTTCTCATCAAAGAAGATGCTGTGCTCTATGATTAAAGCAGAATTGAATTAGCCCAGAAGAAACTTAAGATAATTCAGGCTAGTTCCATTGGTCTTGTGATGGAGAGAGCCATCTGCATCCAGAGAGTCTAAATGTGGATCACAACATAGTATTGCTTTTTTTTTTCTCATTTTTTCTTCTTTTGATCTGATTTTTCTTGTGCAGCATGATAAATGTGGAAATATGTTCAGAAGAATTGCACATGTTAACCTATATTGGATTACTTGCTGCCTAGGAGAAGAGGGAGAAAGGAAGAGAGGGAAAAAAATTTGGAACACAAGGTTTTTCAAGGGCAAATATTGAAAACTATCTTTGCATGTATTTTGAAAAATAGAAACCTATTAATTATTTAAAAAGACAAAACATTTTATTGAAAAAAGAAAAAGAAATGTGAAATGCTTAGAAAAGCCACTCCAAATAATTATTGTTCTGTAAGAAATGACCAGCAGGATGAATACAGAGAGGACTGGCGAGACTTACATGAACTGATGCTAAGTGAAATGAGCAGAACCAGGAGATCATTATATACTTCAACAACGATACTGTTTGAGGATGTATTCTGATGGAAGTGGATCTCTTCGATAAAGAGAGCTAATTCAATTTCAGTTGATCAAGGATGGACAGAAGCAGCTATACCCAAAGAAAGAACATTGGGAAATGAATATAAATTGCTTGCATTTCTGTTTTTCTTCTCAGGTTATTTCTACCTTCTGAATCCAATTCTCCCTGTGCAACAAGAGAACTGTTCGGTTCTGCACACATATATTGTATCTAGGATATACTGTAACCTATTTAACATGTAAAGGACTGCTTGCCACCTGGGGAAGGGGGTAGAGGGAGGGACGGGAAAAATCTGAACAGAAGTGAGTGCAAGGGATAATACTGTAAAAAATTACCCTGGCATGGGTTCTGTCAATAAAAAGTTTAAAAAAAAAAAAGAGAGAGAGAGAAAGAGTACATTAGTTCTCTCTCTGAAAGCAGAAGTATTTTTCATCATGTTTTGGAATTTTCATTATTATATTGATTAAAGTAGAAAAATTTTTTTCACCAAAAAAAAGAAAAGAAAAGCCACTCCAAATGTTCATATGGACTATTTGTATCCAACCTCTGGCAGAGCATTCCAAAATTATGTTGGTCAGATCAGCCACATCAGACTCTAACTTGATTTTAATATAATGATGTTGAGAACAAAGGCAACAACCAGGGTTGTTAAATGAGTTGCTTAAGTAAGAATATGTGAATTATTTTGTTAATATAAAAACTATATTTAATGCAGCTATATTTTTAAATAGTTTTTTTATTTGTCTATCAATATTTCACCTTTGCAAAATGTTATGTTCCGAATCTTTCTCCCCTCCTGCCCAAGACAGTAAGCAATCCAATATAGATTAAAGATGAATGTGGCTATTAAAAAAAAAATCATTCATTAAATATTTTCCAATTACCTTAAATCTTTTTAAACATTGGTTTTGAGTTCTTTCCCTCTCTTCATACCTTTGGGCCCTAACCCTTTGAGAAGATAAACAGTGTCATTTATATACATGAAGTCATGTAAAACATACTTCCATATTAGCCATATAAATGCAGCAAATATTACTTTATTGATGCTTTACACAGCTTTTCCTTTACTTTTTCTTCCATTTCTTATTTCTCTTACATTGTTATACCATGGAACTAAGACATTTTTAGTAATGATGTTATTTATTGGACAAAATTAATGCTTGTTTTTTATTTTAAACTTTTAAAAATAGGGGAAATGTAAACAAGCTGTTTTTCTTATAATGTGGCCTTCTGTTATCTTTTTACTATGGGTCAGTGGCCCTTCACTGACACTGAGGCTTTGCCAGCCTTCCTTTAATTATCCCTCTGAAGAATTTGTCTCTGGCTGTAGATTATAGTTTCCTAGGAATTGGCAAGCATCACTTAGAAAAAATATTTTCTTATGTTATTTATAAGCTAAAGGTAATAGTAAGGTGTAATTAAAATCCAACTCCCAAAGTGCAGCTCTCACTATCTGATTTAAAGTGGCTTTAAAAACATAATTAATGGGAAAAAATTATCCCTTCACACTATAGTCTCTTCTTTCTGACTGGGGGAAGGGGAATACATATATATATTTACAAACATGCACACACGTGAATTTGAATTCATTGTGAGAGTTATGTTTTGGGGATTTAAAAAAATCTCATTTCTATACATGTACACATATTAAATATTCTCACAGCAAACTCTCATAGTCCAATAAAAAAATTCTGCTTTAACCATATGCAAAAATGTGTTCTGGATTTTAAGTTCATTACTCTCTGGAAGGAGACTCGGTCTTAGGGCAGTGGAGAGGCGGCTAAACCTGGAATCAGAAAAGCCTAAGATCAAATCCAGTCTTTGATACTTATTAGCTATGTGACCTTAACTTATGCCTCAGTTTCCTATTCTATAAAATTGGTTGTTGTGAATATAAAATGATATAATTGTAAAGCACTTGGTTTTACTTTTATTGTTTCATTTAAACAGGAATTTACATAGTTCCAGGTAACATAGTATTATATAAATATTAGCTATTATTGTTAGCATTGCATTAATCAGAGTCTTTCATCAGTTTATATATTTTCTGGTATATATTTCAAATTAGTCTGCTATATGGCATCAGCCATCTCCAGGCCCTGAGGAAGAGTCAAGGATTGAGGGTCAGGTACTAAAGGAGTCTTGCAAATGTGACTTTTTGTGCCAAGAAAAATGGAGGATCAGAGGATTTGACTGGGGAAGAGTAGCTTTCCTTGATGACCTCCACAATCCAGTTTTATTGTTATTGAAACTTAAGACTATAGTAAACTTCTTTGTGCTTTCTCTCCTCTTCCTTAGCCTTTGTTTTATAAATTTTGTATTTTAAAAAAAAAAAATTTATATTTTTTCCCATCATAAACATACACAGTTTTAACATGTTTTTTTAAATTTTGGTTTTGAAATTTATCTTCTTCCTCTCCCTCTTCCCTGAAGAAGGCAAGCAATTTGATATAAATTGTACATGTGCAGACATACAAAGCATAATGCTTCACATTAACTATATTATGAAAAAAGTCCCCCCCCCAAAAAAAAAAAAACCTAAGAATGCAGTTTAAAAAAAGGTATAGCCTTCAATTCCCTTCTATTCTTTCTCTGGAGGATAGATATCAAAAATAAATCCTTTGGAGACCTTTCACAACTTCCAGTGCCTCAGAATTGATCTAGGAGCAGGGAAGCAGCTCACCAGCACAAGAGGAAAAAGTGTCTCCCTGGGCAGGAGGGGGGCAAAGTCCAAGGGCGTCAGTGGCAGCTGCCACCCTCACAGCATGGGGCCTGTAATAAAGCTCCAAGCCTGGACAGCAATCCACCAGCAAGGCCCCATTCTCTGGCAAACCAGCAGTCCCCTTGGCAAGTGAGAAGTCTGTGTAGAAGGTCCCACCCCAACCACTAAACTGCCATGTATCTTCCCGTCACTACTTCCCCCCCACCCCAGCACAAGCCACCAGCAAGGTCTTGACCCCATTGCTGACCCGTAGTAAAGCCTCATGTTGGGATTTACCAGCCAAGAGACCCTGTTTCCATAGCAACTCAGCGGAAGGACCCCACCCCTCCAGTTGACCAAGATCCCTCCTTCGGGGCCAGGCACCTGAAAGTCTGTTACCAGGCCAGCAGCTAAACCCCATACCCAGGGGAGGCCAACAGGCCCTCTCCTCCCCCAAAATAAGCCAGAAGGGAAGCCTGCCTTTCAGGGAAAGCAAGCAGCTAAGTCCTGAAGCCCAATGAAAGTCAACAGTAACACCCAGAACCCTAGCATGAAAAGCTTGGGACAGTACATATCTAAGTCCAGTTCTCTCATAGAAATAGCAACTCACCAAAAAGGGAGAAAAATTAGCAAAAAAAAAAAAAGAGTTTGGCTATAGAAAGTTATATGGTGATAGGAAGAATTAAGGCATAAACTTAGAAGAGAACTGTCATGTCAGAATGACTACATTTGAAACCTCAAAGAAAAATTTAGTTACAGGCTAAAAAAGAATTTCTGGAAGATCTTAAAAAGGATTTAAAAAAGCAACTTAGAGAACTAAACGTGCAATTCTAAATGTTTCCATATTCATCATGCTGCACTAGAAAAATTAAATCAAAAGGGGGAAAAAATGAGAAAGAAAAAAAAAAAGCCCACAAGCAAACAACAAAGGTCAAAATACATTCAGTGTCCATAGTTCTTTCTTTGGATGTGGAAGGCACAGTCTATTGGTATTACCCTGAATCACCTTATTGTTGAAAAGAGCCAAGTCCATCCCAGCTGGTCATCACAATCTTGTTACTGTGTACAATATTCTCTTGGTTTTGCTCATTTCATTTAGCATTCGTTTAGGTAAGTCTTTATAGGCTTTTTTGGAATCTGCCAAGCATCTAAATTTTTGAAGGAGAAACTGAGTAAGTTATAGGAGGAAAGAGATAAAATTATTTTAGTGGGGAAACCTCAGCTCTCCTCAGAAATATATAAATCTAGCCAAAAAATGGACAAGAAAAAAGTTAAATTTTGGAGAACAAAATTCTGAAAAAGTTAGATATACTGGATCTCTGGAGAAAATTGAATGGGAATAGAAAGGAATATAGCTTTTTCTCAGCAGGACAAGGCATCTACAGGAAAAATAACCATATCTAAGCATATACAAACCTCACAATCAAATGCAGAAATAGTAAAGGCATGATTTTCAGATTATGATACAATAAAAATTATATTCAGTAATGGGTAATAGATTAAAAATTAATTGGATATTAAATAATCTAATCCCCCAGAACAAGCAGGTTGAAGGACATCTGGAAGAACAAAAACTCAAGGATATCAAGGGAGGAGAAAAATTTGGAACACAAGGTTTTGCAAGGGTAAATGTTGAGAACTGTCTTTGCATGTATTTTGAAAATAAAAAAACTATTTTTTAAGTATAAATTCAAGCTTGATAGCCAGAAAGCAGACAATAAAACTTTTTAACAATTGTAACTGTCCAAAAATGGAATGAATGAGTTGCTATGGGAAAGGGTGAATTCTCTTTTCATTGGAGGTCTTAAGTAAGGCTGGATAATCACTTATCAAGACTATTATCTAGTAATAATTCCTTTTGTGTATGGGTTCCTCTCTTTATGTATGGGTTGAACTAGATGACTATTAAATAGAGATCCCTTCCAGTTATAAAATTCTATGACTCTGTGATACCAGTTTTTGAGCTACTAGAGGACAATTTAGTAGAGGACAATTTAGTTTAAATTCTAAATTGTGTGTTGTAGAGCTAGACGTTCAAAGAAAGAAGTGACCAGTGGAACTCTCTCTAGGCCTCAATTGCCCTATCTGTAAAATGGTATAATGATGCCTTTTCCTACCCAAAAGCAGGAAGCAGACTAAAAGATTTTATGAGAATGTTTTCATAAAATTTATGATTCTGTGATGTTGTTTTAGTTTTGTTGTAGAACTGAAAGATACTTCATGAGGTCTAACCCCTCCATTTTAAAGAAGAAAACTCCAGCCCAGAGGGAGAAGGGGGTGGTGGTGAGGGAAAAGTTATTTAAGTAGCAGAGTTGGGATTTTAACTGATGTCCTCCGGCAACCTATTTAGGACCTGTTCTAGTTCAGCACTTGCATCCCTCTTGTCATCATTCAGAACTTAAGAATTATAAAATTTTAAAACAGATGGTTCTTTGACCCTTTTTATTTGACAAATGAGGAAACTGAGACCCAAAGAGGGGACATAAGTAAGCTAGATGACACAGCTTGTCAGGCTTTCTGATTTTTGATTTGGTCATCTTTCCAGTTAACATCATGATTGACAGATAAAATAACATATTTAAAATGCGGTAAAGATTTTAGTTACTACTATACTGCTATTATTTACAGCTATACCACTGCCTTTATAACTGCCTATTTGTGCCTGACTAACTCTTTGCTAGGTAAAATAGTGAAACATGTTTCCTCGGTGAGCCAGCATCATTTTTATTCCCGTTTTTCTTGTTTTCTCCATCTTTTCTTATTTCTGTTAATGTGACATATCTAGATGTCAGCTTTGGCTGTTGCCTATCCAATTAATGGCCAAGTCCTATGATTTGTCCCTCTGTGGTGATTTTCACATCATCTTCTCTCCATTCTCATAGTCATGACCTTAAACCAGGCACTCATTTATTCCTTTTCAGTAATTGCTTAAATGGTCTTCATACCCCCAGTCTCTTCCCCTCCAGTATACCCTTTATACCACCTCCAGATTAGTCTTAATGTTTTGACCTGACCACATTATTTTGTTAAAAAATCTTTAATGTATTCTCATTGCTTACCAAATTGTCTTATCTTTCAAGGTCCTCACTGATCTGGCCCCAGCCCACTTTCTCAGACTTATCTGGAAAGGTATTCATATTTCCTATATTTTAACCACTTTGTGGTTGTACTAGTTATTTCCTGGAAATAATCTGTGCTTTGCGTTCATGCTGTTTCTTTTGCCTGAAATATCTCTGAGCCATATGGTCTTCATCTGTAGAAATCCCACTTTGTCCATATTCTTCTTGATGTGGTCTTCCCTGATTAACACAACTTTTCTCCTGCCTTTCAACTACTCTAGGACTATATATTTCTCTTTTGAGATCTTAGAGATCATTCAGTAGCCCAGCCCTCTATACAAATGAGGAAGCTGATTCCCAGAGAAACAAACCAGTTTAGGTTTATACTGTCCTTTTCTCTTTAGTATTTTATCTCTTTATATCATCAGCCTTGCCTTATAAAGCTTCAGCTTTGGATCACTTCTTACTATCCCCTTGCTGTCATGAATATGCTACAGAACAAGAATATAGAATCACAAAACCAGTCCAATTGGGTTTACTGCAAATCTGTTATATAACTTCAGGTGGACTTTCCCTGTTCCAAGGCAATCCTTATACATCTCCCTAATTAACTTAGTATTCTGGTGACCACAGTGGCTCTTTAAAACCTTTTCATCCCTCTTTAGACCTCTCATACCTCTCCTTCTTACCGCTGTCTCACCTAAGAACTTGTCTCATTGTTTACTGAAAATTTTATTTTCACCATCATCTCACATCTCTACTGCTTTTGATAGCTGAACTCCTTGATTAGGCCACCTTCAAGAGATGGCTCCACTTCTTCTGTTCTCATTCATAACTCATTCATAACTAGCAAATAAAGGTCTATTTCTCTGTAGCTACTGATGATCTCTTAAATTGTTAATTCTAGGTCTTTGTCCAGTCCTCATCTTTCTTTACCTTTCTGTAGCCTCTGATGCTATTGATCATCTAGTTTTCAAGACAGTATTGTTTCCTGGTTCTTCTACTCAGTAAATTCCAGTGGTTGCCTGTCATCTCTAAGATATAAAATCTTCCGAAGTTCAGAGCCATTCATGCTGCCTCCACCAATTTTCCATAGTTTTCTTACTCTTTTTCCCATGTTCTCTCCAATACAGACACATTGGCTGCTTTACTGTTCCTCAAACCACATACTCCCATTCCCCAACTCAGGGCTGTCGCTCTTCCTAATACTTTCTTTCTAATTATTTCCAACTTGTTATTTATACATCTCATCTGTACATAGTTTTCTCTCTTGCCTGTTATCTCTCCAATTAGATTGTAAGCTCCTTGAAGTCAGAGCCTATCTTTTCCCTTTTTAAAATATCTCCATTGGTGGACCACAGAACTAACACATGAGCTAAAATCTCCTTATAAATCCATTGTAGCTTTGGTCAGAGCCCCAGATGTAATACTCACTTGCTTTGTGATCCTGGGCTCTCAGGACCTCAGTTTCCTCATCCATAAAATGAGGGCTTCTGAGGGCCTTCCTATGACTGGATTTATGATCATCCTATAACTGCAAGTAGCATGCTATAACAAGTCAGCCCATGGGCTTGGATCACAGCTCCTCTACTTCATGATTCCTTGGCCTTTCCACATCAGAGCTGGGGCTTACCAGCCAGAGGAGAGTCACCAGAAAATCCAGTTGTATGAGTCGGTTGAAAAACTTGAGAACAGGCATTAGCCTGAAAAAGAAAAGCATGAGGAGGAAATATGGTCATTATTCTGAGATATCTGCTAGCCAGAAGAAGCAGAGGTATTCTTTTTGACTTCAGAACACAAAGCTGGGACTATGTCAAGGTTACAGCAAGGAATATAGATCTCAACCAAAGAAAGCATTTCCTCACAGAACTCTCCGGAAATAGACTGGGCTGACAACTGAGAAGGTGAACTTAAGTGGAAGCTGAATCATTGGGAATATTGTAAGAGAGTTGTCTACTTCAGGTAGTAGTACTTGACCTAGAATGATCTCTTAGGTCTTTTTCAATTCCTAAGATTCTTTAATTGGACTTAGAATAAAATATGATAGACATTTCTTAAGTACCAACTATATGCCAGGCACCATGCTAAATCCTAGGGATTCAAATAAGAAAAAAAAAAGTAATCAACCCACAGTCCCTGCCCTCTAGGAGTTTATAATCTAATGGGAGAAGACAGCACACAAAAGGAAAACTGAAAGGGGGAGAGGGCAGAGGTACTCCAAGTACCTCTCTCCAAGTGGGGGTCATGATGATGGTGAAATCAAAACAGAGCAGCAATGTAGTTAATAGTAATTGAAGAGCTGATTATGCTTCTGAAACTCCTTTAAAGGGAAGCTTTAAAGGAAAGCTTTCTTTAGTCCTCCAGTTCAAGGGACAGAGGCAGCCAAGGATCCTGGTGTGTGGTGAGAGTCCCAAAGCTGGAAGACATGAAGAGGGTTTTCTCAATACTTATTTAGTACTCTCTGTATGCTAAACATATACTTGAACACTGTGGGCAAATGCAAAGGAAACACAAGGTTTTTCACTGTCAGAGAAGACAGAAAAAGTACATCCAAAAAAGCATCCAAAGAAAGCAGTTTTACAAAAGAAAATAGAGTAGTGTGAATTGTCTCCATAAGATGAAGGCTTCTTGCAGTGCTCTCTTATGTCATTCTTTATTCCAGCTAACTTAACCACTCACTCATCTTTTTTAGAAACTTTCACTTATGTTCCTTATTCATTGCAAACTCAAGAGGATATGACTGGCTTCATTTCTTGAGCATTAAATTGGAGTTTGGAGATTTGTATGAATGTATAATACTTTGGTTCCTGTATCTCATTGACTTAGCAAAACAAAGAGTGTTTTCTCTTTGGTATGGTTGGTTAGATAAACAGGTATGACAGAATGCCCATTTTGAGTATACTATAGAGCATCTCAATTAAATAATAAAAGTGATAATCTTATATATCTGTTCTATACTTTGTTTTTACAAAGTGCTCTCATAGACATTCTCATATTTTTGCTGTGATCCTTTGTGGCAGACAGGACAAATATAATGCCATTTCACTGGTGAGAAAATTAAAAGTAGAAGATGGGTTTTTACCTACTGCAGATCTAGCAGACTATAGAGCCTAATTGAATCTGTCTTTGGTCTCTTAGTATAATGCCCACAGCTGAAATGCACCTTGGAGATCATCTAGTAATAACACTTCATATTGATGTAGCTGTTTGTGGCTTTAGAGAGTTTTGCATTCATTATCTTATTGGAGTCTCACAACACCTTGGAGTCGTAAGTAATAGAAGTAGTAATATTTTCATTTCTCAAGTTAGAAAACTTAGATATTTGAAATGATTTGCCCAATATCACATAACAAATTCATGTCATAGGTAGAGCTAAAACCTAGGTCTCTTGACTTCTAGTTATTTCATTTCAGTAGATAGTCCAGTGCTCTTTCCATTACAGCAGTTATTTCTTTTTATAGATGAGGAATCAAAATTTAAAAAAAAAGTGATGATGTATGTCTGCTAACATTTTTGTGCTACTTATAGTAATATTTGGAAGTACTGGTTATCAAGCCTATTCTTACTATCTTTGTGCCAACTAAAGTGATACTAAGATTTGTTTTTCCCCTTCAAGAATTTTACTGCCTCACTTGAACAGAGTAGCATCCTATATTCCTTCTGCAGTTGATGATAAAGTTGGCAGCATCTCCAAATCAGTTCTTCTTGTCACTTATAAACATTTGTTTTCCTATCACTAAAGTGCTGTAGTTGAGACTCCCCTCTCCAGGCAGCAGAGAGCTAGTTAAGGTACCAGAGAAATAGAGATTGTAGAGAATGATGCTGTACTGAAAAAATCCAGTCAGCTCACGTCCAGTCCGACCTCTCCAGCTGTGTGGGAACAAATACAGCCTTGTCTCTGAATGTTTTTCCTAGTGTTTGTTAAGAATGAGGTTTTCCTCCCCTTGTGTGAGCCTTTGAAACGTGTTGTGTTGGGAGGGAACTTGGAACCAACAGGTGGATAGATCTTAGCATCTGGGCCAGTCTCAGTTTCCACTGACAATGTTTGTCAGGAATTACACATTCCTCAGACTTGCTTTCTGCTGCTGCCTTTTTAGCACTAAATAGCATCAAAAATAGATTTTAGAGCTGTAAGGATCATTTAAGTTCATCTGGTCCCATTCCTCATTTTATAGAAGAGGATTTTTAAAGCGAGCTTAATTGACTTAGTCAATACAGATAAAGAAGTGCAAGAGCTAGGATTTGAACTCAGAGCCTTTAACTTGAAAATGAGTATTCTTTAAATTGTATGGTACTGCTATTTCCATTCCAATAAGAATGAACATTGTGTAAAATGGAGAGGCAAGGCATGTCAGAAACACTGAATTCTGGAGGCAGGAGACTGCATTCCCAGTTCTTGTCTTTGCAATTGACACACACCTAAACCCTGGACAGATCATTTTCCCTTATTTGTATGTTTCATCACCTGTAAAAGAAAGATAATAGCTCTGCCATTTTTGCCCCACGGGTATGTTGTATGGAAAGTTCTCTCCAAATCGTATAGTGTCTTAGAAATGAGAACTGTTCTCTGTAAAAAAAGAGAATTGGACTAAATGATTTCTAAGATCCCTTCCAAGCTTCATAATTCTATAATCTATTATTTTTGTAGGAGTACCTTTTTATGTTGATCTTTTGTTTACATAAGCTGAAAATTTCATTCAGGCCTTCAATAAAAATTTATTCAGAAGTTTTTCATACTATGGGAGGGGATGACAAACACTTATTAACTTTTAGATTTGAAAGAAATTAAAGTTATGCTATTCCAGTCCCAAACTTTTAAATATAATCAGTCTTAAGTATGGAAAACATTTTGCTTTTTGTTTTTTTTCCTTTCACTGAAAGTTATTAAAGAATAAAGATTAATATCACTTTTCAGTTATTTTATTTTGTTTGTTTTGCATGAGCTTAAATTTGGCTTAGTAAGAGTGTGGAAAATTAATTGAAATAGATTTAGGGAAAAGAATTTTCCATATCATAGGAGAATTGAATTTGTAATTCTCAGCCATAGCAGTAATTTCTTGGAAGTCTCTATTCTATTCTGTTGGTCCTGGCACATTATTGTGGAGTAGTGCTTAAAAATAACTGTTCTGGTTCCATGAAAGATTCTTCAACCCTGGTGGGAAGTTAACATTTTTCTATGTTGGCTCTGGAGAATTAGAGGGACTTTTTGGTGGTGGTGTTTTGCCCACACAAACAAGGTAGAAGCCTGTGAGTGTCTTGCAGTTCTCATACTGACATTGTAAAATGCCTGATTATTGGCAGACCAGAGCAGCTTTTTATTGGCTGATCTGGGAGAAAAGGGGTGAGCTTATGCTGCCTGTTCCCACTTAGTCTCTACTGTGCCTGCATCCTAATGCTGATGATGGCGTGGTAACAGAATTGGGGCAAGGCATTTGTGAATTCTAGATGAAATTTTTAAATCCTGTCAGCCCATATTGAAAAATTGTATTTCTTCAAAATATTATTTTCTGTGGGAGGCTTTGAGCTTTCCCTGTAACAGTGCAACTTGAATTCAGATACCTAAATATCATTGAAAGGGAAATTTTCTAGATTAAAATGCAGATTTCTGAAAAATAACATGAAAGGAGGCCTTTGTTACCCTTAATGTCCTTTGTAGCCCTAATCCCAGTTCATCGATGGCATTTTTTGCAACCCTATTCCTGTTAGTTGGCCTTGCCTGGGTAAGAATTTCCTATCCTGTTTTCCACTTTACAGTTTTCCTGCGCTCAGCCCTGGATCTCTCCTCCTCCTAGTTAGGCGGTTAGGTGGTCCAGTTGATAGAATACAGGATCTGGAGTCAGGAAAACTGAGTTTAATTTCGTCCTCAAACACTTCCTGGCTGTGTCACCCTGAATAAGGTGTTTAATCTCTACTTTAGTTTCTTCAACTGTAAAATGGGGACAGTAATAGCACCTACTTCCCAGAGATGTTGTGAGGATGAAATGAAATAATATTTAATATTTGTAAAGTGTTTAACACAACATATGCTTAATAGATGCTTGTTCCCTTCTCTTTCCCTTCCCGCCCCCATTTAATGGATTTTAGAAGAAGTTGGGTTTTTCAAAAAGGATTTTGCTTATTAGCAAAAGGAAAAGGAGCAAAACAATAAACAAACCAAAAAAAAAAAAAAAAAAACCAACAGACATTGGCTAGACAAATTATAGGTATCTAAACTTGAGCTATTCTTAATCTAGCCATGTATGGCCAACACAAAATCCTAGGCTAACTACTAGCCACATATTCCCATTCATCTTTGCCTAGCTTTACCATGTGATTAGATCTTGTGCACACTGCCTTGAGAGGAAGCTTAGACTGCTTTTTCCTACCTGTGGTTTTATTGTAATTTCCTATTGCCTTCTGCTTATACACTGATCCTGTGTCTGGTTTTCTCCCTAACCAACTTCTTAAGTTGGAACTTCCTGACTCTGTTAGTTCTCAGTCCTGGGCCTATCAGTTTCTTCTTACATGGCTATTTGGGAGGCAATTGTGAAAGATGAAAGAGCTGGATAAATCTCCTGGGCATCCTGGAGAATCAGTTGGCTATTCTCTGACCAAGTCGCTAAGGTTTATTTAGTGTCTTCAATTGGACACTTATTCCAGGATTCATATTACTGTACTTCTTTTTTGTGTGTGTAGACTTTGCCTTCTTGCCACAATATTATTGGGAAAGTAGTTTCAGTGCTTTCTTTTCCTTCCTCTCTCTACTGCTGATAGTGGGTTATATTCAGATAAATTCAGTTTATTTACTTTCTCCTGCCCTCTACTCTTCCATTCATTCCTTTCTATTTAGTACGTTAAAAAAAAAAATAGACTTGAGTCTATCTTTGTCATATCACCTTTTAGAAGATTGTTGGTTTCTGTAAAAAAAAAAAAATTCTTCATAGCTCAGACTAATTAATAGAAGACTGAAAATCTCTTCATTTGTTTATTTTCTCTTGCTTTGGTAACAAATGCTTCCTGAGCTCCCTAGAATTTGTAAAATTGTGCTGGAGATGTGGGGATATAGTACTCAGCCTATAAGTGTCTTCATGCCAGGTAGAGGCTTTTAGTCTGGATAGAGCCTAGAGCAGGAAGACCCAAGTTCAAATTTAGCCTTCCTAACTACTTACTGTGTGAGCCTGCACAAATCTCTTACTTTGTGAAGGAGAAGGCACTGGCAAAGCACTACAATACCTTTGTGTAGAAAATCCCATGACTCTAGAGAGTCAGGAGCAACAAATGTGCAATCACTGTACTAAATGTTGGGAATACAAAGAAAGAGAAAAGACAATCTGCCCTTAAAGAGCTCACAATCTAATGGAGAGACAACATCCAAACAACTGTGTACAAGCAAACTGTGGTCAGGATAAATAGGAAATAATCAACAGAGGAAAGGCACTAAACTTAAGAAGTGTTGGGAAAGACTTCTGTGGGTGGGATATTAGTTGGGACTCAAAGAAAGCCAGGGATGTCACTAGGGAAGGTGAGAGTGGGAGTATCCTGTTTGTGACATAGCCAGGAGGCCCCAGTCATTGGATGGAAGATCCACATGGCAGGAAATCAGGTGTAAGGAGACTGTGGGATGGCGGGCCTAGCAGAGTATGAAGGGCTTTGAGCTCCCAATAGAGCCTTTTGTGTTTGATCCTGGAGGTGTGTTAGGAAGCCAGTGGAGTTTATTGGAAAGCCTGTGTGATATGATCAGATGGAACCTTTAGGAAAATCACTGGTGGAGGATGTGCTGAAGCAGGGGGAGACCTAAGGCCAGCAGACCAGCCAGTGGCTGTTGCAGTAGTCCAGGACCTATACCATAAAAACAGTACAAATCACAATTTCTGCCCTTTTCCCAGAACTTGTAGATTTGGAAGAGATGAAATAATAAAATGTAATACCATGAAACATTTATTTCAGTTCATGCTGTGTATAGAGCTAGCACAGGGTAAGGGATTCTGAGTGCTTGACTCAGAAGCAAGATCAAGTTCAAACACTGGCTGTTTGACCTTGGGCAAGTCATTTGACTTCTTGTGAAGCCTCAGTTTCTTTATCTGCAAAATAAAGATATTAATATCTCATAGGTTTTTTATGAGGTTCAAATGAAAATACTATGTGGAAGGTGCTTCAGAAGTGGATTATAAATATCATTTGTGAAATAGCTGTGACATAAAAGTAAATGTAATTCATGAAATAGCTCGCTGATATGGCACAAAATTGTTATATATACTTACAACATTCCTTTTATGGCTTTTTTTCTGTGTTGATAACAAAGACCTTGGTAAATGTTGATGTCAGGAGGACTTGAAGTTGATTTTTCTGTAACTAGCACCAACAATACAGGTGATTAGATTGTTTTGCCTCCTGCCAAAGCTGTCACTAGAAATTCTAGTAAATGACTTGAGTGACTCAAGGGCTGGATTTGTTTGCATCTGGTTCATTTTCCACCTATTCTATCCTGATTCTCTGCCGCACAGCCAGAGATCCTTGGGCTCTTTTCCTCAGGCTTGGGGAAAGAATGGAGAAGATTGTACTGCAAATGAAGGAACCAGGACCTAGGACTGAGAGGTGCAGGAACAACTGAGTTAGCCCCATTGTCCCCTCATTATTTCTCTGCCTAGTGCAGAGGTATCCTACTAGAACTGTCAAGGGCATGATGATATGTATGGAGTTCTAGGCTGCATGTTTCCCAACTCCATCTAACCTTGAAGGGAAGCATTCCTCCTATTGTACATGTAATACTGGTGTTAGGTTTTTTGTTAAAGTGGTAGTATTAAGAATTATTCTTTAGAAAAGGAATTTATTTTTGTGAATTTCTATTCTATGTGGATTCTGTGTTTAATATTTATTAACTTAATACTTTTATAGAAAATGCCTATTTAGTTGCCTGTTTACCCAACTTAAGAGTTTTTTAACTCACTCTCTTCATAGTCTATAATAGATTGAGAAGTTGTGTTGAATCTGTGAGGGATGTAGAAGACCTTTACCCAGAATAATTACTCAGAGATCACTCAGTAGAAGGCAGAAAAGTTGTTTATTGAAAACCTCGGGAGGATCCCATCACAAGATAAGAAAGAGAAAGCTCGTGGTAGGAGGGCTAAAGAAGTAGTAAAGATACATAGCTTTTATACAAGAAATTATATCACAAGTAAGAGACCATTGAGAAGGGGAAGGGGAGGCTTCTAATTGGTTGTTGCTATTTGGGGAGATTGGAATAGAAGGTTTCTGTTTCCCTGAAATCTCCCGATTTCTAGGAAACAGAAAGTCAGGCCTTCAGACTTAATCAAGCAGATAGTGATCCAGCTAATAGACTAAATGTCAAATACCAATAAATGTCATCAGCTCAGGTTAAGTAAATATGTTTCTAGCTGGCCAAGGTTCAAGTAGATATGAGCCTGCACATATTATACAGGTCATAGGGGAAATACAGAAATAATGAAAATAAAGTACAGAAAAAGAATTCATACATTCCTGTAAGTTCTTCACCTTTTCTCTCTTTATTCCATACAATTCCACCTCCATAGCATTCATTGCCTCCTTTCCATACCTACAATCAGTACCTCATTCAGGCCCTTATCACCTCTCATCTGGAATACTCTCAGACCTTTTTAATTAGTCTTTCTCTCCAGTTTATCTGAAGATAAGTCTGACCATGTCACTGTCCTATTAAAAAAAGTTTCTGGGCTTCTCATTGTACTTCTAGAATAAACAAATGGAAGTTTCTGTTTGGCACTTAAATTCTTTTACAGTAGAGTTTAGGGTTCATTCTGTCTTTTTCCTCCTCTCATGCTGTCTATACATATTTTCTTTTTTTTTGTTTTTTTTGTTTTTTGTTTTTGTTTTTGTTTTTAATAACTTTTTGTTGATAGAACCCATGCCACGGTAATTTTTTACAACATTATCCCTTGCACTCATTTCTGTTCCGATTTTTCCCCTCCCTCCCTCTACCCCCTTCCCCAGATGGCAAGCAATCCTTTACATGTTAAATAGGTTACAGCGTATCCTAGATACAATATTTGTGTGCAGAACCGAACAGTTCTCTTGTTGCACAGGGAGAATTGGATTCAGAAGGTATAAATAACCCGGGAAGAAAAACAAAAATGCAAGCAGTTTATATTCATTTCCCCATATTCTTTCTTTGGGTGTAGCTGCTTCTGCCCATCCTTGATCAATTGAAACTGAATTAGCTCTCTTTATTGAAGAGATCTACTTCCATCAGAATATATCCTCAAACAGTATCGTTGTTGAGGTATATAATGATCTCCTAGTTCTGCTCATTTCACTTAGCATTAGTTTATGTAAGTCTCGCCAGTCCTCTCCGTATTCATCCTGCTGGTCATTTCTTACAGAACAATAATATTCCATAACATTCATATACCACAATTTACCCAGCCATTCTCTAATTGATGGGCATCCATTCATTTTCCAGCTTCTAGCCACTACAAACAGGGCTGCCACAAACATTTTGGCACATACAGGTCCCTTTCCCTTCTTTAGTATCTCTTTGGGGTATAAGCCCAGTAGAAACACTGCTGGATCAAAGGGTATGCACAGTTTGATAACTTTTTGAGCATAATTCCAAATTGCTCTCCAGAATGGTTGGATGTGTTCACAATTCCATCAACAATGTATCAGTGTCCCTCCATCCCCTCCAACATTTCGCATTATCTTTCCCTGTCATTCTAGCCAATCTGACAGGTGTGTAGTGGTATCTCAGAGTTGTCTTAATTTGCATTTCTCTGATTAATAATGATTTGGAGCATATTTTCATATGTCTATAGTTTTAATTTCTTCGTCTGAGAATTATCTGTTCATATCCTTTGACCATTTATCAATTGGAGAATGGCTTGATTTCTTATAGAGTCAATTCTCTATATATTTTGGAAATGAGGCCTTTATCAGAACCTTTGACTGTAAAAATGTCTATACATATTTTCAACCAAATTGACCCGCTTTTTATAGCTGACATCCCATTTCCTGGTTCTGTGTTTTTGCGTAGCCAGTCTCTATAACTAGAGTGATCTTCCTCCTCACCTCTGCCTCTTGGACTGACTCCCTTTAGAGTGTCACTTCCTACCCAAGACCTTGTCTGATTATGCTTCTTTCTCCTCCCCTTCCCTAGCCATTAGTTCTTTCTCTTCTCTATCCCAAAAAATTTACTTTGCATTTATTTAATATTTACTTACATGTATACGTGTGTCCCCCAATACTACTTAAGCTTCTTGAGGGCAAGACCTGTTTTGTCTCTTATCATCCAAAAACCCAGAGTCCAACACCATACCTTGTTCTTAATAAGTGCATATTAAATTTATTTATTTATTTATTTATTTGTTTTAAATTTAATTTTATTTAATAATAACTTTGTATTGACAGAATCCATGCCAGGATAATTTTTACACAGCATTATCCCTTGCAATCACTTATGTTTCGTTCTCCCCCCCCCCCCCAAGATGGCAAGCAGTCCTATATATGTTAAATATGTAGTGCATATTAAATTTTAAAAAATTATAAAATGAATATAAAATTAACTTTCAAAAAAATGTACAAAAGGCCCTAAACCATTAGCCTTTAACAAGGCATAACCTAATAAGTTAACAAGCAAAGAAAATGCTTTTGTTCCACATCTCCTTCCAGGCCTTTCTGAAGCTCTGCCACCTTCTGGGCCCATAATCTTTTTTTGTTGTTGTTGTCACTGCTTCTCTCTTCTTCTCTCCCTCCCCGCAACCCTTCTGCAAATCAAAACATGGTTTGCAATCCAAAATATGGATTGCAAAGCCTTCTGCTTTTCCTCTACTGCTAACCTTGAAGGATAACAGAAGGAATCAGTGCTCTAATCAGATAGTAGCCTTCTCCCCTGCCTCTTCTTTTTCCCTTTTCTCTGCTTTCCTCTCTCCTTTTTTTCTTTTTTTTTTGTTCCTCACATTCCCCTAGCCCTTTTTTCCTTTCCTCTTTCTTTTCCATAGTTGTAGTCAATAGTTCTGTTAATTTGATCAGTAGCTAAGTAAGATCTTTACCTGACATTTTTCCTTATACAGCTCTGTCAAAGGTCTTTTTAAAATATAGGCTAAGGAAGTTATGTCTAATGATTTCCTTTTATCTGTGTTTCTATTTACCTCTTAAAATAAATGTCATTAAATTTGTCAGATATGATTTTTGTCTCATAGAAGAAGACATTGGACAGGGAAATTCACTTTGAGGGCTTAATCACAATGATGATGTTTTCATCTGATTAAACAATACTTTTCTCCCCCACCCTTTCTTCCTTCAGTGCTGATTTTAGTATAACTTGAATAAAGAAACAAAAAGGTAATCTTAAGTTTGGACATATTTTCCATAGCTTTTCCCTCACAGAGTCCTATTGAATAAGCTATAATGTAATCCTTTTAGATGATTTTTTCAAGCTCTATTTTTTTTCTCCCTTGTTCAGCTGCCCTTCAAGCACTGAAGCGCAAGAAGAGATACGAGAAACAGCTGGCCCAGATTGATGGTACATTGTCGACAATCGAATTTCAAAGGGAAGCCCTTGAGAATGCCAACACTAATACTGAAGTACTCAAGAATATGGGCTATGCTGCAAAAGCTATGAAGGCTGCCCATGACAACATGTAAGCCACTCATGTGGGCAGTGACAGATTCAGAAAGTCTTTTCTGTTCCCTGAGTCTCTGTTTCCTTATCTGTAAAATAAGGCAGTTGGGTTAGGTGATCTTTCAAGTCTCTCCTAGTTCCAAAGCTCATATCCATAAATTGTCATATTCCATAATTTATTCAGCATTGTTGAGCAGAGTTCTCAGGCGTACCCCTTAACTTAATCTCTAAGCCTTTTATTTTAACTTTTTTTTAATAGAAAAATGTTCAACATCTGTGGATTCCTTGACTTTTGCAATAGATCAAGGCAAACAGAATTTCTCCTTTTCTTTCTATTAATGTATGCTACTATATGACACACCGATACCTGTAAGGCATATTGAAATACCTAGAATTATTTGTCCTTCACTAAATGGTCCCAGATTGTTGAATTTCTTAAGTTCTTGTGTCTGCTTTTCATAGTTTTCTTCTGTCTTCCTTCACAGCAGAACTATCAGGAGTTATTTCTCTCTGCTATGGTAAATGCCTATTTGGTAGAACTTTGTCATATAGCCTCTCAAATCAGGGGTGAGGATCTGTTTTTCCACCAGGGACCATTTGGATATTTATAACATCATCTTTCAAGGGCCATACAAAATGATTACCCTAAGGAAGTTGAGCATTGAGGTTGTCATACCTAGCTTTCAGTTCATCGTTTCCTGTGGTTGCTTTAGCAAATGATTTCATGGGCCCTATTTGACCCACAGGCCAGATGTTCCTCATCCCTAAATAAAGGCTTGATAAAGGGGTTTTTCTGTGTTCTAAAAAGGAAAGGCTGCTGGATAAGTGAGATATTTACCACTTGTGTGTTATGTAGATATATAAAATATTTTGTGTTAGTTTTTCTTTTCAAACCATAAATGGATTTGGGGACCATCTAGGTTTCCTGGGTGACTATGTTTTAGCAGGTAGGTGGTGGTTCTACCTGTTGTCCAGTATTCAGAGTTACCTTTGCTCTCTAAAATGAAAGAAAACCAATGTTCTCAAAAAGTTTATTCAGAGGAGGGAATTAGTTTTGGGGGAAGAAATGAGGTGGGGATATGGTCCTTTCCAGAGAACTTGGGTTCTTACTTTTTGGTAATTAAAGCTCCCTATGAGAGCCCCTCAGACTCTATTGTGTGTATGCACCTTGTCTGACATGGCATATGTATCATTTATTTAAAGGGATATTGATAAAGTAGACGAGCTAATGCAGGACATTGCTGACCAGCAGGAACTTGCAGAGGAGATATCCACAGCTATTTCCAAACCTGTAGGATTTGGAGAAGAGTTTGATGAGGTAAGTGATTTGACACAGATCAGTTATATAAGCTGAACAAATTCAAACCCTTCTTTAGTTATCTTTAGTTAAACTTATCTTTAGTTGATTAGTATCTTTAGTAATTTTACATACTTTCCATCTGTTTCAGACATGACTGCTTTTTGTAGATTAGGGGAACAAATAGTTTTCCCCTTTCAAAACATTTAGGTTACAGCCAGCTATTTCTTCCAGTTCTAGAATTGTCAGAACTTGCTGTTGCCTAAGTACAAGCACAGGTGGGCTGAGCACTCAACTTTATCTTATACTTTGTAGATCTAAGGTCCAAGGCTCTTCTCAGAAGCTGTCATTAGAGTAATTGTCCCTGGGGCTTCATATCTCTTGACCTTTTCAGTATAGCAAAACTTCATTGTAAAGCATGTCATTGTGTCTCAGATTTAGCAGTCCTAAAGGTCAAATTTTGTCCCCCATTAACCTAGGGCATCATAGTGTCTGTCTTTTCTGTGACATAGAACGCCCAAGGAGTGTCTGTGAGACTTTCCCTCAATACTTACATTTTCATAGTGGATGACTACAGTTAGATATCGCTCAGCAAATATTTATTAAGTGCTTCGCGTGTGGCAGGCCACTGTATTAGGCCCTAAGGATACACAAAGACAAAAATGAAATAATCTTTGCCCTCAGAGAGCTTAGATTCTAGTAGGGGATACAGTGTGTACAGAGATAAATAGAGATAAATAACTACAAGCAGGCATGGGAGGAGGGACAGAAGGCAAAGCTTGCAGAAGTGCCAGCTGAGCCAGGCTTTGAGGGAAGCTGAGTATTATTTTAAGAAGAGGACATCCATTCTGTATGTGGCCTGTAGAGAAGCACAGGAAGAGAGGACATGCTGAGTTTGAGAGGTCTCTTAGTCTTCTATCCTGGCTGAATTGTTGAGAAAGAAATGACTGAAAGCTGCCAGGAAAGTTCACTTGGAGTCAGATTGTAGAGCACTTTACATGCCAGGCTGAAGATTTTACAACTTATTCTAGAGACAGTAAGATGCCTCTATAGGTTTTTGAGTGAATATTAGCCCTGGTCTTTTTTACTGACCTCTCTCTTCAACAGAACCCAGACAGCAGCAGCATTTGAATAGGGAGTCATCAGGTCTGAAGTGATGCAGTTTGGGTTTGGAATTTCCATGCTGACACATTTCACTTTTGAATTTCCTTCTTTCAGGATGAACTCATGGCAGAACTAGAGGAACTAGAACAGGAAGAACTAGACAAAAATTTGCTGGAAATCAATGGTCCAGAAACAGTCCCACTACCGAATGTGCCCTCTATAGCACTACCATCAAAGCCAGGTAAGTACTTCCAAAATATATTTTTAAATAGCTCCTTGAGTACATCATTGTCTGATTATATGGTCTCCTGATGTGATCCAAACCAGGAATATTAGATTAGTATCTAGTTTGACACTCTGAGAAGCAGGTATCTGTATGTCTTTGTTTCACATGTTTTTTCCCCATGGTTTTATATGGATTTAACTCTGTATTTGTATGTAACCTTAATTGAAATCCCATTTTGGACATGGTGCCTGACAAGATAAATTTTCGGCCAAAAGCATTGTAGAATTTCAGTGAAACATTAAGTTTAGGATGACCCTTTGCCAGGAGTGGTGGCATTTTCATGGACTGATTAGGTTCCACAAAAGACTCTTGTAGAAAAAGGAGATTGGAACATTTGAAACCATTCCAAGGCCCTGGTTAATGAATTACTACCCATCTTTGAAGAATAGTTGATCATCATGATGTCAGAAGAGAATTGAACTAGGAGATTAGGAGAACTAAGTTCTAGTTCTGACTTTCATTGTATATTTAGCAGAGACTAGAAATATATTTTGTATGACTTCACATATATAATGGGTATAATATTACTTGCCTTCATAATGGGTGACAGAGGGCCTAGAGAAAGGGAGAAAATTTGGAACTCAAACTGAAAAAAAATGTTAAAAATACATACATACACATATACATTTAATTGCATGCTATGCCCAAGAATACTTATGATCAATAGAGAGATATAAGGAAAAGTGGGATAGATCTTTTTTTTTTTTTATCTCTTTCATATTGTCTTTTTTTTAATATTTTATTTTATTTTATAATAACTTTATATTGACAAAATCTATGCCAGGGTAATTTTTTACAACATTATCCCTTGCACTCGCTTCTATTCCGATTTTTCCCCTCCCTCCCTCTCTTTACCCCCTCCCCTAGATGGCAAGCAGTCCTATATATGTTAGATATGTTGCAGTATATCCTAGATACAATATATGTTTGCAGAACCGAACAGTTCTCTTGTTGCACAGGGAGAATTGGATTCAGAAGGTAAAAATAACCCGGGAAGAAAAACAAAAATGCAAATAGTTCACATTCGTTTTCCAGTGTTCTTTCTTTGGGTGTAGCTGCTTCTGTCCATCATTTATCCATTGAAACTCAGTTAGGTCTCTTTGTCAAAGAAATCTACTTCCATCAGAATACATCCTCATACAATATTGTTGTCGAAGTGTATAATGATCTCCTGGTTCTGCTCATTTCACTTAGCATCAATTCATGTAAGTCTCTCCAGTCCTCTCTGTATTCATTCTGCTGGTCATTTCTTACAGAACAATAATATTCCATAACATTCATATACCACAATTTACCCAGCCATTCTCCAATTGATGGGCATCCATTCAATTTCTAGTTTCTAACCACTACAAACAGGGCTGCCACAAACATTTTGGCACATACAGGTCCCTTTCCCTTCTTTAGTGGTATAAGCCCAGTAGTAGCACTGCTGGATCAAAGGGTATGCATAGTTTGATAACTATGGAATTGGGCATAATTCCAGATTGCTCTCCAGAATGGTTGGATTTGTTCATAACTAAGTGGGATAGATCTTACACCTCACAGAACTTACATTTTATTGTGGGATATAATAAAGAGATATAATAATAAAGAATTACTCAGTTAGCAGTCCATTATAATAATCCCTGTCGAAGGTGATGAAGAACTGAATTCAAATGATAGCTATGTGAATACAAAGATATAGATAGAAGAGAGATTATTTTCTACCTTATCAACAAGATGTGCGGTTGCTAGCTAATTGAACATAGGAGATTTGGGGGAAGAGTAAGGTGAATGCCTCTGATTGCTAGCCTAGGTGCTGGAAACATAATGATGCTAGTCACAAAGATAGAGAAGTTTGGAGAAGAGATGGGTTGGAGGCAAGTATAATTTATTCTGCTTTGGGTGTGTGGAATTTGAGATGTCTGTAGAATACCCAGGTGGAAACACCAGAACTGAAGGTGCTGTAGGACTTACCAGTTTCTATCTAATTATTCTTTTCCCTACCTAGAACTCAGATTCTCCATATATAAAATGAAAGGGGTTAGACAGTGATTTCCAAAAATTTTTTCCCCAATAAAGAAACATTTATTTTTTTCTTCCATTTTTCTTCCAATTTTAAAGGGGAAAAACCCCTCATAACATAAAGTCAAGCAAAGTAAATTCTCATATTAGCCATGTTCAAAAACACATGTCATCCTGTATCTTGTGTCATTCACCTCAAGAACAACAGGAAGTGAATAACTATAGGTCATTATCAGTCCTCTGGAATCATGGTTTATCATTCATTGATCAGAGCTTTTAAGTCTTTCAAAATAATTTGCCTTTACAGTGTTAAAGTCTCATCTGAGCTTCAAATAAGCTAAGAAAACCCTAAATGGGTCTCTAAGAGTTGGGTGTGACTAAAATAACTGAACAACAACAATGATCCTTTGACCTTGTGTAAATTAGTTCTCAAAAAAATACTATTTGAGATAATAATGGCTGACATTTATGTAACTTTTTAAGTTAACAGAATGTTTTATTTTTCTCTTTGATAATGGGATTTTATCTCTCTGATATGATAACCTGCTGCCCCCTCCCCCTCCTTACCCTCCTCCACTCTCCCAGCAACTCACCAAGGAACAAAATTGGTCTTTATGCTATTTTGTCACTGAAACATAGTGGGGATAGGAACTCAATTACTCCAAGAGTATCCAAAGACTTCTGCAGTCAAAGGGAATTTGAGAATTGGAAACTAGCAAAATGGCTCAGGAGCAGGGCCCTTGAAGGATTTTTAGCAGTAGTGCCCTTCTTGCTTTTCCTCAGAGACAGAATTTGCCTAGTGCAAGACCCAGAGTCGCTTGGTCAGCATCTTTTTTTCTAGCAAGGGGGATGGATTTGTAAAGAAGGCAAAGGGTTGCATAGGAAGCAAACAAATGAGTTCATCTGTTTTTATTCATTGAGCAGACATTTAAGAGATTGTGGTATAGTGGACTGGCGCCTGGATTCCTGGTTCTTCCATTAACAATCCATGTGACTCTGAACATGTAATTTCACCTCTAAATCTCTTTTTTTTTTTTCCTGTTTGTAAAATAAGGACAATAATCCCTTGTTTTGCCTACCTTAGGAATTGCTATGAGACTCAAATGAGATTTTTATTATAAAAATGTTTTGTTCTTGTCAGCTATGATGTAAAGTTGTTATTTTCATTTCCTTTCATAACTGTATTCATGGTTATGACACTGAATGCAGAGCTTCCACTCTCCAAAGATCCATTCTTTCACCAAATCCTGCTTCTGGGTGTCCAGGTTCCCCAAATCATTTCCAGTGGAATATAGGTGTCTGCTGTGAACAGCTACTAGAAAGGGTTAGAGAGCTCTTGGCTTCAGGATTTGTGACAGTTTGATAAAGCTGGAAAAAGGGCACTATAGCAGTAAACCATCGGGAGTGCCCTCATTTCATATGTTTAAGAAGGAAATATATTCCTCCCAATGAAGGTAAAGCCCCAAAATGAATCATCATTGACATCCTCCTCACATGATCATTCCTGCCAGATGAAAGCAGTCAGGGAAGGATGGGGGGAGGGAGGAGGAGGAGGAGGAGCAACAGCAAGGGCTTCTCTGCCTCTCTGCCTCTCTGGCATTTGGGACCTGCTTATCAGAGCAGTGGCGCAGAGCCCTTCCCATGGAGCTGGGAACGAAGGGAGGGGCGGCTTACATAACCGCATCTGGGACAGCACTGGAGCCTGGCCCAGGGCTGGGGACAAAAGGGAGTTTTTAAAACAAGTAGCTTTTCTAAATATGCACCTTCCTTCTTCTCTCCTCCCTTATCCCCTTTTATAGTCAAGAAGAAGGAAGAGGACGAGGATGACATGAAAGAGCTGGAGAACTGGGCTGAATCTATGTAACTGATACAACTCTGCGGGCTTGTATAAAAACAGACTCTGGTCACCTGTTGCAGTTGGGTGTATGCGTGTGGTGTGGGGGAGGAAAACCATCTTTATCTCTTGGATCTTAACCCAAGGCAGTGGGCCTGCATCGCTGCATACTGGATAGCATGGTCTGCACCGATCGGGAGGGGTTTGGCTGGGGAGCAGCTGGGGGGAGGGGGAAGGGAGTTGCCTGCTGTTTATAATGTTGAATTTCTGTAAAATAAAATGTATTTGCAAAATCCAGCATTCAGCTTTTGGACTATGCTAACTCGTTGCTGGATCCTCAATTGGAATTTATTGTTCAGAATTGAAATGCTCTTCAAATGTAGTCTTTGTCATTTTAAGTCAGTTGAACTGTCCCATATGCCTTTGTAAGTCTTGTATGACATTTAAAAAGAAATCATAAGTTTCTTTCTTGTGGTCAGCTGTAATAATGCATTTGATTTTTGGTTCTCTGTAAGCTGTATTTATATCCATTGACTGTCTGACTGCCTTTGTATTTATCACTCCACTCCTATCCTTTCACTCCAGATCACCTTTTCTTTTTAAGTTTGTGAAACTGATTTGAAATGGACAAAGTCCTCTTGGAAGCAGGTGAGATTATTAGAATTAATTCCAGCTGTACATTTTTTAACATAGCTCTACAGAAGTGTTCATTGCTGTTTGTGATAACTGATTGATATAGCTCATTGGAACATGTGCATACATTTATATTCAGATGAAACTATGGTTTGCACTGTCTATTAAATATCTCGATTAATTTTCATATGTGGCCATTTTGTTCATTTGATAATTTACCACTAGATTGATGATAAAAATCCCCTTCAGCCTTTGAAACAGAAATGTGCCATGTCTGGAAGTGAGTCCGGAGCAGGTTTTCTGGTGCCCAGAGTTCCAGCATTGTGTTTCACCCTTGCTGAGCCCCTTTAGGCATGCTCTTCTTAAACTCCAGAATCCAGCACTCCTGCTTTTCTGGGTTTTTTTTTTGCCTTGCTTTTCTTTATCCTCAGCCAACAGGAAAACATGGCAGGACCTGCCTCCAGAAACCCACTGAGCCGGATGTATCAGGTATATTTAAAAAAAAAAAAAAAAAAAGGCTGCCCATGAGATGTATGTGGCAAGCGGTCCCCACCCCCAGCAACTTCTGCATGGGTCCTGACCTTGTCTCCTGGCATTAATTTGGCCCCAGCTCCCCCAGGTGGTTGGAAAACCAGATTTCTCTGAAAACCCAATCTTGCCACCATCAATTCTTCCAAAGGCTGAAGCTTTCTCAGCCTCCAGTTGCCACGTGTCTTCTTTGCTCCTGGCCTCGGCTCCCTAGGAGGCCTTTGAAGCAGAACTTGCCATTTTCCTATGGTCCACTTGGACTCAGCATCTGATGATAATCTCTCTCCTGAATGCCATTGTCCTTTGGGAGCAGCTGTAACCAGGGCCCACTGTCTTTTTTGGTCACCCAAACTTGAGGCATAACACAGAAATCCATTCCATTCTAAGGCTAGATGCTGAAGACGGCATAGGCCAGGTCTTACCTGAGAGAGATGTCCAAGCAAGTGCTGCATATGGAAGACTGGTCTTGGGGAGGGGCTGTGCAAGGGCCAGAGAAAGGGGGAGGTCATGTGGTGAAATGGGTGATGAAACCAGCCCTAAGCAGGAATCCTCTCCCATAGGTTCCCAACAAATGTGATTACTCTTTCATGCTGGAGGGTCCTAGAGCAATTCATTTCTAGAAACTTTGACCAATGGGAATCAACAGGTTTCTCAAGATTTCTTAGGCTCCTTTCAGCTCTAACATTCCATTACATATAAGCTCTTCTAATACCAATGATAAATAACTGCCACATATAAAGTGGCATTTTTATAGCTTTGTAACAGAGGGCTATATCCATATAATCTCATTTGATCCTCTCAATGATCCTAGGGGACAGGCAAAATGCTTGTTTTCATTTTGCAGTAAAGGAATCTGACTCAGAGGAGTCAAGCCACTTTTTCTGTAGTCACCCAGTTAGATCAGTAACTGTGCAGGAACCAGAACCCTGTCTTCATTTCACAAGTTCATCCTGCCTCCTAGGCAAGCCCAGGTAACAAATTGACCTCCAGCCCCTAGCTGAGGAGGAAATTTAGCCTTCTAGTTCTAGCCTTTGTAAGCTCCTGCAAAGTGAAGGACACTGTGAAGGGCAAAAACAATCTATGAAGGGTGCTATCCTAAACAAGCTATTGAAACACCCCAATAGATATTTTCATTGAAATAACATTGATTAGGGGCATGCTATGGAGAAAGCATTGGGAGGCAATGAAATGAGAGATGAGCCATCCCTTCACAGATGACCATTTTGCAGAAGTAGAGGGTGTGCACACAGATAACTCTAATACAGAGTAGAACAGGATGAGGGCTCCTGGAGAGGGAGAAGGAGGCCTTGGGGCAGCTCTGAAGAGAGTGACAGGGGCCAGCAGTTAAACTCTCAGGTAAGCCAGTTTTGATTCTCCTGGGAGCTGTTTGCACGACCTTGTGCTTCTTTTATTATCGTTTCCAAATGTAAAGTCATCCCCTTCTGTCTCTCTGGGCCTATACCAGTCACTATCTGCATGGCTTTATGCTTTCTTTGTAATCTTTTCCAAGTGTAAAAAATAGTCCTTTTAAGCCTCTTTGGTTCCATATTGGTGGCTGCTTGCATGACTT
The DNA here is from genome assembly GCF_016432865.1 of Antechinus flavipes. NCBI lineage: Eukaryota > Metazoa > Chordata > Mammalia > Dasyuromorphia > Dasyuridae > Antechinus > Antechinus flavipes. The sequence continues at coordinate 438,643,321 of NC_067399.1, forward strand.
GATGCTTCTGTTGTCCTTCCCATGTATAACGATTGCTCCTGTCTTGGCTTCTGTGTCTATGCTGGTGTCTTTTGTCTATTTTATGCAGTTTATGCACTGGTGCATTTTAATGGGCTCAGGGGATCTTGACCACATTTTTTCCAGCCCAGGTTTGTTCCTGTCTCCTTGAACACTTCTCAGGGCTCTCGTAACTGTGGTCTGGAGACGGGAAAGCGCGGAATGAGTTTGCCAGTCCCCGAACATGTCCTTCGCTCTCCCATCTCCACCTGTTGACATCCTGTGCATTCTTCGAGGCCTAGTTCAAATGTCACCTCTTCTGTAAAGTCGTCTCTGATATTCTCCCAGCTAGAAGTTAATCTCTCCATTTAATTCTCTAGCACTTTTATCCTCCTTTTATATATTTATCATTTGTATTATATTTATGTATATCTAGTAAACCTTACAAGATTTTGAGATCCATGAAGCAGTGAGCATATCTCTCCAAGCACAACTCACACATGTAATAGTAGGCTCATCATGTTTCATAAATGATGCAGTTCTTAGTTAATGACAGTTCATAACTGTAAAGTGCATTATGGTTAGAGTACTTGACATATATTATCTCATTTAACTCTCAATCTTGTGAGTTAGTGCAAGTGCTCTTAATCCATTTCATAAATAAGGAGATGGAGGCTCAGGGAGGTCCAGTAACTTTACAGGTATAAGGGGCTTGTACCTACCTGAACCTTAATCAACCGGCTGATGTTACAATGATTATAATGAAACATTTCTTGCTGGACAATCCAGGTCCAGGCTAATTTTAAGTAAAAGATATAAAAGAAAGAGAGTCACCATAATCCCAAGAATAAGAAGACCATTGGATTTAGCTGTTCCCACAGTGAGTTCCTGGAGCTGGACTTTTTTTTCCCCCTCTTATTTGTATTATACATGTACATTCATTTTTTACATATTTCCATATAAGTCAGGTTGAGAGAAAAAAATAATAACAAAAGAGAAAAAAATGAAAATAATGTGCCTTGATCCACATTCAGTTTCCATAGGTCTCTCTCAGGATACAAAAGGTGTTTTCTATCCAGACTTATTGGGATTGCCTTGGATCACAGAATTGCTGAGGAAAGAAACAAATCTATCATAGTTGATCATTGCATAATTTTGCTATTACTATGTACAATATTCTCCCGGTTCTGCTCACTTCCCTCAGCATCACTGTAAATCCAGTGTCCATGCTTTTCTAAAATCATCCTGTTCATCATTTTTTATAGAACAATAATATTCCGTTACATTCATATACCATAACTTATTTAGCCATTCCCCAATTGGATAAACATCCCCTTGATTTTCAATTCCCACCACCACAAAAAGAATTGTCATAAACATTTTTGCACAAGTGGGTCCTTTTTTCCCTCATGGAATTTTCTAATATATCTAGAACATGGGACCGCTATTTTGGTATCAATGACTAATATTCTTACAGTAGGGAGGAGGAACCCATGAGGCCATATATAAAAAAAGAGGCATTCATGGTAAGGAAATATTGCTTGCTGCCTGTTAAACATTAACTAGGGCCAGACTGAAAGGAATTGTTGTTTCCTCCTCCTCAGATTTTTTTTCTGCCACTTCAAGCTTTAGAGGATCTGGTATATGAAGGTTCTGAAAACAAGAATGTTCTTTAAATCAACCAGTTCTTAAACTCTTGATTGACCATTGTGAGGGAGTGGCTTACTGAAAGTTCATGGTTGCATTGTACATTCTTGGAATGCTGAAATCTAAAAGAAAGGACTCCTTTCCCTATGGTTATCCTGTTAAGTTTTCTCTGTGTACATTCCATGCAGAAAGGAAAAGGAACAGGGGGTTTCTCTTGTAAATAAAGAGTTACTTCTGTAAGACAGGAAAGGGCAGTGGAAAGAACATTGATCAGAGTCAGAAGGTGTCCAGATTTTTTGCCATAGAATACCTTGTGTGACCTTAGGTCATTAACCCCTCTGAGCCTCAATTTATTCATTTGTAAAATGAGATTTGGATCAAGAGTCCCCTGAGGTCCCTTCCAGCTCTATAAACATATAATATTATGATGCTTTGTCTAGGCTAGCTCCACTGACTGGAAATTGTACATTGCTTTACTTTGAGACTAAATGTGGACCTAGTATAGATTAGTTATTTTAACTTTCTAATCAGGATGTCAGCATTCTAGTACATGACACTGGGGTTCAAAATAAGTAGTCCAAGAAAAGGAGCTCTTGAGGTGTTGAGTTATGAGATGTGTCCTTAGCCTTGGACAACAGGTTTAAGACTTAGGGATGCGGTTGGCCTTCTCCTGCCCTTCCTAAATCTGAGGAAATCACAAGTGGTGCTCACCAAGACCCCAGAGCAGGGACTCTTCATCTGTTTGTCCCTAGCAGTGTGGTGAAGGTCCCCCTTGAAGAATGTTTTTAAATGAATAAAAATATATGGAGGATTACAAGGAAATCAGTCTATACTTAACATGCAACATTAAAAACCATTTATACAGTACCACAAGTTCATAGACCTCAGTGCAAGTACCCCTTATCTATAGTGCCACATAGACCTGTTAGCTTTTAGGCTCACCCTAATCAGAGATTGTGTGCCCGTCTTATCATTGTGATGGTTTTAATACTGTTCGGAGAACTTGTTAGTTTGAATGGCAAGCAGGCACAGATAGGAATGGGAACCATTGCAATTCTTTGACCTATTGAAGTGGTTTGTGGACCAAAAAGTTTTAAGACCATTGATGGAATATGTGCTAAACTACCAGAGGGGCCTGGTGTGCAGGATTTCAATTGAGAAAACATGGCTTCATTTCCCCGCCCTTGTAAGGGTTCTGTAATGGGCTGAGGCTTGAGTTGATGCACTGAGGTCCCAAGCACATGAGGCTAACTAGTAATTGGACCATACTCTATTAAAATATATGCTTGGAGAAAGAATGGCCCCCGCCCACTCTTTGTGCAAGTCTTGATGTAATGATCGCGTATTTAAAATCAGCCGGAGTCAGGAACTCAGGTTAAGGGGAAATCTTCAGTCTTTATTCAAGTGAAGAGGTGAAAAAAGATTGCAATAGCAATATGGGCAAGAAGGATTGCGATAGCAATATGGGCAGCTGCGACAGGAAGCCAGCTAGCAGAGCAAGTGAGGGCTGAGCTCTCCTCCCCTTCCTTTTTCACTCCCCTGCCTCCACCCACCAGAATCGTCATTTCCTATACAACACATCAGGACTTGCCCAAAGAGTGGGCGGGGGCCATTCTTTCTCCAAGCTTATATATTAATAGAGTATGGTCCAATTACTATTTAGCCTCATGTGCTTGGGACCTCAGTGCATCAACTCAAGCCTCAGCCCATTACAGGGTCCCAAGAGGAAACTCCCACAGTGCAATCAGGAAGTACAAAGGCCTTGAAGCCTGAGATCCCCGGATGTGGTTTTCTGTGAACAGTATGGACCACCTCGTGAGCGAAGGCTCTGGTCGCATTGAGGTCGCATCATCAACGCATCTCCTTCTCTGATTGGCTGTGCGTGTGACCTCATAGACCCTATATAAGCAGTGGGGACCAGGAAGTAGATGGAGTTCATTAGGAGTCAGCAGGAGGTCAGTAAGAGGGCAGCATGTGAACACATGGAATAAAGACCTTGAGCTTGCAAGCAGCTGTCCTCGGGTGCTCTCTGAATGTGAGAACCACCGCTCGCTGAGGGCGGTGGCCAGAGATCTCTGAAGATCTCTGATTGAGGCAAAATTGTATGAGACAGGGGCCAGAGATTTGTCTGAAGGCCTGGGAATTAGGCATGACTGGTAACCGGAGCATCTGAGTGGGAGGAGCTCCATGCCCTGTTGCTTGCCATGCCAGCTTAAACAAGTCACTTAACCTCTCCATAAAGGTATGAGAATCTTCTATTTAACGGGTACCATATATGATGTATATAAGGTATAATCTATAAAATGGGTACCATAAACATTTCACAAACCTTTTCTTTGGATCCAAAGATACAAACAGTGGATTTGAAAGCACTTTGTAAACAAAGCCCTCATGGAGTCCTAATAGGAATATCTTCGGAGCAGTCTGCAGAAAGATGCTAAGCTTTGAAGAAGTTGTTCTTTTGCCAGGGCGAGCTCCTATTCCTGGCCATACCTCCTGCTGGTGCTGGGAGGAGGTATCCTGAACCCTAGCCTTTGCATTAAACCTGGGTTTGAATCTCAGCCTCTGCTGCTTGTTTATAGTTTGTTTGTTTTGTTTTGCTGAGGCATTTGGGATTAAGTGGCTTGCCCAGGGTCACAGAGCCAGGAAATGCTAAGTGTCTGAGGTCAAATTTGAACTCAGGTCCTCTTGACTTCAGAGCTGGTGCTCTGTCCACTGCACCACCCAGCTGCCCTTTGTTTATTGTTAATCAGTCATTTTGGTTGTGTTTTTTGACTTTGTGACCCCATTTGGATTTTGTTAGCAAAAATACTGGAGTGGTTTGCTCTTTCCTTCTGCACTCATTTTACAGATAGGAAAACAGGATCACAAAGTTAGTAAGTTGTAAGGCTGGGTTTGAACTAGAGAAGGAGTCTTTCTGCCTCCCAAGTCCAGACCTCTCCTCTATACCACCTAGCTGCCACTTACTAACTGTTAACTTGGACAAATCATTTTGCTTTAGAGTATCTCAATTTCATCATCTGTTAAATGGAGACAATACTTGCATGAAGAAAAAACAACACCCTCTGAATCCGGTGAATTGATGAATGTAAAAGTACTTTGCTCTGAGCTGCAGAAGGAAAAGGCAAACCACTCCAGTATTTTTGCTAAGAAAACCCCAAATCAAGTCACAAAGTCAGACACACAACCAAAATGACTGATTTAACAATAAGAAATGCTTCTTGCAGTGTTGCTCTTGAAATAGAAACAGAGAGATTTCTGTCTTTTCATCAAAGTCCAAGTGAGTGCACATTTATGAGGTTATTATTAGTCAGTGGTTACATGGATCCATGAAAGAAATGGTGGCTTCATTTAACCTCATATAACTACTTCTTGTGATGTTGCCCTTGACTGGCTCTTGAAATTTGAGATTTGTGTGTGTCTTTGTAATCCAAGTCCAAGTAAGAATTGATCTGGAGAGCTGCAACCTGTTTAAGGAAGTAACTGTCCCTTTTTGCCTATCAGCTCTCTCTATGAGCCCTTGGACTTTAACCATCTGGAGAAGGTGGAGTCAGTATCAGCATTTAAGAAAGGCATACTCTTGAGTTGTTGGCTTCCCTAAATCATTTCTCAACCCTATACCCCATCACCAGCCACTCTGGGATGTGGACACTAGCTATCACAGAAATAACCTTGGAAGGTGGCCGTATGCAAATTTGAATTGCCAGAGCAGTGAGGAATCGATTTCGGTGATTAATTAATGGGTTACAGAAAATGTCATCATTTTCTTTTCCTCTTCCCCAACCATCTCCAGTAGAATGAGGCCAGTCTGGTCTTTTGTCTCTTAACCTTGCTCAATGGGCTGGAGCTCCTATATTAGGAATTAGGAGATATAGGTTTCAGCTCCCTTATAGTTGTGTGATAATGCCTGCCCTGCCTATCTCACAGAATTGTTGTAAGGATCAGATGAAAAGACAGAGTTGAGTGTTCTTGGAAAATTGTATAGTGCTACATTATTATTTCTATTGCTGATGAAATCACAGGTTTAGATCAAAACCAAAAATTACTTGTGAGTTAAAACACCTTAGGTGTGATGTCAGTTGTTGATGTCACTAGTTGATGTCTGATATCAGTGCCATTTGATGATGTCAACTTTTTGAGTGCAAAGATCAGTCTTGGTCTGGACTTGCTAAACTGATTTTTTTTTTTTGTTGTAAATTTTTTTTATTGATATTCTTTTTTAAAAAAAATATTGGCACATCCCAGTGACTTTCCCACTACCCAAGGGTTCTCTCTTGAATTAAAGACAAAAGCTTAGTGAAAAACCAAACTGCATTGCCCAGGTCCGACAATCGTTTCCCACCTATAATTCAAGTTCTTTTTTGCAGAACTGTGCAAGATACTACATCTTCCAACATCACTGCATCATTCTGAGATCTAGATCTCTTAATGTGATTTTCCTTCCCATTGTTGTGGTCATCATGTGAACTGTCCTTACTACTTTTGGCAGCAATTGATCCAAGTCTTACTAAGTGTCTCTAAACGGTTTATATTGTTTCTTAGAGTATAATAATAATTTGTTACATTCATAGAATGTACACGGTTGTACTGCTATTCACATTCATCCACTTTCCTTCCAGATTCTGCTACAGATATTCTTGTATATATGGGAACTTTCCCTCTTTGACTTTGGGTTATATTTTTAGTACATACTTGTGTCTATGGGTCAAAGAGTCTGTTCATTTTGGTGACTTTTCTAGGATAACTAGTTGTCACTTCCCAGAGAGGTGAAACCATTTCATAGTGCCATTAGCCATCATGGGATCACGGTTACCTCTTCAGGGCATGTTTGGGCTGCAACCCATGGAGGCTGAGTGCCTGTGTCACAGGGCACAGAGGAAGCAGCCTCTACTCATAGTCCTGCCCTATTACCCAGCTCCAGGGTCCTTGTAAATCTCCTAGAATAGCAAAGGTAAAATGGGATAAAAGCTCCATGCACACATAACATTAGTGTTCTTTTTCAGAAGGTCACAACCTATAATTGCACCGCAGTTTTTGTGTTGAAATAAGGCACCCACACCTGCAGTAATCAGCAGTTTTGGGAGAACAAAGCTTGGTTTTTGAGACAAAAATACACGTTTGGAAAATGCTTCATGCTGACTAAAAAGGCTCTAGAACTATTTGCTATTTTTCCCTATCCTTCAACTCAAAAATGAGAATTTAAGGAGGGGCTAAGAATATCTGTGCAGCAGCTGGTGGCAAGCAGACTGACGCCTCCTAAAAGATCAGTACATCCTAGGATGTATACACACACACACACACACACACACACACACTCTCGGTACTGGGTGACTTTATCCCTCAGAAACAGGTTTGTGTCTGTAATCTTCCTGAGAAGGCGCATTCATTGATGACAATAGCTCATCTAATTGTAGCATGTTTAGGTTTGCAAAGCACTTGATATTCATTATATCTCAAGACCAGCATATCCCACCGGGGGTCACTTTACTGATCTTTTAGTTTGAGGGAGAAGAAGGGGAATATGAGCCAGCAGACGTATTCGGTTACAGTTCCAGAAACTGAAGTCTAGCCAGGTGTCCTCATATCCCTCACTCTCCATATGACAAAAACCACAGACACAAACATGGCAGCCCCTCCCCAGCATCTCCTTCAACACACTTCCTGTGTCCCCCAAAACTTTCCCCTGCACAGCTGGGTTCCTGCTGTCACACCTGCTGGCCATGGGCAGCTGCTGACATCTCCTCAGGACTGTTGACAAAGAGAAGTGTGAACTTTAAATCTGCACAATTAGGGAAAAGAAAGCCAGCAAAAGGTGGTGTGATAGGCAAAAGACATTAAAAAGTGTTTTTGAGTGCTGGGGTTAAAAGGGCCATGAGTAGAGAAGGAGTGACCATGGCAGGCTGGAGAGACGCTATGCTGTGTCTGTTTACCCCAAGGGGGGAAGCCAGAACCACTGAAAAAGCCTTCTAAGCACTGGACTGAAAGACCTGTCTGGGTGGGCCAGGGCCAGTTGAAAGGTGGGGATACCTGGGCATGTTCAAAGGTTTAGAGGAGCCAAGGACAAAATGAAAATGAGAATAAAGAGGTGGGTTCAAGGACACAAATACGAGAGCTGCCCCTGAGCTGCTGAAGACCTATTTCATCAAAGGAAGAGAGAAGAAGAGGGGCTGGAAGAAATGGGAGTGGAGAGGGGCTCCCTCAGTGACATCACTGCTTCCATCTGCGAAAAAGATAATTGCTTAGAAAATTGTGAGAACAGGACAATAACAGTGCATAAGAAAGGACTTTGAATAAAGATTCTATGTACACATGGAAGGGATTTGAAAGCAGAAATTGCAATGACTAGTTTATATACCACATAGAACTTTACGAAATTTCCTTACAACACCAGAAGTATTCTTAGTTATATTTTACAAGAAGACATTGTTGATAAAGGAGATTTAAATTACTCATGGCAACCTAAGCTTGTACACAGGTCTTCTGATTCCATAGATAATGTTCTTTCCACGCCTTTGTGGGATTCTAGAATCTGACTTACCCATATTATTTGTATCCCACTATTATTATTCAGTTATAGTCATGTCCAATTTATTGCAATCCTTGGGTTTTCTTAGCAAAGATACTTCCTCCTCCAACTCATTTTACAATGAAAAATATGAGGCAAAACAGGGTTAGGTTCCTTGCCTAAATGCACACAGCTCATAAGTATCTAAGGCCAGATTTGAACTCAGGAAGAGGCAGCTTTCTGACTCCAGGCCTGGCACTCTGTCCACTTTTATCTACTTAGCTGTCCCATTGTTCTGCTAACTAAAATTTTAAAAATTGTCCATAGGCCAGACTTAGAATTCATAGTATCAGCCTAATACACAATCTATGCACAAAAAGCCCAGCAATATTTAAATTGGGTAGTTTCAGGCTTGCTTATGGAAGGGATTTTAAATTCAGTCACTGAACTGATGGCTGCAGTTGGAATGAAGCTTCCTTGTGGGAAAAACTTCAAGATGAGTGAAAGGTCCTCAGGAAACTGGAAATGGGACCCATCTTTTACTTATCCTCGGCACCCAACCAGAAAAGTGGATTTGGATGGTCCTGAGTATGCCTGCCTAGAACTCGTCAGGACAAGAGGGCAGGTTAAAGCTAACAGAAGAGGTGATTTTTCACTTTGGTCCTGTTGTTCCGAGGATGCTAAGTGGGATCTAGTGTTCATATCTTTCTGGGCTGATCCAGATTCCAAGAGCCTTGCAGGAAGGAGAAGGAAGAAGGGAATAATATTTATTATCTTCTAAGTGTCAGGTATTGAATGAAGCATTTGGTTTCATTTGATCCTCACAACCACCCTGTGAAGGAGTGCTCTTTTAGTCATTGTCCTTCCTACCTTACTTCTGTCCTCTCACCGAGTGTTATCCAGGCATTTGGGGGTGTCTCTTCAGTTTACATCCCTAACCTTGCAATCCTTCAAATATATGGAGTCCATTTGAATGACTGCTAGGTCTCCCAAACTCCAAAATTCATTTCACTCACAAATCAGCTTTTGCTTTCCTCATTCTCATAGTGACATCAGCATCTAATTTCCCTTATTTGAAACCTTAGAGGTCTCTTTGACTCTTTCTCATCCCATCTAATCAACTATCAAGTCATTGACTGGATCTCAGTATCTTATATCTACATTTTTTATTCCCAATCATTCTGATAAAGGTGGTCCCCATTCTCACTGGATTTTTGCAATTGCTTCTAATAGAGCCACCAATCACCACTTCTTTCAACTTGTATTTTATTCCATTGCCAGACCCATTTTGCTTTACATATAGATCTGATTATATTATTCCTTTGCTCAAAGCCCTTTCATGACCTTCTATACGAATTAAAATTTAAGCTCTACAGCCATGCATTCACACATACAATCTGACTGTTGTCTTCTAGGCAGGAACTCATATTTGTCCATCCCATTGTGATAATATTTATGACACATTCAAGTTTACAAATCATTTCTGACCATTATCTCATGAACCTGAAGATAACCTTGGGATGCTTTCCCTGCTTGGCTCTGCCTTCTGGAAGCCCTGATTATTTTCAAGACTTAGCTCAAATGCCACCTTTAGTATCTATTTACTTATCCTTCAATAGGAGGCAAACTCCATAAGATCGAGGCAGGCACAAATGGAATTGAATTTAATTCTGCCTTTTACATAACTCCCAGAGGAGTTCTTGCCAGTTCCCTCCTGGGTAGGATCCCATCTGTTATATGCTGAAGGATCCTCCCATACTTGCCTGTAGGGACTTCTGGAATCCCCTAATATAGTCAAGACTTGGTATAGATAGCAGGGAGACATTATAGACAAGTTTTTATCCCAAGAACTCTGGTACACCAAAATGTCAGGATTTGTGGAGTTCTAGTCTTAGCTCTAGCACAACTTCTCTTGCCTCAGTTTCCCCATTTATGAAATTAGGATAATAATTTTGAGCTGTAAGGGATCGTGGAGATCACTGAGCCCAACCCACTCACTTTACAGTTGAGGAATCCAAGATGCAGAGAAGTAACATAACTTTTCCAGGACTATATAGCTAGTAAGTGTCTGAGTCAGGATTTGAACCCAAATCCCTTGATTCCAGATTGGTGCTCTATCCATTACCCCGATGTGATTGGACTAGATTTATGATTGTCTTTCCAACTCTGGTGTTCTAATTCATAGACACTTATTTTGTGTCTCCAGTCAAATTGAATATTAAATGGCAAAATTAGAATTTCAGAGCCAGGAGGGGATCAGGAGCCACATCCTCAGTATATTAAGGAGGAAACAGGCCCACAGAAAGAAAGAACTTTCCCAAAGGTCAGGGATTAAGTTAGTGGCAAATAGAATTCAAACCCAGTCTTCCTCTCCCCCAGACCAATATGCAAGGTTGCTTCTCCAGCCCTTGCTTTATCAGAAGAGGAAAGATATTATCTCTGGAAGAAGCAAATGTTCTTCTAATCCCTCCTACCTTCGGGGGCAAGCAGGTGAGTCCATGCTTCCAACATTTGAGCTAGAGGTTGGGGTAAATGTAATCTGCTTCTCTCCTTTATGTGCTCAGCACTAGTGGTTCTGGGTCCCTGAGATCCAACATTTTTTGGGGAGGGAAGCAATTGGGACTAGTAACTTGCCTACAGTCATACAGGTAATATGTGTCTAAAGTCATATTTGAACTCAGATCTCCCTGATTTTAGGGTCAGTGCTCTATCCATTGGGCCATCTAGCACCCTCCAGAGAGCTAATATCTCTAGATTCTGTAAGGTCCAATAACTGCCTCCAACATCAAATGTAAACTCCTTTGGCATTTAAAATTCTTCATGACTCATTGCTTTCCTACCTTTCTAGCCTTTTCACACTTTACTGCACTCAATTTCCTCTATAATCCAGCTATACTAGCCTCCTTGCAGTTTCTCAGAAACAACACTATGTGCATTAACTCTGGCTGTCCCTTCTGCTCAGGATGGCCCATTATTTCCCTAGCTTCATTCACAATTCATCTCAAAGTGCACCTTCTACAGGAGGTGTTTTCTGGTTTCTTCACCAGCAGCAACTGAATTCTTTTCAGATTGCCTTTCCTCCCTCCCTTCCCTCTGTTCTACTATCTGTCTTTCTTTTTTTCCTCCCTTCTGCCTATTTCTGTCTTTAGGTTTCTTTCCCTCCCCACCAAATATCCATCCATCCATCCATCCATCTATGGAGCAGTTACGGGCTTCAATGGGTAGAATATCAGGTCTGGCATCAAGAAGACTCATGATTTCAAAATCTGGCCTTAGACACTTAACAAGCTGTGTGATTCTATTCATTAATCCTATTTGCCTCAATTTCTTTATCTGTAAAATGAGCTGGAGAAGAAAATGTCAAATGACTCCAGTGTCTTTGCCAAAAAAGTCCCAAATGGAATCACAGAGATCTGGACGTTGCTGAAACAACCAAACAATAACAAATATTTATTTACATGTATCTTCCTTAAGAATGTGAACAGAAATTGTCTTTTGCCTTTTTATCCCCAGGGCCTGGAATATAATAAGTATTTAATAATTTTTTTGACTAACACCAGATCTTAATGGTTAGAGACAGAGTAATAACAGGTGAATTTATCCTTGTTACCAAGAGTATTCAGTCTCAAGGATTCTGAGACCCTTTGGAACAAAAGCATAGATATCTCCTAGCGAGAAGGGACTTTAGAAGGCACCTAGTCATCCTTATCCCCTTTACCTGAAGTAGGAATTGCTTCCAGTTAATTAAAAAAAAAAAAAAAGCCTGGAATTCTACTCTGTACTTCCTTTGCTTTGAGGCCTGCAGATGGCACTGCCTCCTAGAGATTAAGCTCAATCCAAAGGGTTGGGAATCTAAAAACAGCCATATTGAGCTCGCTCGCAGGATAACAGTTAGCCAGCCCCAGAAGCTTCCACTGCATTGACCAGTCGAGGGAGGAATCTGCCAACCTTTGTTGCCTCGGATTCCTGGCTTTCGAACAATTGCTGTGTCTGGATTTTTACTCCTTCCTTTATCTAATGGAATAAATTCTGCATGTAATATATTCTGCATATAATAGATACTATATTGTGATATAGTGGAATAAACTCTCTGGAAATGAGAAAGTAGACTTACTGCCATCATGCCAGTATGGGCTCTTGTTACCAATTCCTCATTATTGTCAGGTCTTCTGGGTTCCACACTCTCCTTCCTAACCATAAGTCACACTGCTGCTAGTTTAATCTTTCTTATGTAACCTAGAATTCCTCTGTTCAAAAATATTCCATGGCTTCCTATTTGCCTACCCAATAAAGTTAAAAATAAAAATTCTGCCTGACATTCAGTGAATTTATAAGGGCCATGAAGGAGGGTTGCTTAAGATTGGCAGATATGGATGGATAATTATCTCTACTTTCAGTTGATCAGTGAGGTCACTAGTCAGTCAATCAATGGCAAGCATTTATTAATTGACTATAAAGGGTCAGGCCCTATACTCATTCCTGCAGAAACAAAGATTAAAAAGGGAATATCTTTCCTTTGAAGAGTTTACAGTTTATTAGAGAAAATATGCACAAAGTACATGTCAGATATATACAAAAGAAATTCAAAAAAATTTTTGAGAGTGGGCTGAGTAAGGTGCTAGAAGCTAAAAGAATCCAGAAAGGTTGACGGTGGTATCTCAGCTGAGCTGTGAAGGAAACGGGGGATTCTAAGAAACAGGGAAAAGGAAATGCATTTCAGATGTCGGGGGTGGGGTAGGTTACAACCAGGGCAAAGGCACAGAGATGAGAACTGGTGGGCTTTGAGTGGAAAAAAAAATAGTCAGACCTTGTTGGAGCATTCATCCCATACCTCTGTTTGACACTGTGAGCCTTTATGGGGCAGGAACAGTGTCTTCTTTAACTGTATCCTAGAATCTGGTACATGGTACTGAATATAATAGCAACAACTTAGTAAATGTTCGTGGAACCTCTAAAGGAAGCTATCTCTGGCAAGCTTGCCCCTTCTTGTACAAGAAATGGAACTGGAGATCAGACAGCACCTCAGCCTCTGGTTTCTTAAGGATCACTCTTTTCATAACCTGTCCCTTGGCATGCTAGTCTCAGATCATAGTTTTGAGCCATGACAGAGGCTGAATGGCCGAGGCTGGAATGTATGGCATAGCATCTGTCAACAGGCATTTATTAATCACTTATTCTATGTGCTAGATAATACAGTTAAGTGCTGGGGATACCCAAAAAAACAAAACATGATCCCTGCCCTCAAGCATCATAAATTCAGCAGAGCTAGAAGGCTTCTTTAGAGACCATTAAGTCCAAATTCCTCATTTTACAGATTGAGAAACTGAGTTACAGGGAAATTAGGAGATTTGCCCATGGTCTCAGCCCATAAATGTTTGAGGCAGGATTATAATTCAGCACTTCCTACCTTTCAGTCCAGCACTCTAGCAACTATGCTACCAAGATGTGGACTATCTGTATTGAATAATAGATTATTACTGAAAAATGATGTCACAAAAATAATGAAGTCAGAGAGAGGAGCAGGTTAGGTGTGAAATCTGGGTGATTTCCTGCTAACCAGTTGGTGATGCATGTTTGGAATTCAGAAGAGAGATCAGTACTAGACAAACGTATCTGTTATCATTTGAGTAGGGATTATATTGAAGCCACAAGAGCTTATCAAGGGAGTGTGTAAATAGAAGAGAAAAATATCAGGGGAAGAACCTTGGAAAGGAATCCCCATAAATAGGAATAAGGAGGAAGATGAGAAGACAGTGAAAGAAATGGAGGAACAAGTAGAAAGAGAAGAAAAGAATCAAGAGTGCACATTCTTCTTGAGCCAAAGAAAGGCAAAATATCCAGAAAAGGGAGAGCAGTTGGCTCTGGGAATTCTGCTGTTTTCAATGCAACAGAGATAAAGGAAATAAAGCCTGGAGAAAAAAGGATTTATTTACCATTACTTCTCCTCACTTAAAGAACAAATGTATGAAAGAAAGAATGGAAAGAAAGAAAAGAAAAGAAGGAAGGAAAGAGGGAAGAAAGAAAGAAAGAAAGAAGGGAGGGAGGGAAGGAGGAAAGGAAGAGAAAAAAAAACTCTTATGACAAATTTGCACAGTCAGTCATAGCAGATTCCAACACTGACCATTTCCAAAAGTGTATATTTCATTCTACATCTTGAATCTATCTCCTCAATTAGGAGCTGGATGGCAGGTTTCATCTTGGGACTTGCTGAATTTAGGATTTTTCATCGCATTAATTAGTCTTTCAAAACTACTTTTCTTTATAATGTTGTAGTATAAATTGTGTGATAAATGATCAAGTAGATCCCTAGTTTATTCTAACTAGTATTAATGAGTTAGATATGATTCCATAGAGGTAGTGATTATAAATTTTACATATTAGGCCACAGAGCTGTGAATTGCAGTGTTAGTTTACTTGCTTAATGATAGGAAGATAACTAGAGGACCTCCTCTCTTGCTTTCTGCTGAGTAGAGGGCTAAGCCCAATGTGACAAAAATGACAATAATATGGAAAGTCCCCCAGTTATTTTTATTTTTATTTTATTTATTATAGTTTTTTATTTACAAGATATATGTATGGGTAATTTTTCAACATTGACCCTTGCAAACACTTCTGATCCAACTTTTCCCCTCTTTCCCCCCACTTCCTCCCCTAGATGGCAGGTAGTCCCATACATGTTAAATATGTTAAAGTATATCTTAAATACAATATATGTATACATATTTATACAATTATCTTGTTGTACAAGAAAAATCTGATTTAGAAAGGTAAAAATAACCTGGGAAGAAAAACAAAAATGCGAGCAAACAACAACAGAAAGAGTGTAAATGCTATGTTGTGTTCTGCACTCATTTCCCAGAGTTCTTTCGCTGGATGTAGTTGGTTTTGTTCATTACTGGTCAATTGGAAGTGATTTGCCGTAGAGAGCTACTTCCATCAGAATTGATCATCATATAGTATTGTTGTTGAAGTGTATAATGATCTCCTGGTCCTGCTCATTTCACTCAGCATCAATTCATGTAAGTCTCTCCAGGCTTTTCTGAAATCATCCCGCTGGTCATTTCTTACAGAACAATAATATTCCATAACATTCATATACCACAATTTATTCAGCCATTCTCCAGTTGATGGAGATCCACTCAGTTTCCAGTTTCTGGCCACAACGGCTGCCACAAACATTTTTGCATGTACAGGTCCTTCCCCAGCTATTTTTATTATTCCTTCATCTCTCAACATCTCTCTATTTCCCAACATATGGAGAGGGCCATGATCACTTGCCCAACAAGTGACCCTGGAGGAAGGGAATATCTCAGATTGTGGGGAAGATCTGAAGTCCACTTTATTAGAAGAAGCCATGGACCTTTTAATAAAGTACTATTGTCTCAGAACTCTGCCTCACTTCCTGCCCCACAATTATTCTCTGCCTTTGCTCACTTCACTCTGCATCAGTTCTCAAAGGTCTTCCTGCTTTTCTCTGAAACTTTCCTTTTCATCTTTTCTTTTGGTGTAATAATATTCCATTATATTAATATACCATGTTTTATTCAGCCATTCCCCATTTGATTGGTGCCTCCTTAGTTTCTGGAATTTTTTTTGTTTTGTTTTGTTTGTTTTTGTTTTTGTTTTTGGTATTGCAAATGGAATGCTACAAATGATTTTGTGCAGGAATCCTTTCCCCTCTTTCTTTGATCCTGTTAGGATATAGGCCTTGATGGATATGCATCCTCAATTTAGTTTAGTGACTTTGGGGGCACAGTGCCAAATTGTTCTCCAGAATAACTGGACTAATTGATAACTTCACAAAAAATTTTGGTTAGTACTTTAACAATTGTTATTTTTCTTTTTTGACATCTTTGCCAATATGATGGATATAATTTATAACCTCAGAGTTAATTGTATTTACTTTGCATTTTTCTGCTTATTAGTGATGTGGAGCTTTTTTTTTTTAATATGATTATAATAGGTTGGATTTCTCCCTTGAAAACGTTTTCTATTCTTTTATCATTTTTCTGTTGGATAATAACTCTTATTCTTATAAATTTGAGTCATAGCTTTACATATGAGACCTTTATCAGAGAAAATTTCTGCAGTTTCCTCTCCCCCCAGTTATTTGTTTCCCTTTTAGTTTTAACCACATTGGTTTTATTTGTGTGCAAAACCTTTTCAATTTTACAAAATTGAAATTGTCCATTTTATTTTCTTTTATTCTCTCTCTCTTGTTTGCTCATTAATATCCACAGATTCAAAAGGTAATTTTCTTTCTTCTCCTCTAATTTGTTTATGATATCACCTTTTGTGTCTAAATATCATCTTCATTTCTGAATATATTCTTCTGCTAAAAAAGGGTTATCGAAGATTGAAGAAAAAAGAAAAAAGTCATTCAGTAAAACCAGTAAAGATATAAACTACGCCTGACAAGTTGCAATATTCAATACCCCTAATGGTATGGATGGTGCTAAGGATAAGAAGGCTTTCTTGATTAAGACATCACTGGATAGTTTAGAGCAATTTCAATAGAATCTGGAGGCCAGATTTCATGGAATTGAGGAGCTAGATTATGAGCAGTAAGGATATAGAATCATCAAGAATTAAATTTTTAGGAAGAGAATAAGAAATGGTACAGACATTTTGTTTCTCTCTAGTGTATTTGTATAACATTGTGTATTATAATTATGCCTTTTGTCTTATTCCCTTACTAGACTGTGAACTTCATGTGAACGGGAGTATATCTGATCAGCTTTTTGATTCAAAAATCCCATTGGTCATTCAGTCATTTCAGTCATGTCTGATGCTTCATGACTTAATTTGGAGTTTTCTTGAAAAAAATATTGGAGCTTTTTGCCATTTCCTTCTCTAGGTCATTTTTATAGATGAGGAAACTGGCAAATAGAGTTAAGTGACTTGGCTAAGGTCACACAGGGCAGACAAATACAGGAAGATGAGCCTTCCCGACTCCAAGCCCAGAGCTCAGCCCACTCCACCACCAGAATTTCCACTAATAGGCATCCTTCCAAAGAGATTACTCTGATTGCCTTTCAGGATGCCTCCTAGCAGGCTTAAATCTCCCCTAACTTTATAAAACCCTAATTTGACCCTACCATCCTCCAAAGTCCTTATCCTATATCTTTTCTCCCTTTCACTGCCAAACACCTGCATCTCGGCAACATCTCTTGCCTACTCCCTTGCATATGTCTACATGGCTGTCAGCTGTGTGAGGGCTCCCAT
This sequence comes from Antechinus flavipes, assembly GCF_016432865.1. Classification (NCBI taxonomy): domain Eukaryota; kingdom Metazoa; phylum Chordata; class Mammalia; order Dasyuromorphia; family Dasyuridae; genus Antechinus; species Antechinus flavipes. The sequence continues at coordinate 438,660,695 of NC_067399.1, forward strand.
CACCTTTCACCTGAACTGCTATGATACTCTCGTTGGTTGCCCAAATTTCTGTCTTTGCCCTCTACACCTGGTTCTCTACAGCTGTAAAAATAATCTCTCTAAACCACAGTGTCCAGCCCTATCACTTCTCTGATAGAATGAGATAGAAACTCCCAAGCCTGGAGTATAAGGCCTTCCACAGTCTGGTTCCAACATACCTTTCTGGCCTTATCTCATATTACTCTCCTTCCCCCACTCTATTTCCCTTTTAAATTGTTCTAACAGATGTTCCCTAGACCTGGTATTCCACCTTTATAAAGGAGGCAAAAGAGTAGAGAAAGATCATTGGGATCAGAGGATCTCATGAAGATCTAAATCTTGTTTTTAATACTAATTGTGGAATTTGGGGCAAACCACTGGGCCTTAATTTCCTCATCTGTAAGAGGAAGGGATTGGATTAGGTGGCCTTGATAATCCTTGCCAGCTTTAAATTTGCTATCCTATGGATCTGCTAACTTTTCTACATGACAGCTTTCAAATACTCAAGGGACAAAGTTTAGATTTCCCTCTTTCCCTCACCTAGTTAGTCCCATGTTCGTGTCTGGCCCTTTTCCAGAATACTACAGAATACACAGCACTGAGTGCTGTGGCTGCAAGACCTATTTAATTTTTCCTTGGTTTTCTAATAACTCCATGGGGTAGACAATATTTATCTAGGCCCCATAACCAAGTTGTTTTGGCCCTGCACCAGATAATGCCCATCTTGGTGAAGATTATACCCCTCCAGTGGGTGGTAGACCCCAAGCTCCTACTCCATCCTCAGTTGTTTCCAAGTCCCTCTCATCTCTTGATCTTTCTAGTCACTTCCCTTCTATATTTGGACCTTATCGATTCCTCTTTCTTTTCCTACCCCCCCAATCCTTCCTCTTTCAAACTCGAAGCTGCCTATAGGAGTATAGGTATATGGGCATGTCCAATGAGGGTTGGAACTTGCATTAACCTTGAAGGAGAAAAAACTGAGGTATGGAATGAGGAAAGGCTAGAAAGGCAAGAAATAGACATTATTAACAATTAACAATAAACAATATTAACTATGAGCCAGGCACTGTACTAAATACTGGAAATACAACACAAACAAGAAGAAAAGAGTTCCTGCCTTTGAAGAGCTTACATTCTAATGGGAGAAGATAAGACATAAAAGGGAGCAGAAAATCAAGGGAATTGGAAGGAGCAGAAAATGACCACTTACCTAAAGGTGAAGATACAGAGGGAATTATGTGGAATCATAGGAACTACAAAAGTTCTTAGAACATTTTGTCTACACTCTACATTTTATAGAGAATGGGTTTGATCAATGTCACACAGGAAGTAACGGGAAAAGCCAAGATTCTAACTCAAGCCCTCTGACTCTGAATCCAAAATTCTTTCTATTATACCATTCTGCCTTTCTTGCTTAAACCCGGGGCTATTTACACTGCCCACTGCCACCTATTTTCCTCTGTATCATGAATGGTACCTTCTTCATCCAAGATTTCCAAGGGGAGCAATGGAGCAGTGACTGCCCCATCCCACATGAATCTTTAGCTTCTTACCCAAGGAAAAGAATTAGAGCAGTCTGATGAGAGTGCAAACTTGTTAGTGAGTTCCCACACCAAAAAAACTAGAAGATGAAGTAAAATGGGAAATATATCAGTTGGCAGCTTGTGATAAGAAGTTTGTCTTTAAGATGCCCTTGTATCTTTTTTTAATCCAGATGGTGTAATGCCATAGTAGAATTCTGGGAATACTGATGACAATCTTGGAGGAAAATTGAATTTAATGAGTTTTTATTAGGAACATACTCTGTATCAGGCACAGTGCTATCTGATTCTTTGCTGTTCAGTCATGTCCAACTCTTCATGACCCCATTTGGGTTTTCTTGGCAAAGATACTGGAGTGATTTATCAGCTCATTTTATAGATGAGGAACTGAGGCAGACAGGATTAAGTGACTTGCTCAGAATCACACAGCTAGTAAATGTTTGAAACTAGATTTGAACTCTAGTCTTCCTGAATTCTGATCTGGCACTCTTTCTATGGACACTCCCTAGATGCCCCATGCTAACTGTTAGGCAAATAATATACGAGCAAGGTACTCCCTTATCTCCAAGAGTTTACATTCTTTTAGAAAGAAATATGTACACAGATATATAAATACAGAATATATGCAAAACAAGCATAATATAGTTTAGTGAAGGAAGCATGAACAACTGAGAAAGCATCTTATAGGAAGTGACTTTTGAGTTAAGGCTTGAAAGGGGCTATTCCAAAAGGTGATGAAGTGAGAGAGCATCCAGGTAGTGTGGACAAATGCATAGACTTGGAAGACATTTTTTATTTTTATGTGTGGGAAACATATGTATGACTGCTCATGTATAATATAATCTGTATTAAACTGTTTGTCTTCTCAGTGAAAGGGGAGGGGAAGAGAGAGAACTTGAAACTTACAATTTTAAAAATGAATATTAAAAATTGTTTGTACATGAAATTTGGATTATTTTTAAGGAGAAAGGTTTATTTTCTTATCTCTTCTTAGAGTCAGGATTCATCATTGTAATCAAAGAGGATTTGGCTTTATGTTGTGGGTTTCACTTATATTTTTGTAATCATTGGGTATATTATTTTTTATTAAAGCTTTTATTATTTATTTATTTTTATTTATCATTTTTACTAAAGCTTTATTTTTCTTTTTATTAAAGTTTTTTTTATTTTTCAAAACATATGGACAAAACTTCAACATTAGCCCTCGCAAAATCCTGCATTCCAATTTCCCCCCCCGCCCTCATGCTCTCCCCTAGATGGCATGTAGACCAACTATCGATCATCTAAAACTTCTAATGGTTTTCTGACTTCCTTATGTTCATTAGCTTTTATAGTGCAATGATATCCCCTTATATTCACATACCACATGGCAATAGGGTTAAAGGGTACTACTAACAAGGTAGTGATTTTCATGAGCAATTCTAAATTGTTTGCCAGAATAGTTGAATCATGAACAAATCCACTACCAACAATTCATTAAGTCTTAAGTAACATTTAAAATATCATTTAGGGATAGAGTACAAGGCCTAGAGTTAAAAAGGCCAGAGTTCAAATTTGACCTCAGACACTTACTGGCTATGTGATCATGGGCAAGTCATTTAACCCTGTTTACCTTAGTTTCCTCATCTGTAAAATTAACAAAGAAGTTAATGGCAAGCTAATCTAGTATCTTTAACAAGAAAACCCCAAATGGGGTCATGAAAAGTCAGAAATGATTGAGCAACAACAACATTTTAAATACAAGAAGCAAGAATGTTTTATTTGCCAAAAGGATAAATTCAGTGGAATAGGTACAGAAAATGGAGATTTCTAACTATATTTGGGACATGATACAAAGGCTGTTGCAGCATTGCGTTCCTTGTGAGAGACTAATACTTAGAGCTTTCATTATCCCAAAGTGTTGGTTTTATCATCTGAAATTGGCTATTAGTAAGAAATATTGCTCCTGACTAATAACTAAGATAACAAGTTTAAGTAGAATTGTCCATGACTTATTAACAAATCCTTTCTCTCTCTTGGCCTCAGGATGTGGATCTGAGATGTGGATGTTTTTTAATTTTCCCTTGAAAAATTGTATTCATGAATCATAAAACAGAATATTAGAATTGGAACCTTAGAGATCAAACCAACTCATTCATTTTAAAGAGGAAATTGAGAACTAGAGATGTGGAAGTGACCTGCAAGAGATTGCATGGCCAATCAGGAGCAGATCAGGGAGGGATTTGAACTTTACTCTTCTGGAGCCCAACCCCCAGCGACTCTCACACCCCCTCCTCTGACTGCAAAAGTAGAAAGTCCCATTTGGCAATAAATTCACTTTTATGAAAGCTGCCTTGAGTTAAGTGGTCTTGTATCTCACTTTTAGGAGAGTAATAGCCCAGAGCTGCCAGGGAAACCTCATCTTTCTAAGAAAGCTGGGTACCTGCTTCCATCAGGCAAGTCCAGACCAAGCCATAGCTATACCACAAAAATTCATTGACCATGTAGAAAGCCTTATAAATGGAACTTGGTGTTCTGTGTGTGAAACAGGAAAGAGGAAAACGGGAGAGAGATTATGCCCACCTAACTTTAGGAATATAGCAGGTTGTTAAGCGCAGTTCAGATGAAAACCTTTTTTTTTTTTTTTTAAATAAACTTGTGTTTTTCATTTTTTCAAGAACATGCATGGACTTTCCCAGTGGACATACTTGGATTGGTCATAGGAAGTGAGGCAATCAGGAAAAAAATGGTCTGGATGAAGTGGGATGCTTTATCATCATCATCATCATCCATTTACTAAGCACCTTCTGTGTACTAGGCACTGTGCTAAGCACTGGCGATACAAAGACAGGCAAAATATAGCCTCTGGCCTCAAGGTGCTCACAGTCTTATAGGGGAGACAATATACCAATAACTATATACACACATTATATATATTTATATACATACATTATAGGACATATGTATACATATAATGTATGTATAAAGTTATTAGCATAGTTTTGCATATATATGTGTGTGTGTGCAGTTTGAAGGATGGAAGGACATAGGAAGGTCCAGAGTAGAATAAAGCTGGACAAATAGTCATAGGTTGGTCTCTCAATGTAGGAAAAAGGCCCTGGATTTGAGTATATAACGTGATAGTGAGGTAAGTGGTATTCAAAGAGATGACTGACAATGTGAACAAGGATGGATTGAGGAGAAACAAGGCAGAGAAGATTCAACAGGATGTGAGACCTAAGGGGAAGAGGAACAAGGGAGAGGGAGCGTTCAATCCTGGTTGCCTGATCATAGCCAGCAAGAGCTGGTTTCAGTTACCTTCCACATGTTGTAATCCCTTTCAGATCCTCCCTAATGAGTAGTCTTTCAACCTCTACTAAAACACCTCTAGTTTGGGGAAAATCACTATTAATACAACTCTTTAAGCAATTCTGACTGTTATGCTTTGTTTACATGGCACTGAAATCTTTCTTACAGTAATTTCCCCCTACACATCAGTCCTGCTTTCTGGGGTCAACTGGCCTGAATTTAATCCTGCTTTTTCGCATGGCACCTTTCAGACATTCTATAACAGTGATGTTCTCTTTAATCTTCTTTTCCTCAAGCTAAGCAGTCATCTGCCTTTTTTGGGGAGGGGGGTCTCAATGCTAGATTGCTTCTCGTTCTTTTCCTAACTCCCCTTGAATCTGGATCCAGAGTCAGAGAACCAGCATTCAATACCTTCACTGACATTATCTGTGTGACCTTGAGATGGTCATTAAATGCACTGGGACTGAGTTTCTTCATCTGTACAGGATTGGACCAAGTGATCTCTGAACTTGCATCTGGCTCTGGACCTGTAGCCTTACAATCCTTCCCCTTATAATCTTTCTGACCCTAAGAATGTGGTGGTGTCTGTAATAAGAGTGGGCCCCAAATATGTAGTGAGGGCTGTCTGTATATAATTAGGCAGGAGGAAAAATAGACATCTTTAGCCTCTTATTTCCCCACCCTTCTCCAAAGAAGATTTTAATTCCTTCCAGGAAGGGAAGACAGAAGTTGGAACCAGAAGCTACCATTCTGTTCTCTTCAGAGAGAAGGAATACTGGACTAGAATTATATCTGCTCCCTTAAATGTTGTTCATCTAAGAGATATGATTCATATTTATCTAGCTCCTGATCACTTTATCATCATTATTATGGGAAAGGAGAAATTCAAGTTCTACATCCAAGGCTGACCCCTTTCCCCACAATATCAATTCCACAATGAATACACATAAAAAACAATAAAGAAACTCCTTTTTATCCAATAGAACAACAGAAATTAGAGAAAGTATACTTAGGAGAATATATGCCTGACAAAGTAGAGTAAAAGAGCTTTTCTTCCATTGGGAGTGAGATAATAAAGCTCAGCCAAGAGAAAGTCCTAGATCTAAACTAAGGGGAAATTCCCCATGGTCTCTATTGTAGCAAGCTGGGAATGGGGACATTTTTGGAGACTTCTGACTTCTGACTTCCTAAAGTCTTTTTTTTCAGCAACCTGAGGCGGGAGTGGCCCATTCCATCTTCTCTTCTCCAAGCTGGAAGCCAGAGCCACTGGAAGAGACTGACCTTTTGAAGAGTCCCAAAGACTGAAGGAGGCTGGTGCTCTCCCACTCTGATCAGCTCCCTCCAGCCCCTCACTCAGGGCAGCGCCTTCATCTTCACCAGTAAGGAGAATCCCATGTGGATGGGCTTCAGGTCAGGAGTTATACTTCTTACCCACCATACCTCTTCTCACCCACCCCTAAGCTTTTCCCATTCTCTTACTGGGGAGGAAGGAGGATTTAGAGGAAGCCTGAGAAGGAGGTTATGAGATTTTCTTCCAGAGACATTTGCTGGAGCCAGAGCGGGGTAATCTAGATTTCTAATGCCAGAGCTCCCATCAGGAATGACCGACCCTTCATTGTATGCTTGGTTAAGCCCGGAGAAGGTGGGGGTACAATGAGCTCACACTGGCTGGGACTTGAATTTCCAGTCTCCTCGTTCCTTCCACCACCAAACCTCCTCTTCCCTTTAGGTTGTTGGTGGTCCCAAGGCCGGAGCTGGGGACTCACCAGGACTCACCTTTGGCAGTCCCAAGGCCCCCTGCATCTCTGTGCCCACTGCTGGACAGGGACAGAGGTGAGGGCTTCCTGCAGCCAGAGGCCTAACCTAAGCTCACTAATGCACATAAACATATTTTACATGTAAACTGGCCAATTAAGAAGGCAAATGTTTTAAAACATGAGGATTTATTGGCATAAAATTTGCCATCTATCAACACTGCATAAACAGTTCTGCATAAAAAGCCATCTGGAAAGGAGCCGTTTATCATGTTTATTCAGTTACAAGTTGGTGGTTTGGAATTGGTGCCTGGCTCATTAGCTGTCAGGACAGAGACGCCCTGTGTGGCGTGCAGGCCCGCGTGGGTGGCAGTGTGTGGGTGCTTGTGCCAGGGGGAACTTGGGGAGGGGGACCTTGTGTGCCTCTGTGTGCACAGTGCCTGCTTGTGAAGCGGGTTGGGTCTGTGGAAGCCCCTAGCTCACATGCTCCTTCCCTCCCTCCCTCTCTCCCTCCCTCCATCCCTCTTCTGGACCCTCCCAGTCCTGTGTCTGTCTTCCCTTTGAGACCTTATTCATACCCTGCTGTGGATTGCAATGCTGAGTCTCTGAGTAGAAAGAAGGCAAGGATAAAATATCTCCCCCTCCCCCCCAGCATAAGGCCTTGTGCAGAATAGGTATTTTATAGATGCTTATGGAAGGAATGAGTGAACGTAGGTATTTGTATATATTTGTGTGTTTATCCCATCGCCAGTGTTTGCAGTTAATCAATTAGAAAATATTTATTAAGCCATTTCTATGTACCGGGCTATTTCTAGGCCCTGGGAATACAAAGAAAAAAATTAAACAATCCTCGCTCTCAGTAGCTTACATTCTATCAAAAAACTCAAAACCCAATCCAATAGACATATATTAAGTGCCAGGTCCTGTGCTAAGCCCTGAGGATACAACAAATAAAAAGAAGGCCAGTCGCTGCCCTCAAGGAGCTTACAATCTAAAGGGCCATCATGTCCTTCTATATATTTTTTCATATATATTTCATATATATATATGTATGTATGAACAATGTATGCAGATTGACCAGAACAATTATATACAGATAAGTTTTAAAAAATGGAAATTAGTTGAACATGTGATTGTTAGGTCACTAGCAGTTCTGGGGAAGGAGCGCAGGCTTTGGCAGGAAGAAGATACTTAAGTGGTATCTTGAAGGAATTGAGGGATTCTGTGAGATGGAGATGAGAAGGAGGGCATCCCAGGCATAAGGGGCAGCCAGGACAAAGGCATGAAAAAGGCATGTGTGGGGAAGAGAGAGAAGGACAACTGGGCTGCATTGGGGAGATCAAGAAAGGGAATATATATAATGATACTGATAACCACAACTTGGCTAAAGCCAAATAGTGAAGGCCTTTAAAAGTGAAGCTCATACTCTATCCTAGAGGCAACAGGCAGCCAGTGAAATTTAGTGAATGGGAAAAGAGTGACATAGTCAGATCTATGCTTAAGAAAAATCACTTTGTTAACTTTGGAGGATGTTATTAGCTGTCCGACTTTCAGCAAACTACTTAAATCAATCCAATTTAGGACAGTAGAGTGGAAAGAACACTGAGTCTGGAATCAGGGTTTTAAACCTGGATTCAAATTCCACCTCTTACATACTTAATGCAGATGTGACTTTGAACAAGTTATTTATTGTCCTGGCCCACAGTTTCCTCATTTATGAAATGAGGTGATTACAACAGATGATCTCTTGGGTCCCCTCTAGATCTATGATCCTGTAAGACTCAATTTAATTAATTTCAGTAAGCACTTAGTCAGCATCTACTAGATGGTGAATACTATGCTAGTATCTAGGCATACAAAAACAGAAACAAAACAGTATCTGTCTCCCAGGAGCTTATCTTCTTCTGGAGAAAAATAGCTTATATACATATAAATAAAATATACATACACAACATGAAAACTGGTAAGTTGATGAGTTGGTTGGGAAGGGAGAGGGCTAACTAGTAGAATTAAGGAAAGGAATTAATATATAGTTCAGAGATCAGCAATGGGGGACAGACTCTATTTGATAGCATTTAGGTGGAATGTGGAATGTCCTGTTCAGGGAACAACAGGGAGGCCAGTTTATCTGAAATGGTAATCTAGAGTAGTGCATGCCTCAGTTTCCTTATCTGTCAGATGAAGACAATAATACCTGCAGCACCTTCTTCACAGGGTTGTTGTGAGGATCAATTATATTAATGTATGTCAAGCCCTTAACAAAACTTAAAGTATTATGCAAATATAAACTATTATTATCGTTAGTGCTAATATGTTGGTTATTTGCACACAGACAACAGATTCAAGATTGATTCTCACATCAGTAATGATCATTTCCTGTCTGTCAAAATATAATTAATTTCCATTTTTGTGATGTTCAGTATTTGCTACATCTAGAACCTTACCTTCCTTTTTCAAAGTGATAGTATAGGTATAGGGTTTCTTTATAACCTACAAATTTCTGAACTCATATTTTTACTGCTTAAATTTTAAAAATCCTTTTCCTTTGTATTTTTTCCTTATTTTTTTGTATTTTTAACTTTTCTCATATATTTCCACCTTTGCATTAAACTCACCAGATATCAAAATGTATATTGATTTCATCTTAAGGATCTTATCAGTTTCTTTATAGAGTTTCTCTCCCTCCTCATCCTTAGCAACAGATATCATTCTGCAGTCATTTGCATTATGGGTTTTTTGTTAATACTTATCATGAACAATATGATATAATACAAGATAACCAAATGTTCCATGAAATTGTGTTTCTTTTGGCCTTTGGGCATGCAATAAAACCCATGCTTTTTACTTCTCCCTTTGCTTCTTCAAAATCTCTACAAACCATGCTTCCATTAGGCTCATCTTCCTTGTCTTCTGATTTTGATTATATTGAGAACGTGAAGACAATACGATTAAGTTTCCCTATTAGCATGCCCAATTTTTGACAAGGATTTTATACAAAGTGAGAGTAGAGAATACCAAAAGCCAAATGAATGTTTAAAGATAGCCTAAGAATTATATGACTCTTGGATCCCCTTTGGTGATATTCCACCACTTTCACAGCAGGAAGAAAACAGGTCCATACAAGATCGAGGATGTATTTTGTTTTGTTTAACCAGTTGCCCCAGTCAGAGGATTCACAAACAAGCATTTTGCTTACTGGTTCTGAGATTCTGTGTGTATAACTGGAATTCCAATTAGAGGAGGCTGGAGTTTTCAACATTTCTCCCATGCTACTTTCCTCTTGGAGTAAAGATCAAAATTAATACAAAACTGGAAGAAATATTAACAATGAGTATAATATATGAAATGCAGTTAAAGCCACTCTCACATGACCTATCAAGAGAAGCTATTGATTAGGCAGCTAGGTGGTTCAGTGGATAAAGTCCCTGGTATAGAGCCAAGAAGGCTCCTCTTCCTGAGTTCAAATTTGGCTTCAGACACTGGCTGTGTGATCCTGGTTTGCCTCAGTTTCCTCATCTGTAAAATGAGCTAGAGAAGGAAATGGCAAACTATTCCAGTTATCTTTGCCAATACCACCCAAATGTGGTCATGAAGACTCAGAAATGACAGAAAACAAATAAACAATAACATTGATGCCTAGAAATGAATGGAAGGAAAAATACCTAATACAAATTATAATAGTTTCATGGTTAAGTCATGTAAATTAATTGCCATAATGAGATGTCCCAAAGAGTCTAAAAATCACCTTAATCCACAAACACTTGATTTACTTGCCAAATGAAGAGATCTGAGAACCAAGGGTAGTGCCACTTCAGAATTGGAACTCATTTGTAAAGTCTTATGGAGAAAGATGGTGGATGATTATGAGAGTTATCACCTCATGATTAGTATTAGAGGGGAAAACCAGTTTAATAAAAGCTTGGCAAAAGGCACAAGCAAAGTCATTCTAAGATGGTATTGGAGGACAACAGACAAAGCAGAGAAGGAAAAAACAAACTCTTTTTAAAAATTTATTTTTTATTAAAGCTTTTTAATTTTCAAAACATATGCATGGATAATTTTTCAACATTAACCCTTGCAAAACCTTGGGTTCCAATTTTTCCCTCCACCTCCTCCCCTAGGTGACAAGTAATCTAATATATGTTAAATATGGTAAAAATATATGTTAAATCCAATATATTCATACATATTTATACAATTACCTTGCTGCACAAGAAAAATCAAATCAAAAAGAAAAAATGAGAAATAAAACAACATACAAGCAAACAACAACAAAAAGAGTGAAAATGCTATGTTGTGATCCATACTCAATTCCCACAGTCCCTGCTCTGGGTGTAGATGGCTCTCTTCATCACAAGGATCATTGGGACTGGCCTCAGTCATCTCATTGCTGAAAAGAGTCATGTCCATCAGAATAGTTCATCGTATAATCTTGCTGTTGTCATGTACAATGATCTCCTGGTTCTGCTCATTTCACTTAACATCAGTTCATGTAAGTCTCGCCAGTCCTCTCTGAAATCATCCTGCTGATTATTTCTAATTGAAAAATAATATTCCATAACATTCATATATCATAACTTATTCAGCCATTCCCCAACTGATGAGCATCCATTCAGTTTCTTGCCACTACAAAAAGGGCTGCCCAAACATTTTTGCACATATGGGTCCCTTAAGATCTCTTTGGGATATAGCCCAGTAGAAACATTGCTGGATCAAAGGGTGTGCACAGTTTGATAACTCTTTGGGCATAATTACAAATTGCTCTCCAGAATGGTTGGGTCAGTTCACAACTCCACCAACAATGTATTAATGTCCCACTTTTCCCACATCTCTTCCAACATTCATCATTATCTTTTCCTGTCATCTTAGCCAATCTGAGAAGTGTGTAGTGTTAGAGTTGTCTTAATTTGCATTTCTCCAACCAATAGTGATTTAGAGCACCTTTTCATTTGAATAGAAATGGTTTTAATTTCTTCATCTGAAAACTATCTAGAACAAACTCTTTACCACCAAGTTGACTGGTAGACTCCCATATCATAGTCCTAGATTTGCTTATGAAAAAAATGGAAAGAGCACAGAAGAAAGCAAAGGATAAAAAAAAGGAGGATAAGGAAAGCAAATAAGCATCTTCAAAGAGCCTACTATGTTCTAGGCACTGCACTAAGTATTTTTTTTCTTCCAAATTTTATCTGATTTGATAAATTCCCTGAAAGGTGGATGTTATTATTATTCCCATTTTATAGTTGAGGAAACTGAGGCAAAAGGTGAATGACTTGCCTAGGAACACACAGCTAATGTGTGTCTAAAGCTAAATGTGAATCCAGGTCTTCCTACCTGCAAGCCCAGAACATTATGTTGTACTACCGACATATATAAGAGCAAATTGCCTCTGGGCAAAAGATGGGAAAAGAAGCTGGACAGGATCAAATGTATGCAGAGGGGGTTCATGCTAAAGACAGCAAAATTTAAAAAAAAATTAAGGGATCAATTTTCAAGGTATTTAAAAAGGGGAAGATAGAAGAAGCAAGGAAAATAGCCTGGATTTTATTATTACCTTCCCAAAGTTAACCAAATTGCTGGTGGTGGTAGTGGTGTTGGTGGGAGGTGTTAATAAATATGTATGAAATACTTACACTTTTTTATATATATTATCTGATTTGATCCTGACAGCAACACTGTGAAGTAGGTGCTGTTATTATGCCCATTTTACAATTGAGGAAACTGAGGCAAACAAACATTAAGTGACTTGCCTAGCATCATTTAGCCTAATAAGTATCTTAGACTGGATTTGAACTCAAGGTTTCCTGACTCCTTGGACCAACATTTGATCCACGTGCCATATGAAATTTTTATGACTATTTTACATATGCCATTTAGGGGTATTTTTGATGAGAATGGATGAATGAGAGATGGAAATTAGCAGACATTCTGTCACAAGTGATATTACACATCAGACCACATCTTTATTATCCTTTAACTCACTAAAAGATGCAGAGAATCATTGTTTATTGTTAACTGGCCATTAAAAATCATTTGATTCAAATATTATCTTAAAGTCTTTTCTTCAATCCGAGTCTCACATTGGGTGGCTTTCCTGTGACAAATTCATGGACAAGTAAAGTACGGATAGGAATATTAATTATGCTGAGATATATTCTTCATTTCTCATATGCACTGTAGCTTCAAAACTATAAATTTTATTAATAATAATTCCAGCTCACATTTCTATATTGCTTTAAGGTTCACAAAGCATTTTCCTTCTAGCAGGAGGCAGGTATTATTATTTCCATTTTACAGATAAGAATTCTGAGCACTGGTATAGAACTGGGACTTGTATGCGTCTTTACACTATTAAATATTAGAGCAGGGACTCAAATCTTCCAGCTACAAGATTCTTTTCACTGTGCAGCAAAAACTCCTCCCATAATCTCTCTTTATTGGGGGCTCAAAATCCCAGTCATTTCTTCTTTTGCCATTAGCATTTCTGCTTAGTGTCAACTCTACTTGATGATGCTCTCCAGCAAAGGATCCCCTCCTTAATTTGATCTTCCTTTTGTATATTGTCTTCTCCCTCAGATTGAGGACAGAGATTATCTTTCATTTTCTTATTTGTATCCTCAATGATTAACACAGTGTCTAACACATAATAGGCATTTAATAAATATTTCTGTATCTCATATATTGTATCTCCATGGTTTTTACTCAAGATGAAGAATTGGATACATTGCAACCTACCACCATAGTCATAAGATGGCTAGACCACAGTGATAGTCTAGGACCACAGTAAAGTATGCAGGACTCATAAGGGGAAGGACTGACCAATTGGGTGACTGGAAAAAAAGTTAGGTGAATTTATTGGAATAGACAGATAAATGAGATGTCAGTGCCCTACCTGGGGGTGAGTAGCATTGGAGTTAGACCATGAAAGTCTGCATTCATTTTTGCCACTGATTACAATGTATCATTTTAGGCAAGTTATTTCTTCTCTCTGGACTCCATATTCTCATTGGTAAAAAAAATTAGGGTAGCTAGTTAGTGCAGTGGATAGAGTACTGAGCTTAGAATCAGAAAGACTCCACTCCTTAGTTCAAATTACTTACCAGCTATTAACTATCTGATCCTGAACAAGTCACTTAACTCTGTTTGCCTCAGTTTCCTCATCTATAAAATGAGTTGGAGAAGGAAATGGCAAAAATACCTCCAATCCTTTGCCAAGAAAACCCCAAAATAAAGTCACAAAGAGTCAGATATTACTGAAATGACCAGACAACAACAAAAAAGAGGAATTATCTTTGCTCTGCCTCTATCTCAGGGTTGTAGTGACAAAGTGCTTTGTAAAACTTAATGAACATCAGAAATATGTAATATTATTGTTCTTTCTTCATAACTTTTTTCAAAATCATGACTTTAGAGTCTGAAATTGAGTCCTCAGTGGCAGCTTGACATAGTGGATACAGCACTAAACTGGAGTCTAGAAGATTCAAATTGAATATTAACCCAGATGCTTATCAACTCCGTGGCCCTGGGCAAGTTTCTTAATGCCTCAAAGACTTGGTTTCCTAATCTGAAAAGTGGGAATAATAATTTGCATCTCTCATTAAACACGATTCATGGAATAGAGAAACTATCAAGTAATAAGTGTCTCACTCATAGGATGGAAATCTTAGCCCAGGTTGAGCTTCTCTTTTGCAGTTTCTTTAGTTGCTTCAAAGTGATAAGCAATTGATGGTGAGAGACTAGAAGCCTGATAAAATCAAAGAAATTTCCTCTAGACTAGTAGATGGCTGGTTGTTGTCCTTTGTTCTGGAAAAGGACCCAAAACCACCATGTTGGAGCCAAAGTACAGTGTGTCTGACTGGCTGATCAGACCAGTTTGAGCTTAGAAGACTCTACCACAGGTTGGGCACAAATATTCCATGTAAACATTTGGAGTGGAGATGTCTTCAAATTTACACATATTGTGTTTCTTTTGAGCTACATGAATTCTGCTTATTTCTTCTTTGATGTAGGCATCCCATGCTGAGAAGTCTTAGACTAGCATCTCCTATGTCTCACAATCAACTTAAAAGTTCTTCAGAGAGATTTTGAGGTTGCCTTTATATCTCTTCTTCTAATCTCCATGTCAGCTCTCCATAAAAGTTTTTTTTAAAGACATATGTGCATTTGAATAATGTGGCCAGTCCATCGAAGTTGTGCTCCCTGAAGTAGAGTTTGAATGTTTGGCAGTTGAACTTAAGAAAGGACCTCATTGTTTGGTACCTTATTTTGCCAGGTGATCTTTAGAATCTTCATAAAACAATTCAAATGAAAGAGACTTAGTTTCCTGACATGGTGCTGGTATACAATCTAGGTTTCACAGACATATAACAAGGAGATCAGCACAAGGGTCTAGCCCTTTACTTTGGCAGTACCTAATACCTCTTCTCTCCTACACTTTCCTTTGGAGCCTCTCAAACACTGAGCTAGCTCTGGCAATGCATGCATGAGATTTTATGAAAGGAACGTCTTCTGCAGGGACTTTTTTTGGGAGGTAGACTTGGAGTTTCTTTCCTCTCACCTCATACATTTTGCCTCATAATATAAAAGGAGGCATATCCTCCTTATTTAGGCTACAAGTAAGAACCTTTCCTTAATTTTCCTTACATGTGAGAAATCTTCCCTTATTTCTACATTATACTAAATAATATTTATATGTATACATGCATATATACAGATACTTATATATGCTAGATCTATGATTTCACTGATAGAAGGTATTCTCAATAAGGAAACTTCTACCACTTGCTCTACAACTCAAGAGTTTGAGAAAATCACCTTGGACATTGAGATTAGGAGTTAAATGACTTACCTAAGGTCACACAATGAATATGTGTCAGAGGCAGGATTTAAACCCAGATTTTCCCAACCCTAAGACCTCGTCTATTCTCTACACCAACCTGATATATAATAGCCACTATAAATTATGGCTGTTTACAACACCCACTTCGAAGTGTGGATTTCTAGGCTCTAAGTCTCTAATCTGCTCTTGGTGAAGATAATTTGACAGCCCACAAAACTGTGGACCAGGAGGAGATGGCGTGATTAGAACCATAAACATTTAGAGAGACTCTCAGCTGTCCCCAGAGTCATAGCTCATTCAGCAGCTCAGAAGGAGGAGGGCAACAAATACCATTAAAGAGACAGCAAATAATGAAAATGAAAAAAAAATGGTTTAAAATTGAATTTTGAAGCCATTTGATGGGAATCTGAAAGCTTTAAAAGAGAGAGAAAGAGAACACATATTTTCCAGCTGTGCTGTCTTTGAGAAGTGTGTGGAAGATAGAGCTGCTGGCCAAAGGCACAACCCCAGATGCTAGATGGAGCTTTGGGCTAGAATCTTACACTGTCAGAGAGAAAAGGGACACTAGAGACAGGATCCTGGAATTGAAGCTACAAGGGGCCTCAGAGGGCATGTAGTCTAACTTGCTCATTTTGTTGCTGTTCTGTCATATCTGACTCTTTGTGACCATTTTAGGGGTTTTCTTGGCAGACACTGGAGTAGTTTGCCATTTCCTTCTCTAGCTTATTTTACAGGTGAGGAAACTGAGGCAATTAAGACTAAGTGACTCATCCAGGATCATACAGCTAGTAAGTGTCTGAAGCTGTATTTGAATCTAGGTGGTCCTGACTCCAAACTTGGTGCTCTATCCACTTCACCATTTCACTGGACCTTCCTTCCCTCTGCTATTTTACAAAAGAAGAGAATTCTAGGCTTAGAGAGGTTGAAGGATTTGTCTAAAATTGCACAGTAAAAATCAGAAGCAGAGTTTGAATGCAGCTCATCTGACTCTAGGCATCATCTACCTTGACCCTATTTATTTGGTAAATGAGGAAACTGCGGGAAAATGATCATCAATATCCGGAAGAGACCACAAAGGTTGTCTAGACTAATCTCATTTTACAGTTGAGTCTCCTCAACTGCTCAAGGCAGGCTATGGGAGGTGGGGGCACCTGGGAAGCTGATCCTGGTGGTTCTCTCGAGTTCTGGAAAGCTTAGATGCAAAAGGGCTAAAACTAATTAGGTGCATGCATTGTCTGATACAAATATGGTGAATTGGGAGAGCAGAGGGACACCAATTTTCCTAAGGAGGGATGGACAGACCCAGGTCAGAAAAACAGAGCAGGTCAAAGCTTCCAGGACAATCAATATTGAGAAGGGCCTTGTGAATGGATATTGCATTTCCAGCCTGGGACAGACAAGGAGATCCAGGCTCAAAAAATGAACCAAAACAGGCTCAAGGTCATACAAGTTGTGAGAAGTAAAATTTGGCTCCAAGTCCTCTAACTCCAGAGTCCATCCTTTCCCCACTGTACCAGCCATTGAATACAACCCCACTCATCTGACAGAAGAGGAAACCAAGGGAAAGGCACTTGTCCGGTTATTTGGAAAATCAGTGCCATGTGCAGGACCAGAACTGAGGTTTTAGGATAAACAAGCTGCCTATTTTTCTTATCTTCCATCTTTTCTTCTCACAGGAAGTTCATGATCTAATGAGAGAGGTAACTTGAAAACAATTATGTACAAACAAAATGTAGAGAGGGATAATTGGAGAGAATCTTGAATGGAAGGTACAGAGATTAAGACGGTCTAGCAAAGGTTTCTTACAGAAGAGGAGATTTTAGTTGGACAATGAAGGAAGTCATAGAGGCTAGGAAGCAGAGATCGGGAAGGAGAGAATTCTGGGTAAGAAGAACAGTTAGAGAAAATGCTGAGATGAAGTGTCTTATGCTAGAAACAGCAAAGAGACCGATGTACCTTATCAGAGAGGTGGGGGAGAGAAAGGTGTAAGAAGATGGGAAAAGTGGGAAGGAGTCATAGTAGCAAACTTCTAACCAAAACACCAAAATACAAATTACTTGCCTCTTACTAGGATATAGAGTAAAACACCAAAATTGTCGCATATTTTAATAAAAAAATCAAACTAACAAAGGAAAAACAAAGAAATAAAACACAAAAATACATTTGCTCTGGTTCTCCATCCAAATCCCAACAGCCTCACCTATTTTTGCCTTATTTTTCTTTTATTGTTTTCTATTTTTGTAACTAATATGTGTGCTCTTCTGATTCTGCCCATCTCACTTTGCATCATTTCATAAATACCTTTTAATATTTTCTTGTAATAATAATAGCTAACATTATATTGCATTTAAAAGTTTTCAAATTACTTCACATATTGTCTCATTTGGTTCCCTTACTCCCCTGTGAAGAAAGTACTGTTATCTCCATTTTGCAGATAAGGAAATTGAGGCTGGGTGATGTTAAGGGTAATTTGTCCGGGATCTGAGGCAGGATTTTAATTCAGGTTTGCATTACTACAAGTCCAGCATTTTATCTAGTTGATTCCAGACTTTATCTAAAGCTGAGTTTCTTTTTTTTAATTGTAAGAGTATTTTATTTTTCTAAATACATGCAAAGATCGTTTTAAACATTCACCTTCTCAAAACCTTGTGCTTCTTCAAATGTTTCTCTTTCTCCTCTTCCATTCCTCCTCCCCAAGATAGCAATCAATCTGATATTGGTTAAACGTGCAATTCTTCTAAACGTTTTTCCATATTTGTTATGCTGCACACACACACAAAAATCAGATCAAAAGGAGAAAAAACACAAAAAAAGAAAAAAAAACAAGTAAATAAGCAACAATAAAAGGTGAAAATATTATGCTTTGATCCATAATCAGTCTCCATAATTCTCTCTGGATGAGGACGGCACTTTCTATCATAAGTCTATTGGAATTACTAAAGCTGAATTTCTTTAAAAACATCGTATAATTCCGGTTTGCCCAGTTTATGGCCTTAGTAATTTAAATGCAAGAAGACAGACTGGAATGGGGCAGCAGGATATACTGGGAAGGGAATAGTAGTCAGGAGATCTAGGTTTAACATCCCCCCTGTGGAACTTTGGGCAAGCTCTTCTTTTAGTCTCAAGTTTCTTCTTGTCGTAAATCACCCTGTTGGACAAGGTAATCTCTAAACTTCCTCCCGGCTCTCACAGTCAGAGAGGACTCTGGCCACAGTCCCATTTTTTTCCTCTATAAAATGGGGATATGACAACTAGTAAATCCCTTAACTGCTTAGTGCCCTCAGGCAGCTCCCCAAAACTCTAAATTACAGATGGGCTGGTGGATCTAAAACTAGAAAAGAAGTTCCCTACGCTAAGGAAATTCCAAGGCTGGAACTAGCTCCATAGATAAACACATAAATATACACATATACACACAAGGTACTTAGATATAAATACATGGGTAGTTAGATACATAGATGCATCATATCCGTATACACAAATATATATACAAAGATGGATGTCTACATTTATAGTCCTCTGTGTGTATATGTATGTCTGTGTGTACACACACACACACACACACACACAGAGTGAGTTCTCACAGTACATCGAGTTCTGGACTTGGAATCAGGAAAACTCATCTTCCTGAATTAAAATCTGGCACTAGTTGTGAAATCTTTCCAGGTCACTAAATCCTGGTTGCCTCAGTTTCCCCATCTATAAAAGTGAGTGGAGAAGGAAATGGCAAACCACCTCCAGTAACTTTGTAAGAAAATTCCAAGGGAGATCACAAAGAGTTGGACATGATTGAAAGGGCTGAACAACAACATCACAATTTATATATACACACACTGATAGATATATATACAGACAGAGATGTAGGTAAGTAGATATTTGGATAGATAGCTAGATGGATAGATACATACATACATACATGAATGGACAGATACATGGGCTAGATACGAGATGATACAAATAAAGTACTATATAAATGCATGGCATTATTATTATTATTGTCAAATCAAAAGTGATAATGATAATGAGTATATTAATTCCTTCATCACCAAATTCACAGGGTAGTGAGAATTTTTAAAATGCTTTTGAAATGAGTGGCAATTAGGTGACGTAGTAAATAGAGCACTGACCCTGGAATCATGAGTTCAAATCCAGCTTCAGACCGTGGGCCAGTCACAAAAAAAAAAAAAAAAAAAAAAAAAAAAAGTGCTATGGTCTAATTGCAACATCAGTTCCACCCAGGTTCTCCTCCACCTCCAACCTGCAATCAGGCACTACTCATTAATTCCCTTTATATGCTCAACAATCCAGCCAAAACAGCCTGCTTTATATCCTCCTCCCTCCTTGCCTTTACACAGTTGGTTGATCCTTTGGCTCAAAATGCCCTTCTCATCTTGGACTCTTAATTAAGACTTCTTAGCTTTTTCCAGGCTCAGCTCAAGAGCTATGTTCTACATGAAGCCTTTCAAGTTTCACTCCACTCTTCCCTCTTCTCTCCTTTTCTACTGCTTTCTCCCTCACACCTTGATTGCCTTGCATTTATTTTTTTTTAATCTACTTATGTGTACATGTTGTTTCCTTCAGTACATAAATTCCTTGCGGGCTGGGTTTTTTGTTTTGTTTGTTTTGTTTTTAAATCCCCAGATAACGGTGGCTGTTATGCAGCAGGTGATTAAGAAATGCTCATTGTTTGCTTCATCCAAGATAGTTGCTTGGTCTAAGGTAGAGTCCTTCTCAGTTCCAAGACCTAGCTCTCTATTCACTGTGCCTCAATGCTTCTTCCAAATTACAAAGTAGAAATTCTCTACTTTGAACCATTGTAATTTAAACATAAAGACCTTTTATTACATTCCTACTGGCAGAAAGAAGTTTAAATATTCATCTGATCTCTTCCCAGCTTTTAGAATTTAATGGCCATTATGTTGTATTACTGAGAATTAATGGGAAATTTTACATTCTTAAAAGAGTGGAGTAAAACCAGTGCGGATGTGAGGAAGGGCATGATTGTGAACCCACTGGTGTGCTTCTGATCTCATCATCGACACTGGCTCCATATGGGTCATTTCACCCCTGCGGATAATGAACTGATTAGGTCATCAGGTGCATTCTGCCCTGTCTCGTCCCCTTTTTCCCCCCATTACTCCCCTCACTCTCTCCACTGTCTGGATATTGCAGAGCAAGGCCTAGGCTGGCCAGATTTGTGACCACCATTGCTTTCTTCCTCTTCTTGTGGAGTTACATATAATAGCTAACTTTTATATAGCACTTACTATGCATGTATATAGCTAACATTTATATAGTCCTTAATACATGCACATTGTCCCAAGCACATTCCAATTACTACCTCTTTTGATTTTCATAACAACCCTGAGAACTAGGTACTAATATTCCCATTTTACAGATGAGGAAATTAAGATTAACTGACTTTCCCAGGATCACATAGCTAGTAAGTATCTTAGGTAAATTTGAATTCAGATCTTCTTGATTCCCTGTATTACCTAACTGCCTACATATGATTTCCTCTTTTTATATAAGGGAGAGGCCTTAGAACATTTTGTTTTGAACAGGAATCTAGAGACTGATAAATCCAGGAGTGTGCTGAAGTGAAAAGAGAGATAGACAAAATCAGGGAATCTGTTTTCCACTCTGGGACTCAGTATTACCTTGTGGCATGAATTTGGGCAAGTCACTTTTACTCTATATCTCAGTTTCTTCATCTATATCTTTTAGGGCTGTTTTGGATAAAAACACTTTTAGAAAAACCTAGCTAATTAAGTAGATAGCGAGAGGAAGCATTTATTAAACATTTACTATGTTTTGGGGACTGGGCTATTGGTAGGGACACAAATCCAAGCAAACAAGACAGTTCTCATAGATTACATTCTATTGAGAAAAGGTTGGGGGGTGAAGGAAGAACAGCAGTGTTTGAGTATATGGAGCACTGATGTCCCAGAAGTGTTTTGGAGGTCTTGATTGTGACAGGATAAAGGCCAAAGCTGGCTTACCAAAGCCCAAGGTGGTTTCAGGTAGGGTCCATCACTTTGATCTTGAAGAGATGTGGGCACTCTACTTAGGTACAGAAGAGAGGCTGTTAGGGTCATTATCTCTGACCATAATCCTGGCATTGACTAGTCTAAGGCGAGGTTCCATTTCTCATGGCCATATAGACTAACAAGACTCTACCAGCCCAAGAACCTAGTAGACTGGGCTTCTTGGGCCAGCAGCATCATCTGTGCCTAAGGGCAGTGTGGATAGGAAAGTTGAAGGGACTGGTCACTATGGGGTGAAATAGGTTCTTGGTGAGCCTTATCCTGATGCAGTCCTACTTTCTACATGGCTCCTTAGAAATGTGAATTAGGGTACCAGCAAGGTTTTCCTAATTTTCTCTCTTGCACCTCCCTTTACCTCAGTAGGACTTGAGTAGTTTCCAGGACAAAAAGCAGTTTCATCAGTGGATTGGGTTGGAGGAACAGATTTCTAGCCTGTTTCCTCAGTCATACTTGACTTAATACAACAGAAATCTTGATAATTGTATAAATATGTATACATATATTAGAGTTAACATATATTTTTAACATGTTTAGCATATATTGAATGAATTGCTTGCCATCTAGGGGAGGGGTTGGGGGAAGGTGGGGAAAATTTGGAATATAAAGTTTTGTAAGGGTCAATGTTGAAAAATTATCCATGCATATATTTTGTAAATAAAAAGCTTTAAAAAATTAAAAAAAAAATTTAAAAAGCATACTGTTCTTACTATGCAAAGATGAAACAATTGAACTACTATTAAAAAAAGAAATCTTGGTTAAGCCTTTTCTGGTAAAAATCTATCTTTCTCCAAAATATAACTGTATATTTGGTCAGAGATATAGCCTGATAGGGTCCAGAGGTATGAATGTTTACCTATTAATGCAGTGCCTTAAGTGATTTAGACTTTTTTAAATTGATATCTTTTGTTTTTATGGTGCCTTCATTTCCAAGTATGTTTCTTCTTCCACCACTACCAGAGAACCATTGATTTTGCCTTTTTTAAAGTATGGTAGACATCATGGTACAATTGCAAAGGGACTGGATTTGGACTCAGAGGCCTCAGTTCTATCACTTTCTATCTATATTTATCTGGGTCACTTTCTGAGGCTTCAGTTAGTTTTAAAATGAGCATTTTGGTCTTCAGTAGTATCAAATTCAAATAAAAACTGGAGCCACTAAACCTTACATCTGGATTTCTAAAGATTATATATTGACTTAGAAAATCATAAATTAACATTATTTATTTGTATTCTATTTTTGTTTATTTTGTTAAATATCTCATCTGGTTCTGGACACAATGGGTAATTTTATAGGCCATTAGTGGGATGCCTGTAGCCTAGATGATCCCTCCAGTCCTCCAATCTAAATCATCACCTTAACACTTCTTATGCTTGTAAGTCTTAAATAATATGTCCCCATAACCAGGGCTTCTTAAATTTTTTCCACTTGTAATCCCTCTTTGCCTTGTGACCTCCCAGGTATATAGGCATATAAAATAGGTATTCAAATGAAACGTTTACTGATAAATCATAATTTCATAACCCCCACATTCAGTTACAAAACCCCATATGAGGCAAGATCCAGTTTTAGAAACTGGGCCCTAAACAATCCAGTGAAGGTTGCTAGTTCAGGTATTATTGTCTCCATTTTATAGATGAGGAATCTGAGAGAGGAGAAATGATTTTCACCTATATCACACAGCCAGTAACTGTGGCAGCCTGACTCTGAATTAAGGTCTCCTGATTCAAGCTCAACAATCCTCACACTGTGTCATGTTGCCCCTCACAGCCAGGATGTTTCTTGCATTGTAAAGATTATAAAGTGACAAAGGTACCAGTTTGAGGGGAAGGTGATTGCAGATGTAGGGGGAGATGGCCATCAAAAACATTATGGAGATGGTGTGGCCAGGAGCCTTGGGTGTAAGAGGAAGAGGAAGCTGGATCTTAGGTGCTAGTCTGGGAAGGGTTTGGGAAGTAAAACAACCACAAGATGGGACAATCAAAGGGTAGACAGGAAGGTGGGACACACAGGGTATTTTTCAAGAGAGTACAGGGCCTCTGTCTCCTGCCAGAGAGAAGAGACAAAGATGGCAGGGATATGACACTTCCCTCCAAGGAGAGTCAGGATCAAAGTGAGGTAGGTGGCTTAAACATCAATGAGGTTTCAACTAGAAATCCAAAAAGTAGTATCTGGGGCACAGACACGAAGGAGCTCTTTCCCTGAGAGCCCCATAAGGGCAATAACATCAGCAGGAAGACAGGCAGGGTGGAGACCTTTGGCTTTCCAGGAGAGAACTGTTTTCTGCTGAGGAGGAAGGGCACTTCCCATAAATTTCAATGACATCAGTGAAAGGCAGATTTATTGCAGAAAATGCAAGCATCAACAACGTATGGTTTTCATCAAAAGTCAGAGGACATAGAATGATACATTTGAAGAACTAGCAGGAATCTTAGAGACCATTCAGCCCACTCCCCTCCTCTCCTGTTTTGCAGATGAGAGGTTAATTAACTTACCCAAGATCACAGTCATATCACAGATGTTGAGCTGGGAAGGACCTTAGTGTTCAAGCCCAAGATGAGGAAATTGAGGTCCATTCAGGGTTAATCAACTGGTCCAAGTCATATAAGGAGAATAATAAGATCATAGATGTAGAGTTATTTCATTCAAGTCCAACCCACTCATTTTATAGATAGGAAAACTAAGGCCCAGATCGATTAAGGATTTACCCAGGCTCACATAACTAATAAGTATATGAAGCAGGATTTAAATTCAAGACTTTCAGACTCCAGGCCCAATATATTTAGAATCCATGGGACTCTTCCCACTCTACAAAGCTTCTCTGAATTATTGGTATAGGGATATGAATCTCTGGGCCTTCCCAATTAGCCACCCAAGGAGACAGCCCTCTCTGTGGTTCATTCGGCAGGAGAATAGACTGAGAGACCTAAAGAATGTGGATACCTAAACTTGGATTCAATTCTCTGAGTCTTGCACCTTCTTCTCTTAAAACACAAGCAGGAGCTCTTGCCAAGTGGTTCCTCCAGGCCTGCTCTTTCTGGGTTCCTGGCACCAGAGGCTTAGATGGGAAGCAGCCTTCTCCAAAGGCCCTGGCTCCTCATTAGGATTCACAGAATTCCCCAATTCCAGTGCAGGCAGGACCTTGGAGAGTGTCTGACTTAGCCCTTATTTCAGCAGCAATCTCTATAGCATCCTCCACAAATAGTCATCTAATCTGTACTTAAAGTCCACTTTCAGAAAGTCTGGAAGTTCACTGCACATCCCACTTTAGTACAGCTCAGTGTTTTAGGAAGTTTTTCCCAACACTGAACCCAAATATGTCTCTGCAATCACAACCTACCGCTCCCTGTTCTGCCCTTTAAGATCAAGTAGAACAGAGCTAATTCTTCTTTTACGTGACAGCCCTTTCTCAGAGAGCTTGCTGTCAGTCTGCTGCCCCTGGAGTTTCTTCTGCACCGCCCCAGCACCCACATCTCCCATTACCCAGCACAGTCATCCTAACCGGAACAGGCTGGGCTGAGCCTCACAGGGTCCCCCAGATTAGGGCTAGATTATGGGCAGCTACAAAAAAGGCAAAGGTGGTGAGATCTGCGGCCCAGCAAATCCCAAGGTAACATACGGGCTAAGGGTAACACTCAGAAGGCCAGTCATAAAGTGTCTTAGGGCCAAGTAGCCAGGAGGGACCAGGCAGAGCTCTAATATATATATATTTTAACTTTTTATTGACAGAACCCATGCCAGGGTAATTTTTTACAGCATTATCCCTTGCACTCACTTCTGTTCCAATTTTTCCCCTTCCTCCCTTCACCCCCTCCCCCAGATGGCAAGCAATCCTTTACATGTTAAATAGGTTATAATATATCCTAGATACAATATATGTTTGCAGAACCAAACAGTTCTCTTGTTGCACAGGGAGAATTGGATTCAGAAGGTAGAAATAACCCGGGAAGAAAAACAAAAATGCAAGCAGTTTATATTCATTTTCCCATGTTCTTTCTTTGGGTGTAGCTGCTTCTGTCCATCCTTGATCAATTGAAACTGAATTAGCTCTCTTTATCGAAGAGATCCACTTCCATCAGAATACGTCCTCAAACAGTATTGTTGTTGAGGTATATAATGATCTCCTGGTTCTGCACATTTCACTTAGCATCAATTCATGTAAGTCTCTCCAATCCTCTCTGTATTCATCCTGCTGGTCATTTCTTATAGAACAATAATATTTCATAACATTCATATACCACAATTTACTCAACCATTCTCCAATTGATGGGCATCCATTCATTTTCCAGCTTCTAGCCACTACAAACAGGGCTGCCACAAACATTTTGGCACATATAGGTCCCTTTCCCTTATTTAGTATCTCTTTGGGGTATAAGCCCAGTAGAAACACTGCTGGATCAAAGGATATGCACAGTTTGATAACTCTTTGAGCATAGTTCCAAATTGCTCTCCAGAATGGCTGGATGTGTTCACAATTCCACCAACAATGTATCAGTGTCCCTGTTTTCCCATATCCCCTCCAACATTCTGCATTATCTTTCCCTGTCATTCTAGCCAATCTGACAGGTGTGTAGTGGTATCTCAGAGTTGTCTTAATTTGCATTTCTCTGATTAATAATGATTTGGAGCATATTTTCATATGGCTATAAATAGCTTTAATTTCTTCGTCTGAGAATTGTCTGTTCATATCCTTTGACCATTTATCAATTGGAGAATGGCTTGATTTCTTATAAATTAGAGTCAGTTCTCTATATATTTTGGAAATGAGGCCTTTATCAGACCTTTGACTGTAAAAATGTTTTCCCAGTTTATTGTTTCCCTTCTAATCTTGTCTGCATTTGTTTTGTTTGTACAAAAACTTTTCAATTTGATATAATCAAAATTTTCTATTTTGTAGTCAATAGTGATCTCTAGTTCTTCTTTGGTCATAAATTCCTCCCTCTTCCACAGGTCTGAGAGGTAAACTATCCTATGCTCTTCCAATTTATTTATAATCTCATTCTTTATGCCTAGGTCATGAACCCATTTTGACCTTATCTTGGTGTATGGTGTTAAGTGCGGGTCAATGCCTAGTTTCTGCCATACTAATTTCCAATTTTCCCAGCAATTTTTGTCAAATAATGCATTCTTATCCCCAAAACTGGGGTCTTTGGGTTTGTCAAACACTAGATTGTTAAAGTTATTGGCTGTTTTGTTCTTTGAACCTAACCTATTCCATTGATCAACTAGTCTATTTCTTAGCCAATACCAGATGGTTTTAGTAACTGCTGCTTTATAATATAATTTTAGGTCTGGTACAGCTAGGCCACCTTCATTTGATTTTTTTTTTCATTAATTCCCTTGAAATTCTTGATCTTTTGTTTTTCCATATGAACTTTGTTGTTATTTTTTCTAGATCGTCAAAATAGTTTTTTGGGAGTCTGATTGGTATAGCCCTAAATAAATAGATTAGTTTAGGTAGTATGGTCATCTTTATTATATTTGTTCGCCCATCCAAGAGCATTTAATATTTTTCCAGTTGGTTAGATCAGACTTAATTTGTGTGGAAAGTGTTTTGTAGTTTTGCTCATAAAGTTTCTGATTTTCCCTTGGCAGATAGATTCCTAAATATTTTATACAATCAGTAGTTACTTTAAATGGAATTTCTAACTGTTGGGTTTTGTTAGTGATATATAAGAATGCTGATGACTTATGTGGGTTTATTTTGTATCCTGCAACTTTGCTAAAGGTGTGGATTGTTTTTAATAACTTTTTAGTAGAGTCTCTGGGGTTCTCTAAGTATACATCATATCATCAGCAAAGAGTGATAATTTGGTTTCCTCATTCAGGCAGAGCTCTAATAGAAAAAAATTCTTTAACATATGTATCTGGAGGGAATGACCAGGGGCCTGATTTAGTGTCAGGGAGAAGGGGGATGGAACCACATTCTGGAATCTGCAGAGGGGAAGAGATTGAGAAAGAGTGAAATGAGTGAACCTGTGCTCACATTCCTTGAGGGGCTTACACCAAGGGAGTAGAAGTGCTTTAACTGAAAAAGTGTTGGATTTTAAGTCAGAAGACCTAGGTTCAGATTCCATCTTCATTCTGACTTCATGATCTTGTGGACCTTAGCATGCCAATAATAGATGTGGCATTTTCTTTCTTTTTTTCTTCTTTCTAATAATAGCATTTTGGTCAAAATATACGCAAAGATGGTTTTCAATTTTACCCTTGCAAAACTTCGTGTCTCAGATTTTTCTCCCTCCCTTCTTCCCCTTCCCCCTCTCCTAGACAGTAAGTAATCCACTATATGTTAAATGTTCAGTTCTTCTATATATATATTTCCGCATTTGTCATGCTGCACAAGAAAAATCAGATTAAAAAGGAAAAAATGAGAAAGAAAAAAAGCAAACAAATAACAACAAAAATGGTGAAAATACTATGTTGTGATCCACACTCAGTACCCACAGTTCTCTCTCTGGATGAAGATGGCTCTCTCTATCACAAGTCCACAGGAATTGGCCTGAAATCACCTCACTGTTGAAAAGAGCCAAGTCCATCAGAACTGATCATCGTATACTCTTGTTCTTGTGTAGAATATTCTCTTGGTTTTACTTCCTTCACTTAGCATCAGCTCATATCATGGGATTTTCTTGACAAAGACACAGGAGTGGTTTGCCATTTCTTTCTCCAATGGATTAAGGCAAACAGGGCTAAGTGACAGGCCCTAGGTGACACAACTAGTAAGTGTACACTTGAATTGGAATTAAGAGGGATCTGGGTTCAAGTTATACTTCTGGAACTTAATGGCGGTAGACCTGCCCAACTCTGACCCTCCATCCAGTCCATCCTTCCCTCAGTTGTCAAAGGGATCTTCCTAAAGCTCAGCTCTAACCATGTCACTGCTTTCCCTATTCAACAAAGTCCACTGGCTCCCTATCACCTCCAGGATCAAATAGAAAATCTTATTTTGTGTTCCAAGTCCCTCATAAGTTGGCCTTCTCTTACCTTTTCAGTCCTCTTATATCTTACACCTCACTATGGACTCTTCCATACAGTGATACTAACTTCCAGCTAGTTCTTCAAGCAAGAAGCTCCATCTTGTCTATAGAGTCATTTTCTCTGGCTGTCCCCCATGTCTGGAATGCGCTCTCTCTCTCTCTCTCTTTTCTCTGTCTCTCTCTCTGACTCTCTCTGTCGCTCTCTCTGACTCGCTCTGTCTCTCTGTCTTTCTCTGTCTCTGTCTCTCTGTCTGTCTGTCTCTGTCTCTCTCTGTCTCTGTCTCTCTCTGACTCTCTCTCTCTCTCTCTCTCTCTCTCTCTCTCTCTCTCTCTCTCTCTCTCTCTCTCTCTCTCTTCTCTGCCTCCTAGCTTCCTTTAAGTCCTGGCTAAAACCCTAGTGTCTACAGGAAGTCTTTACTTATACCCCTTAATTCTAGTGCCTTCTTTTTTGGAATATTTGTAGTTTATTCTGTATAAAGTTTGTTCATTGCATATTGCTCTCCTCCTTCATATCTTTTTGGGAGCAGAGACTATTCTTTTGGCTTTTTTTGAATCCCAATGCCTGGCGCAAAATAAGTGCTTAATAAATGCTTATTGACTGACTATAAAATGAAGAAAATAATACTTCTAGTACTTACCTTGAAGGGTTGCTGTGAGACTCAAATGAGATATCTACTCTATAAGAGCTGACTCTAATTTTTTTTTCATCCTGCTGTGTCAGGATAGGGGATATGTCTAGAGAGACAGACAAGTCCAGCTTTTGGTGCCAGCATGAGCAGCCAAGCAGGGAGAATTGCATAGTAAAGCAGCAATCTCCACATTCATACCTAATTAATACAAGCACGGAAAGAGGCTCTTTGCAAATTTCAGAATTTTAATTCCCATTAGAATAGTTTAGAGGATGTCCCTGGACCTGTCACCCTCCCTCAGAAACAACTAAGGGGTACACTGATACAGAGCTGGGCCTGGAGTCAGGAAGACCTGAGTACAAATCTAGCCTAAGACACCTACCATCTGTGTGACCCTGGGCAAGACCCTTAACCCCTGTCTGCTTCAATTTACTTGATTATAAAATATGGATAATAATATCACTTTCCTGCTGGAACTATTGTTTCAAAAGAGATACTATTTGTAGTGCAATTATTACAGTGCCTGGTATAGTTGGCACTTAATAAATGTTTCCTTCCTTCCTCCTTTCCTCCCTCTCTCCCCCCCTTTTTTTCCTCCACCATTACTGCCCATATTATCTGGGTCACAGGCTTCTTTAAGAGACATTAGGTTTCCTCCAACCTTGCAGATTTTTGCTCAGGCAAAGGAAGACATCAGTTGGAGAATGGCTGAATAAGTTGTGGTATATGAATATTATGGAATATTATTGTTTGGTAAGAAATGACCAGCAGGATGATTTCAGAGAGACCTGGAGAGACTTACATGAACTGATGCATTAAATGAGCAGAACTAGGAGATCATTATACACTTCAACAACAATACTATATGAGGATGTATTCTGATAGAAGTGTATTTCTTCGACAAAGAGAAGATCTAATTCAGTTCCAATTGCTCAATGACGGACAGAATCAGCTACACCCAGAAAAGAAACACTGGGAAATGAGTGTTAATGGTTTGAATTTTTGTTTTTCTTCCCGGGTTATTTATACTTTCTGAATCTAATTCTTCCTGTGCAACAAGAGAACTGTATGGTTCTGCACACATATATTGTATCTAGGATATACTTTAACATGTTTAACATGTATGAGACTGCTTGCCATTTAGGGGAAGGGATAGAGGGAGGGAAGGGAAAAGTCGGAACAGAAGTGAGTACAAGGGACAATGTTGTAAAAAAAATTCCCCATGCATATGTTCTGCAATAAAAAGTTATAATTATTTTTAAAAAAAGAAAAAAAAATAGAGGATGCTGAGAAGGGAAGGGGCGGGATTTGTGGGAGGCCTGATGGGATCTTCTTCAGAGAGGTTTTTGCATTTTTCCTTTTGCATTAGTCCCTTCCAGAAGTCTGTGAATGTTCTCCCCATGGGAACCAACCATCTGTCTTTCTATCCACGTGAGCACAATGGCCAGGGTTTATATATTGCTCTATATGCCCTGGCAATGGTGTGTACAAGTTTCAGGCAGCTAAGTCCCCCAGAGGAATAACCTTCTACTTTTCTGCCTATGGGCCCTGATAATTTCCCCCAGACTCTAGTATGGATTGCCTAGGCTCCTTCAGGGTACCCACCATGAGACCCACTGGCCCAATGGAAGGCAGACAGCTGTCAGAAAAAGGGAAATGCCAGACTATGAACAAGCATTCTCCGAATCAACCAGTTCAGATGAGTCCCGTGAGGGATAAGCACAGAGAGGTCTCCCTTTTATTCTCAGGAGTAGTCAGCTGGCAAAACCCTTGATTCCTAAGGGGAGGAGCCTGGAGTTTGTTAACACCATAAACACTATGCAATAGATGGATCTCTCAGCTGGGAATGAGCCCAGGGTCCTGAGTTCTAGTCATATTTCTCATAACTTACACAGAGGAAGCAGTTAGAAAGTGGGCCAGGGGATGGGGATTGCAGAGTGGGTGTGAGTGGTTTGGTTGTGGGGGTGGTGATACAGTTTGGAAATAGCCACAAATGACATGGAGGCTTGGGACAGATAAGGCTTAAAAAGGTCACTTCTCTGAGTCCAGGGTCTCAGATCAGAGTGTTGGTTCTGATGGGAGAGGAGAGTCTGGTCAGATTGGAGATGGCTTGCTTGGTTAGGGAAAAGGGAGGAAGGAGGGAACCTGGTTCTTAGTAAGAGAAGATGAAAGCTTATCTTTTGAAAGAAACTTTTTAAAAATTCAACAAATATTAAGCACCCACTATGTTCAAAATAAACTGATTGTTATAAGAAAGAGTTAGGGGAAAGCTGGAGAAAGGAATGAAGTGGTCTGAGTCTTGGAAGCAGGAAAAGGTTCCCTTTCATGTGGTAAGTGACTAATTAATGCTTGCTAATTGAACCTGGTCTTCTTAATTGCTAGTCATAAAATGTAGACTGATGTCCAGGGCCATAATATTTTGAAAGTTCCTTCTGCTCTCACTGGTTCATCTACTCCCAAGATCAAAAAGAGATTTGGGGGAGTGGCAGCAAGGAGACTTCATTTAGACCTTCTTGGCTCTCATCCTTGACTTGGAGCCTGTTCTTTACATGCTTTCACTTACCCCCACTCCACGTCTGAATGTTCATCTGTGAAAATAGTTGCAACAATAATAATCATGGTTTTCTTTGTGTTTCTTTGTTCACAACAGCCCTGTGAGGCAGATAGTGAGAATTTTCTTTCCCCACTTTACAGATCAAAAAGAAACTGAACCTGAGAAGTGAGGTGATGTACTACTGCTCATAGGCATCAGACCCAGAGCTCATACCTACATTTTCTGGCTTGAAATCTAAAACAAAAACCCCAAGCCCAACCACCATCCTGAGAGAGAAACACTCAAAATGAGAAGCTCATTTTCTGAGGATCAGGTACTTGCCCTCGTGGAAGAGAAAGAACAACAATTGCTTGTGTAGCACTTTGCAAAGTACTTTTTTTAATGCCTGTCTTTCTTACACCTCAGAGTCCACTTACCACACCAAACTTTTCCTCTCAATAGGAGAATGAGATTAGATTGGAGGGTCTCTAAAGAATCTTTACTTTGAGGTTGAGTTTCCTAGGAGGAGCAGACAGGTAGGCAACAGGAGAAGGGCTTTGGGGATGGGATGTGCATGGAGGATCATCCCCCAGATCCCTTCAAATTGTGTGAATGCTGCCTCATTTCACCCTACTGATATTCCTTACCTGTTCTATAACTTTGTCTAAAGCAAACTGGAAGCTTTATTCTCTTCACTTCCCCCCAAACTTTTCCTGAACCACAAGACAGAAACTCTGATTTCCAGTGCAGTATTTAGTGACTGGGGAGTGGGGGGTGGGGGAGCAGGTCCAGAGATTGTGTGAGAGACCAGCTAACAATACTTATGACAAGTGAGAATAGCCAGCTGTGCATGGATAAATAAGCATCTTTTTTTGGATCTTCCCTGGGCCTGCCACAAGACTTCTCTGGTGCTTCTCTTTGGCCTTCTTAGGGTCTCTTTATCATGGCCTCCCTAGAATATCCTCAAACCCACTCATGCTGGTATTCCCCTCTTCTGCTAGCCTGGGGCCTGGCTTGCTCCTTCCTTTTGGTTTCTCAGATGTTCCAGTAAAAGTCATTTTGCTTCTCCCTTAGCAGCATAAGAAATCTTGCTCACTGGCACTTCCAACATGTGGGCTTTGTTTGGGCCACAACAATCTGGAGGCTTGTCCTTTCCCCTCCTCCTTTTTTCATACTTTTCTGATTCCTCCTAAATCCTAGGCAGTTATGGCTCTATCAGTTCCTGCTACTCAGGATCTGATCAATTACATTAAGGTCTCCATTAACTGGCATCTTCTATCAGAAAAACAGAAGGTCAGGGAACTGTTGGGCCAAGTGAAAGGAAGAAATATCCAGAAGAATGGAATGCTTGGGCTCATTCTTCCTTTCTCCCCACCTCTTTCCCTAAATAATCTCTCCTTTCCTTCCTTTCCTTCCCCCTTCCTCTCTTTTTTTCCTCTCCTCATCTCTGTTTCTCTCTTTTTCCTTACCTCCTCCTTCTCCCCCCTCTCCTTTTAAAATAAAAACAAACAAACAAAAATCCTTGTCCACAGGGCAAAGAGAACCATAGGATCTGGAGGAATTATAAATGTCACAAAGATTAACTTTTTTTTTAAATAATCGTGGAAACTTCCAAAGAAGGAAAGGGTCTGTCTAAGGTCCATTAACACAGTAAGTTAATAGCTGAACTGGGACAGGAGTCTAGAGTCATATTTCCTGTCATCCTTTGCATTGATATTTATGACCCCTGACCTCATGGAAAACCATCCCTTCTTTCCTTGCTTCTTGACAGGGATCCCAGTTCTGCTTTGACCTGATCCCAACCCCCAAGTATCTCCCCTTCCTATTCTGACTCCCTGAGCTGATAGTTTTCTCTTATTAAATCACACAAGCCCCATGTGATAAATGACTGGGCAGCCTCATTAACTCCAAAGCTTTGTCAGTTTTCCCAAAGCAATCAGAGTGTTCGTTGGCCCTGAGGAGCTGGGGGAGCCAAGAGGGAAGCCATGCGCAGCCCGATTAATCCTGGGCTATGGATCGGCATTTGTCAGCCACATTGAAGTTGGTGGGACTGAATCGAGCCCCAGAGACCACTCAATTACTTTATTTCTTAGCAATTAGGAGCTTGCACCTTTAGACCTATCTGTTAGCAAATGGAAAGAAAAAATTCTGGAAGATAAGCTGTAAGATTCTATAGTGCTCTGTGGCCCCAAACAAGCAACCATTTTTATTTAGATCATAGAACATAGCATTTCAGAATTGGGAGCAATCTTAAGTCATAAAATATAGATTATAAGAGTCGTAAAGGACCTGAAAACATAGAACACAAAATATCCCTCCTACTCTGTGGACTTTATGATACAGAAAGTCAGAATTGAAAAGGAATTTGGAACAAAAAATGCACAGTCAGAAGGAGTCTCAGATCATAGAACAGAGATTGTTAGAATGAGAAGGCACTTTAGAACATAGATCAAAGCTGGGGCCTCTGTATCATAGAAATATGGAATGTTGTAATGAGAAGGGACCTTTAAACAAAATATGGGTTGTATAGAAGGAACTAGAACTAGAAGGAACCTGAGAATATAAAATGTTAGAGCAGAAGGAACCTTAAAACTGAAAACATAAAGTACTAGAGCAAGAAGGTACCTTAGAACATAGACTATCAGAGCGGAGGGGGATATTAGGGATCATATTTAAAAACACTTTATTTGAGTGTTATTTAAATACTGATGGAAATTAAAGCCCTAGGACAAACCTGTTTTACATTCATGAGGATTCTAGAGCAGAAGCCATTTCTGGATTGCTGTGAACAGTCAAATGGAGGAGTTAGTACGCTGGCCATGGTGCTGACAAGGCAAGCAAGGACCTGGAAAAAGATACTCTCCATAAGCACAGGTGGTGCTCATACTCAGGCATCAGGGTAAATTTTAGTGGAACCCAGCTATTGTCAATTCTGACTTGACTCACACCCTTTATGACCTGCGATCAGATTCCCCTAGTCCCCTTGGATTTAATAATAAAGGTTTGGGGTAAGTAAGCTCTATATAGGTTTTAACAGCTGTTGTTCCTCAGTGCTTCAGTGTTCATACAGCTGTTCTTCCATAGGCAAGAAGGAGAGAGCTATAAGAACCTCATAAGAACTATCAGAATACCTTTCCTAGCTTTTGGGGTGGGGAGGTGGATCTATCTATACTCATCTCTCAATAGATTGAAGCTATCTTAAATTCAGCACTGAGAATGGGGTTCTGAAGGACTCAGTTCCCCCCCCCCCAAGCTGGATTGGCTAGCAGTCAATCCTTCTTATTGGTGCTATATATAATTTGAACTAAGGCATAGTTCTGAGTTCATTTAAAAGTACTTTACCTAGCCTGAGAAGTCAGAATGAAGATCAAGGAGTGGGAAATTAGAGGGGGGCAGATTTTGACTCAAAATAAGGAAACATTTCTAACTATCAGGGCTATCCAAAAGCATAAAAAGCCTTTGGAAGTAGTGAGCTCTCCATCAGTGGAGGTATTCAAATAGATGCTGAATGACCATTTCTCAGGAAAGCTGAGGAGGGGATTACTAATTCAAGTAAAGTTTGCATTAAGTGATCTATAGTATCCTTTCCAGCTCTTATATTCTGTTTCTACTACCTTCTCTTCCA
The DNA here is from genome assembly GCF_016432865.1 of Antechinus flavipes. Taxonomy (NCBI): domain Eukaryota; kingdom Metazoa; phylum Chordata; class Mammalia; order Dasyuromorphia; family Dasyuridae; genus Antechinus; species Antechinus flavipes. The sequence goes on from NC_067399.1 coordinate 438,695,947, forward strand.
GCTCCAAATATAGAGCTATGATTTCCCCAGGAGAGGGAAATTCTGAAGTGGGAGCTCTCTCCATTAAGGTATTTAGAGGTTAAGTGACTTGTCTAGGATCATATCAACATCAGAAATTAGATTTGAACTTGGGTCTTCCTCATGCCAACTCCTGTACTCTATACTACCTTTATGGTTATGAGTGTGAAATTGCTATATCTAGACATGACTTTGGCTCAGGGGCTGGGGTTGTGAAGAATACTCCAACCCTACAGGGCTCCCAGTGTTAGAATAGTCCTTAAAGGGAAGGCTCCTCCTCTTTCCACACATTAGTCCAACACTAATTAGGTGACCTCAGACCCATCTTGTCTAGCCCTTGACTATAAGCTTATTGTGTATATTGTTGTTCCTGATTATATTGATTCAATCACAGTGATAACAAAAAAATAAATTCCCCATACTCTGCAAGGACAGCTTTACTGTCTTATTGTACTGATCATTAGAGAATATATAAATTGGGTTGTAATTCTGGTGTCATCAGGAATCCACCCACAACTCAAAGTTATCTCTTTGATATAGTTTCTGATATCTTATGGGATGACTGATGTGTCTGAGAGAGGGTGTTTTGCTTTGGAGGAGGGAATATAAACACTTTGCCTCCTTTTCCCTTTTTTACCCCTACTTACAGTTGTTTTACTGGCACTCCTAACAAGCAGCTAACATCTACTTGAGTACAATTGTTGATGGAGCATTCACTACAAACAAAGGTAATATATTTTACTTTGGGACAGCTCTGATTATTAGAAAGCTTTCCTCCCCTTATGCTGAATCTCAATCTGGGTGGGGAAGAAAGTCCAATTTGCAAATAGAAGTAATTTCTAAAGTTACTGGTTTCTCTATTCAAAACATATGCATAGATAATTTTCAAAATTCACTCTTGCAAAAATTTGGGTTCTAAATTTTTTTCCCTTCCTTCTGTCCATTGCCCCCCCCTCCCAGATGGCAAGCAATCCAATATATGTGAAACATGTGCAATTCTTTTTTACATGTTTCCACAATTCTCATGCTGCACAAGAAAAAATCAGATCAAAAAGGAAAAAAAAAATGAGAAAGAAAACAACATTTTTTGCAGCTTTTCTAAAGTACACAGCCATAAATGCATAAACTTACACGATAACTTTGTGTCATATTCCCTTTCTAGGTATCTGGGTGACACCGTGGGTAAAACACTAGGCCAAGAGACAGATTAGCGCTGATTTCAAATTCTGCCTCAGTCACTTACTAGCTGAGCAAATTACTTAACTTCCGTCTGCCTCAATTTTCTCATCTGTAAAATGGATATAATAGCAGTACCTGCCTCCCATGGATGTTGTGAAGATAAAATGAGATGATATTTGTAAAGTGCTTCACAAACCTAAAAATGCCATGTAAATGCTAGCAATTGCTATTTGCTATTATTTCTAAACTATAAGCTCCATAGAGAAATATGAGTAGTTATAGTCTAAATTTTATATCTTGCTTATCACTGAGCATAGGACTTTGCACAGCAGAACATCTTTAAGTGAATGGTACTGAGAGAACATTTGGGATCAGATAGATGACCTTAAGTCACAGTTGTGACTTCAGGCAAGTGCCTTAATCTCTCTGGGCTTCATCTATAAAATGATAGGATTATATATTAGTATAATCCTATATGATTTTTAGAGTCCATTCCATCTCTAAATCTATGATACTCTGATACCATCCTGGGGGGGAATTGACTTGCTTACAGTCACACGGCTACTAAAGGTTTTACTCTTCATCAATGTTTTCCTTCTGACCACCATTTCTCCCAATATGTCCCCCTTCTGTCAGTCTTCCCCCTCTTTTCTTTTTTTTTATATCATTTATTTAATTTGTAAGTTAATGAGCTCTGTATAGAGAATGACAGAAAAATTGCACTCATTGTTAGTATTTTTGTTGTGTTACAAATGAACTTAGTGCCTCCTTTTCTTCTTCAACTTCTGTGGTCAAACAAGCTTTAGAAGCCAGAGTTTAAATCCAGTTTTCCCTCCTTTTCTTAATCCTTTCCCCTCCTACTTTTCTATGGGATAAGATAGATTTCTATACTCAAATGATTGTGTGTGTATTCTTTCTTTGAGCCAATTCTAATGAGCATGAAGTTCAAGAACCATTCACTCCATCCCTCTTTCTATCTTCCTTTTTATAATAATAGATCTTTTGTACTTCTTCCTGAGATAATTTACCCCATTCTACCTCTCTCTTCTTTCTGCTCCCAGTCCTCTTTCTCAGTCTTTAATGTTTTTTAATATCATTCCATCAAAGTCACCTTATACCTTCACCCTCTGTCTACATATACTTCTAATTGTGCATAGTGATATAGTTCTTAAGTATCATCTTCCCATGTCAGGATGCAAACAGTTTGACTTTATTGAATTCCTTATGTTTTCTCTTTCCTTTTTATCTTTTATGCTTTTTTGAGTCTTGCATTTGAAGATCTTTGTTGTTGTTGTTGTTGTTCAGTGCTGATGTTTGCATCAAGAAAACTTGAAAGTTCTCTATTTCATTGAATGATTATTTTTATCCTTGAAGGATTATATTCAATTTTGCTGGACGAGTAATTCTTGGTTATAATCCTATTTCCTTTGCCTTCAGGAATATAATACCAGCCTTCTACTTCTTTAACATGGAAACTGCTAAATCCTATGTAATCCTAATTATGGCTCCATGATATTTGAATTGTTTTTTTTCTGGCTGCTTGTAATATTTTCTCCTTGAGCAGGAAATTCTCAAATTTGGTTACAATGCTCCTTGGGAGTTTTCATTTGGAGACTTTTTTTCAGGAGGTAATTGGTAGATTCTTTCAATGTTCATTTTGCCCTTTCATTCTAAGATGTCAGGGCAATTTTCTTTGATAATTTCTTGAACAATAATGTCTATGTCCCTTTTTTAAAATATAAATTATAGCTTCTAGGTAGTCCAATAATGCTTAGATTATGTCTCCTGGATCTATTTTCCAGGTCAGTTGCTTTTTCAGTTAGATATTTTACATTTTCTTCTATTTTTTCCTTTTTTTAAAATTTTGTTTGATTCTTGATGTCTCATGAAGTCACTAGTTTCCACTTGTCCAATTCCAATTTTAAGGGAGTCATTTTCTTTAGTTAGCTTTTTAAAAATCTCATTTCCCATTGGGCCAATTCTACTTTATAAGGAATTGTTTTCTTCAGTAAATTTTTGTACATCTTTTCCCATTTTTTTGTGCTTCTTTTATTAATCTATTGACTTTTTTCATGATACTCTTGATGAAAATGATTTCTCATTTCTTTCTCCAATTTTTCCTCTACCTCTCTTATTTAGGTTTTTAAAAAGTCCTTTTTTGAGTTCTTCAAGGAGTTTTTTTTGGTCCTGAAGCCAATTATCATTTTTCTTTGAGGTTTTGAATGTAGACATTTTAACATTATTATCTTCTTCTGAGTTTGTGTTTTGATCTTTCTCATCATCATAAAAACTTTCTATGATAAATTTCTTTTTACTTTTTTCTCCCAGCCTATTTTGTTACTTTGAAAGTTGAGGTCCCTTTCTGAGGTAGAGGAGGCACTGTCTCAAGCCTCTTGTGTCAGGGACATGGCTTCTAGCTGTTCAACTGGTGCTGTTAGGGCCGACCAGGGGCCTCCTGCTATTCTAGTGCTTAAGTGGAAGGGAGCCTAGTCACTTACTTGTTGCTGGTCCTTCATGAGTCTAGTGTTGTTTCAGGACTGCTGAGGAGGAACCTGGTGCTGTCCAGAGTAGTCAGCTGTGCTAGGGCCAAGGTGAGTTTGGTCTGGTCACTTACCTGTTGCTATGTGAGGGCCATAGGGAAACCTGGCTACTTATTTACTGCCACACTGAGGTTTTGGGTTTTGGTCACTAATCTGTGCTGGAGCTCAGAATCTCTTGCTGTCTTGTTGAGGCAGACCCTGCAGCTGGCTTGCCAAGATGCTGACTGCTCTGGACTGTGTTCTCTTTTTCCCACAGACCTTTCTTGCAGACTTTCCAAGTTGTTTTGGGCTTGAAAAATGTTTCACCACATCTTTTTGTTGTTTTGCCTTTCCAGAATTCATTTTGAGGTGCTTTGCTACAGTTCGTGGAGGCAAAATTTGGGAGAGTTTAGGCAATTTCCTGATTGCTCCACCATCTTGGCTCCTGGAAATCTTGGAGTGACATTTTGAAAAACAATGTGGAATTCTGTAAGAAAAGTTACACAATCACTACCTCCTGTGTGACCCTCTCTATTATTCTAACTTCTATGAGTCAAAGTTTCCTTATCTGGAAAATGAGAGGGGAGATGTTGGTCACCACTAAAGACCCTTTCATAGACCTTATGAGCAAATGATTGTTGGTCAATGATCATTCTACCTGGGGTACAGTTGCCAAGCAGTCCAACCCAATTTGCTTTGAGAATTTCTATTTCAGAAAGAAGGCTAGAAAGAAGCAGACAAATAGGACAAGTTTGAAAGCTACCGGTTAACTTAATATTACAACAAGATGTAAATAATAGAAATTTGTATTTTGATGGGAAATCCTCTTTTTCAGTTCTAATATGCATATGGAAATGCCCATTTCTGATAGAATCAATATCCACCAACCCTCTTCTTTCACCTCCAGTTTGGCATCAAGGATTGGGCAAGATTTTCCCAGAAGGCTACAAAGCCAGGATTTGATTGTTTCTGGTGGCTTCCTAATGGACATAAAAAAACCACCTACATGGATATGTTGTCCTTCAGATTTGTTGGCTGTTCCAAGACCACTCAAGTGAAGGGATTTCTGTTTAGATCCCAAGTAGGAAGTTGTGGAAGATGGGGTTCGGAATGGGGAAAGGATTGTGTTCAAAGACTGTATTGCGGTTGAGATAACAGGGGTATCAGAAGCAGGACATCAAGGCTTTTGGATTAACTGGCTATTTGGCTTTGGGCAAGCCATTTAAAACCTCTTTAATTCAGTTTCCTTATTTGGTCAATGGCAACAATAATCTCTGACTTGCTTCTTTTGTGAGTCTGTACAAGGGTCACATAAAATAACATTTAGGAAAGTGCTTTGAAAAACTTTACAAATGCAAGGGGTTATGGTCCTGATTCCACAGGAACAAAACCTGGCCATCCTTTGAAGCTCCTGCTTCCAGCTTCAGCTGCCTTGGAACCGCACCATTGTCAAGTGCCCCAGGAATGTCTTTGATGTCTTAATGCAGGTACCGGGCCCCTGTGGGGTTAGGGAATGGGATTATAGCGTCTATGCGTCAAGTCTCTGCTCTCCCTTCACCAGAGTTGGATGTGTCCAGGTGCCACCATGGAGTTCCACTCCAGGCTGAATGAAAGGGTCTTTTCAACTGTCTTTCATCTCCCCCAGTGAAATAATTTTTTAAAAAAGGAACTTTAATTGGGATTAAGGGGATTTAGGAACAAACAAGGAAAATGGATTTGGAAGTTAATGTTCTCCTCTTGGTCGCTCTTTCTGTTAATCTCCAAAACCCCAGCGTGAGGATTAATTGCTTGGATGAGTGCAGCCAGCGCCCGGAGGGCTTTTGTGAGAACAAAGTGGTTCTCTGGCTAACTACAAAAATCAAGCTGCTGGCGAGGGCAGGCAAGAGGCCAGGTTAGAGGGCAGCTTTCACACTTAGAAACACCTGATTTCAAGATCTACCTCTCTTCTCTTTGAGTTGTGTGACCCTGGATAACTTCATTTGCCCTCCCTACCCTTAGGCAATGATACATTTAGAATAGGTTCTGATCTGAATTGTAGAGGGAATTTCTTCACTGGGAATCCCCCAAACCAGAAAAATCATAGATCTGGTAAGAATAAGAATTAAGCTTCCCAGGTTTGAGTTTAGCTTCCAGAAAGCAGGGAGTTTGACCCAGGTCAGGCTGACTTAATGTGGGGCCAGCAGCTGTAAAAAGAAAAGATTGAAAAAAAAATTTTAATTAAAAAGAAAAAGAAAGACTCCAAAGCAGGGGAGAGATGGTTCATAGAATCTTACATCTCAAAGGGACCTTAGAGGTCAGTCATCTAGTCTGATCTTAACGAGAGGTGAGAAACTCATCTAAAGTATCCATGACATGTGGTCACCCAGTTCATAGGATGGGCCCATCTAGTCCTAACTTCTCATTCTACACACGAGGAAACAGGTTCAATAAAATCTAGTGATCTATCCGAAATCACTTATAGACAGTAAGTGTCAGAGATAAGATTTTGAACTCAGGTCTTCAAAAACAATGAATCTGGAGATAGAACCTGAGTTCCAGATTCTACTCACCTGCGTGACTTTGGGCAATGAGCTCAATTCTGAACTTGTAAGTTCCTTGTGTTTAAAATAAATCAAGGGGAAAGACTGGGTGATTCCTAAAGACTTTTGCAGCTCTCAATGATCCCATGACTCTATGATCCCATGACTCTCAGCAAAAGAGAATTAACTCCTTGCCTCTTAAGGCAATGGGCTCATCGTTAGGAAACATTTCCTTACATTGAAATAATATCCGGTGAAAGTTCTACCCTTTCCACCTAATCCTCCCCTCTAGGATAAAGCAGTAAGAGACTGTTTGGGCCTTTGGAGCGGTGTCCCAGCTCTAATCCCTCAAAGCTTTGTTCTTGCTCTTAGTCTCTGCTGGCTGCAGCCCCAGAGTTCTCCCATCGACCACACTCCTTCCTGTCCTCCAGAGCTCTCATTACTCTCCCTCCTCCCTTCCTCAATTATGTTCCACAATCTCTTGGTTTTGTTCTAGGTGTCTTTTTTCTTTCCATATCTCACTGAAGACAGAAATTGGGTTTTCAAAAGGGATCTCTTATTAACAAAGAGAAAGAAGGTAAAACACCACAACTTCCTAAAACACAAGACTGATGAATACAAAGGCCTGTGGAGCGGAAGCTGACTAGTCCCTAGTTTGGCCATAGTTGTCATTTATCCTTGTGGGCTGAGTAATTCTCTTTCTTTAAGAAGCTTTTTGATTTGGTCCTACCACATTCTCACCTGAGAAGACCTCATCCTTGTTTTCCCACATTTCCTTCTTCCTTTCATGAACTATTAGCATATTAGATCTGAGAAGGACTTCAGAACAGAACATAAAATGTCAGTGCTGGAGAGAACTTAAAAACAGAACATCAGAGCCAAGAGGGGCCATAGGACCTAGGATGTGAGAACTGGAGGGAACCTGAGAACAGAGTTTAGGGTTGGGAGGGAACCTAAAGTATAGAAGGTCAGAGCAGGGACAGGAGCTTTAGAGATCATCTAATCGGCCCTTTTGGGGCCCTCCCATCAAATCTTCAGGAAAAGCTTATTGACCCCCTCTGTGCTGGTTGCCCAGTGGAAATGGTCATCATGGTCCTTAAGACCTGGACAGTGGAGTAAAGCCAGCATCCTTAGATAGATTAGTCCTGAAGAACTGAAGTCAGACTGTTCATTGCTCTGAACCAAAATGTAATATATATATATATATATATATATATATATATATATATATATATATATATATATATATATATATATACTATTTTAGGGAAAGAGAAGTGGTTATAATTGGGCATGTCAGGAAAGACAAGTTGAGAAAACTTGGAATCAGGAAGACCAGAATTACTAACTTCTTGACTCTAGGTAAATCACTTAACCTCTCAGTCTCAGTTTCCTCAAATAAAATAGGGATAATCACAGTACTCATCTCACAGGATTTTAAAAAATAATAATAATTTATATCTTTATTAGCAGAAATATAACATTGCAAGAAAAACCTGTTCTTGTTTGGATAGCATCAAATATCCTTAAGCTATTATTTATCAATCCTTGATTTTTATTTTAATAGTATTTTATTTTTCCAAATTCATGCAAAGATAATTTTCAACATTCACGTTTGCAAAATCTTGTGTTCCAAATTTTCCTTCCTCTCTCCTCACCTCCCCAAGACAGCAAGAAATCCGATTTAGTAAACATCTCAGGATTGTTGTGGGGGTCATGAAGTAACACATGAACAGAGCTTTGTAAACCTTAAAGCTCTGTGTAAATTCTATTATTATTATAAATTCTATTATTATTATTAGATAAGACGCAGCATATCCCCAGAGTCTCACACAATTCCTAGCATCAAGTAGGCACTTTTAAAATGCTTGATGAATTTAGAGTATTAGAGAAAATAATGGCTGAATGAATGAGCAAATGAATAAATGAATGACAAAGCATTTATTAAGAGCTTATTCTGTTCTAAGCTGTGTGCTAAGTGCTGGGAATGCAGACAAAAATTGAGTTGAGCCTTAAGTGAAGGCAGGGATACCAAGAGATTGAGAAGAGGAGAAAGAGTATTCCAAATATGGAAGACAATTTGGGCAAAAGCATGGAGACAGTTGACAGGAACAACATGTCCAAGGAACAAGTGGACTAGTTAGCTGTGACATGGAGTGGTTGAAGGGGTATAATATGAGAAATGCCTGAAAAAAATAGATTGGAGTTAGAATGAGAATGGCTTTAAATGCCAGAGGATTTCTAGTAAGTAGTATGGGGGCAGTTAGGTTGTGCCATAGTGTACAGAGTGCAGGTCCTACAATCAGACTCATCTTCCTAAATTCAAATCCAGTCTCAGACACTTACTAGCTGTGTGACCCTGGGCAAGGCACTTAGCCCTGTATGCCTCAGCTTCCTCATCTATAAAATGAGCTGAAGAAGGAAATGGCAAATTATTCCAGTATCTCTTTCAAGAAAACACCAAATGAAATTGTGATATATGAATGTTATGGAATATTATTGTTTTATTGTTCTGTAAGAAATGACCAGCAGGATGAATACAGAGAGGACTGGTGAGACTTACATGAACTGATGCTGAGTGAAATGAGCAGAACCAGGAGATCATTATATACCTCAACAACGATACTGTTTGAGGATGTATTCTGATGGAAGTGGATCTCTTCGATAAAGAGAGCTAATTCAGTTTCAATTGATCAAGGATGGACAGAAGCAGCTACACCCAAAGAAAGAACACTGGGAAATGAATGTAAACTGCTTGCATTTTTTTTTTCTTCCCGGGTTATTTATACCTTCTGAATCCAATTCTCCCTATGTAACAAGAGAACTGTTCGGTTCTGCACACATATATTGTATCTAGGATATACTGTAACCTATTTAACATGTAAAGGACTGCTTGCCATCTGGGGGAGGGGGTGGAGGGAGGGAGGGGAAAAATCAGAAAAGAAGTGAGTGCAAGGGATAATGCTGTAAAAAATTACCCTGGCATGAGTTCTGTCAGTATCAAGTTATTATAAAATAAACAAACAAACAAATAAATAAATAAATACATTGCACATTAGGGCTGCTAGTTGGCACAATGTTTAGAGTACCAGCCCTGAAGTCAGGAGGACCTGAGTTCAAATGTGACCTCAGACACTTACCACTTCCTGGCTGTGTGACCCTGGGCAAGTCACTTAACCTCAATTGCCTCAACAAAACAACAACAACAAAAGAATTGCACATATTTAATCTATATCAGATTGCTTGTTGTTTTGGGGAGGAGGGAAGTAAGGGAGGGAGAGAGAAAAATCTGGAACATAATCTTACAAAAATGAATGATGAATACTATCTTTATTTGGAAAATAAAATACTATAAAAAATGAATGTTGAAAAATATTTTAATGCAAATTAAGGCAACTCTGAGATACCACTATACCAATATCTCAAATTGGCTAAGATGACAAGAAACGAATGATGAATGTTGGAGGGGATGTGGGAAAACGGGGACACTGATACATTGTTGGTGGAATTGTGAACTGATCCAACCATTCTGGAGAGCAGTTTGGAATTATGCCCAAAGGCTATCAAACTGTGCATACCCTTTAATCCAGCAGTGTTTCTACTGGGCTTGTATCCAAAGAAGTTGTTGTTTTTTTGTTATTGTTGCTGAGGCAGTTGGGGTTAAGTGACTCGCCCAGGGTCACACAACCAATGTTAAGTATCTGAGGCCAGATTTGAACTCAGGTCCTCCTGACTTCAGGGCTGGTGCTCTATCTACTGTGCCATCTAGCTGCTCTGCACGAAATCTTAAAGGAGGGAAAGGGACCCACATGTGCAAAAATGTATGTGGTAGCCCTTTTTGTAGTGGCAAGAAACTGGAAACTGAGTGGATGCCCATCAGTTGGAGAATGGCTGAATAAGTTATGGTATATGAATGCTATGGAATATTATTGTTCTGCAAGAAGCAATCAGCAGGATGATTTCAGAGAGGCCTGGAAAGACTTACATGAACTGGTGCTAAATGAAATGAGCAGAACCAGGAGATCATTGTACACGACAACAACAAGATTACACTATGATCAATTCTGATGGACATGGCTCTTTTTAACAATGAGGTGATGCAGGTCCATTCCAATGATCTTGGGATGAAGAGAGCCATCTATACCCAGAGAGAGGACTGTGAGAACTGAGTGTAGACCACAACATAGCATTTTCACTCTTTTTGTTGTTGTTTGCTTGCATTTTATTTTCTTTCTCACTTTTTTCCATTTTGATTTAATTTTTCTTGTGCAGCAAGATAATTGTATAAATATTATTATATATTGGATTTAACATATATTTTTTAACCATATTTAACATATTTTGGACTACTTGTCTTCTAGGGAAGGGGATGAGGGAAAGGAGGGAAATTTGGAACACAAGGTTTTGCAAGGGTTAAGTTGAAAAATTATCCATGCACATGTTTTGAAAATTAAAAAGCTTTAATAAAAAATGACAATAAAAAAGAAAAATATCTTTACCTATATTTGGAAAAATAAAAAACTACTTTTTAAAAGTATGCTTTAATCTACATTCATCTATCAATTCTTTCTCTGGCGACAGATAGACTTTTTTTCACCATAAGTCCTTCAAACTTGCCTTAGATCAGTGTATTGCTGAGAATAGCTAAGTCATTCACACTTAATCATCATACAATATTGGTGTTACTGTGTATGCTGTTCTCTTAGTTCTGCTCACTTCATTTTGTGTAAATTCATATATATGTCTTTCCAAGTTTTTCTGAAACCATCTTGCTCATTATTTCTTACAGTATAATAGTGTTCCATTACAATTATATATCACAACTTGTTCAGCCATGTCCCATAGACAGTCCCTTGATTTCCAATTCTTCACAACCACAAAAAGAGCTGCTTTAAATGTGTGTGTGTGTGTGTGTGTGTGTGTGTGTCCTTTTTCTTTGATCTCTTTGGAATACAGATCTAGTAGTGATATTGATAGGTCAAAGGGTTATGTATAGTTTGATAGCCATTTGGGTTTAGCTCCAAATTGCTCTCTATAATGATTGCATTGATTCACATTATCCCAATTTTCCCACATCCCTTGCAACATTTTTTTGGTCATTTTTCTTTTTTGCCATGGTAACTAATATAATAGGTGTGAGATAGTATTTCAGGGTTGTTTTATTAATTTGCATTTCTTTAATCAATAATGATTTCGGGGATTTTTTATGTTTTGATTTTTTTTTTTGTCTGAAAACTGTTCATTCATATCCTTTGACCATTTATCATCTGGGAAATGACTTGTATTCTTATGAATTTGACTCAGTTCTCTATCTATTTGAAAGTTGATACCTTTATCAGGAGACTTGTTATAAACATTTTGCCCCAGTTTTCTGCTTTCCTTCTAATCTTGGTTGCATTGATTTTGTTCATACACCACCTTTTATTTAATATTATTAAAATTATTCCTTTTATATCTTATAATGTTCTCTATCTTTTGTTTGGTCAACAATTCTTCCTTTAGGTAGACTATTCCATACTCCCCTACTGTAATGGGCTGAGGCTTGAGTTGATGCACTGAGGTCCCAAGCATGTGAGGCTAAATATAATTGGACCATACTCTATTATATATATATATGCTTGGAGCAAGAATGGCCCCTGCCCACTCTTTGTGTAAGTCCTGATGTGTTGTGTAGGGAATGACGATTTTGGTGGGTAGAGGCAGGGGAGTGGAAAGGGAAGTAGAAAGAGAGACTGCTGGCTGGCGTCTTGACACAGCTACTCACATTGCTATCATGACCACCCTTCACCTCCAATCCCCTTTTCACCTGCAATCCCCCTTCACTTCTGCTAGCTGGCTTCCTGTTGCAGCTGCCCATATTGCTGTTGCAATCCTTCTTCACCTCTACTGAGAATAAAGATTGAAGATTTTTCCTTTAATCTGAATTCCTGACTCCAGCTGACTTTAAATACACGGTCATCACACCCTACTTTGCTTATGATATTATCCTTTATGTCTAAATCATGTACCCATTTTGACCTTATCTTGGTATACAGTGTGAGATGTTGGGCTATATTTAATTTCTATCAAATTGCTTTCAGCTTTCTCAACAGTTTTTGTCAAATAGTGAGTTCTTACCCTAAAAGCTTGTGTCTTTGCATTTATCAAACACTAGATTATTAAGATCACTTACAACTGTGTAGTGTGTGCCTACTCTATTCCACTGATCTCACCATTCTCATTTATTAACCAATATCAAAATAGTTGTGATGATTATTGCTTTATAATGTAGTTTGAGATCTAGTATTGCTAGACCACCTTCCTTTGCACTTTTCAATTGATTCCCCTGATATTCTTGAACTTTTGTTCTTTCAGATGAATTTAGTTGTTGTTTTTCTAGCTCTATGGAATAAATTTTTGATAGCTTAATTCTTATATCATCAAATAAGCAAATTAGTTGAGGCAGAATTGTCATTTTTTACAATTATGACTCAGGCCCCGACTCTATTTGAGTGGAAAGTGTTTTGTAATTGTGTTCATATAGTTTCTGAATTTGTTTTGGTAGATAGACTCCCAATATTTTATATTGTTACAGTTATTTTAAATGGAATTTCTCTTTCTTTCTCTTGCTCTGCTAGGCTTTGTTGGTCATATGTAAATAGAGCACCAGCCCTGAAGTCAGGAGTACCCAAGTTCAAATCCAGCCTCAGACACTTAATACTATTTAGCTGTGTGACCCTGGGCAAGTCACATAACCCCAGTTGCCTCAGCAAAAAAAAAAAAAAAAGTGAATGATGAAAACTATCTCTGAAAAAATAAAATTCTATTTAAAAAATAAAAGTTTTGCATCAATATTCATTAGGGAAATTGCTCTATGGTTTTCTTTCTCTGTTTTGTCACTTCCTGGTTCAGATATAAGCACTATATTTGTGTCATAAAAAATGTGGTAGAACTCCTCTGCCTATTTTTCCAAATAAGTTATGTAGTATTGGAATTGATTGTTCTTTCAATGTTTGGTAGAATTCATTTGTAAGCTGATCTAGCCCTGGGTTTCTTTTCTCTGCAAGTTGATTAGTGGTTTGTTTAATTTCTTTCTAAAATGGCATTCTATTTCCTTATCTGTTAATCTGGATAATTTATAGTTAGCTATTCATCTGTTTTTACCCAATTGAGATAGATCTTTTCTGCTTACCTTCCAAGTATCTTGGGCTAGAAGATTGTTTTACTCTGTCTTTTTACTAGTTCTGCTGTTCCAGGATTCATTTGGGGGTACTTTTATGGTTGTTTGGAGGTGAGTATGGGAATTAAAATAATTTCCTGCTTACTCTACCATCTTGGCTCCCAGAAGTCTCTTTTTTTATTTTTTTAACTCCTTTTTGAGTTATTCCAGGAGGTTTTGGGGGTTTTTTGTACTTGAGACCAACTCACAATTTTCTTTGAGGCTTTGCATGTAGCCATTTATTTTGACTTTGTTTTCTTCTGAATTTGCATTTTGATATTTCTTATTGCCATTGTAATTTTCTAGTCGGATTCCTTTTTGCTGTTTGCTCATTTTTCCAGCCTGTTTCTTGACTTTTAACTCTGCTGTTTCAAGAAAAAAGAGTTTTTCTATTGTTTTCAAAGCTAGTTCTGGGATCTGTAAGTCACTACACATGACCTGTTGCTGGCTTGTCAAGACGTGGCTTGTGCTGTACTGTACTTCACTTTCACTCTAGGGAGACAGGCTTTTCTGCCAACCTCCTATGGCAAGGGTGGGGAACATCTGGAGGCCCATAAAATCATTTAATCTGGTCCTGCCAAGGCAAGTGCAGGTGGAATTAGAAATACAATAAATCTAAGAGCTTTTTAAATTGTAACACAAATTTATATTAAGTAAATTATCACAATAATTAAATTTTGAGGGATAAGCATGGAACGTTCATTATGGGACAGCTAGGACACATATGAGTACATGATGGGACAGACATGTATGCTTCTCCACAGCTGCCAGCAGCCTGTCTGCCTGTATTATGGTGACTCAGAGGACAGAGAATGCCAGGCAGGTGGAATGTTTGCATTGTGAAGGTGTTAACACACAGTGATAAAACTGTGGCAATATGGTGATGATGAGACAAGAAAGAATTAAATCTCAGACTTGATTCACTGCATCATACCCCAAAAAGTCTCTGTGCAGTCATTGCAGCTCAACTATATATCAAAAGTAGTGTCATGCAAATTTTGTAGAAATCAGAGAGTTTAACAGCTGCCAGCTTAAGGAGTTACTGAATGACCTTAACTTTGAATGTAGTGATCTTGTTTATCACTGTGAAATGCAGTGATAAGTCATGGAAAAATGCTTTTGAGATTCTATGAATTGTGGGATAAAGTCAAGCAGATCATGGAGAGGAAGAGAAAATCTGTCAGAGAACTCAATAGTAGCAAGTGGCTATGCGATCTAGCATTCATGGTGGATATTACCAAGTACCTCTCAGAGCTGAAGGTCAAGCCACAGGGTCCCAACCAGCTTTTCTGTTCCTTGTTTTCGAATGTGAAGTCATTTGAAACTAAATTAAGGCTGTGGAAAGTGTGACTTAAAAGGAATAACATAGTGGATTTCCTGACTCCGGGAAGGACAAATGCCTTCTATGGGATTTGAATATGCCAGCAAATGGGTGAAACTAATTGAGGCATTTAATTAAAGATTCAAGGACATGAAAAGTAAACAAATGGAAGTGAACATCTTTGCTACACTATTCAATGTGGATCAGCTGATGTGCCTGATAACCTACAAGATGAAATCATTCCGCTGTCTCCCACTGCTTGAAGAATATAAATGTTATATAAGTAATGATGAATTTCCCACTTTGAGGAGATATGTATTGAAATATGCATCTGTATGCTAAGTGAAATGAGCAGAACTAGGAGATCATCATACACAGCAACAGCAAGATTATATAATGATCAATTCTGATGGACATGGCTCTTCTCAACAATGTGATGATTCAGGCTAGTTCCAATGGTCTTGTGATGAAGAGAGCCATCTACACCCAGAGAGAAGACTGTAGGAATTGAGTGTGGACCACAACATAGCATTTTCACTTCTTTTGTTGTTGTTTGCTTGAATTTTATTTTCTTTCTGTTTTTTTCCTTTTTGATTTGATTTTTCTTGAACAGCAAAATTATTATGTAAATATGTATGCCTATATTGGATTTACATATGTTTTTTTACCATGTTTAACATATATTGGATTATTTGCCATCTAGGGAAGGGGGTGAGGGGAAAGGGGAGAGAAATTGGAACACAAGGTTTTGCAAGGGCGAATGGTGAAAAATTATCCTTGCATATATTTTGAAAATAAAAACCTTCAATTAAAAAATATGCATCTGTTCAGAACAACTTACTGCTGCCAGCAGTTCTTTTCAAAATTTACCATCTCAAAAATCAACTATGCTCCAGACAGATACATGCAAACCTGGAAAAGCAATTGCAAGTAGCTATATCATCAATACCAGCTAAAATGACATGCCTCATTAAAGAGAAGCAGTTCCAGCCATCATATTAGAAGTGAATTAACTAAATATTTGACCAAATAGAGCAGGCTAATTTTTTAATTGATAATTTTGTATGGTCCTCAAATGATATTATAAATATGCAAATAGTCTTTGGCAGAAAAAAAGGTTCCCCATCCCTGTTCTAAGGTGTCATGGGCCCAAAAATTGTGTTGCCCCTCCTTTTATTGGTCCTGAAACTCCAGTATTCATTTTAAGGTATTATTTTAAAGATGTCTGGAATGGAATTTGGGAGATCTCAAGCCAATCTCTGCCTTTACCTAACTATCTTGTGTCTGCCCCTCTAGAAAAAGCATTTATTAACAACTTGGCACCCTGTTAAGTGCTGAGAATAGAAACAGGAAAAACAAGATGATTCCTTTCCTTAAGGAGCTTATATTCTAAAGGGAGAAATCAACACAGATAGAAGAGCATGCCTAAGGAAAGGAATTTTGGTCAGAGAAGTCACAGGAATGGTGAATGCAATCTTAGAGCAACTAACTAACAGTTCCAGGAATGATAGTCTGAGGATTGTTCTGATTATTTCAAGAGGGAGAAATGGAGTTGGGAATGGCATAGCATCCTAGCATGAAGATGGGCAGCAAACAGCAGCATTAAAGTCTATGTCAGATTTCAGATTGTGGGTTAAATCTCACCATTATTAATATTAACAGTGAAAATATGTCTATTACCTTAAGTTTTATGGAATGCTGCGGCAATTTTGAAAGCATTCCTATTTTCTGTAACTGAATAAAAGCCAGAATGGTTCTCAGTTGTTGTATTGATGAGTCTTGCTTTTGGAGCTCAAATCAACTGCTAATCAAATTGAATTCTTCATTTCAGTCTGTGGAGGTAAGGAATCAGCAATAATAAACTAGACAGTGCAAAAAAAGGCACAGCTTCTCTGACTCTGATTTGAACAGGGGTTAAAATCTCAGTTTCAGTTGTTTCTGAGCCAATTACTTATCCTCTCTGGGCTAAAGTTTCCTCAACTAAAAGGGAGTGGGGAAGGGCAATGATAATATTCCTGTGGATTTGCCTCAAAGGCTTGTTGTAAGGAAGGTACTTTGTAAATATTAAACTATCCAAGAAATGAGAATTTATTATTGCTTTATTTCTCTCAATTCCTATGACACATTACTAGATGTGTCAAACAAAAATATTTTATTCATTCATTTGTTCATTCATTCAAAGAACTCTTACTTAAAACACTGCTATTTTCAGGGTTCTATGCTAGGCACTGTGGGATGGTAAAGAGGTATTAGACATGACCTAGCGATAAGAAAGAAAATCTTCAGTAAGGTCCAAAGTGCTGCGAGAGCTCTGAGGAGGGGAAGATTTCTTCCAGCAGAGGATTATGAAAGAGCTCTGGAGCTGAACCTCAAAGAATTGGCACGGTTTTATTGAATAGTTTCAGGCAGAGAGAATGGTCTGAACAGAAATAGGAAAGGTGGGAGACTGCTAATTGTCCTCCTGCTAAGTGTCCAAATGCCCTGGGCGCAGCCACTTTACCCACAGAAGGAGCAGGCAGTGACCTATAAAGTGTGTGGTTTGTAGCCAGGGCCTGCCTTTGAAAGGAATAGTCCATTATCAGCTCAACTCTGCCATTATGGATGGAAGCTCTGCTGGGTGTCAGTACTTCAGGAACCCGGCAATCAATTTCAGTTAGGGTGAGAAGACTCAGGTATAGTTAGGATGTCAATGAGACAAACCACAGGTTATATGGCAGACAAGTCACAGAAATGAGGACGGGCAAATGATTAAAAACCCATATAGAAAGGTAGATGGGGGCAGGAGAAGGCCCCATCTATCAAAATACCAGGATTCTGAGGTGAGATCAGCCTCAGCCCAGGGCCTCTTACATATTCATTACCAGGTCAAGGACTCATCCCACTGAATCTAAAGGGAGAGACAAAATGAAGTGACCGAGTGTAACTGGGACAAGAATAAGGGGAAGAACAGAGAAGAGAGGGCAACGATTCTAACCTCAGCTCACCCCTTCCAACTCTCATTTTCTAAAGCAACAGGAGAAAAAGATTCAAATGATTCAGATTTGGGGTTTTTAGAAAGGTCCTTTTAACAAGGCAAATCTCTTAGTCTGAATAATGAGAACTTTTCACTTTCAAATGCTAAATAATTTCACACCAAGCTTTGGGAAGTCATTAATAATTCAGAAGCCTCAGCTTTGGGTGAGAACATCTGTTAGAAGGTGTTAAAGGGATCACCCAACAAGCAGTGATTGTACCATTTTGACATTCCACTTAGGAGACAAAGAAATCTCATTAAGGGGATGTTTGGAGAGAGGGTGGGGAGTAAGGGGCCTTCCTTCCCAAAGGCATTAGGGAACCATTGGAGCCTCCAGGGTCCCAGAAGGGACATAGAAAAGAAGTATCATAAAACTAAAAAATCTAAATGATTTCAACAGTTTGAAATTATGAGCTAAATCCCATAGGGTAAAATTTAATAGGAATAAAAATAAAACCCTTCACGTGGGTTGAAAAAGAATCAACCTGCACACACCCAGAATGGAGGCAACTTGGTAAAATAGTAGCTCACTTAAAAAAGACTTGGGAATTTTACATGACCATAAGCGGAAAAATCCCAGCAATAAAAATGTTAATGATGATGATAATGATGATAAATAATTCCCAATGTCCTGTTGGTTACTAGAATTGTCTTGAAGGTGCTTTTGAAGAATCTATCGCCTACTAACACCATTATTAAATTACAAAAATTAATTGCTTTGGTGCAGCTAGGTGGTGCGGTGGATAAGCCCTGAAGTCAGGAAGACCTGAGTTCAAATATGACCTCAGATACTTAGCACTTCTAGCTGTGTGACCCTGGACAAGTCACTTATCCCCAATCGCCTTAGCGCGCCCCCACAAAAAAAAAATGCTTTATTCACCTGTATGATATTTTGCTGAATATTTTTTAAAAACCACAACAATGGAATAACATTTTGTCTTGGGATCATTTTTATCTGAACTTTAACATAATGATGAGAATAAAATAGCAATAATACTATTGCTAATAAACAATAATAACTCAGATTACATCCATACAACATCTTATGTCACCTATATGTGTATATGTATATAAGTGCACATCTGGCTACATATAATGTGCATGTGTGCATATGTGGGTATGTACCTGCATTGTGTATGCTGTTCCAAATGTCTTGGTGCAATTTAAGCTACTAAAGCTTAAAACTACACTAAGACTTTGAGACAGACTATCCTCCTAGAGGTCTATGAATTTAAGATGTATTATTATTGTCAAGTTTATATTATATGTAACTTTTGGACTTGAAGGGTCATTTGCATAAAATCTTCCTCATTTGTTTTTGTCTCAATTGGGGTTTATTGACAAAAACAACAAGGTGGTTTGCCATTCCCTTCTCCAAATCATTTTATAGATGAGGAAACTGAGGCAAGCAGGATGAAGTGACTTGCCCAGGTTCCCACAGTTAGTTATGTGTCTGAGGCCAGACTTGAACTTAGGAAGATGAATCTTTTTGACTCCAGGTCCAGTGCTCTGTGCACTTGGCCAGTGTTCATCAATATAAGGAGTCAAGTTTGTGGGAGCTGAAGAGAAAAGAGATCCTGGTCTTCGGACTTCTAGCTTTGAGAAAAGAAACATACTCAGGTCCCTGAAGTAAAAAAGATTCTGGAAAGTGCCGATATGACGGCCTCTTCATGGCTCTTCTGTTTGTCTGCTTATTTCTTCCCTCCAGTTTTCACTAAGTCCATGAAGAATCAATCTCTACCAGTGAGGAAAGCCTAAAACAAATGCTCCTTTGAGCTAAGGATTACACACAGTTGAAGAAAGCGAATCTGATAGATGTTAAATGATTCTCCTGGGATTACACAAGTAGCAATTATCAGAGGTGGGCTTTGAACTCAAATATTCCTAAAAAACTCAGCTATTCTTCTTTATGATGGAACTGCCAAAAAAAAAAAAAAACTCAAAGGGATTAAGGGATGAGAATTGTTGGGGGAGCTGACTTCTGCCCCATCAGATCTCTGTAGCACCGTATCCATTTCTGACAGAGGTAAGGTCCAAGTTGGAGAGAAATGGGCAATGGAGTGTAGATGACCCCGTGGATCCGAAGTGTGTGAAATATTTTACCTTGTTGTCTGCCTTAGAAAGAAGAGAACAGGATGAAATTTTACGTAAGAAATTACATAGTGCTTTTAGGGACCCCAAACTTATGTTTTTCTAGCATTCATATTTTTCTGTTAATGTTCTGTGACTGTGAGCCACAGGAACACCACAGTTTTGAACATTTAGTGTGAGTTACCCCAAAGGCAATGGAAAGGTACTGGGTGGTCACAGAAAGGTTCTTAGAGAGGAGATTCACAAAAGAACTGTGGAAGAGATACCATCAGAGATGGACAGCAGAGAGAGAAAGCAGACCAGGGTTATTTGGAGAGAGGGGAGAGGGAGTCAGGGAGGAATTACAAATCTGTGTGCCATGTCCATCAGAATTGATCCTCATATAGTAGTATTGTTGAAGTACAATGATCTCCTGGTTCTGCTCATTTCACTCAGCATCAGTTCATGTAAGACTCTCCAGGCCTCTCTGAAATCATCCTGCTGGTCATTTCTTACAGACCAATAATATTCCATAACATTCATATACCACAATTTTCCCAACCATTCTCCAATTCATGGGCATCCATTCATTTTCCAATTTCTTGCCACTTCAAAAAGGGCTGCAACAAACATTTTTGCACATACAGGTCCCTTTCCCTCCTTTAAGATCTCTTTGGGATACACTGCTGGGTCAAAGGGTATGCACAGTTTGATAACTTTTTTGGGTCTAATTCCAAATTGCTCTCCAGAATGGTTGGATTCGTTCACAACTCCACCAACAATGCATCAGTGTCCCAGTTTTCCCGCATCCCCTCCAACATTCATCACTATCTTTTCCTGTCATCTTAGCCAATATGACAGGTGTATGGTATCTCAGAGTTGTCTTAATTTGCATTTCTCTGATCAATAGTGATTTGGAACACTTTCATATGAGTGGAAATATTTTCAATTTCATCATTTGAAAATTGTTCATATCCTTTGACCATTTATCAATTGGAGAATGGCTTGAACTATTATAGATTTGAGTCAATTCTCTATTTTAGAAATGATTGCCTCTGCTTCTTTATCCCTTTTCTTCCTCTTCAGACTGTGAGTCTTGACTCTGCAGGTCTTTTTCTACAATGCTCCTGTAGCAGGACACCTACATTTCTTCTCACTTTTTCAGGTCCCTTTGAGTGAATCATTAAAAATGTAATCACCTTGAAGGGCAGGAACTATCTGCCCTCAAATATAAATACAAGTAGATTTCCTTCCAGTCCTTAACACAATGCCAGGCACAAACATAAAATACTTAATAAATACTTGTTGATTCCCTGATTCACTCTTTCCAAAAATCTGTTTTGTTTTTTGTCACTATCATTATACTGAAATTGTTTTTTTTAAAGGCCACCAGTTACTTCCTAATTGCTATACAAGGATGGTCTTTTTCTTTTGTCCTCTTCTCATCCAAACTGATCTTTCTGTGGCAATCACAAGAATCTTCTCCAAGTTCTACTTTTCTTCTGCTTCTTCTTATTCTTTTTGGTGGATGCCTCATTTCTCCTTTTGTTCTTTAAATGTGGGTGATTCCTAAGGTTCTGTCCTTGTTCCTGTCCTATCCTTTCTTTATAAACTCTTTTTTTTGTTTGTTTGTTTTTATTTTGTTTTTAAAGGCAATCAGGATTAAGTGACTGGCCCAAGGTCACACTAAGTGCCTGAGGTCAGGTTCGAACTCAAGTCCTCCTGACTCCAATGCCCTATTCACTCTGCCACCTAGCTACTTTCCTATATACTTCTATTGAGGTTGGGAAGGGATGCCAAAAGGTTGGGGTTTGCAGACCGGGTGTCACAAGATATCTCAAAAGAACTTAAAGGCTTGAACCCATATCCAAGTCAAGGGACAAAGTTTATTGTAATTGTAATGCCAATTGATGTGGGCTAAGTTCCAAAAGAATTCAGCAAAGAACTTGGAGCAAGGAGATAAATTCATCCATTCATATAATTGATATGCTAATTTTATGGCCTAGAGGTAGAACTGAAGAGTGGTCTTAGGAATTTGGTTATCACTGACCAGCAGACCTAGGACTATTCTAAAGCCAGCTGACTTTAGAATCATGGACAGATTGTTATGACAGAAGATCCTAAGGTTGGAAGACCTTAAAATTATTGCTATATTTCTTCTAGAAGCTATATCATATCACTTCTCCTTGGTGAAATCTATTTTTAGGGGAGATGGCCTCAGTATTACAAGTAGATAATCCTTATAAACAACTACATGAAAACTCATTAAAATTCAATGCTACAATCATTTATTAAGCATCTGGAATGTTCACGGAACTATGCTGGATACTGTTGTGTTTTTTGTTTTTTCTTTAGACAAAGCTTTTTCTTTATGTTTTTCTTTATTTCTTTATACAAAGCTGTTTCTTTTTTTCTTTGTATTTTTATATAAAGCTTTATTTTTCAAAACACATGCATAGTTTTTAACAGTCATCCTTATAAAACCTTGTGTTCCAAATGTTTTTCTCCCTCCCTTCTCTCTACCTCTCCCCTAAACGGCAAGTAATCCAATATATATTAAACATGTGCAATTCTTTTATACGTATTTCCACAATTATCATGCTGCACAAGAAAAATCAGATCAAAAAGGAAAAAAAGAGAATGAAAACAAAATGGAAGCATACCACAACAATATTTTTGTTGTTTATTTGTTTGTTCTTTTTTCTTTCTTGTGGTTTTTTTCCCTTTGATCTAATTTTTCTTGTGCAGTGTGACGAATATGGAAATATTCTTAGGAGAATTGCACATGTTTAACATGTATTGGATTGCTTGCTGTCTTGGAAAAGGAGAGGGGGCAAGGCGGGATAGGGAGAAAAATTTGGCACACAAAGTTTTGCAAAGGTGAATGCTGAAAACTATCTTTGCATGTATTTGGAAAAAATAAAATACTATTAAAAATAAATATAATAATTTTAAAAAAAGATACTTGGCGCCTTAAAGAGTTGGGGGCAACAAGAAGTTAAGTGATTAGAGACACATTCACTTCCAGAAATAAGATCTTTGATATTATTGTTCTTGTTATTGAAGTGTTCCTCATGAAGAAGACACTTAACAGGAGCAAAGAATAGGTCTTAGAGGAAACAGAAGTCACCGTTTTAATAGGCTTGGGTAACAGGAAAGGAAAATCCAGGGCACTGGTCATTGCCCAAGAAGGCAGAGTCCACTCAGGTATTGAATCAATCAGTATTTATTAAGTGCTTACTTTGTGCCAGGCATTGCACTAAGCTCTGGTGATACAAAAATAGGCAAAAAATAGTCCCTTCCTTTAAGGAGCTTACAGTCTAATGGAGAGGCAAAATTAAAACTATGTGCAAAAAAGATATAGACAGATAAATTGGAAATAATAAACATAGAGAGGGCATTAAAGTTAAGGCTTCCGGTAGAAGGTGAGATTTTAGCTAGGACTTAAAAGTCAGTGAAAGTAAGAGGAAGAGATGATGGTGAATAGTCAGTGAAAATTGACAAGCCATTTTTAAAACACTTTCTATATCTAATAATAGGTACTAGGAATACAAAGAAAAGAGCAAAACAGACTCTGACCTTAGGGAACTTCCATTCTATTATGTGAACACAACATGTATGCAGAGAAGAGATAAAAAGCAATAAAGCACAAATGGAGGAAAATCACAAAGGAACATGTGAGAATCTAGGTGGAATGAGAAGAAGGGAAAGATTCCAAACTTTTCTTTCACCATTTATCTGGGATCCTCTGTGCAGGGTGGGAAAAGGGCCAGTCAGAGAAGGACATTGGGCACAATGGTGTGCTGGGAAATGCTTAACAACCAAATCTTAAAAAAAAATACCCCCAATACTTTCGTGTTCAAGTAGCATTATTAACATTTTCTTTATCACTTGATTACATCTAAACAATTAATAAAACAATAGATCAAGATGTGATGTATATAGTTCGCCAATTTCTGAGGTGTAAATGCTGACTTTGAACAATTCACCATCGGGCTCTTGAGAACCGGCTGGGATTGGCTCCAACAGCCCCTGGCACTAGAGTGTAAAGGTTGTCCACAAACTATAACTCCCTGCTAAAACCATCCTGCAAAAGCCAGTAGCTAGATTGCTCTTTATACTCTGGCACAGGGGAGTCTCAGTACTGGAGACTCTGTCCAGCGCTGATTTTTATTATTCGTCTTATTATTATTTTTAAGTCTTGCCTCTGCATGTTGCTAGGATTGTAGATTCAGAGCTAGAAGGGACCACAGAGAGCAGGAGGAAACTGAGGAACAGAGAAGTAATTTTCCCTAAATCACACAGCCAGTATGTATTGGAACATACCTGTTACACCTCTTAAATGGACCAAATAAAAAGGCTAAACTTGATACTTTTTTTAGGATCACAGATTAACTTCTAGTTTTGTTTTGTTTTGTTTTCCAGAAATGATGGGAAAAAAAGCATCGGGCTGACCCTTGACCATTGTCAAGACATCCAAAGAGAAACATAAGGAAATTCTTCATCCTATTAGGACAACATAGGAAGAGCTAGGTCCTACAGACACAGGGAGAGGGGTTCCATCAGAGAAGTCAATTAAAGAGCACACAGGTAAATGTATAGGTAGCACTGGAACTGAGTAAGCTCCAGAGGGAAATGATTTTAACACCCCAGTCAGAAGAGCCTTTGGGGAGTGAAATAACATCCAGTATGCTGATCAAGGCAGCCCAGTGAGGATAGATGGCCATAACAATTTAGAGCTGAGAGGAACCCTAAGAGTTCACATCTAATCTCCTCATTGTACAGATAAGGAGATCATCACAGATGTTGGCTGACTTGTACATTGTCACAGACAATAAGCATCTCAAGTGGCATTTGAATCTCCATCTTGTTGATATCTAGTAAAGAGAAGGCTAGTATTAGAGCCAGGAAGACCTGCATTCAAGTCTCCCTCTGATATGTATTCACTGTGTGACCTTGGATAAGTCAGTCTCTAAGTCTAGAAATTACAGGTCAGTCATTGTTCCAAATGAAGATAAGGAGTTCTCCACACTAATGAAATCACTGTTTTTGACCAAAAATGTTGCTTTCATCATTTACTGTCTCCCCTGATTTTTCTGTGAAGTCATCCCAGCAATGTAACTCAATCCCATCAATGAGGACTGTCCCAAAACATACCCAGTTGGCCTATGAGTAATAAAATCAAGACTTTCTAATAATGATTTAAAATTATTGGGGGGAAGGCCTCTTTTGGACTTCCCTATACTCTGTAATCATCCTGGAAGACAGAAAACTGGGGGGGATAAATCTGCCGGATAGGGGCTCAACAGGAGAGATAAATCAAGAATGCCAATTTTAGGAAATATTCAGTACTTAAAACAGACCAGACCAGACAGCCTCAGATGGGAAGCATTTAATAATGATGATTGAAAATGGAGGGCAAGATGGAGATGGTGGGTCAACTGGAGCAAAGCTGTCCCAGCCTGGTGGAACAGACAGGAATGCCATTGGCCACTTTTGGCACCATATGGAATGTGGGACGTGTCTGGTGCACGAGGAGCACAGTTTAATCCCAGGACTAGCTCTTATAACAACTCCCTACTGTGAAGCAATTTTAGCCTTTGCATTTTTATAAATGTCCATTTTTTTTACACCTGATGCAAATAACCCTTTGGTATTAGTTAATTTATAAATGGGGACAAAAGAGGAAATAGGGATGATACATCTTGGGAATAATAATCGCCCAGCTGCTCTGAGTCAACAATACTTCCTTAGGGTGATGGCATCTGGACACTCAGTGTTTGCCTGATCGTGGGAACTTCTGCCTGGAGGCCTGGATGGGCCATACAAGTGGTGGCCTCAGAACCATACAAGCTGAGGATGCTGGCTGGGAGCCAGGCAACTGGACCAAGCCAGGAGGAGGAGCCGAGGACTGAGGCTGCTCTCCAACGGGCACAGGGAAGGAGGCTGAGGTGCGCAAAGGACAAACTTGACCTATTTCCTTGAAATATCACTGTGTAATTCTAGGGACCTTAACCTTTTTTGTGTTTAGGAGCCTTTTGCAGTGTGGTGAAGCTTCTGGGCCCTTCTCAGAATAATCTTTACAAATGTACAAAATAAAGTCTATAGGAATACAAAGGAAACTAATTCTATTGAAATACTTTGATCAGATTAAAAAAAGAAAAGACCCCAAGTTAAAAATTCCTGATGGAATGAAGGAAAGAAGCATTTATTAAGCACCCAGCATGTGGCAGCTTTAAAAACATTATCTCATTTGATTCTCACACTAACCCTGGAAGGTAGGTACTATTATTATCCCCATTTTACAGTTGAGGAAACTGAGGCAAGCAGAAATGACTCATTTAGGGTCACCCAACTAGTAAATGTCTGGGACCATATCTGAATTCAGGTGTTTCTGACTTCAGGCCAGGTAATCTATCCACAATGTCACAAGTTCCCAAACCTGGCCTGGCAATCAGAAGACCTGGATTTCAAGTCTGGATCTTCCAGTAACCCACTGTGTGACCTTTACCAAGACTCTTTATCCCTTTGGGTTTCTTTCTTCCTCTGAAATGAGGGAGGCAGGTAGAATGCAGACTTTCTAAAGTCCTTCTCGGTGCCAAACTAATTTTAGCTAGGGTCAACATGGATGATGGTGGGATTGTAGATTGAAGACTGGAAGGGACCTGTCACTGTCCTAAGAGGTCTTGGTCCCGAGAGGCCATCCAGCCAATTTCTTTGCTTAACAGGGAAATGGAGGCCTGAAGAGCATAGATAACTTGCCCAAGATCATATGGGCTGTGAATGGTAGAGCCAGGATTTATTTAAGTCTCCTGGTTCCAAGGCCACCTAGGTCTCTTCAGTACAGTATCTGGCTACTTAATAAATGCTCAATCATTTTTCTATTATACCCATGTCAGGTTCCTCCTAGGCTGTGACAGCTGCCTGTTCCTTATGTGCCTTGTCCTTGACTATAGCAGACTCTTAGCCTCCTTGGAGTGAAAGGCAGAGGAGGCAAGATTCCTCTTATTCTGCTCTCTATGAGCTGGGAGCATGGAATTGGACCAGTGCTGTGTGCCAGACCCCCATTCTTTGGAACAAGCAGGAACTGCAACTCTAGGAGATTTCAGTAACATGTTGTCACACACACAACACATATGTACATATACATACTACATGCCAATGTATATTATATGTATATACACATATATACATACATACAAACATATATTTCTCCCCCTCTCTTGGACTCTATTGTCAGGGTTTGAAATATTTTTTTTGATTATGGGAACATTTCCCATTAAGTGTGTGTCTCCAGGTTTTCTCTCAGTATTTACGAGCCCATAATTCCAGAATCTGTCACAATCAGTGTTCCAAAAGTGTATCTGGATGTAATGAAATCGTTTGGAGAGAAATGTTGCAGAGGAGACACCCTGAATCTCTCTCACTGAATGAGTAATTCCTGGGGACGTGTATTGATAAATCAGTGTATCCCTTAATTAAGTAAAACATTTTAAGGCAAGGACATTAATTACCCATGCCTGGCATAAGCCTGGCCCATTAGCAGGGGAGCTCACAGGTAGATGGCTGTTTTTTGAGCTAATTACCAGTCCTAGCTTGGCTCTCTATATTGCCTATACCCTGCCCCCTGAAGGATGATAATGCAGAATCTCTATTTAAAGGAGGAGGGGAAGAGGTGGGAAATGGATTGGATTTTTGTTTATTTGTCATCGTACTCCCCCCCCCCCCAATTTCAGGCTGGTATAGTTTGCCTCTGCTAAAGAGAATTCTGTCTTAGCTGAGAAATAGGTACAAGATGGATCTTGAAAGTGCAAGAGAAGGAAGAGGAATTTCATTTCAAGAAATCCATTTTCATTCAACATGCATTAATTAAGCACCTACTATGTGAAAAAGTATCCCATCTTAGGCCCCATGCTACAGTTATAAAGAACAGGTTATATAGTCCCTCCCTTCAAAGAGTTTCCAATTTACAGTGTTATGACATGTATCTTGAGTGTCTGTTCTCACATTCCCTCCAACATTTATTATCATATTTTATCATCTTTGCCAATTTTCAGTGTTTGAGAAAAAATCTCAAGGTTGTCTTAATTTGTATTTCTCTTAATAATAGCAATTTGGAGCATTCTTTCATATGGCTACACTTATCTATTGGGAAATGGCTTCTGATTATACACAGATATATTAAATTTTTATATATCTTAAATACCAAACTTTTAACAGAAAAATTTTATACAAAGATTTTTCCCATTTGATCGCATTCCTTTTTATCCTTAATGTAGTCTATGCAGAAGCTTTTATGTTTCATCAGTTTTTTCAGTTGTAATCAGGAGTATCTAGTTTGTCTTCTATAATTGCCTCGGTCCTTTGTTTGACTAAGAATATATCTCTTACCCATAGCTGTGAAAGGTATATAGTCTGCTTCTTCTCTAACTTTTTAGAGTCTTTGATATTAAGCTCACATATGCACTTAGAATAGATGTAAGCCTGAAGTCTGCTGGACTATTTTTGGGGTTTCCCAGAAGTTTTTTAAACAAATAGGGAGTTCTTTGCTAAATAATTTATGTTTTCTGATGTATTGTTATCGAGTTCCATCATTTCTGATTCTTCCTTGTGTTTCATTGAACTTCCTCGCTATTTTTTAACCAATGCCATAAGATTTGATGACTGCTGCTTTATAAAATAATTTGAAGTCTCTATCCCCCAACGAGATTACATTTTATAGGGGAAATAACATATAAAGGGTCAAGAAGGGACATTTTGGTCTGGCAAGGTACAAGAGTGGTGAGTGGGAGTGCATCAGGAACAATGACAGAATTGATTTATTTGATTATTCTTCCAGAACAGATAGGGATCAAGAAAGAATAAGCAGGATGATTTTTTAGGCTGTGGAAGAGATGACCAGAGAAAAGAGTAAAGTGAAGTATGATTTCTGGTGCTATCCTAAAATAATGGTCCAGGAAAAGCAGTTACCAATCAAGACATAAATGAATTCAGAGGCTTTATAGTCTCCAAACCTTAAGTGAATTTAAGCTTCATTAAGAGAGCAGTAGTGTGCAGAAACAGAGATCACATGGTATAATATTAAAAGTACTGGATTTGTAATCAGGAGACCTGGGTTGAACTCTTGGCTCCCAGATTTACCAGTTCTAAGAGACTCTGAGTATGGCAATTACTTGTTCTCAGAATCTCAGTTTCCTCATCTGTAGAATAAGGAGAATAATTTGTGCTATTTCTTCCCTGGGTTTTAGTGGGGAGTTTTATAAGCCTGAAAGTGCTATATAAAACTGAGTTATTGTTATTCACTCTCATCAAACCCCACCTGAAGTGTACAGATTTGGGGTCATATTTTAGCAAAGACATTAAAACTCCTGGAGATTATTTGTAGTCACTGAAGATGTTTAGTCCTTCACAATCAGGTTCTAGACTAGCTTTCCAGGTTTACCCAATATTATTCCTTTTTGTTTACTCTCTTATTGGTCTGATTGCTGTTCCCTAAACTCAGCATTCCATCTTCCACTTCTGGATCTTATCATAGCTTGCCCCCTCCCTCCCAGAGCAATACACTCTTACCCCACCTCCTCCTCTTAGAAGTCCTGGTTTCTTGCAAGGCTCCAATCATGTAATATCTCCTAAAGAAGGCTTTCCTGAGCTCCCTTGTCAAACTGTCACATATTTGCTTATAAGTTGGAGTCTCTGAGTCAACTCTATCTCTTTAGGGACAAGACTAGTTTTTATTGTTGCCTTTGTATCACTAGGGTCCAGCATGGATCCTGTGCCTTAGGAGGTGCTTCCTAAATCCTAGAAGAATCAGTCAATCAGAATTTATTAAGTACCCACTATGTGCCACATATTGCCCTATGCAGGGGGGATACAAAGACATATTAAAGACAGTCACTGCTCTCGGTGAACTCATAGACTAATGGAGGAGACATATAAACAATTATAACACACACATACATATATATGAATATTTATAACATATAAACAAACAAGATATACAGAAGATAAATTGGAGGTAATCCATAAGAGGAAGAAACTAGGATTAAAGTATGTTGTAAAAGCATTCTTGTAGAAAGTAAGATTTTAGCTGGGACTTGAAGAAAGCCAAGAGACAGAGGTGAAGAGGGAGAGAATTTCTGGCATGAGGGACACTCAGTGCAAACACCTAGGGGCTGGAGATACAGTGTCTTGTGTGAGGAACAGGAAGGAGGGCATTGTCACTAAATTGTAGAGAATGTGGAGGAGATGGAGGTGAGGTAGGGAGGGAAAGTAAGGTATACAAAAGCTTTGCTGTTCGTCCTTCATTCTTGAAGAGGACCAGTGACATCACAAATGATCTCTTGACTTGTGCATGAATTAGATTTAAGTGAGGAAGATTTTGTACAAAATCATCAGCCTTCCTCTCTCTTCCTAAGTCATTTAAGTCCAGTGACAAAAGTCAGGATGAGCAGGGATGGCCCAGTCCTCCATAGCACCTGTTTCAGCCTATGGCCATTGAGAACAAATTGTTCTGGGGGTGGGAAAGGTCTTCACATGCTTAAGGTAGACATCCCTCTAATTCACTGACAGTTTGAATTATTCTCAACTTGGTTTAGCCCATCTTTTGTGTCCACTAAAGGTGGCTGAATAAGCCCGAAAAGGATTTGGAAAGTCAGAGGTTCTAATTCTCTATGAATATCTCATACAATCTGTAAGACTAGAAAGACAGAAGAAAGTCAGGTTGTGAAGAACCTT
The DNA here is from genome assembly GCF_016432865.1 of Antechinus flavipes. Classification (NCBI taxonomy): domain Eukaryota; kingdom Metazoa; phylum Chordata; class Mammalia; order Dasyuromorphia; family Dasyuridae; genus Antechinus; species Antechinus flavipes. The sequence goes on from NC_067399.1 coordinate 438,726,518, forward strand.
GAATAGCAAACAGAAGATTTTATATTTAATCTTAGAAGTGACAGGAAATCACTGGAGATTATTAAATAAGTGGGTAACTTGGTATGATCTGGGCTTTAGGAAGATCATTGTGATAGCTGAGTGGAAGACTGGAAAGGGGAGAAATTTAATATAGTAAGATTAACCAGCAGGTTACCTCAAGAGTTCAGACCCAACATGATGAGGGCCTGTACCCAGATGAAAGCAAGGTCAGAGAAGAGAAAGAGGCATATGAAATATATAATAAAGATAAAATTGACAAGATTTGGCAACAAATTAGATCTGGGACCGTGTTACAAAGAGTGAAAACTCCAAGATGACATCCAGGGTTAGGGGGAGGCACATAGCAGGCAGGTACTTTATTAAACATTTATTGACTGACGGATATTTCTCTTCAATTATCTAAAGAAATCTTGTGTAGAAGAGAGACTAGATTAGATCTATTTGGCCTTAGAAGGCAAAACCAGGCTGAAGATGCAGGCTTGATGTCAGGAAAAACTTCCTAACAAAGAGATTCCAAAATAGAATGGGCTGTCTCATCAGGTAGTGAATTCCTTATCAGGGTAGGTATTCAAATGGAGGTTGTAAAGGGAATTCCTGCTCAGGTACAAGATGTTTGAACTAAATCAGGGCCCAGTTCCTTTAGTACCCCATGATTGCCACAGGAGACGCCCAAGCTGCCAGTCAGATCTCTTTCCCTCAACCCTTTGACAAAACAGTATAGGAGTCAGGAGTATTCCTGGGAGGACTGTGAGCCAGGCCTTAGGGCCTCTCAGGGACACAGAATGAAGCAAATCTGTATGGTGACTAGAGCATGGGTATAATGAATAGAGTATTGGGCTAGCTAAGGAAGCCCTGGGTTCAAATACTTCCTTCACTTATCAGCTGTGATTCTGATAAATCACTTAATCTTGTTCAAGCCTTAATTTCCAAATCTGTAGGATAAAGATAATAATTAAAACTATTTCACTGGGTTTGTGAGCTCACATGCATTAATGTTTATACAGCAATTCTAAATCTTCTAGGGCTACAAATACAAGCTATCATCGTTTATCATCTTTGTCCAAAGGGATCACCTGCTTCAGGTGTTTGGCTGTGAAATTTCCTCTCATCAATCTCTGAAAAAAAAAGGTTCCCTCGAGCACAGAAGCTTTCACAAAACTTCCTGTGACAAACCCCAGGAGCTGGGCAGAAGCCTGTAAAAGCCTATTATCTTTTTCTGCTCAAGAATCTTAGGACCATAGAATCTCAGAGTAGAAGTGTCAAATGAAAGGCCTATGGGGGCATTAAGACTTCCAGTGCAGCCCAAAACAGATTAAGTGTAATTGGGAAATATTTAGCAAAACAACAAAAATATAATAGAATGTAGATAATGTTCATATATGATTTTAAAAATCAATGTGCACCCCCCAGGATCCTGTGTATTCCCACTTTCTCAAAGCTCAGGTTCCAGACTGGCATAAGAAGGATTCCAGTTCTTTCTCCCGTTTCCACCTGGAAAAAAATCAATGGGAACACATTGTATATTCCTGAAGAACAGTGACTAGAGTCTTACTTTGTATCTCCAGCCTCTGGTATATACAGGGACTTAGTGAATATTGTTTGTTGATTAATTGATCCATTGATTAGCCAGATCTTAGCATAACCCTAATTGCTTCCCACAGAGGCTCCACTCTACTCAAGACCTCTTGCCTGGACTAGCAGATGATAAATTCAATTCAGTTTAATTCAAGAAACATTTATTAAGCTTTCTCACTGGAAATAACAAAGATAAAATGTTGTCTATAGGGAGCTTGTGTCCTACAGGGAGCTAAAAGCAGTATAACTCAAGAGTAGCCTAACATCCAGAGGAATCTGGAAAGTTTTCTTGGAGGAAGTCATACTTGAGATGAATCTTGAAGGAACTAGGCCTTCTAAGAGACAGATGTGGAAAGAGACTACATTCCAGGTACTGGAGACTGTGCAAAAATACAGAGAGAGGAGATGAATGTAAAATATGGAGGACAGCAAATGGACTAGTTTGCCTGGAACAAAGATTGTATGAAAGGAAATAATGTCAATCAATTCTAGATACCAAAACACTATGCTAGGTATTGGATATGTAGAGATAAAATAAAAAAAAAAAACAGTGCCAGTCTTGGCAGAGTTTGGCAGAGCTTGCAGTCTAATTGAGGAAGACATTTAATTGTAAGGGTTGTGTAGGAATTCCCTTCTTTCCACTCCATTAAGAGTAATATAGAAAGCCTAGATTTTTCTGATTGAATAAATTAGTCAAGCAAAGATATAAAATAGGTATGAGCCAGTTCTTCCCCAATTTGATCAGTGGATGAGAACAGAAAATACTACATAGGAAATACCTTGGGATTGGCTGAAAGAACCTCTGGACCTATGTATGACACAACAAATCAGTTCACAAACCAACAGGAGGCTGGTTTAGTGACAGAACAGTTTTAGGAAAGTCTCCAAGATACTTGGAGTCTCCTAAGAGTCTCCTAAACAACTTTGTTTGGGAGACCATTGAAGAGATCCCACTGGAGGCAGAAGCAGAGTCTGCAGAAGTGGCTGAGATTCACACTGCAGACCTAGAGACAGAAGCAGTCGCACTGAAGACAAATCAGACAGCAATCTGTTCACAAAGATTTCCATCTTCAAAGCCCACCTAAGAGGAAGCTCATGAAGACCCCATGAAAGGAGAAAATAACTTCCTATGATTGGCTGTGAATCATACTCTGACTTCATAATCCCTCGAAGATTGAGCTTATTCTCCCTAGAGATCTTGTGTATGCAAAGGAAGAGAGTGCCCTGATCTGGAGAATTGTTTCTATAACAATTGTCCTTGCTATCCCACCTTAGGAAACACTTTTTCTAACTAAGTTAGTTGATAAAGATTAATAATCAACAGGAAGTACACCAGATGTGGTTTCACAGTACTAGAAATCACAATTCCCTTAGGGTGGTAGGGAAGCGGGTCATTTTGGGGGGATCCAGCCTGCCAATGCAAGTGCAAGTTGGAGAGGTAGCCCCAGGCTACATATATATGCAATTATACAAAATAGGTAGAAGGTTATTTAGGAGAGAAAATACTGGCAGCTGGGGGTGGGGAGGGAGGGAGGGAGAAGCTAATGCTTGAGGTGAGTGAACCTTGAAGGAAATTAGGGATTCAAAAGGAATGGAGATGAGATGGGAGTGCATGCTAAGGCATATAGTCTGGAAAGCCAGACTGTGAAGCTGTCTGAATTCCTTTCTGGATAGGCATTTCTGAGGACTTTTATTTCTAGCATTCATGGTAATTCTACTCTCTTCAAATAGAAGAAAACAATTTATTTGGAAACTGAAAGCCCCAGAGAGGCAAGAGATCTATGGCTTTCCAGCATCATATCCTATATCAAAGTCCTCTGAAGCAAAGAAAGGAAGCAAAAAGATGACCATATGCTTATTTCTTTACATGTTGTTGTCCCCATTCGATTATAAGCTCTTCGAAGGCAGGATCTACCTTTTGCTCTTTTTGTACCCCCAGTACTTGGCACATTAATAGTCACTTAATAAGCATTTATATATTGACTGATTATTTATTTGCATGTTGCTGTCTCCATTATAAGCTCCCTGAGAGCAAAGATTGTTTTTGCCTCTTTTTATATCTGCAGTGCTCAGAACAGTGCTGGCACATAGTAAACCCTTAATAAATGTTGCTTTGATGGATGGACCGATTGAATGCCTGGCTAGTGAAGCCAGAGTTTAAACTCATACCTGGTGATAGAAAGTCTTTTTCTTCCTGAAGTCAAAATTTCCCTGAAATGTCTGGCTTGGCAGCTGCCATGGTTTTTCCTCAGTTGACCCTCATCCAGGTGTGCCATAGCCCTTTTGGACAAATTAACAAGTTTGGTCACTTATTATGCACCCATCACCATGCTAGACACAGTGTGTGTGTATGTATGTGTGTGTGTTTAGTATTTGGAAGCAGAAGACAGGTTTCTTGCCTCCAAGGAGCTAACCATCTAGTCAGAGAGAAAAAGCTAACCCAGTGTACTGTAATAGCATCTCTGTAGTCACCTAAGATGGAATAAAAAAAAAAAATCCTCCACAATTATATGTAAGAACAAATTTTAACATTTGTTTCTTTAAATTTTGAGTTCCAAATTCTTTCCTCCCCTCCCAGTAGGGCAAGCAATTTGATATAGGTTATACATGTGCAAAACATATTTCTATATTAGTCATGTGTGAAAGAAACAGACCAAAAGGGGGAGTAAAATCACAAAAAAGTGAAAATAGTGTCCTTTGATCCATTAATTTTTTCTTTGGATATGGATAACATTTTTCATCATGAATCCTTTGGAATTTCCTTAGATTGCTGCATTGCTAAGAATAGCTAAGTCATTCACAGTTGATCATCATACAATGGTACTATTACTGGTTTTGTTCATTTCGTTTTGCATCCGTTCATGTAAGTCTTTCCAAGTTTTTCTGAGAGCATCCCACTCACCATTGCATATAGCACAATAACATTCTATCGTAATCTTAAGATCTTATACTATTTAGCCATTCCCCAGTTGATGATCATCCCCCTCAATTTGATGGAAATGTTTCTAAGGAGCTCGCACATATGTGCCCATGTACACATATGCATACCCACACATAAACACCTCTTCCCACATATCCATATAACACATAAATTGAACCACACATATATTTGTACTTCTGCCTTTTCTAGAACCATGAATCTTGGGGTCCAATCTAGGTCTGATCTGTCTTCCCCACCTTCTGAGTCCCATTGCTTAGTATTGGGTATGAGGGGGTCCTAAGATTCAGGTAAAGGACTTTATTGATCCAAATCCAAGTATACATTTGAAACCACCATCTCTGGCTTCTCTTGGGACAAGAATTAGAGAAGATGCTTCCTGGGCCAGAAGGATTCTTCCCCCATCTTAGCCAGTCAGGGCAGGGCAGCCTCAGGAAAAGGAAAGAGAGTAGAGGTGAAGAATCTGTCTCTTTGTTGCAGTTTATCATTCTGATCCAGGAGGCCAGGCTCAATGGGTGTCCTAAAGCTTACATCCACAATTCTCTCTGAAAATATAAAACATGGCAAAATGACTTTGAATAGGCCCTCCCAGTCTTCTCTGGGTGTTTATATATAATATCTAAAGGAAAAACATAAGGCCCTGCAGACAGAACTGGGAAGGCACATGATTCAGGTGTTAAAATGAAAAACAACTGGATAATTACCAAGCTTAACCTGTGTTTAGGGCTGTTGGTCTTACACAGGGGAGACTCACCAAGGACACAGTTCCCTAGTGCTTCAATAAATAGGTAGAGGCAATCCCCCTGCAGCAGTGCTGAACCAAGTTAGGACCCTAAGAGGGGAAAGGAAGGGACACTTTACTTGTAATCCAAATGGTCACAAGGGTGCCCTTCTACTATCTAAGCTTATTTGAGAAAGGAGTAGAATATAGGTTATGGGGGGGGAGGAAAAGAGAGAAAGGGGGGAGAGGAGAGAGAGAAGGAGAGAGAGAGGGAGAGAGAAAAGGAGAGAGAGAGAGGAGAGAGAGAAGGAAAGAGAGAGGGAGAGAGAGGGAGAGAGAGAAGAGAGATGGAGAGAGAGGGAGAGAGAGAGAGAGGAGAGAGAGAGGGAGAGAGAGAGAGAGAGAGAGAGAGAGAGAGAGAGAGAGAGAGAGAGAGAGAGAGAGAGAGAGAGAGAGAGAGAGAGAGAGAAGAGAGAGAGACAGTAAAAGACAGAAAGAGACTCTGGTCCTAATCAGGCATTAAGTGTGCTGGACACACATCATAGAAAAAAATCCTCAAATTGGAATCAGGAGACCTAAGTTTTAGTCTAGGCTCTGTCATTTATGAGTTGGATATGACCTCAGGTGGGTGATTTAACTTTCGAAGGCCTCCATTTTTCTCATCTGTAAAATGAGGGAACTGGATTTGAAGATCCCTAAGGTCCTTTATAAATCTAATCTGTACAGATCCTGTGTTCTGGAAAATTAAAGGCTGCATTAGATGGCCTCTAAAATCCCTTTCCAGCTTTAAGCTTATAGAACATAGAATATCAGAGCTATAAAGAACCTTAGAGACCATCTCATCTAGGGGTTCTAAAACTGGGGTCCACAGACCAGCCCAAAGGGTCCATCGATAGTTTTCAAGGGCTTTATGAACCTGAATGGGAAAAAAATTACATCTTTTATTTTCATCCATCTCTAATTGAAATGTAGCATTTTCTCCAAGTGTTAATGCAGGCAACAAATCATTCTCCTGTGAAAAGGCCCACTGACTTTGCCAAAAGGATGTGTGACATCAGAAACATTAAGAACTTCTAATTTAATCCAATCCCCTCATTTTATAAATGAGGAAACAGAGGCCCAGAAAGGTGATGCAGGTTGCAAATGAAAGAGTAGAAATAGAACCCATATATTTTGTTTCCAAATCTAGTTGTCTATACCATACCTGCTAATTCTGGACTTCCGAGTTATCAGAGCTGGACCTCCTCCTCTTGGGGTTCTGGAAAACACATCATCATACCCTGCCTTCCAGAGAGAATGAAAGAAATGAAGCAGATGAAGTCATGAAAAATACAAACTCACCCTCATGTAGCATGTCCCCATTTTAGAGTGAATGGCGAGTCAGGACTAACATGATAATGTCTAATGTCCAATGGTTCACTCGATTCCTTCCTCAAGCACAGGGAAGACCCTTTCCAATGGCCCTCAAAGGAGCCTCTTTCCTTAGGGGAAAAAAAAAGTCACATTTACAACCACTGCACACAGGACAGGGTTTTCAGGAATCTGACTGCACTTATCCATTAGCAACTCAGAAAGAACAAAATACTTGTTGGCACACACAAGCAGATGAAAGACTATGTTCTTTTCCATTTCCATTTTCAAGAACTAATTAGTTGTTGGATTAGTTCACTGAATTTTGTCAATGTCCTCTTAAGTCCAAGAGGATATTTCTTTCCTCATTGCCCAGCTTTCTCATCCCTTCTAGCTACATATCCTAAAAGAAATATCCCCGGACAATCAATAAATAATAATGTTATAGAATTTAAAATCAGAATCTGGATTATTAAAGTTACAAATCTTTGTGGTCTTTAGCTCTTTAATAAAACATGCACCTATTAATAATGGATACTGTTTCTAGCTGCTTATGCTGAAAACCAAGGGAAAAATGACCGGCTGAAAGATGCTAATATTTCTTTCCCCCCTCCCCAGCTCCTGCTGCCAGAACTCTGTGTGGCTGACAAAGTGTTCATCATTTACAAAGGTTTAAAGAATTTTAACAGCTCGATGTAAATTAAAGCCAGAATGTTTAGGCCCCCGGGCATGCGCTGGGAAAAGGGGACTGACAGCATCCCAGAGATAAATGGGCCAGGAGATAATCCTTGGTGTAAGGCAGAGTGGCTTCATGTCAAGATGGTTTGAAACTTTTGTTTTTACCCCCCTACCCGGACACTCCAGGTTTCTGGTCCTTAAACATCTGTGCCCTGCAGGGTTTCAGATGGAAAAGCAAGACCTGAGACAGAAGACTTTCTGAATGTGGTAGATATTGGAGGGAAAAGTCAATAGATAGACTGAGGGGTGGGGAGTGGGACATAGGAAGGAGAGGAAATAAACAGGCTAAGTCTTTCCTCTGGAGTCTCTGCCATGGTTGCAGAAGGGATTACCAAAAACATTACCAAAAACAACAGGCAGCTGTACCTGATCTGAAAAGACAAAGGAACAATTTATAGTGGAAAGATCCTAGAACTGGGGAGGGAGATTCAGGAAACCTGGGGTTTTGAACTTAGAATCACAAACTTGCTGTGTAATTTTGGGCAAGTTACATATAATAGTTATATAGTTTCTTTTAAGATTTACAAAGAGATAGTTGGATATTCATTGTTTCATCTGAATCTCGAAGTGGTACTGTTAGTCAGTGGGGTAAGTACCCTTGTCCTCATTTTTCTAGAAGTAAAAACTGAGATTGGAAAATGACAACCGATCTGCCAGAATTCACACTTACTAAGTGTTAAATGTTGCAGCTGGGGGACAGTATTTAGCTCCAGGAAGGAGACAAGCTTGATACAATTTAGCGGGATATTACTAATATATGCCACATGTGTGTGAACTTTGTACCAATTTAAGGACTATGGAGCAATCAATCAATAAGAATTTATTCTTTAAAATTCTGAACATAAAAGCAAATATAACAGGCATAGTAAAACAAAAAGGACAATTGTATACAAGACTGAGAATTTCTATTAAGTTTGGTTTCCTTTTAAAATACATATCTATTAAATCGAACGTATAACTTTCTTTTTAAAATAGTATTTTATTTTTCCAAATACATGCAACGATAGTTTTCAAAACCTTTTGCATCTTTGCAAAGCCCTGTGCTCCAAATTTTTCTCCCTCTCTTCCTTCCTCTCCCCTCCCCAAGATAGCAAGCAATCCAATATAGGTTAAATAGGTCAACACATAATTTTCAAAGCTATCCTGCTTGTTTGTGATTCTTTCTGACCTTCCTTCTGTTCTCTTCTGTGCATTAAAAAGAGGTTTAATTAGCTTCTTTTTTCCACTTAGAAACCTTATCTTTTCCCTTTCATTCCCAATTTCCACTCCTAACTCAAACTAGAAAAAAAGAAAAAAAAATCAACCCCCCTAATCTTTGTAACAAATATGTATCGTTAAGTGTTAGAATCCTTACAAAGTGATAAGTCAGTTGCCTAATTTAGCATGGTTCTTAGCAAATCCTCTAGCTCACTAATGTATTTAAGTACTCATTGGAGTTCACACTTTTGAGAGATTCACAAGTCAGAAACCCATAATCCCACTCTCAGATCCCATAATCCCACTCTCTCAGAGGAGGAGTCAACCTTTGGGAGATCATATATAAAGAAGCTCTTAGCGCTTCAGGTTAGTTCAGTTGAAAAGATTGAGAGGGGAGCACTCTGGGACAGACACAGAGCACTCTGGGAGGAAGGCCAGAAGCCCTCTCTCGGAGGAAAGACAGATCCATTCCATTTTCCACCTTTGTGCTGGTTGGAGACTGAAGGACAAACCTTTGGATTTGGAGACATTTGGAGGGAGCTCTTGAAACCAAGCAGAGAGATAGGCCACCAAGAAAACGAACTGGGCTATTTTGGAGGAAGCAATAAAAGATCTGAACTTTTAACACCTGGCTGCATTTGGAATGATTATTACTTTTAAGGGAAACTAAGGCTGCCTCCAGAAAACCTCCCTGAGAAACCTGCTCTCGGAGAGAACCATTGTATTATATAAAAGAAGAGAATACCACAGTTAAGCAAAGTAAATTGGGAGTCAATCCTTGTTAGATGAGGTTAGTACATCAAGCCTTGGTCCAACATAGTTCTAGCACCAGTTTGGATCTCTCAAGGGATATAGCAACCAAAATTCCATATGTTTGCCACCAGTGGGTTCAGAGGAAACTGAGAACCTCACATTGGCATATTTCATTAGGTCTCAGAATATACTTAAAGTGGTATTACGATCAGTCACTAGGAAACCAACACCTTTCTTTTAAATAGTATTTTATTTTTCCAAATATATGCAAAGATAGTTTTCAACATTCATCTTTGCAAAATTTTGTTCCAAATTTTTCTTCCATCCTGCCTCCCTCCCCCTAGACAGCAAGCAATCTGATTGTAGGTTAAACATATACAATTCTTCTAAACATATTTCCATATTTGTCATGCTGTGCAAGAAAAATCAGATCACAAAGAAAAAAAACAGGAGAAAAAAAGCTCTAACAAACAACAACAACCAAAAAAAGATGAAAAATACTATCCTTTGATCCACATTCAGTTTCCATACTTCTCTCTCTGGAGGTGGATGGCAATTTCCATCATAAGTTTATCAGAATTGCCTTGAATCACCACATTGTTTAATGGAGCCAAGTCTATCACAATTGATCATACACTCTTGTTGTTCCTGTGTACAATGTTCTCTTGGTTCTGCTCACTTCATTTAGCATCAGTTCATGAAAGTTTTTCCAGGCTTTTCTGAAATCAACCTGCTCATCATTTCTTAAAGAAGAGTAATATTCCATTACATTCATATACCATAATACATGGGCATCCACTCAATTTCCAGTTCCTTGCTACTACAAAAAGGACTGCCACAAACATTTTTGCACAGGTATATCAGACATCCTTTAACCAGGAAAGATGGACAACACAGCTGGTAATTTGGGGACAGTGCAGAAGTGAGACTATTCAGAGACAATCAAGTAGGTTAGTATCACCAAGAGGCACTAGGTCGGGCTTTAGAGTCCAATTCTGACTTTCAGCACTATGGATGGGCCTTTAAAAATTTTTTTAAGCCAATCCCCTCAAACTACTCAGGCTAACCCCCTTTGGCATCTACCATTTCACCTTCGAGAATGGTATAAATTTGTCTATATGCCGCATCTTTTATTCAAGTCCAGGGCTGATGGTATCATTTAGGATGTAAATCCCAAACTAATAGAAGCTGAGCCTAACATAAAATAGCAATTAATCCACATGGAGAGTAACCAGAATTAACAAAGCACTATTCAAATATTTATGACAAGAAAGGATTGAAACTGGTGGACGAGGATGCAAAGTGGGGGATTTTCTTTTCTTTCGATTAGAGTCTTGGCCATCCTTGGCTGTGGAAGTTGGGAAAGCCCACTTATTTAGGTTCCCTTTCTTGTCCCTTTAAACTGTTCTATCCCTGTGAATTCGTGGGTGTAGTGGTCAGAACCTGAGAACTGGCATCAGGAGAAATGTGTTCAAATTCTGACTTCCATCATTCTCACTAGCTGGGAAACCTTAGGCCAGTCATTTAACTTTTCTTAATCTAAGTTTCTTCATTTGTAAAATAGATGGTGTAAATTGTACTTACATTATCTATTTCATAGAGGTATCTGAGGAATCTGGTAAAGTGCTTTATTAACTAGAAAGTAATATATAGATGTAAGCTCTTTACATCTACAAAGAAGCAACACCTGGAGCAAGAGGGTAAGCATTCTAGAGGAGACCTCAGAGGCCAGCTGGTCCAACTCTGTCATTATTATAGGTGAGGAAACTAAGTCCAAACGATGGGAGGTATCAAAGCAAGTAAGCTGCTGAGGTGGAATTTGAAACCATGAACTCAGACTCTAGTGTCTGCTCTTTCTGCTTTACCCACTCTTCCTCCTTGGATCTAAGGGCTCCTCTTTTCCACAGCAGAAAGGAGAGGTACAAGCTTCTTGGGCCACAGCTTTGGGTTTTGTAGAGTCAGAAAATGTCAGTGATATAAACAGGACTATGCTGGTAAACGTTCAATAACAGATTGTCCAAAAACCCAAAATACTTACAAGATACATTTTAAGGTTTAATTTATATTAACATTTTCTCCACTACTTTGTTAAGTCTCCACAATCAACAAAACAGTAAATCACACTCAGATTTGTAGCATTTACTGAAGTGTAAATGCTCCCACTGAAAATTTAATGATAGGATTTAAGTTGGCTTCTGCATAGCCTTTGCTAGAAGAGGTCTAGGAGATAATTAAGTTCAGCCCTCTCATCTTAGAGAGTGAAACTGATGTTCAGAGAGGGAACTTGGCCCCTGGGCTAGCTTAGTCCACTAAGGGGACTTAGAGACTTGTCATACAGCCATACAGCCAGAAGCATAACCTAGATCTCCCTATTTTCCAGATTGGCCTCTCTACTACACCAAACTGTTTCTCTTTCTTTCCATCTTTTTTTCTGTCACACTTTGTCTATTCTTAACTTCACTCCCTCTCCTGGGGGAGGGATGGGGCAGGGCGGGGGGAGCTCAGGGAGGGAGGGAAGGATTGATAAATGCAGGGCAAATTGCTTCTTTCTTTCTCCAGGGATAGAAAAGAGAGAATTTCATAAGCAGGGTAATGCTAAGTACAGGAAACATAGCTCGAGGCCTGGGGCTGGAGCTTCAGTTTTTGCATGTTGTACGTGAGAGAGTGCTCAATGAGCGTTGGGAGCTCATTGCCTCTGCCCCTGTGCAGCTCAGAATGCTGGGCCTGCTTGGCTTGGCAGCTGCCTGTTGGAGAGAGGCTGGGCGTCCAGATGTGCAGCTAAGGGACGTGATTGGAATTCCCATCTCGCATTGCCATCAGATTTATTTTTTGCCCAGCCCTAAGTCTCTCCCCCCCTTTCCAATCTTTTGTTTCTTGTCAGAAAACAAAAGGGTTGTTTTGATTAGCTGAACATGACATGTCCCTATCCTAGGAGTTTGCTTAGATAGCTAAAGAAGAAGGGATATAGTTCTCTGTCCCTGCATGCTTGTTACCAACCCTGTCCCTACCCCTCTCCCTGTCACTGACCCCTTGGCTCAAACATTGTCACCTTATAATAACTTTCATAGCTTTCAAATGGGTTTTATAGTTGAATATTTTATTTGTTGCCCATAATAAGCACTCTGGACAGCAATTGTCCTCAGTTGGCAGATGGGGAAACTGAGCTTTAACTGGATAAGCAATTTAGCAAAGATCACATAGCTAGGATTAGGGCTATGTGACTAGACTCTGATCCCAGCTACACCCTCAAGCCAGTTCTTTACCTTTCCCCATTCCTACCGCCCATCCCCTGAATTTTTGTTGTTGTTAGTGCAAGTAAGGAAAACAGAAGTATAGGGAATAAGTTCAGACTTTGGCTTTGGTATAGGTTTTTCTTTGGTTTTCTCTCTCATTAAGGATCCTTCTCCATGTCTTTGAATCCAATGAGAGTCCAGGACTCTCACTCACAGATGTATCTCATCTAAAATCTCCTTTGTCTTTTTCTCCCTTTAGTTATCCCCTCTCTCCCTCTGCTGTTAGCCTCTGGGAAGCCAGCAGGTTGGTTCAGATCACATAGCCCACTGACACTGTTTTCTGCCCTGAAAAAAATGATAGGATGGCAAAAGTACTGAATCTGTAGTCACAAACCCTGAGTTTGAGACCCGGTTCTGATGCTTCCTAGTTGTGGGATCCTGAGCAAGTCATTTCAGTTATCTGAACCTCACTGTGCACATCTACCAAGCTGCATTCCTGGCTTCACAGGGCTGTTGCCAGAAGCATTTTGTAAACTTTAAAACATTATGGAAGTAGGAGCTCATCATTTTTGGCATCCTTCAGACTCATATAAACACATTCAGACTTGAATGTTGGTATCTTTGAACAGTATGTAGGAGACTACTAAATATGCAGTCAGGAAGGTCTGAATTTGAATCCAACCTCAAACAAGATGGTGCTTCAAACTGTGTGATCCTGGGTAAGTCACTTAATTTCTCAAACTTTCAGTTTTCTGATTTGCAAAATGAGAACAGAACTAACATCTACCTCACTGAATTGTTGTGAACTCAAATGAGGTAAGACATGTAAACCTTAAAGTGCCACATTATCTGTTACTCCTATTAGCAAGTCACTCAACCCCTGAACCTCAATTTCCTCATCTATAAAATGGGTAGTGGGGAACCATTGAAGGTTTTTGAGCTGGAGAGGAATAAGGTCAGAACTATGTTTCAAGAAGATAATTTGGGCAACATACTCAGGATGGACTGGAAGGTGAACACCTGGAGACAAAGAAGCCAGTTAGGAAACAGAGGACACAAGTATTTCTCAGCCCTTTATGCAGAGTCACAGCAAATTTGAATTGCTAGATAAGATATTGCTGGGATGGATTAAATTGGCCTAGATCCTTCCACTCTTTTGGAAACAAGAACTCTAATGTAAATCTCTAGCCACATCTAGACAGATGTGCTTACTGATTTATACATATGTATGTATGTGCATGTATGTCTACATGTGTGTGGTATGCATGTATGTTAACCTCATGCTAGGTTTCAGACCCAAGGTCAGAGCCTGAAGTCCTGAGACTTGTTATTGCTATCAGGTATTGCTTAGGATGAATAATTTGTGTATAGCTTGTTACCACAATTCACTTTTTTGAGAGACATGATTAGCGGTAGGACAACTGGATGATTCCAGTGGTGTTGCTGTGCTCAGAGCATCAGCATGTGGTGGCAGGGTTGCGGTGCTGAACAGGGAGATGTAAATGCTCAATGTCTCAGAGGCTATCATAGTGATATCAGAGCCCTAGGCCAGACTGCTGCCTCTTGAGAAACATTGTCATATGGGTGGAAAGAACCTGAATTTGCAGTCAGCAAAGCTCAGTTGGGATCATGGCTCTATTACTACTTATGACTATGTGGTTTTAGGTAATTCCCTTTCTTCCCCTTTTGGGGTCTTAATTTCCATGTCTGTAAAATGAAGTGATGGATGATCTCTAAGTTCCCTTTCATCCTTGGCAATCTATGAGCTTAGGTAAACCCCATTTGGGTTTTAAAAAATATAATATTTTATTTTCCCCCAATTACATGTTAAAATAATTTTTTAACATAAAAAAGTTTTGAGTTCCAAATTCTATCCCTCTCTTCTTCCTTTCCCCCCATTCCTGAGACAATAAGTAATCTTATATAGGTTATACATATGTAATCAACTAAACATTTCCATAGATAAACTCCATTGGAGGATGCCGAATCGCACCTCACTTCCAACTGCTTTGATGGTTCCCACTGATCACAGCAAACAGAATCACAGGACCCTAATTCTAACCCATGATGTCATGTGTTGAGTTTACTCAACCCATAGAGTTGGGTAAACTGAATCCCAGAGAGGCTATGACATGCCCAATTTCATTTTCAAGAAGTAAGAGTCAGGACAGGATCTCAATTCAGATGATAGGGTCAAAGCTTTAATCTTAAAATAAGGTCATAAATTTAAAGATGGAAGGGATCTTAAAAGCCATTGAATCCAACCCTCTCATTTTACAGCTAAAAAGACTGAGCCTGAAGAGATTAAATGACTTGTGAAAGCAACACAGCTAAGTAAGAAGCAGTATCTGAACCCATGTCCACATTCAACATGTTATTTTTCAAGGTCAGCCCAAGCATCACCCACATGAAGCTTTTTTTAATTTTCCCAGTTGCTAGTGCCTCCCCTAAATTTTCTTTTGTCTTTATTGTCTGTATATATTACATAGAAGATGCATACCTGTAGATATAATACATACTATTGTAATATAGTATATGTTGCACTACATACTAACATACATATATGATACATTATATTTTATAATATATAATATATAACATTGCAATATGTTATTATAATGTAACATATTATATAACGTTACAAAATATACATATATATGTTTATGTTGTCTCTTTGTTTCTCTCTGCCTCTCTATTTCTCTCTTTCTCTCTCTGTCTCTGTCTCTCTGTCCCTCTTTGCTCCTCTGTCTCCCCTAACAATACTTTGACTATAGATACTATCAAAGTTTTATCTCTATATTCAATAGGACCCAAAGGGCTGGGATGAACTGAGATTGGTTTTTCCTCCTTCTTTGGGAAAGAAACATTCTTCCCCCAACTCTCATTAGCCCCAATGCACACACTCATTAAAAGTAGACTGCTCACCTCTTATTTCACAGGGAAGATTAAGGCCATCAGACATGAACTTCCTCTACTCTCCTACTCAACCTCTCAAAACTTTTCAATATCTTCATCCATCCTTTCCTTCTCTAATAAACACAGGAAGGGAAAATGACAAGAACAACTTATGTCAAGTTTCTTCTAGGCTCGGCGGTCTGAGCCAGCTTACTCCTGTTCTCTAAGCTCTACCCGCTTCCTGGACCTTACTTTTTCACATGTCCCCATTTGAAGGCAATTTCTATTTTCTCCTCTATACTATTCATTAGACCAAAGATATATTCAAGTTTCCCCAAATGTAAAAACAACAACAAAAAACCCCTTCCCTTTAACCCTTCTCATCTTCAGCTATAATCCCATCTCTCTCCTCCTTTTTTTTTTTTTTCCACTGCTAAACTTGTTGAAAAACACTCTGCTCTTAAGGCTCCACTTCCTAACTACCCACTCTTGCCTTTACTCCTTGTAATTGGGTTACATTTTTTTTTTTTTTGATGTTGATTCTACTGATTAAAGCACTGAAAGTGCTTTAGCTCAAAGGTCTCCAACTTTTAAGTTCCATGATGTTTCTCCTCACCCCTCCTCCTACTCCCACATCCTTCTCACCTTTCCCTGGGCAGGGATTATTAGCATGGGATCTATGAATTTTTTCAAAAATAATTTTAATAACCATTTTCAATATACTTATATTTCTTTTGCTAATGCTATTATTATACTGCATATATTTAAAAATAATATTCTGAATAGGGATTCATAGATTTCACTCAACTTTTTACTGGGTCCATAGTATAAAGGAAGTAAAGAACCCTTGGATGAATAGAATGTAAATTTCTTGAGAGCAGAGACAGTTTTACTTTTGATTTTGTATACTCTGTCCTAGAACAATACCTAGTACATTGTAGGAGTTTAAAAATTCTTGTTGATTGATTGAGAGGGAATGGAATAAGCATTTCTCTAAGTGCTAAACACTTTATAAATATTATCTCTATTGCTTGTCTGAGGAGACAACTAGACACCCATGGATAATTCATGGATCCTGGGATCCTGACACCAGGAGAGACTAGGAACTCTACTTAAGGAAGTCTACCTCAAGAAATAAAATACTACAGAGAAGCAACTGCTTTGGGAAAAAAAAAACAACAAAAAACCAAATATTATCTCATTTGATTCTCACAACAACCCTATAAGGAAGGGCCGATATGATTTCTAAATTTATAGCTGAGGAAACTGAAGCAAACAAAAGTCAAGTGCTAAATAGTATCTGATGCTACCATACACCTGCTTCCCATTAGGTTATCTCTTTTCCATTGACTTCAGAGATACCAAACACCCTTGGTTCTTCTCCTTCCTCTCCACCTATTCCTTCTCCTGGTTCTCATTCTCTTGTGGTCTCTTGAGTGCTAACATTCTCTCAGGTTCTCCTTTCACTTGTCTTTTCTCCTCCTTGGCTTCCCACTTCCCAGCCTCACTTGTTGCTTCTCTACAGATCACTCCCAGATCTATATAATTAGTCCTGATAAACTGGTCCTGAATTCTAATAGCTTGACATTTCTACCTGTATGCCTAGACACCCCAAACTCAATATGTTTAAAACTTTTATCTTTATTTATTATTTTATTTTATTATTATTTATTAAGTTTATTATCTTTTCTCCCAGCCTTGTGAAACCTCCCATTTGATGGCACCATGATAAATAAATTACCTCAGAATCATCTTTGACTTTTCTCTTTTCATTCTCCCATTTCTGAGCATGCTCCAAGTCCCATTATTCTCTTTCATAGCATTTCTCATTTTCTTCTTTATTTCTAGAACCACTGTCCCAGTTCAGGGCCACATCTGTACTGTATTGCAAGCCAACCTTTGGATTCTATTTCTTATCCTTTAAGCCATCATTCAACTAGGTATTGTGCTGAATAGAGCCATGAGTCTAGAGTTAAGAAGACCTGAGTTCAAATACGGCTTCACCTGTGGCTCCAAGAAGCTATAGCACTGGCAGTGGCAACAACCTGGCAAAACCATCTCAGCAGATGGACTAAACCAGGCTGTGGGGAATGGACAAGTCTCAAACTCTTTGATGCATTAAGGGGATGTCTTCCCCAAGCAAGTAAAGACCTTTCCTGGTGGAATGGTTGGATGAAAATAATTGTGGAGTTCTGTGGGATGCTTAGAGCTTGATCAGACATTGAAGGTCATCCACTGTATTCCAGGCCACTGCCAGAGGTCCTGACTTTTGTCTTGCTACTGGACTTTGATGACTAAGGAAGAGAAAGTGAGACTGATGATTTTTCACAATTCTGACTCCCCTAAATCCAATTCACTTGAAAGGAAGGCATCACTCATCATTCACTCTTTTACCCCAATGTCATGATGCTGTGGGTTCAAGGACAAAAAACAATGTACAGTTACTTGCTGCATGACCTTGGACATGTCACTTAACTATCATTTGATTCAATTTCCTCATCCATAAAATGGAGATAATAGAACCTACCTCCCAGGATTGTTTTGAGGATCAAGTTAGATAATGGTAAAGTGCTTAGCACAGTGCATGACACTTAGTAGGCATTATATAAATGTTCACTATCATCATCATCATCATCGTCATTACTATTCCCATGCTACTGGACAAATTTCAGTTGTACCAAGTCTGTGATGTCACTTTTCTTGTTATAGTCTAAGTGCCATTTGAAGCAGTCTGAAACTTCAGGTTTGGAACTGGGATGAAATTAATCATTCTCAGACCACATAAAAGTCACCAAAAGGAGGTTTGCTGGAAGTAATACTCAGCAAGGGAAACATGGAGAATTTGGTATTAGAACAATGATTCAACTAGATAAAATCTGTGCTGGTTATGCTGGAACATTGGTCAAGCCTTAAGAAGAACAACTTTTGCCTTCTCGTTGATTGACCTTTGAACCCAGGTCACTAGGAACTTACATTAACAGCCTGAGTCTTAATCTCCTGAGCCAATTAAGTATTGAGAATAATTTCAATCCTTTTAAGAAAAAATGAACCTAGCTTACCTGGTAGATAATGGTCCTATCAGATCTCTGCTCAAAATTCTTCAATGACTCTGTTGTCAAGCCAATAAAGGCCTAGTATTCAATGTCTTCCACAATCTGGCACTAACCTAGCTTCCCAGTCCCATTTCAGGTTGTTCTCCTGCACATGGTCTGTGCTCTGGCCAAATGGAATTACTTGCTATTTCCTATAACGATTCCCATCCATTCCTGCCCTTCTCACCATGTATTTATGCTCATGATATCATATCTGTATGGAATATTCTCTCCTTTAGCTTTGTCTGGTGGCATCTTAACTGAGTCTTCAAGGTCCAGCTCAAATTCCATTTTTTTTTAGTCTTTCCAGATTTCCCTCTTCCTCTATTCAGTAATGACCTTTATCCCCAGAAGTTCACATAGCTCTTTTCATTTCAGTGAGGCTTTGTTGAGCACCTGCTATGTGTTAGATTGAGCTAGAAGATAGGAGAACAAAGACAAAAAGAAGAACAGTGTTGGACTTCAAGGAGTTTATATTATACTGGAAAAAAATAATGTATACACAACTACATTTAGATACGATCAATCAATTTGCATTTGTTAATTGCTGGCTATGTGCCCAACACTGTATTTGGCACTGGTAATGCAGATCTACAAATGATAGTCTTTGTCCTCAAGACATTGATTCTACAAATAATTTGAAGAAGAATGAAACTGTTAACAACTAGATAGGTCAGAAAAGGCTTGATGTAAGGAAAAATGATAAATGTTGGAGAGGATGTGGGAAAAGTGGAACAGTAATGCATTTTTGGTGGAATTGTGAATTGATCCAATGTAATGGAGAATAATTTGAAACTGTTTTTATAAGACTGTATAACTGTACATACCCTTTGATCCATTAATACCACTACAGAGTCTGTATCCCGAAGAGATCATAAAAAATGGAAAAGGACCTCCATGTAGAAAAAAGTTTATAGCAGTTTTTTTATGGTGGCAAAGAATTGGAAATTGAGGGATATCCATAAATCAAGGAATGGCTGAACAAACTGTGGTATATATATTTATTGGAATAATATTGTTCTATAAAATGTTGAGTCATACAAAAATGATCTAAGTCATTATTGGTTAGAAATGCAGATTAAATCAACCTTGAGACAACCATTTTACATTTACCAGATTGGCTAAAATGATAGATTGGATAAATGACAAATGTTGGAAAAGATAGGGGAAAATAAAGATCCAACCATTTTGGAGAACAATCTGAAAATATGCCAAAATAGTTATTAAACTGTCTATAACTTTGACCAGTTATACTACTATTTGATCTATTTCCAAAGATGATTAAGGGAAAAGAAGAAGGACATATATGTTCTAAAAAATTCATAAAAACTCTCTTTTTGGTGGCAAAGAATTGGAAATTGCAGGGATGCCCAACACCTGGGAAGTGGCTGAACAAGCTATTGTATATAGTTGTGATAGAGTATTACTATGGTATAAGAAATTATGAGTTCAATGATCCTAGAAAAACATGCAAAGATTTAGATGAAACAATGAAGAATGAAATGAGCAGAACCAAGAGAATACTTGTATATAGTAACAACTATATACAGTATATATACTGTATATATAACTGTCACATATATATATATAAAACCCAATATTGGGGTTTTTGTTTGTTTGTTTTTTTGCTGAGGCAATTGGGGTTAAGTGACTTGCCCAGGGTCATACAGCCAGAAGTGTTAAGTGTCTGAAACTAGATTTGAACTCAAGTCCTCCTGACTTCAGAGCTAGTGCTCTATCCACTGCACTATCTAGCTGCCCCAACAATATTGTTTTAAGAATTAGTTTGAGTGAATAAGGTTTTTTTTCCTATTATAAATACCCAAATTAAGTATAAAAGACATATGAAGACACATAGCATCTAGAGAAAGAAATGGTAAATAGAAATATGTATAGAATACTTTTACACACACATTCGTGTGTGTGTGTGTGTGTGTGTGTGTGTGTGTGTGTGTGTGTGTGTGTAGAGATGGTAGCCATCTCTAGGGCCAGAGGGGGAAAAAAAAGAAATTTACATGATGATTTTGGTGTATATTGAAAGGAAAGCAATTTGCATATAAGAGATTTGCAGTTTCATATATAATCATCTTTTATTGTGCTATATCTTAAAAATGCTTGTTTTATTTCATAAATCAAATTAAATCTAAAAAAGTAAAAACAAAAGAAATGATGAACAGACTTCATATGAACAGATTTCATAAAAGACTTACATGAACTGATGCTGAGCAGAAGCAGAAGAACATTGTACACAGTAACAGCAACATTGTGTGATGATCAACTTTGATAGACTTAGCTCTTCTCAGCAATATAATGATCTAAGACAATTCCAAAAGACTCACAATGGAAAATACTATCCACAGCCAGAGGAAACAACTATGGAGTCTGAATGCAGATTGAAGCACACTATTTTCACTTTTTTGGTTTTTTCCTTTCTTGTGGTTTTTTCTTTTTGTTCTGATTCTTCTTTCACAACATGACTGATGTTGATATATGCTTAATATAATTGTACATGTATGACCTATGTCAGATTACATGCTGTCTTGAGGGTGGAGGGCAAGGAGAAAAAATTGGAAATCAAAATCTTATAAAAATAAATATTGAAAATTAAAATAAAAAGAAAGAAAATAAAATAGAAAAGGCTTCATGTTAGGAGACTATATTTGAACTGAATTTTGAAAGATAGTAGTGATTCCAAGGAACAGGAATGTGAAAGAAAAAAAATACATTGTTTTCCCCAATGAAACCTGTCCAAAGACTTAGAGGTAAATGAACATGTACAGGGGGAAGCAATTAGACTAGGTAGGCTGGAACAGAGAGTGCACAATGGGGAATTATGTGAAATAAGTCCAAAAAAATGTTGAGTTGTTTTTTCAGTGATGTCCAACTTTTTGTGACTTCTTGTGGGATTTGCTTGGCAGAGATACTGGAATGGTTTGTCATTTCCTTCTCCAGCTAATTTCACAGATGAGGAAACTGAAGCAGGAAGCACTAGGTGACTTACCCAGGAACACATAGTTAATCAGTTCCTGAAGCCAGATTTGAACTCAGGAAGATGAGTCCCAAACCAGCCACTCTATCCACTATGCCATCTTTTGTTGTTGTACATTTTAAGTTCCAAACTATCTTCTTTTCTCCTTCCCCCCTTCCACCTCTAGAAAAATGGTCTAGATTAGGGCTTCCTAACTTTTTCCACTCATGACCCTTCTTTGCCTGAGAAATTTTTATATGACCCCAAGTATATATAATAGATATACAAATCAAATATTTACTGATAAAAATCATAATTTCATGATCCCACATTCAGTTAAGGAGACCTCATATAGGGTCTCAAACTAGTTTAAAAAGCTGGGATCTAGAGAAGCCCTTCATTTGGCACAGATTTATAAATATATATAAAGACATTTGCTATGTGTACTTCTATTTATTGGTTCTTCCTCTGGAGGTGGATAGCATCTTCTTTCATAGGTCCTTTATAGTTGATTTGGGTATTCATAATGTCAGAATGACTTGGTTGTTCACAATTGTTATTATTATTATTTTTTAACAATATTGCTGTTACTGTATATAATGTTCCCTTGGTTTTGTTCATTTTACTTTTCATTATTTCATGCAAGTTTTTCCATTTTTCTATAATCAACCAGTTTATTTCTCATAGTCATTTTCTTCTCCAGTTTATTTTACAGATGAGGAAACTGAGGCAGACAAGGTTAAGTGACTTGCCCAGGATCATACAGCTAGTAAGGTCTGCAGCCAGATTTGAACTCAGGAAAATAAGTCTCCTTGACATCAGGCTGGGCACTCTATTTACTGTACCATTTGGCTGCACTAGAAAGACAGGACAGTACCAGATTATGAAGAATTTTAAATACCATGCAGAGTAGTTCAGATTTTATCATAGAAACAGTAGTGAGCAACTAATGCTTCTTGATCAGGCAAGTTTACCTTACTTGTAGATACATATTTTATAGCTATTTGGATTTGTATTATAATCTCTCCATCTCCCATTGTGAACTCTGTGAGGCCAGAAAATGCATCTTAGCTAAGCTTTGTGTTTCCTTCCTTTCCAGTAATGGTTCTACATATGTTAGAGGCATTTAATAAATCTTTGTAAATTAAATTTATCATTCTATTCCCTTCCAACAATATGTAAGCCTTTAGTCCCTGGGCATGGCAAGAGTGTGCTATTTTTGCCTTGGGGGGGATATAAGAGATGTATTAGGAAATTTTTATATAGCTTTTCAATGAAGTATAGAGAAATTCCTAAAAGAACATGATGGGAATATAAGGCATTGACCATTGGACAGAGGTGTCCAATACTATATGGGGAATTTTTAGTGACTGGTTAGAAATATCCAAATTCCTTGATTTGGTTGACTCTGGTGGTCAGGAAGAGAGCCAGTTTTGGAGGAAAAAGTCAGCTACTGAAGTTGGTCTTCACCTTTCCCTTTGAACCCCACAACAAGAGGTTATATTGCTATTGTTTTTCCTCTGCCTAAGTTGATAACATCATTTGCCTAACTACTAGAGTAAACATAATGGTACTGACCGGACTCATGAGTTATAGTTTTAGAATAGAAGACTCTGAAATACTTTGAATCTGGGGTACTTATCCCCTCAAGGGACCCAGTTTGCAAATAAAAGTGATAGGGAAGGAAATAAAGACCAAAGCAAGCGATACAATTAGATAGAAGGAAAAGGAAGAGAAGTAGGAGGAAGAGGAGAAGATTTTTCAACCTCAAGTAGGCTGAATATACAGGTTAGTATTAGCAAAGCTTTAAAAGTAGGGGTGTTGCAAGGCTCAAATTCAATAATAAATATAAAGCACTTTGCAAACTTTAGAGCACTATATAAATGCCAGTCATCATCATCATCATCATCATTAACAATCATTAGCCTTGGCATCTATTCTGCTGATGGCATCATTCAAGTCTTCTACTGCACTTCTGCTGAGTTCAATGTTTATAGAGCAATATGGGTAGTAAATGTTTAACAACCAGGTTCTAGGCAATGGGGTGGGGAGAGGTATGCACCCTTTTTATTGTATTAATTTTATAAATTAATATATTTAAAATAAAATTTATAAAATTTATAAATATCATTAATTAATTAATATTAATATAATTAACATTGTCTTAAGTAGACAAAGCAATAAATCAAGTCCTGATTTATAGCCATTGCTGACTTTTGAGGGGTAAATGCTCATACTAAATTTTAGTATTTTTTCCAATTACATATCAAGACAATTTTTAGTATTTATTTTTATAAGATTTAGAGTTCCAAAAAATTTCCCCCTTCCTCCTTCCACTCCCTCCTTTTTAAAATGGTAGACAATTTGATATTGATTACACATGTGCCACATATTAGTCATAGTTATGAAAGAAGAAACCATTCAAAAAGGAAAAAAAATGAAAAAGATTAAAGTCAGTGAAAAAAAAAGTGTGCTTTGATCTACATTCAGAGTACATCAGTTCTTTATCTGCTTGTGGGTAGTTGTTTCCTTCTTGAGGTCTTTGTACTTATCTTGGATCACTATATTGCTGAGGAGAACTAAGTCATTCATAGTTGATCATCACACAATGCTATTTGATAATGCATACAGTATTTTCCTGGTTCTCATTTCACTTTTCCATCAGTTCGAATAAGTCTTTCCAAGTTTTTCTGAAATCTACCTGCTCATTAGTTCTTATTGCACAATAGTATTCCATTGCATTCATATTCCATGGCTTGTTCACCATTCCCCAAGTGATGGACATCCTCTCAGTTTCCAATATTTTCCATCATGAAAAGGGCGTCTATAAATATTTCTCGTACATGTAGGTTCTCCTTACTTTTTGATGATTTCTTTGGGTTCAGACTAATAGTAAATTGCTGAATGAAACAACATACACAGTTTGGTTGCTCTTTGGGCATAATTCCAAATTGCTCTTCAGAAAGGTTGGCTCAGTCCACAGTTCTACCAACAATGCATTAGTGTTCCAATTTTCCTACATCCTCTCCAATATTTATCCTTTCCCTTTTTTTTATCATATTAATCAAGCTTATAGTCATATGGTGGTATCTCAGAGTTGTTTTATTTTTCATTTTTCTAATCAAAAGTGATTTAGAGCACTTTTTCATATTTTTAGAGATAACTATTTTCTTCATCTGAAAACTGTCTGTTCATATACTTTGACCATCTATCAACTGGAGAATGGCAAATATACTTATAAATTTGATTCAGTTCTCTATATATTTGAAAAATACTATATATTTATCAGAAATAATGGCTGTAATAATTGTTTCTCAGCTTTCTGCTTTCCTTGTAATTTTGATTGCATTAGTTTTGTTTGGGCAAAAGTTTTTTAATTTAATATAATCAAAACTACCTGTTTTCTATTTTCATAATGTTCTCTCTATCTTGTTTGATGAACTGCAATTCACTTAACTTTCCCTTTAAGAATTTGAATGGGGGTAGCTAAGTGATGCAGTGGATAGAGAACCAGCCCTGAAGTCAGAAGGACCTGAGTTCAAATGTGATCTCAGACACTTACCACTTCTTAGCTGTGTGACCTGGGCAAGTTACTTAACCCCAATTTCCTCAGGAAAAAAAAAGAATTTGGATGCTATGATGAATAAGGACATACATTTAGAAGAATTGCACACATTTAACCTATATCAGAGTGCTTGCTGTCTTGGGAAGGGAGAAGTGGGGAAGAGAAGGAGAAAAATCTGGAACACAAAGTTTTGTGAAGATGAATATTGAAAACTATCTTTGCATGTATTTGGAGAAATAAAATACAATTAAAATTTTAAGAAAAGAATTTGGATGCTGTACCATTAGGTGTATATATATGTTTAGTATTGCTATTACTTCATTGTCTATAATATCTTTTAGCAAGATGTGGTTTCTTTACTCATCGCTTTTAATTACATCTATTTTTGCTTTTGCTTTGTCTGAGATCAAGATTGCTATCCCTGCTTTTTAAAAAAATTTCAGCTGAAACATAATAGATTCTGCTCCCGTCCCTTACCTTGACCCTGTGTGTGTCTCTGCCTCAAGTTTCTTCTTGAAAACAAAAACAAAACCAAAAACATATTGTAGCTTTCTGGGTTTTGATTCACTCTGCTATTCACTTCTGTTTTATGGAAGAGTTCATCCTTCTTACGCTATTCTTGGATCTTTATATTGTAGATCAAATTTTTTTGTTCAATTTTGATCTCCTTATGAAAGCTTAAAATCTTTCTAGTTCATTGAATGATCATTTTCCCACTTGAAGTATTATAATTTATTTCACCAGGTTGCAGTCCTAGCTCTTCTGCCTTCCAGAATATCAAGTTCCATGATTTCTGGTACTTTCATATTGGAGTTGCTAGGTCCTGTGTAATTCTGATAGTGGCTCCCCAGTATTTGAATTGTTTCTTTTTGATCACTTGCAGTATTCCTGTTCCTTAAAGTTTTTATTTTGGGAACATTTTCATGAGGAGATCAATGGATTCTTTCAATGCCTATTTTTCCCTTTAGTTCCAGAATATCAGGGCAATTTTCCTTGATAATTTCTTTCTTTCTTTTTTTTTGCTGAGGCAATTGGGATTAAGTGAATTTGCCCAGGGTCACACAGCGAGGAAGTATTAAGTGTCTGAGGTCAAATTTGAACTCATGAGCTCCTGAATTCAGGGCTGGTCTATCCATTGCGACACCTAGCTAACTCCTCCCTGATAATTTCTTGAAAGATGCTGTCCAAGACTTCCTTTTGATTATGACTTTCAGATAGTCGAATGATTCTGACATTCTTTCTCCTGAATCTATTTTCTAAATCAGTTGCTTTTCCAATGAGCATTTTTTTTACATTTTCTTCTATTTTTTCATTCTTTTGATTTTTAATTTGACTGATTCTTAACATCTCATAGAGTCATTAGTTTCCACTTTCCTAATTCTAACTTTTGAGTGATTTTCCTTAGTTAGCTTTTGTACTTCCCTTTCCATTTGGACAATTGTACATTTAAGGAGTTGTTGTCTTCAGTGAATTTTTGTACCATTTGGCCAATTCTACTTTTTAAGCAGGTGTTTTCTTTTCCAATCTGTTGACTCTTTTTTTATAATTCTCTTGTATTACTCTCATTTCTTTTTCAATTTTTCTTCTCTCATATTATTTTAAGCTCCTTTTGGAGTTCTTCCACGAGTTCTTTTTGGACTTGTGAGCACTTCCCATTTTTTTGGGGGGGGGGAGGTGGAGAGTGAGGGATTTTGCTTATAGGTGTTTTGATATTGTTGTCCTCTTGAATTTGTTTTGAATTTCCCTGTTACCAAAACAACTTTTTATGGTCAGATTCTTTGCTGTTGTTATTTTTTGCTCATCTTTTTTTAAAAAAAAGTTTTCCTTTATTTTGAATTTGAGCTTTGCATGATAGCTATGGATGTATGTATAGAAGAATTATACATGTTTAACACATTGGATTGCTTGCTGTCTAGGGGAGGGGGGGAAGGAGGGAGAAACATTTGGAACGTGAGTTTTTATAAGGATGAATGTTGAAAACTGTCTTTGCATATATTTTGAAAATAAAAAAAAACTATTTTTTGAGGCAATTGGGGTTAAGTGATTTGCCCAGCATCACATAGCTAGGAAGTGTTAAAGTGTCTGAGGCCACATTTCAACTCAGGTGCTCCTGACTTAAGGGCTGGTGCTCTATCCATTGTGCCACCCAGTGCCCCAAAACTATTATTTTTAAAAAGAAATGATGCAATTATAAAGCACATATATATAATTATAAAGTGGTTTGCTCTTCAAAGTATCTTAAAGAAAGATTCCAAAGAATAGAAAAGATCACAGATTGTGCTATTAGAGAAATAAAGTGACCGAGAAGTCATTAAAGGCTAAAAATGATTGACTGACTGAATGAATAAATTTGAGCTCTGCTTCTGGAGTGAATGGGGACTGTCTCAGGCTTCTTGTACCAAAGGTTTCAGGATCTGGAGGTTTACCTTGTGCTTATTTTGCCCTGAGGCCTATGGGAGACCT
The DNA here is from genome assembly GCF_016432865.1 of Antechinus flavipes. Taxonomy (NCBI): domain Eukaryota; kingdom Metazoa; phylum Chordata; class Mammalia; order Dasyuromorphia; family Dasyuridae; genus Antechinus; species Antechinus flavipes. The sequence continues at coordinate 438,754,027 of NC_067399.1, forward strand.
AGGGCTGTGCTGAGGGGATAGGGTGGAGGATAGCTGGCATTGCTGCAGGGTATAAGGTCTAGCAACTTACCTGGTGTTGAGCTGGGTCCTAGCGCTGGTGTCTGGCATATGCTGAAGCCAGTGAGGTATTTCTGCATTTTTCTGGGAGCTACACTAAAGCACACAGAGGTCTGGCCCATGGAGGCTGCCTTTTTTATCTAAGGCTATGTTGAAACATGTGAGGGGTCCTGATGTTGGAATTTGCCTATTCCATTGCACTGAGTTTCAGGATCTTCCATAGATCCTGATGCTGAGATGGAACTTGCTATTGTCTTGCTGGGACACTTCCTATCCTGGACTGCATTTATCTTTTACCTGAGACAGATCTTTCTTGCCTTCTTTCCAAGTTTCTTGGACTAAAAGATTATTTCACCCTGTCTTTTGCTTGTTCTGCTGCTTTGTTTTGGAGTGATATTTTATGATTATTTGAGGGGTGAATATGGGAGGATTACAACAATTTATAGCTTACTCTGCCATCTTGCCTGCCTCACACTGAATAGGCTCTTCAAACCAGTTAGAGCTGATTTCGGCACATCCCAGCTATGTCTTCTGCTTTCAAGCTAATACAGCCTTTCAACAAGTGGTTCTATTGTGTCAAAATTATTTACTTTGTTATAAGTCTTATTTGGTTACAATATTAAACTGTTCCTGTTCCAGATAACAGTTGTCATTTGTTGCACATTAGCCATCCTATGTTTCAGCCATCTCTCATCTCCATACCTTTTCACCAGCTGTCCTCATGACTAGATTGTATCTTCTTGTTACCTCTAACTTCCTTCAATCTCATCTCAAGAATCAACTCTTAAAAGAATACTATCCTGATCCTTTTGATTGATAGTTCTCCCTCCCCCATTACTTTCTTTTAACTTATAGTTTTAGCTTTACATTTCCATTACACAATTCAACTTTATGTAAAGAATTCTGAAAGAAGTCTGCTTAACTCCTTACACCCAAAAAATCTATGTTCACTTTATTGGACAGTATTGTGTCTCTCTCCATTCCTGCCCTATAGCTCAGTGTTGTCCCACAGCATCCCCCCCCCCAAAAAAACCCAACAAAACAATTCATACCCTGCAAGTAAAAGAATGATTTCCCTTTTCTGTCCACAGCCCCAATCTATCCTTTGATCGTGTGCTGGCTTCCACCTTCCAGAAGTGCAGGACTGCCTTCTTCTCTCCTTCCCTTCCCATGTAAGCTGTACAAAGAGAATGGCCCACTTATGTAAACAGGGAACTGTCTGTATATATTTTGTATTTATTTCTCTGTGGGCCTGTTGAACCTTCCTCTTTTTCCCTCCATACATTGTACAGTTCTTAAGGGTAAAGACCAGTAATATACTGATAAATGTTTAATAACAGGCAATCCAAAAAAGTTTTTTTTATTTATCTATTACACATTTTTAAATTTAATCTGCACTATTACCATCTCTATCACTTTCTTAAGTCTAGAAAAATCAGCAAAACATTAAAGCAACACTCAATTTGTAGTGTTTGCTGATTTCTGAGTGTGAGTAGATACTCACAGTGAAAACTGAACAGTTGACTATGGAGAGCTGATAAGAATTAGCTCCAGTATATCTCTGGCAATGTCTCTTCATTTGGGGGAGGGATGTTAGATTGTCCATCATTGGACAACCTTAAAAAGTGTTTTATTTTTAATTTAAAAAACTGTAAACATTTTATTTAATGTTTAAGTTTTAAATTCTATTCCTCTCTTCCCAGAACTCCCTTTTCCAGATGGCAAATAATAAGATATAGGTTATGCATGTGCAATTATGAAAAACATTTCCATATTAGAAATTTTGTACAAGGAGACTCAAATAAAAGAAAAAAAGAAAGAAAGAAAGAAAGTGAAAAATAGCATGTTTCAGTCTGTATTCAATCAATATCACTTCTTAGGAGAAGTATGCTTTATTATGTCTCTTTGTTTTTATCTTCCTATCCCTAGAACCTAACACTGTGCCTAACGTCTCATAGAAACTTAAGAGATGCTTGTTGAATGATTGAATACTTGAATTTTGTCCATACAAACTAATCATGGGATTATAGAATAAGAGTTGGAAGAGACTTTAGAGATAACATAGTCCAATCTCCTCATTTTCAGTAGGGAAACCTGAGAATAGCAACATTAAGTGAATTGCTCAAAGTCATACAAATAGTTGGTAGCTAAGCCAGTTATTTTATTTGAAGGGTTTGCTTTGTTCTAGGTCTCCACAGCATCTCCCACCTTGTCCTCAAAAACAAACCCTTCAACTCTGTGGATCTGTCCTACTAATACATATGTAGAAAGGAAAAGAATAAGGAATAAATGCCAAGAGCTGTGCTAAGCCTTTTACAAATATTTACTTGATATGGGTTGGGAACATAAGGATATGCTCAGGACCTCTGATTCTATTTGTTCACAATTTGAAATAACTAGAGGGAACATTACTTCTCATTAAACATTGCATGTGGATTTAGATAGGGACCAGTCCTAGGGGCAGGCACAAGGGACCCACATGACTGGCAAAGTAACTCCTGGAATTTCATGATGACATGGAATGGAAAGGTCCTACTCTATCTACTTCAGAGCATGTGCAGATATTCTCTGTCCATTTATTGAGGACACAGAAGGAACCATATCTGAAAAAATAAACAAAAGGCTCTGATAAAGAAACTTTTTCTCTGTCCTTCCTGCTGACTATGTGGTATAAAAATGACTCTGAGCTCTGAAGGGCCAATGGGGGCCTTCTCTTTCCCCTTCCAGGGAGTATGTGAATGGCCTCTTAGGTGAGCCTGTGGGTGGGACAGGGCACTGCCTGTTTTTTGTCTTCTTTCCTTTGGTTATTGGACCTAGTTAAGATTTGGAGAGGTTGGAGGGCAGAAGTTCACTAATGGGAGTCCATACCAGAGTTTGCTGATAGCCAAGGCTAGATAAAGTACCTGGAGTGACTTGATTAACCCAGCCCAGGGATCAATCTGAAAGCCAAGATGTCAGTTCTTAAAGCAAAAGAGTAACTTAACTAGGGAGTCTGGGGCATCTAGAGGTAAACTTGGTGGTGGGAGGGTGTATGTGAGGGGGATGCTTTGTAGCAACTACTCTAAGTTTGATCCCACTCTCTAGGAATTGAGATGATATAGGTAAGAATTTCCTACTGATTGGGGTGTTCTGATTTTTTTATTTTAAAAAATTTTTATTTATTTAATATTATTCTCATTACATTTAAAACAAAACAAAATTTTACATTTGTTTTTAAATTTTTTGAGTTCTATGTTCTTTAGAGATTGTACCCCAACAACAATTTAAAAACTACATGTGAAGTTATACAAAATATTTCCATAAAAATCAAGTTGTGAAAGAAAACATATATTTCTCACCCTAATGAAAATAAAAGCCCTTGAAGAAAAATTAAGTTAAAAAGAAAGAGAATGCTTCAATCTTTATTCAGACAAAATACAGTTCCTGTATAAATAGGATTTTTCATCATAAATCCTTCAGAACAGTCATGGATGATTGTACTACTGAGAATAGCAAAGTCATCTACAGCTGGTCATCCCAGAACATTGCTATACTTTGTATATAGTACATTTCACTTTGATATTCTTTGGTTCTTATTGTACTTTCTTAGTAAATTATAATTTTGAAAAAGCTAAATGATTAAAAAAATTTAAAGCTAATTGAGATTGGTTGGTTGACAATATGGCAACAATTATTGGCTATTGCTAATGGGGGAACATGCTAGAATGGAAGTTTGAAGTAATAGGGCTAGAGCATCATCAAAACTTGGGGTTACCCTTAGAACCCTGAAGAGAAGATGTAGCTAGTCAAATTCTCTGGATATGTCCTGCTAATGCACATGTAGAAGGGGAAGGAATAAGGATTTATTATTTGCCTGTTAAGTGCCAGGAACAGTGCTAAGCCCTTTACAAATATTTATTTGATATGGGTTGGGAGCATAAGGCCAGAACTTTACTAGAGGAGTATTCCCAGACTAGTTGAAACCACACTAAAGGATCAGAGATCTAGAGCTGGAAAGGACTTCAAAAGCCTGTGTAATCCAACCCACAAGTTTTTCAGTTGGGGAAAAAGTCCTGGGGAGGTTAATTGATTTAGCCAAGATCCTAGAGATTGTAAATATCAGAGGAAGGAACTGAATGCAAGTCCTCTGACTCCATGTGAATTGCTTTTTCCATTGTACCATGCTTCCTTATATTTAAATTGTCAGTGTATTTGTAGTGTATGATAATGTCTGTCTTATAAGAAACCATGGCCAGGAAGTAGGAAACTGGACAGGTGGCTTCCTGAAAATGATTGGGCCTCAGGATGAGCTACTGAAACTCCCACTATAGTGATTCTAGAGAATGGAATCATGAAAGCTTTTAAATAATGGAGAGAGTCTATGGGGACATGGATTCATATGCTACAAGAACTGGTAGGACATTTTTTCCATCAATTATGGTTGAAAGAGAACTGCTTAGAGTTGGAATACCTGGACCTGCCACTTGTTAGGTAAATAACTTTGGGCAAACTTTCTGGTTCTTACTTTTCTCATCTATAGAATAGAAATAATAATGTTCTGACTATTTGCCTTACAGGGCTGCTGTAATTATTACATAAAGTAGCAGTCTAGAAATAAATTTACAATCACACAATGGAACCGGACTGTCAGGTCGTATTGTTGTTATCATTCCCTAACTCTCTATACAAACTCCCAGGTTTTTGTGATTCTCCCTGACTCTGGCCACCAGGAATATAGCTCTTTGTGAGGAAAGAAAAAGTGAGTAAATCCAGCTCTAGAAAACTTCTTGGAAGAAAAAAAGTATTATTAAATCTAGCTTGGAAGTCAGCTCAGGAACTCTGGGAGCACCAAAAAGAAATATGTTACCCATGCATCTGGCTTATAATGTATATGAATCCTTGACGTGTAATTTGAGTAATATATGTAAAGTAAAAAATCCAAGCCCTGATTTAGGAGCCTCATTATTACCCTGTCAGCAGAATTCATGTTCTCTTTGCAGAGCATGCTGGGTCCATCATCTTATCTACAGAGGCAGGAAAAGTACAGGCAGTCTCCTGACAACTAGCCTGATGGTTATGGAACCACAGTTGGCAAGCTGGTAGGGGATCTTGATTTCTGAGGAAATTGTGAAGGGCTCACAGCATCTTAGATCCAAAGTGAGAAGATCCCTCAGAGGTCATCTGGCCCAGGTCCTTCATTTTACAGGATATTTCAAAGGCCAGAGTAGTTATATAACTTGCCAAGTATTTCAATGTCAGAGACACTCTATCACTATTATTACTTTATTATTTATTCTGTTACTATCTATTGCTTCATGCTTTATTAGAGACTATTATGGGAAGATTAAATCAGCTCATTCCCCATTCCCTAGATTCTAAGAGCAAAATTTCAAACAAGGGTCTTTTCATTCACATTCTGTCATTTGAAAATGTTGTGAACATAGGCCCTGTAATTTAAGATTCTAATTTCACTGAATTCTAAGATTTTAAAAATTCCTTTGTGATTTCGGAGATATAAGAAATTTAGGTGATAAAAATATCTCTATTAATGTGTTAACCTGCTCTGTCTGAGGCACTGTGTGCAAAGTTACACAGACATTAAATATCAGTGGTGGATTGGAATCCAGGTTTTCCTTGTATGGAGATTAGCTCTCTATTCAACACAAAGGACACACCATACAGCCTCTCACTATGTTATTTCAAAATTCTAAGACTTTTGTGATTCTAAGTTTAGTAGGTTGAACTGCTGTTCAGCATTTTGTACTGACTGCCAGAGGTGTGGGTGGCATTCCCACACATAGCACAGGGTTGAGAACCCAAGAAAGCCCACACAGCAGAATCCTTTTCTTCTATGGATAAATCCATTATTCTAAGATTCCAGGGCCCTTAACTTTCTTAATTCTAAGAGATAGTATGTAAGTTTAAGGCTCTGTGACAGTGACTAAATTCTGAAAAATCCAGTGAACATTATTTCCCTACTTCCTGCCCCTCAGTGCTCAGTGGTATAGGGACACTTGGTACAGGGTCACAAGAACAAAAGCACAGCTTTAAGCCCCACTCTCTGCATGCCTTTCAGATTGGCTCAAAAGGTAGAAGAGACTTTTCTCTCCTGATTGTGCAGGGACACGTGATTTATGCGCTTTACGGCATTTTTATGAGCTGCTTTAGCCAGTCACACAGTGTAATAACAGCACAGTAATTGTGTTGGCTGTGTGGCCTGGCGCTTAATTATCATCATGTCATCATCGCTTGCCAGCCTCCCCCCCAGTAACCTTGCCATATGGCCCAGAGCCAACAGTTAAAAAAAAGATTAAAAATTAAAAGGGAGAGAGAATGAGAAGATTCTCCTCTTTGCCTAGCCTCCTCCTCCCAAGTATGATTTTGACATAAAAGTTACATGATATTAGTTGCTAGACAGGAAGTCAGGAGATCTGAGTTCAAGCCCAAGTTCTGCTACTTCTACAAGTGGCTTTCCCTTCCAGGGCTCACTATTTCAATCAGTACAGATTACACTTAAAGTTATCTTTGGTCTTTTTTATTTTATTTTATTTTAATGATGTATAGTTATCTTCATTCTTAAACTTGAGTGTGAGTTTCAGGCTGTCTTCTGAGGGGGAATATTTGAGAGAATTAAGGCAGAGGTATAGCTTCAAGACCAAAAGTAGAGAAATAGTAGGACAAAATAGTAACCTACCTAGAACAGGGGGAACCAAAGGTCAATTGCATCTAATTCAAACCTTTTCTGAGGGCCAGAGTTGGTCAGAGGGGGAAGAAAGTAAGAGAGTAAACACATCCCCAATACTGGACAGCTTGGGCACAGCGAGTAGAATGCCAATCCTGGAATCAGGAAAATCTAAGTTCAAATACAGCCTCAGATACTTACTAATTGTATCTCTCTAGATGAGTCACTTAATCTTGTTTGCCTCAATTTCCTCATCTGTAAAATGAGCCAGAGAAGGAGATGGCAAACTACTCTAATATCTTTGCCAAAAAAACCCCCAACCAAACAAGCCCCAGTGGGGTCACAGAGAATGACTGAAATGATTAAACCACAACAACAATCCCCATCATTATAGGACAGCTCACATCCATGTTCTCCTGGTGATGGAATCATCAGAATCAGGCACTAAAAACCTCTGATACGTCATTGATCTCTGATCTCATTAATATAGGTACTTCTATCAATAGTGCATACTGTGACACATCCATACATTCTTGTCCTGTGTCAATCTCATCCATGTTTTCACATCAATCTTCCATAAAGGAGCTACCTGCTAGAAACTGAATGCTTTCTTCTGGATCTTTTAATATTCCGTTAAAAGTGCTCTACCTGGGCTGTCCATCTATTGTCCTTCACTGCTGATACATAACCAGCCCACCTCTATTTCCTGTCATCTAGCTCTTGAATGATGTCAGTTATACCTCTTCTTTTGCAACTTACTTATATGCCCTACATGTTTCTTCTCCACTATCTTTCAGCCCACTTATAAATTGGATTCTTTAGAGAGGTGACATTCTATGACTCTCAGTTGAGTAGCATGGAAAGACTATTGGTGTTTAAAATTTTTTCAAAATTGATCATTAGCATAACTGATTTTGAACTTTTAAAACAATTTTAATATATTAACTTTGATTAATTAAATTAATTTTAAGCTTTATTTTTATTGATGTTTTATGTGTAGATATCACATTTGCTTTTGAATATTTTCCCTCCCTTCTGTATCCAGACTGTCAATTCTTGCAATAAGAAGGGGATGGGGAAGAAGAAAGAAGAAAAGCAGTTTGGTAAGACAAACTTGTCAAACATGTTTGGCAGTATATGTAGTAACCCCCATACTCCCTCACCTCTGAAATGAAGGGAGAACAGCATATTATCTCATTCCTTTTCCATTGCAAAACTTGGCTAATTTTATGGGGTTGGGTTTAGCTTGGTTTTACCATTGTCCATTCCATTTACTTTATCACATTCATTTGTCTTTGCTGTTTTCCTAATTCTGTGTATGTAACTACATCAGTTTGTATATGTCTTTCTAGGTTTCTCTTAATTCTTTATATTTTGCCATTTCTTGTAGTGAAATAATATTCCATTATGTTCAGGTACAATAATTTGTTTAGGTATTCCCCAATCAATAGATACTTATTTTGTGTCTAGTTCTTTCACATCACAATGAGTAGCATAACATTATTATATTTCCATGAGTGTGAATTTCTTACACATTCATCTCTCCATTTTGTAAATCCATTCAACAATTTTCAATAATTATTAAGCACTTGCAGTGTACAGAGCACTCTGTCCCCTGAATTAGTCTCAGAGCCAGGAAAGATAAGTCCTTATACCAATTCATATATCATAAGAGTCATGGATTTCAAGTTGGAAGAAAACTCAGGGATTGTTTATCACCTTAAGCATGATGCTTGGTACACAGTAAATATTTAATAAACTTTTCCTTCTTTAAGATTTTGTTTTTCAGTCATGTCCAACTTTTCATTACTCAAGATAATGAAATGGTTTGCCCTTTTCTTCTCCAGTTCATTTTACAGATGAGGAAACTGAAGCAAACAGGGTTAAATGGCTTGTAGGTATGTGAGGTCAAATTTGAACTCAGGTTTTCCTGACTCCAGGCTCAGCACTCTATTCACTATGCCACCTAGCTGTCCTACTTCATTTGGGCTTCTCAGCAACCCTGGAGATAGATTTTATTGATATTAACCCCATTTTATAAATGAAGAAACTGAGGCTATAGGAAGTTCCATCATCAAATACACGGTAAGTATCACATATAAGATTTTTAACCTAAGTTTTTCTGTGTCTAGGTCCTATATGTTCTAGCTCCACAGGACTCTTCCAATTCTGCTCCAAGCAAAGCCAAATTGTTAGCAGAGGGTTAAGAATCTCTAGGCCATTTTAATATCCAATATTACATAAATGCATTGAAGAAATGTAAAACAGAATGCTGGTGAGGTCTGAAGGGAAAGGATTACTATTGACTAGGGAAGGCTTCATGATAGAGAAGAAATTTGAATTGGGCTTTAAGGGATGGGCTAGAATTCACTAGGAGAAGAGGAAGAGAGCTCTGACTAGAGGAAACAGCAGGAGCAAAGGATGAAGGGAGGAAAGTCCCTAAATGTATTTGGGGGACAAAGAATGGTCTAATTTGACCAGGACATTGAATTCCAGAGTGGTGAAATAATTTATCCAAGATCACATATCAAATATCAGAGTTATGATTCTAACTCAGGATTCTTGCTCCCAATACAGAGGACAATGTCACCTAGTTCTGCCAAAAAGGCAAAGCATCCAGGCCTCTCAATAATTTAAACAGTGGGAGCATAGCAGATAGGAATTCATTCTCTCTCTCTCTCTCTCTCTCTCTCTCTCTCTCTCTCTCTCTCTCTCTCTCTCTCTCTCTCTCTCTCTCTCTCTCTCTCTCTCTCTCTCTCCTCTCTCTCTCTCTCCTCCTCCCTCCCTCCCTCCCACCTCTCTGTCTTCTGTCTTTCTTTTTTGCTCTCTTTCTCTCTCTGTCTCTGTCTCTCCCTCCCTCCCTCCTTCTCTCCCTTACCCTTTTCACCCTTGGCAGGATGGTAGGTGTTACCATTTCCAATAATTAGGGTGGGAAGCTGCAGGATGAGCCAAAACCCAGAGAAGGTCAGCAGAGCTGCATCTGTCCTCATCCGTCTGGCAGTGATGTCTGGGTGGTATTTTTAGCAGGGCAGGAAGATGTCCCTACTCACGTTCCCAGGAAGGTGGCTGCCTGATATCACTGAATTCTTTCACTGCCTAGTGGATAAGGGGAAACCTGCCCTTCAGGGAGTCTGTGAAAGTAGAGCTGGAGGAAAGGGGAACCAGAGCTAGGATAATAATGGTAATCCACTTTTCTTTAGAGCCTATGGTTTATACAACCCTATAATGAGGAAAGAAGTGTAAAGCAGCATGGTCCAATAGCAAGAAAGATGAATTTAAATTTAGAGGACCTGGATTTGAACCTGATTTCACTCTTTGCCAACTGTGCAATCTCAGGCAAATCACTTAACATTCTCTCAGATTAAGTTTCTTCATCTGTAAAATGAGGGGGTTCAACTATATGACCCCTGATGTGCCTTTCAGTTCTAAACCTGGGATTCTATGTTCATCCTTGCCTCCTTACAGATAAGAAAACTTAGACCCCTCTAGGAGAAGTAACTTGCCTAAAGTCCTGCAGATATCTGGATAATAGCCGCTGGAATATGAATCAGACAAAGAGGTTAAGTTCTAGGTGAGTAAATATCAGAATGACCTCTGTAGCAAGGTTGGAATGGAAAACCAAATGGGATAATGTGTATAAAAGGAGGCAGAGTGGTTCATTGAAGCAAACACTGATACTGGCATTGGAGACCTGGCCTTAACTACCATCTCTGGCACTCTTTACCTGTGTAACTTCTAGCAAATCATTTAATCTTTCTGTATTTCAGCTTCCCTGTCTAAAAAATGAGGGAGTTGGATTAAATGACCACTAAAATCGCTTCTAAATTTATGTGCCATGTAAACTCTAAATATATGTGTGTATGTATGTGTAAATGTGACCTAAAAACTATTATTTCCCATTGAGCTTGAGTAGCGGGTTCAGTACCTCTCTTTGCTCATCTCCCAATAGGTAGACTATGTAATAAGACAGATTCCAGGTCTCAAGGAGCTTGAGGCATTGAACAATGTAACAATATAAGATCACATAGTGCTAGGGATTCAGATAATGTGATTTCCATCTTTCTAGAGAGGCAGCATGAGAAAGAGTAGATGAAGTGCTGGATATGCTGTCTGGAGGGCTGAAATTAATAAAATAGGGATAATGATACTAATTTCACCTCCAATACTTAGTAGGAAAATGTCATTTAACCTCAAGTTCTCTGATCTGTAAAATGGGGCTAATAATAAAACCTATCACATACCATTGTTGCAAGAATCACACAAGATAATGGATGTAAAGTGCCTTGCAAATTTTTGGATGCCGTGTAAATGTGAACTATTATCATTGTTATTATTGTTGGTCTTATTTGCAGGGGAGGTGGAGTCATTGGCAGTGGGAATGGAAATAGGGTCTTTACACAGCTGAGGTACTAGCACTGTCCTGGAAATTAATCTTCCGTAGAACTATGTTTTCTTTTAACTGGGCCCCCGTGGAGGAGACTTACCCTGTATCTTTCTTGGCTTTTTAGATTCAGCCTAAGCCTCTCTCTTTCCCAGAGTAAATCTTCTCTCTTAAAACACTGAAATAGTTTGTCTAAGAGCAGTTCTGGGACTTAGCTATTTGACAGCCAGGATCAAACTCCTGATTTATTTCTCATCCTTTCTAAACTGTTTTTTGATGAGGGTCATCTATAAAGAGATGATCAGATACTCATTGCCATTTCCTTTTAGAAACATTGTGGAACTTCTTCAAAGTTCCCTCTCCTAAGGGGCATGCCCTCTCTAGATCTCTTTTTCTTAAATTTTTTAAAAATTGTTTTTATTCTGAATTTGATAAACATTAAAAATATGAGTGTTTCCACATAGACCATAAGAGGATTGTACATAAAACTATAAATCTCCATTATGTATGGCTTATTTTTGTCAAAATACATAATTTAAAAAATTAAAATATTTAATATATTCATCACAATAGTTCCAAAGCTATCATGCTCTTTTCTGTTTCCTTCTGAAATTCCTTCTGTTCTGTGCCCCCTTTTAAATGCTTCATTAACATTCTTATTATTTTTTCTTTATCACTATCACTACCTTCTCCTTCCTAATTCTGTCCCATCCAATATTTTTTGAAAACGTGTTTTATGACTAAAAAGTATAGTCAATAAAAATAAACCCATATATTGCCTACATCTGAAAATGTGTGTTTCAGTCTTTGCCTCTGGTTCATTATTTTTTTTGTCAAGAGAAGGGAAGCATGCTTACTCATTTGTCATCTGGATCATGGTTGGTCTTGCATTGATCAGAATTCTTAATTGGACTTTCTCCAAAGGGAAATGACTAAACAGTAGAAACTAGGTTGCTTTCTTTCTCTCTTCCTCACAACTATACCTTTTAACTGTAGAGAATATCACTGAGTATCCATGGGTAGAAGTGTATGGTTTTCCATTCTTTCTCTGACTACCATCTTTGCTTGGGACAGGAGTTGTAGATGACAGAAAAAGCTCCCATGCTGCCTGGCAGTTCCATGGGATTTTGTGGCTCTAGAGTTGGTTGATTGGCTGGGGGTGGGAATCATTAAGACTGAATTTACTTGGGATTTTATGATGCTGATGCCAAGAACTCTGCTGAGAATAGGGGTGTATTGTGAGCCTAGCTTAAGGGCACTGTCCTAGCTTTAGATTTCAGCACCAAGGCCAGAGGTGTATTTCCTTGTGATGGAAAAGAACATACATATGGAGTAGAAGGACTCTTAGAGGTCACAGAGTCAGGAAAGATTAAGTGACCTGGGTCACAGAGTTTCTGAAAAAGTTATGTTTTGAATCTGGGTCCTCTGATTCCTCTGCTCCTTTTGTGACACAGGACTCTGAAAGATAAAACTTTCTAGACTGGGTTTCCATAATAGATGATCTCATCCCTGCTTATCTCACAAAGTTGTTGGGAGGTCAGGGTTTTGTACAGTGCAGAACACAATGAAGATACCAGTAATCATAATCTTAATCTGCAGGACTCCTGGTAGAGCTAGGAATAAAACTATGTGCTCCCTGGAAACATCAGTGGCTTTGGGATATGCTACTGTTTTAGAAACTTGCCAGTCTGACCAAAGAGCATTAAGTTAAACCAGAACAGGTAAAAGAAAACTGCCCACAGATAATTGAAAGCCAAGATCCAGTGAAAGATGTTGGATATTATGAAGAAAGAATAGGATCATAGAAACTAGGTCTATAGTTAGAAGGGATCTAGTCATCTAGTATACCATTCCTTTTTTTTTTTTACAGAAAGGAAGAGACATACCTAAGGTGGCATAGCTAACAAGTAGAAGATTTGGGGCTCAACTTTAGGTCTTCTGATTCCAAATCCAGTGAAGTTTTGCTCTCTGTGTTTATTATTCTACACTGCCTCTGAGTGTAGGGTGACAGCTGAGAAGGATGAACTCATTAAGGATAAAGGATGAGGTGAAATGCCTATGGTCTCAGATGTCCATCATCAAAAGCCTAATATATGGTTATTAAAAAGAGTAAGTTAGAGATCTCAAGGCAGAATGGGATAGTGAAAAGAACACTGCATCTGAAGACAGAGGATCTGGGTTCAAATTCTAGCCTTGCTATTTTCTAGTTGTTGGAATTGGGCAAATCACTTAATTTTTCTGAGCCTCAGGTTCCTTTTCTGTAAAATGTATATCAGTTGACCTTTGAGATTTTTTTCTAGATCTAAATATTACAACGAAATTTTGTTTCAGTTTTCACTGAAAGTTGTATTGTGAGACTTATGATTCAAACAGGATAATAGAAGGGTACAATTGGTTCAAAAAGAAGCTATTAGATAGAAGGAGAATAATAGAGGATTGTGTGTTAAGGAGATACTCACTTAAGGGAAAAATCACAAATAAAATTAGGGAAACTTGGTGGAGAGAATTTGGAGAAGGATCAAAAGAAGAATAAATATTATATTGTCACAGAAATATACAATAGATCAAGGCTTCTTAAACTTCTTCCATTTGTGGCCTCTTTTTTGCCTGTATTTTGCCTATACATGATCCTGCTATATCCATATATAAAATAGGTAACACAAACCAATTAACAAATCATAATTCTGCAACCATTACATTCAGTTACAAGACCCCAAATGGGATCATGAACCACAGTTCAAAAATCTGGGCTATAGACCACTTGACCAGGAGCAGTAAATGGATGATGGGTTATTGATATAAATCACAAAACTGGTACAAAGGATTGCTATAGCTGGATAAAGATGGAGAACTTCACATAGGGTATTTTTTTCTAAAAGTACAGTAGCTTATAAATATTTGATTTGACTTATTGATAATTTAATTTTTCATGAGAGGAACTGTTCAAATGGACTTGATTTTGATCAATTAAAAGGTTAATGAATCAGGGAAATAAGAGGCCTATGAGAAAAGAAAGTAACCTTTTCATTTTAGAGTTTATAATAGCCAAGGAAGGCTAAGTCAGGTTAATGAACATTTATGTTCATTTTACTTGGCATTGTTCTAAGTTACAAAGTGAGATAAAAGACAGTCACTGCTCTAAAGAAGCTCATAGACCAAGGGGAGAGAAGAAAACATGCAAAGAACTGTGTACAAACAGGATATAGACAGGATAAATTAGAGATAATTAATAAAAGGCAGACACTCAAATTAAGGGAAAGAGAAACAAACATTTAATAAGCACCTACTATGTGTAAGGCATTGTGCTAAATGCTTTACAAGTATTCCATTTCATCCTCATAATAACTCTGTAAGAAAAGTACTATTATTATTTCCATTTTACAGAAAAGAAAACTGAAGCAGACAGGGGTTAAGTGCCTTGCCTTGGGTCAAAAAGCTAGTAAGCATCTGAGACTGGATTTGAATTCAGGTCTTCTTGAATCCAGGTCTAGTACTCTGTATATCTACCTCCCACAATGAAAAGGCTTTTTGTTTTCATTGGAATGTGAAGGCAGCTAGGAGACAGAAATAGGAAAGAAGCAATTTCAGACATGGAGGACAGTCACTGAAAATGCCTAGACTCAGAGATGTAGGAGCTTATTCAAGAAACAGCAAGGAAGCCAATTCACATGAGATTGCAGAATACACGAAAGTGGAATAAAGTGTAATACTGAAAAGATAGGAGGAGATAGGTTATGAAGAACTTTAAACGTCAAATAGAAGATTTTATATTTAGTCCTGGAGGTGACAGGGAATCACTTAAATTTGCTAAATAGAGGAGGTGAAGTGGACATGGTCAGACCTGTGCTTTAAGGATCTCAATTTGACAAGTGAATGAAGGACTAGAATGAGGAAAGATTTGAGACAGGAAGACCAACCAGCAGGATTGTTATAATAGTCTAGGCATTAGATAATGAGCATTTAAATCAGGATGGTGTCAATGTTAGAAGAGAGAAGGGAATGTATATGAGAGATGTTATACAATGAAATTTCTCTCATCTGGAAAACTTGAATACATTCACAGATGCCACTTTCTCTTACTATTACTATACTTATTGTGAGTTTCAGGTTTCTTTGAGCATTTTTGGTCCTTCTGCTATCCGAAGATCATTTTCACTGACAGAGAAGATAGATGGAAAGGAAATAAGAAAGAATATTTTTTCTTTTTTACTATGGCTTATTAACATCATCTCACCTACAATGAGTTATTCCATGTTACAATCACAGTCACAATGATTACATGCTACTAGAAAAAATATTTTTTCAATATCACCTCATTCAAGAGAACCATATATAGTCAAATCAATCTCTTCAGATGCATCCTCCATTTTTTCTAATTGAAATCATTCACAACTGCATCCACAGAATTTCTGATTCCTTTTGAACCAACTTTCCTTTTATAATTTCACGATGGAAGAAAAATTTATCCTTTCTCTGAATTCCTTAAAATTCACCCTTCACTTATAAAGTATAGAGTTCTCCTTTTAGCCTTACGTGAATCTCTGCTAAATCCTTTCTTCTTCCTAACTTTTCTTTTGTAGTGGAAGATACCACCATCCTCCCAGGTTTGCATCCTTAGTGCCATCAATAATTGCTCATAATTCCTCATCCCACAATCCAATCTAACATCAAATCCTGCGATTTCTACCTTCAAAACACTTCTTGTATATAGATCTCCTTTTCCCCACTAGTATCTACTACCCTAGCATCTCTCTTCATCACTTCTCAGTTGGACTATTGCCACAGCCTTCTAATTGATTTCAATATTTCATGTATCTTTCTGATCCATTCATGATTCAAATATTTTTCCTAAAGCACAAAATTGATGACATCAGATCCCTTCCCTCAATTCCTAATTTAATAAACTCCAATGACTCTTTATTAGCTCCAAGACCAAATATAAAGTTGTCTGTTTGGCATATAAAGTTCTACACAGCTTGTCACTTTCCTACCATTCCAGTCTCATACTTTTTTCCTCTCCTTGCACTCTATAATCAAACTACACTGGCCTGCTTGTTGTTCCTCAAATGAAATACTCCTGGGTCTTTTCACTAGCTGTCTCTCATTCTTGGAATGCTCTTCCTCATCACTCTGACTTCTGGCTTCCTTTAAATGTTAGTTTAAATCTTACTTTCTGCAGCAAGCCTTTCTTGGCCCTATTTCCCTACCCATTCATCCATCCAAATACCTTCTTTCTCAGATTATTTTCCATTTATACCATTTTTTATCATGTATATTCATGATTATTTGCCTCCCCATTAGAATGTAATTCCAGAGGACAGGGATTGTCTTTCTAAACACAGATTCTTATCTCTTTGATCTTGCCATCATCCATGTTCATGAGCTCCAAAATTGCCCTATTTGATCATGATCGGTTGACTTTCTACTTTCCCCTCTGCCTTTCAATATTAAATCCTTCTTTTCATCTATTTTATGATCTCTAATCCTTCTACTTCTCAGGTCTTTCCCAGACCATCTGCATAAGTCACTCTCTTTTTCTTTTCCCATTTTGACACCTTGGTGAACCATGTTAATTCTGCACTATTCTTTTCTTTAAATTTCTTGCCCCATTATTATGTTGGCAATTGTATGCTGCCAAGACTCAACCTTGGATTACTCACTATCCCTTGCCTTTATTCCTACACGTATGCTATTAAATGGAGGGGGAGAAAATCATTCAGTCCTTCTAACTAGATCTACAAATTTATGTTACATAACCTCAACTGAACTATCATTGCTACTAGGTAATCCTTCTTTACTTACCTAATTAATTCATTATTCCGTTCACCATAGCACTTTTCCAAACTTTTTTCATCTCTCCTCAAATCTTCCATGGCTTCCTCTCCTCCTAACCTCTCAGTTAAGATTCCTGCCTTTTATTTTAATGACAAAAAAATGAGAGCATTCACCAGGAACTCACTCTTCTCTCTTCTTTCTACTCAAATGTCTTTTGCCACCATCACATCCTTCTGTCTTCACAATTGGTACAATTCTATCCTGTTTGTTCCAGAAGATTGTCGTCTCTATCATTTCTACTGTCTCACTTATCTTTAATCTCTCCTTGTCTACTGGCAGCTTCCCTACAACTTAAACATGTCCTTCACCCTTAAAAAAATTCTTTATTTAATCTTTCCAGATCCACTAATTATTATCCCATATCTCTCTTGCCTTTTGTGGCTTCCTTTAAACGGGATGCCTCCATTTCCTTTTCTCTTGTTCTCTCTACAACCTGGCTTCTAACCTCATCACTCAACTGAAACTGCTCTCTGAAAAGGTACCAATGATCTCTTCATTTCCAAATCCAATAGCTTTTTCTCCATCCTCAGCTTTCTTGAACTCTCTGCAGCCTCTAGTACTGTTAATCATCCTCTTCTCCTTGATACTTTTCTTTTCTCTGATAAGGTCCTCATTTCCACATATCTGGACTATTGCAATCATGGGCTGGTTGGTCTGCTTACAATAGGTCTCTCCCCACTCCATTTTATCCTCCACGAAGCCAACAATATTTCTCCCAGAGCTCAGGTCTTACCATGTGATCCCTCCCCAATTTAATAAACTCCAGTAGCTCCCTATCATATGGTCAAATATAAAATCTTTTATTTACATTCAAAGCCTTTATAACCTTTTCCTTTATAATTTATAAGTGCCTTCTCTAATACATATTTTTGGACCTAGTAACAGATCCTTGTTGTTTCCTGAATGAAACACTCCATGCCTCCAAGTTCTCTGCCTCCTGGCTTACCAGGATTACTTCAAGTCCCAGATAATATTCCACATTCAATAGGAAGCCATTTCTAATCTCTCTTAGTTCTGGCACTTTCTTTCTGTTAATTATTTCCAATTTAATCTGTATATAGCTTGTCAGTTGTGTGCGTGTTGTCTTTCCCATTAATTTGTGAATGAATTAAAAGTAAAGACTGTATCTTGGCTTTCTGAAAATTCCTAGACCTCAGCACAGTGCCCATCACATAGCAGATGAGTAATAAATGCACACTGACTGATTGAGGTGCTCAATGAATAGATGGTCTTAAATAATTTTGTGTTGTTTATCATTATTTCCTTCAGTCAACAAACACATTGAGCATCTGCTACCTATAATGTACTATGTTAAGTTCTGGATACAATAGCACACTTATACAGCACTTTACAATCACCAAAAAATTTAAAAGGCCTGATTTCATCCTCCCAGCACCCCTATGAGGGGAATGATCAACAATAATAATGCTGCTGATGATAACAATTCCTTTTCTTGTAGTGTTTTTTTCTTCCTGAAACAATCTTTTAAGGACCATAGATATCACTCCCATTTAATGTATTTTTATTTATATTAATTTGTTTGTTTATAAAGGCCGTTTTTAAATTCAAACTTTCTATATTGATGAAATCACAGATCCAATAAAAGAAATGTGTTTGTTTTTTTTTTGTTTTGCTTTTACTATAAATTTAGTAACTATAGACACGGAGGTAAGCCTCAAGGGATTGGGAATTAAGGAGAAAGGCTTCTTCTCACCTGGACATGATCCAGGAAATACTGTGTTGGTTCCTCCAAGCATAGCAGAAAAAAAAATGTAGACAGTTTTCCATCTCTTTGTGTCACAGTCAAACCCAAGTTGATTTGGATGGCCTCATGAAAAAAAAGATTAATCTTCATGACCAAAATCTTTGACATTTTCCCCCTATTTTGATCATCTAGAGATTCATATAACCCTTTAAATAAATTACTTAATATCCTAGGATCTCAATTCTCTTATCTGTAACATGAGGGGGTTGGAAGAAATGGTCTCTGAAGTCCCTTCCAGCTAGGGAATTGTGATCTTATGATTCTGTGGCCCCTCTAGAAATATAACAAATAAGGGTGTTTGACAACTTCTGTTTTTTCCCCTCTCCCAGCTTCTATTTTCCTTTTTAAACAAACAGTTGTACATACTTTTCTCTACCAATTGAGTGGAGAAGTCTGTTCTGTTGGTGTCTGGATGTATCAGGTTTGTTTAATAGTGTGTTATCCTGAGGGTTCTTGCAGCCTTGGCCCCCTACTGGTCAATACTCTGCTCTTTCCTCCCTTTCAGTGTCCTTTTTATTCCTCTAATTTGGATTTAGTCCTGGATTTTAAATTAAGTAGAAAGCACTAAACTCCTAAACTGGATTTCAGTGGGGCCACTCCTAAATTGCAAGGTATTTAGGTACTCTGGGTTATTATTCAGTCATTTTCAGCCACTTTCAACTCTTTGTGACCCATTTAGGAGTTTTGGGGTTTTTTTTGGCAAATATACTGGAGTGGTTTGCCATTTCCTTCTCCGGTATATTTTACTTATGAAGAAACTGAGGGAAACAGGATTAAGTGGCTTGGTCGTCGGGTCACACAGCTAGGACATGTCTGAGACCTGATTTGAACTCAGGAAGGTTAGTCTTCTTTGACGCCTGGAATCAAAGTATCCACTCTGACACCTAGCTGCTTCTCAACGATGAGTCTTGGCTGGTAACATCTTGAGGAGTCAATTGGGAATATGTCTGAGAACATATTGGGGAAAACGTGGAAGGCAGAGGAGTATAAATGGCCAAGAACATGTGTAGTGATGTTAGTTGAGAACATCTGGGAGGAATGTTATAGACAGGGAACAGGCCACAACAAAGTTAATTACAGGTTTGGGGGGAGGGGTGGAGGCAGGGTACATCTGTTATTTGCCTGGGACTCAATTAATTTGAATAGGTTGCAGTAGAAAAGGTTTCCTCATTAGAACAAATGCCACACATCTACAAACCACCTCATTTATATTTCTGTTAATGTTATTCTCCTTCAGCAAGTGAACCCTTAATGTCGGCTTTAATTAAAGCATTTGCCTCTGATTGTGGACTTCCACCAATGAATAGACTGGGAGGTCACCGTAGAGTGGGGGACGCTGCTCTTGTTGATGGGAATTCTGAGGATTTGCAGCCATGTAGGCTGGGCCAATTTGATAACTCTTTAATGAAGATCATACTTTTAAAATGCCAACACATCCTTTGTTTAATAATAATAACAATAACTAATTAGGGACCTCAAGTGAAATCTCAGAAGGAGAGACTTGTATTAAAGGACCTTTGTTCTTAGCCAGTGCTCTCTAAGCTGGCAGCATTGTTTATTGAGATGAATTTAGGAGAGCAGCATGAGGATTCTAGATTGGGTCAGGAAAGGAAGACTGGGGTCAACTCTGAGGCAATTGAGTTAGGAATGCTGAGATGGAAAGATTACTACACCTGGATTCAGAGAAGGTGCTCAATTTGGAATTGAAGAACATAAGTTTAAATTTTGGCTCTGCTGTTGACTTCTAAGGTCCCGTCTATCTTTAATTCTTTGCTCTCATACACTGGGCCTGAGTCTTCAGATACCTACTTGGTATGTGTGTTGATATCTTGGATAAACTATTCTTTTCTTAGGCTTGCAGGTTTTGGGTTTTTGTTTTGTTTTGTTTTTCTATCTGCCAAATGAAGATAATCATAAAACCTGGTCTTGCCTCATTCAGAAGGTTGCTGGGAGGATCAAATGAGATATCGGAAGGGGAATTGTTTTGTAAGCTACTGCATCGGGCTCAGTTACATACATAGAATTATTATGGTTACAGGCCTATTGTCTTCCTCTTCAACCTTAGTCAAGTTACGTCCCCTTAGTTTCCCTATCTGCAAAATTGAGAATAAGTGTAAAGAAAATCTCCGATCTTCCTTCTAGTCCAATATATGACCCCTTCACCTCGGGATTCATAAGGTACCTGTCTCCAGGGTAAAGGAAGTTTAAGTTAGTGTTGGGAGACCTGCCTCTTCCGATCTGGAGCATTCAGGTGCAACGAGAGGAGAGCAGGCAGGGCCCCGGACTAAGCTGCCTCCTCCACTCGCAGCGTCCGGCCTCTCGAAGAGCAGGCGGAGGCGGAGAGCCGAAATGCTTGGGGGATGGGGTCTCCCTCACCCGCTCAGCTCCGCAGCAATCCGCCCATAAACGAGGGCGGGGCGACTTTGCTCAGGGGAGTCGGAGCCGGAGCCCCATCCCCATCCCCATCCCCATCCCCAGAGAAGGTGGGGCTTGCACCAGAGGGATGCCTCCTCCCGAAGGCTCTCCCGGGCTCCTCGCGCCCCGCCCCTGGCCCCGCCTTCCCCCGCGAGATCGAGAGCTTTTCCAAAGTCGCACTGAGAGAAGGGGTAACGGGAAAGCTTACCCTGGCCCGGCCGCCTCCCGGCTCGGCTGCAACCTCCCTCACCAGGACGCTAATACGCTAAGGAACTGTATGCGCTGCGTGGGCGGGAGCGCAGAGGGGTCGAACTGCGAAAGTGCGATTCCTCCTCATCCTTCCCGTTAGTGCTCCCCCTTCTCATCTCGCTTCAGTGGTGTGGACCGCTAGAACGACTAGCCACAGCCCGACTGGCGCCGCTGTCAGTGCGTCCGGGCTCCCCAGCGGTGTGCGCGGGGGGCCTGCTGGAGGAGCCAGCGGCGGCAACGACGACGACGACAACGGGGGCGGCCAATCTTCTCTGGCCCCCACCCCTGCATTAGTTCCCACAACAGCCCCCGCCCCTGGGCTTCAGCTGCAGCCTGTGCGAGACTCGCGGGCGCTCCCGCCTCTTGGTCCCCTCCTCCACCCGGCCCTCGCTCCTCCCCGCCTCCGCCTCTCGTTGTTTCTCGGAACCTTTTTTGCTCCTGACCTTTCCTCGCTGGGTGAGTGGGGCTCGGGCGTGGAGCGGTCTCGGGTGGGTCTCGTTTCCTTTTTTTCTGGGTGGTTTTTCTTCTTAGATTCTTAAGCCACCCCCCCAACCCCCACCCCCACCCCCTCCTATTTTTAGAAACACTTTCAGCTCCTGGAGGGAACCACGTGCTGGCCCGGGACAGAGTAAATACACAAATAAGTAGAGGCGCTCGCGGAGCAGGGGCCCCGAGGCCTCGGCGGGCCCCGAGCTGGCTGCTGGAAACCTTCCACCGAGCGCGGCTCCGGTGCGCCCCTCTCGGGCCTCGGTCCCGAGAGCCGCCGCCGCCGCCCCAGGCTCCGGGTCGCTGCGGGCGACTATAGTGGCCCCTGGGGCTGCTCTCGTGGCGGGGCCTGGGAGTTGGGGGAGGGAGGAGGGAGCGAGCAGGAAGGAGGAGAGGTGGCGATGGCGCCTGGGCCGCTCCGCAGGGACGCTGCTGGCCTCGGATCCTACGGTGGACTGGAGAGGACCGAGCGGCCCCCCCGGGCCCCGATCCTTCCCCTCGGCCTGCAGCCGCGCGGGCCGACCTCCCCGCAGTGAGACGCGCCCTCCCTGGCTCTTCCGGACTGAGGCTGCGAGGCCGCTCTTGCAGGACGGGGCCCAACGTGGTGGGGCTGGCGGGAACCGGGCCACAGATAGCTCTCCCGCCTGGGCGAGGGCCGAGGCTGCTGCTTCGGGAGAAGTTGTTTTCTACTTAAGAGCCCGCGGAGCCTTTGCTAGGGTGATGCTCCTCCTTTTTTTTTTTTTCCCCCCCTTTGCAGTACTCTTACACAGAAAAAAGTAATTTCTGTAATTTAATGTGAGGTACACAAAACTTAAAAGAGGTCACCGGTCCAAGCTCCCAGTCTTAGGTGGCCAAGGACTTATTTCCCCCAGGCCATCGAAAACGCAAAGAACATTAAATTAATTTGTTTTCAGACTTTTTGTTCCTCCCACTACCTCCACTGGTTACTCTGGGCTCGGAAGAGGGAACAATAGGGAAGGAGGGATATTTCAGGAGGTGGGGAAAGACAACAATTCTTTCCTAAACCCAGCTTGGAGAACTCTGGGGAATTCCTGTCCAAGAGGTCGCATCTGAAGACCTGGGGTGGAAAGTAATCTAGCTCTAAATTTACCATCCCGTAGAATGTAAGATCCTTGAGGGCTGGCGCTGTGTTTCCTTTTGTCTCCAGCACTTGATAGGCTCGCGGAATGGGATTGTTGGATTGCTGCCATCCTGTTAGTTCTTTGAACTCTCTGGGGAAATTCCTGGCTGGGTGTCCCTCCTGATATGTTTGGAGTTAGGATTGAATGAAAACTCTGGTCCCTTACATCTAGCATCCTGTGTGAAACCGGTTTGGGAGCTAGCTAAACAACTAGAAGGGCCTCTCAGTCCTTAAGAGGTCTCAGCTGGAGATCCTGGAGAGCTGGATGAGAAAAGGGGGCTGGGCGGACTGAGGAATCAATCGGGAGGGAGGATCTGGCGCTTCTTTGGTTAAAGGAGTTGAATAGGAAAGCCGGGTTGGTGGGAAAATAAGGTATCCGAGACTGGACTTTCAACTCAGATCTTCCCTCTGCCTTTGAAACTCCCAGAAACTATTAGCCTCTCAGACTAGTGAGTGTGACCCAAAGCCTCTCCTGAATTGGATGCAAAGAGCATTAAATATTGCTTTCTCTATGTGTATGGGGGAAAGAACTCCCAAGTAAGCTGCTTATGCAGTCCTGAGGAGTCAGCTGGTATTCTTCTAGTCCAGTCAGCTTCATTGTATTGAGCAGAATGCATAGTCAGAGGGGAAGGGACAAACCCAAGTAAAGTAGCTAAGATTTGAACCCAATTTTCTTGACCTTTTAGTTCAGATCTTTTCCTCAGATTGCTTGGAGCCCTGTCTAGAGGAGAGTGAGATCTGAATTAAAAACTCCCTATGGTAGATAGATCAAGAGGATTGCTTGGGTGGATCACCTTTCTAAAATATTGTTCCCCTGACCATGCTGACCCTGGAGATGGATTAGCTGGGGAGGGGGAAGGATTAGTTCTTGGCAGCTGCAGGAATCCTGATCCAGGATGCTAGAACCCAGTTAGGGGCAGCATTTGGCTGAAAGCCTGGGCCTGTGAAAAGTTCCTCACATTCTTATCAGATATAAACAGGGATTCTAAGGGTGAAGAAAGAAGATAGAAGGAGGGTGGGGGGGAGGCAGCTGATATTAAATGCCTTGCTCTGGGTGACTGAAGATAAGAGACAGGGACAAAGGGAGTTAATATGACAGTGAACTCCTGGGGCCTTCGGTGACCCAAATAACTGCTCAGGGATGGAGAACGAGATCAAGATTTAGATAATGAGGATGTTGTGTGATCACCAGAAGAACCTAGCAGTACTAGTCTTATCATAATGATCTATGTTGCTAAAAAGGCAGCCTGGCATATTGTCTAGAGCTCTGGACTCACTTGGAGTCCAGAGTTTAAGCTCATACTGTTCTAATGTTCTGACTATTGGCAAGTCATTTAGTATTCCTGAGCCTTAGTTTCTTCTTTTGTAAAATGGAAATAATGGCGAATCAAAAAAGTAACTAAAGATTTGCAAACCTCTATGAGCTATATAAATACCTATTATTTATTATTCTTTGGGGCTTTTCTTTAGGTTTCTGGGAGAAAATGACAGAAAACTGGGTGTACAATGACTTAATATGGTAAAGGTCTTTATAATGCAGTAAAAGGACAGGGAAGAGAGGTCTGGCCAGGGGAAGACTCTACAACTATTTTTCCTCTATGAGCCTCAGACTCACTATCTGTAAAATGAAAGGATTCAACCAAAGCATCTTCGATTGCCTTTTTTGTTCAGTCTGATTCTGTGATTATATAAGGATTGGACTGGAAGAATTGGAAGTAAAGAAAAGATTGGTGTTTTTCCCTCTTCCATCACTTTTCCTATCAGTACTGATGGCAACTCTTTGATTGTTTCTGTGTCCCTTTCCCAGAATATTCCAAGCTTCCCTGTCTACTCAGTTGAATTAAAAGCAGCCTTTATGGGGGCAAAAAGTGACATACATGGTGTCATATCAGGAATAAATTTGTGGCCTAATTTCTGGTAATGCTGTTTACTTACTGCAATCTTGAGTAAGGCCCTTCTAGATTACACTTTTCTTATCTGTAGAATAAGAGGGCTAGAGTTCCTCCAAATTCCCTCCATATTCTAAATTCTGCAATTTAGGAGATGACCATAGATCTAGAATTGAAAGGGACAAACCATTTCAATCCTTTCATTTTGCAAATGAGGAAACAGGGTCAGGGGAGATCAAGGTCTTAGAGATAGTGTCAGAGATGGAAATTGAACACGGGTTTTCTGACTCCTGAGATGTTGCGTTGGTTTTTTTCTGTCATTATCCCACAATGTCTCCTGAAGGCATGACTAGACAAAAGTGTTTGTGTCAAAAATCTTGGATTTACAGTGGACTGCAAGCCCCAAATGAGTTGTGTGATAGGGCATTCAGAAAAGCTAATTCAGTAGTGTGCTGCATTAATAGAGGCATAGTGTCCTGAATGAGGACGGTGATAGTCCCCTGGCACTTTGCCCAGGTCAGACTACATCTGAGATATTGTGTTCAGTTTTAGGCACCATATTTTAAGGAAGGATTTAACAATCTGGAGCCTGCCTGAAGGAAGACAATCATGTTGATGAATGAACTGGGGGCCATGCTATTTGATGATAAGATGTGGAAAATGGAAGTGTTTTTGCCTAGAAAGAGAAGTCTTAGGTAGAATGGGATCACTGTCTTTATGTATTTGAGAGGCTGTCACATAATTTTATTTTTCTTTGTCCCAGAACACAGAACAATAGATAGGAAATTTTCCCCTTACAAGCCTAAGTATGCTATTTCTAACAATTAGAACTGCCCCAAATTAAAATGATTCCTCTTCAATGACTATCATTTGCCACTGATCTAGAAGAGATTCTTGTTAAGGTTAGCTAGATTAGAAGAGCTCTGAGATTCCTTTTAAAAAATGTTTTATTGATGTTCTTATTGTTTTTTACATTATTGTCACTTCTCAGTGACATCTCTTTGTAATAAATGTATTCAGTCAAGGGGGAAAAAAATTGGCCACATTTAAAAATGTGTACTTCATTCTATAGTCTGCCACTTCTCTGCTTAGAAGCAGAACATCTATTTCACTATTGTTCTTGTGGAATCTTGATAGGTCACTGTTTTGATCAGTGTTTTGAAGTTTTTCTTTGACAATATTGTTGTCGTGAAAATGAGACACATAGTTAACTGAGACCCAGAGATGGGAAGAAACTTGATCAAGCTAACATGTTAAATTCATCTCAGAGCTAGGAGTAGCTTCCAAGATTCCTGGGCTCTTAGGGCTCTTGTTTGAAGCTCTTTCCACCACATTTTTCATTGTTCTCTGAGTAGGAGAATGATCCAGCTAGTCCTACTGATTCACATTGTACTTAGTCTCATTGATGTTTTAAAAATTTACATTTGTTTAAAGTATTATGAAGTTAGTATTTTAAGCAGACTCTTTTCTTAGGCCCCAATGAATCCTGAGCTTCCCAATTCTTGCTCCATGGTCGGGATTGAACTATGTGAAGTAAGATCTCAAGGAGTTTACAATCTAAGAAGTGAGGAAGACCCCTAGATTTATAGGCAGATGACCAGAGTTTGAGTTCATATTCCGTATAAGATGTGATGAAGTTTTTTCTAGTTAGGACAATTGAAGATTCCATAAACTCCATTTGTGAAGACAGAAACCCTACTAGTTACCTATTAAGATAAATTTATTACTTCACTCTCACTAAGTATTCTATTAAAAGTCCAGATTTATAAGTCTGCTTATACATTTGCTGCTGTCTGCTAATAATGTTTATCCTAAAGGAGTTTGTCCCTTGTTTTTCTAGTTTCTTGTTTGGATTTTTTTGACTGTAGGCTTTTCTTTGTATCTGTTGATCTATTTATTTACTTTCCTTTGTAACTTGTAGGGATCAAAAGGGTTCATTTCTCTCATTCACCTCTCTCGGGGAAGGGTTTCTCTAAGCAAGATTTGCCCAGATTGTAGTGGGGGGGGGGGGAGAAAGCAAAACCATATAGTGCAAATAAGCCAGTTCTTATTTTGGGACTTTTAAAAGAATATCCTGAGGAGGCTCTAGTTATTTAATTGAACCTCATATTATAAAGACTCACTCTAAAGAGATTTTTCACAACTTTTTGTTCCCTTCAGGCCATGACATGCACTAAAATTACTATTCAGTCATTTCAGTCTGTTCAACTCTTTGTGATCCCATTTGTTGCTTTCTTGGCAAAGGTCTGGAGGGATTTGCCATTTCCTTCTCCAAAAGACTGGAGGGGTTTGCCATTTCCTTCTCCAGCTCACTTTACAGATGAGGAAACTGAGGCAAACAGGATTAAGTGACTTGCCCAGAGACTTGGACAGCTACTAAGTGTTTGAGGACAGATTGGAACTCAGGAAACTGTCTTCTTGATGCCAGCTTCAGTATTCTATCCACTGCGCCACCTAGCTGTTTTGCACTAAAATGAGCTCTCAGATTCTATTCCTGGCTGAAAGAAACTTTTAAAATACATTATTTAATTTTGTTTAGCCTTCCCTCTCCTTCCCAAGTAAAGCTCATTCATTTATCAATACTTGGGTCCAGTATTAGGCTGTTCACTGTAACAATAACTCATTTATATAATGACTTAGTTTACAAACATGTCTTATTGTTGCTATCTCATTCAGGACAATAGACCTGTGAACTAGGTACTAAAAGTATATCATACTTGTTCAGAGAGAAGTTTACACAAGCTTACAAGTATCAGAGGCTTCTGACTCAATGACTGTTTACCTGTATCACACTAACTTTCTAAAAACAACTCTCATTGATTTAGCCTTCTGTGATTTAAAGAGTACATTGTCTCATTTGGTATGCTATATAAATGAAATTTAGTCCCTGCCTTCAAGGATATCACAAAAACTTTCATGTTAGGGGGTTGGGGGGAGGGGAAGCAGATCACTTTAGGCTTAAGGAGATCCTGGAAGGCTTCCTGGAGGTAGAATTTTAGCATTTAAATTTTGAAGGAAAAAAAAAATCTACACCTGGAATCAGGTCTTCTAAGTTCTGTCTCAGGCATTTGTTTGTGTTTTATGATTGTGCCCCAGTAAGTCACTTAACCAGAGACCCAGTTTCTTCTTCTGTAAAATGGGCATAAAGAATATTTGTATTACCTGTCTCAAAAGGTTTTGAAGGGAGAGCATTTTAAATACTTTGTAGTGAAATGTGAGATGGTTTGCTTATATCATTCCCACCTATCGAGATAAAGTACTGTCAGGCTAGCATGAGATTTATATGAAGGACAAAGAGTAATCTTTTGAGGCCAGACAATTTAGGGTGCATGAGAGGGAGAAGTAAAATATGAGACTCCTGAAAAGTTGGAGCAAAGCTATGGGGTCTTTGACTATCAGCTTTTAAGGTTGGACTTTTTGTTCTAGGAAGTGAGAGGGACCGTGGAAGGTTTCTGAGCCTTCCATGAGATGTGGCTAGGGCAGGGTATATTGGGAAGATTAATCTAGTGACATGTGCTGGATTGATTGGAGACTAGACCAATTTGCAGCTTGGCCTCTGTTAATGACACTCATTCTAAAAAATAAATTTGTCTCAAGAATGGCCAGTTATCCAACATGTATATTGTAGGAGGGTTTCTGCTCTACTTAAAAACAATTTAGGGAATATCAGGGTTTCTCCATTAGTTGTATATTTGCTCAGGAGAAAAATATGCAATTTCTTTGCCTGCTTTTATCCACCTTATGGATTTGACTACCTGTTTATGTTCTGCAGTTTTACCAAATCACTTTGAAGACTGAAGGGAACATGGGTCATATCTTAGAGCTTTTCTCCCCTCTTTGTTCTGTCAGTGAATATTAGAAAATGTGCCTTAAATTATCCAGTTTGGAGAAATAAAGCAGGTCTGCCTGCTCTCTGGTACACTTTCATGTTTCACCGAATTCAGGTCAGCTCTTGCTCAATTTGGCCAGGCCAGGGCCTCTTCATATGTATGGGCCCACAACTGTTGTCTGTAAAAGTGACTGGTAGATCATAGCTGCAGAGCTGGAAGGGACTCTAGAGAACATCCAGTCCAAACTCCTTACCTTATAGAGAAGGAAATTGAGGCTCATTAAGTTTTTGCTGAAGGTCACACAGGTAAAAAGTGACGGGGCTGGGATTCTAATCCTTCTTTCCACTGTACCACAATGCCCTTTCAGGGAACCAGAACTGACCAGGCACAGAATGCAGCACAGTATATATTATATCTTCATCTGATCACTCAGCAATAAATTCCCAACCAACTGCTCTGTGCATGGCCTTGAGCACAGATGAATAAGACTAGGGACCTGTCCTGTAGGGCCAGTGATGACACACAGATAAAGGAAAACTCCTATTTCTCTAGGACTATAACCAAAGCACTTTCCTTGCAGCAACTCTGAGAAGCCTGCTGCACAAGTATGATTATCATTTTATAGATACAGTGATGCTTCAAGAAATTAATTTTCTTGCTTGTAGTCACAGAGTTATTATTGGAGCCAGGATTTGAACCCAGGTTCCCTGACTCAGAGGTGAGTGCTTCTTCCATTACACTATGCTGCCTCATAGATAACTGTAATACAAGGTTGCACAGGATAGGTCCAGAACCAAAGCAAAGTACTGGGAAAGCTTATTTTCAGCCAGAGATCTGGAAAGGCTTCACAAGGAAGGTGCCATTGAGCAGGGTTTTGAAGATTGGATAATATTCTAGCCAGTCTTCCATTAGTCAGTCAATAAACTTTAACAGCTTATTATGTATAAGGCACTGGGAGTACAAAGAAAAGCAAAAGTAGAATTGCCATCAGAAAGCTTGCCCAAATTGTTTTTATATATAATTAGAAAAAAAACTTACATTCTAAAAAAAAATTCTAAATTCTAAAAGAAATGACCTGTAAACAAGCATATACAGAATATATACACAATATCTTTGGTTTCATTTACTCTCATACTGTAGTCAGAAAGACTACAGAATGAAAACACAATATTCTGTTTTCAGAGGCTCTGCTAAGGTGGAGTTGAGTCTATTGTTCCAGGCTTACCTCTTGGGTTTCTCTCAGTCTATACTGTTTCTTCATTATGTTTGGCAGTTTTTTCCTGTTTACTTAAGTCTCCAGTCTTCGTTTCTGAAGTGGGGCTTTGTGCTTGGGTCACACTCTGCTCTCTTATGCACTCACCTTGGTAGATGAGAATAACCTCTTAAATGTGTTTGCCAAGACTAGTCACCACATTCTGTAAGACTTCTTGGATTTGGGCTCAGTCTTCTAGTAGTACAGTTTGGGCTTTGGACAGCTCCCTTAGTCTCCCTCCCCTTGTGCTGAGCTGAGTTTGTTGGCTCTGTTGCTTGCCGACAAGCCCTGACCATTGTGCTAGTATCAGGCCTCCTGCAAGGCCCCCAGATGCTTTTCTTCTCAAGTGCAATGCTGGTCCTTTGTTCTTTTGTGGCTCAAACTATGGACTCCCCGTGTTGGTCTGGCCTTGTCTCCTGCTGAGCCTTGGGAAGGGCTGCCCAATCCCTGACCATGTCTCTTATGGTGGCTGAGATGTGAATAGGGCCTCACCCTGTTTGGTTTGGTGCTTCATTTTCCACCCATCCTGGCTTTTTTTCTGCTAAAGCTTCCATGGAATTCTTGCAGGATTTTTTGTTGTGTGGAAGAGCTTATAGGTATTGCTAAGTATTTTTTAAACTTTAAATTATTCCTTTTGGGGATATTTGTAGGTGATCTAGGTCCAAAAAAGCTGCCATCTTCCCACAATTCCATACATACAGAGTAGATGGAAGTTTCTAGCAGATTCAAGAAAGGCAGACAAGAAAATCATCCTGCAAAAGGTGACATTTGAGTTGACTTTTGAGGGAAGTCAGGGATTCTGAGAGGCAGAGGTCAGGAGGGAGAATGTTCTAGGCACTGACACACATGGGACAGCAAAGAGACCATTGTGCCTAGATTGTAGAGTGTGGAGGGGAATAAAGTGTAAGAAGAATTTTCAGTGCCAAATAAAGGACTTTGCTCTTGAAGAGCCATTGGAGTTAGGAACCGAGGTAGGACATAGCCCTAAACTTGAGGAAAATCAGATTGGCAGCTGAGTGGAGAAGTGCTTGGAGTCAGGAGAGATGCAAAATGGGAAGACCAAATAGAAAGCTACTATTGTGGTACAGGCAAGAGGTAATGAGAAATGGTGGCTATGTGAGTGGAAAGGAAGTAATTTATAAAAGAAATGATGTGGAGGTAGAACGACAAGCTTTGGGAAATGGAAAGGACATGTGGAGTGAGTATTAAAACGGAATGATTGAGAAGATGGTGATGGGAATAGGGAAGCTCAGAAGAGGGGGGAGCGTTTGAGGGGTGATGAAATGGCTTACTTATAGATGGAATAGGCATATACCTTCCTATAGGAAATGAATTGCACAATTCCAGATATCATAAGATTAAGAGTTGAAAAGGAACCTAGAGGTTTTAAAAGGAGAAAACTTTAGGCCCAGAAAGGAAAAAGAACTGGCCCAATATCACATGAGTGATAAATGTCAGAGTGAAGACTTGAACTCAGATCCTCTAATTCCAAACTTATTCTTGCCATTCACTATGGAAGCTTTCTATTGAGTTGGTGCAATTTACCATTATTATTCTGTTGAAATCCTTTTCTTGAAAACCTCAGATGCTGTAGCTCCTTTGTAGCAACCTCCCTAATCTCCCTGCCTTTCTGAGGTAACTTCTTACCCTTCTTCCTCCAACCCCAAATGTCACCAAGTATTTTGCCTGGACCTCACTTTTCCCCTTCTCTCTCTTTGTATTATGAATATTTTTTTAACTTATTCTCCACCCCACATAAGATCCATTCGACATAAATTTCTTATATATAAGTAGAATTTGTTATAGCTACCTTTGTAACCCTAACTTTAATCACAGCAGTATGTGCCCTGCACATGGTAAGTGCTTAATAAATATTAAATGAATTAATTACTTTACCTTTTGTTCTTATGATTTCTGAAATTTTTTAACTTTTTGACAACTGTAGTTCAGCATCATAGACTTCCTTTGCAATCCAGTATGGTTTATTTTATGCATTTAAAAAGCATTCTTCTGAGAAGTTACATATAAACTTTTCTTTGTCAAAGTGGTCACAAAAAAAAAAATACCCAACAACAACAAAGCAGATTGAGAATCCTTCACTAGATTGAGGTCTCTCAATTTGATCCTTGTTTAAAGGCTGATTCCCTTAGGGAGAAAGCCATCCTTTGAATAAATTTTGGACTCCTCTTGAGAACCAGTTTGGATTGGGAAAAGCTAGCAGGTAGCATAGTGGATAGAGCATGGGACAATGAGTTGGGAAGACTTGAGTTTGAATCTTGCCTTAGACATTTGCTAGCTATGTGACTTTGGACAAGTCACTTAAATGCTGTGCCCCTCAACTTTCTTATGTGTAAAATGGGGATAATAGCACCTACCTCCCAGGATTGTTTTGAAGATCAAATGAGGTAATATATGTAGCGTGCTTGAAGCATTTGTAAATTCTATTAGTTATTATTGTTAGCTAACAGCAGGACTCTGTTATCTGAAGGGGAAGAGAGAACCCAGTAGGCCTAGGAACAGAATTCAGAGGATGCCAATGGCCACCTTTAGAGTTTTGACTCTGGAATGATGGACATGGAGCTAAACCAATCTTGTCCAGCTCTACCTGGATTCCCCTTCCTTGAGGGGCAGAAGTACAGTGATCTGACTACTTTAGGAAATGGCAGAAAAAAAAATTAAATCTACTTGAAAAAACCTTCCTGCAAAGTGCTAAGCACTCCATCATCAGAATTTCTCTTCCTCTAAGACCACACATCTTGACTTTTCCTCCTTAAAGGTCTAGGGACTCATTTCTCCTGAACTGTTTTCTTTAGGGACATGTTGCTTCAGGTCACAGGTTTGGAGAGTAGATTCAGAGTTTTTGTCTGACTTGGTGAGTTCATGATCTATGATTCTTTTGCTTATTTCTCCTGCCTCTTGTGCAGTTTATCCCATCGTAGTGAATTAAAGTTTATTCCTTTAACCTCTTTGTAACATAAATCTGATGAGATTTCTTTCTTTTTGATTTTTCTTTCAACTTTATTTCTCTAGCCCCAGAAATCTGACTCCCGATAGCCTTCCTTGTATCTCAGTTTCCCCATCTACAAAATGAAAATTAAAACCTGGATAATAATTCCTGTTCTGCCTCCCTTATGTGGGATGCTATTAGGATGAAATGAGATCATTCATGGATGTGTTTTTCCAGTGCAGATGTGAGGAATAATTATCCTAGACAACCAGAAGGAATCTTTTCTCACTTTGCCAGCTTTGTACCCAGACAAGTTGCTTTACTTTTTCCTCTTTGGACCTCAGTTTTCCCCTCTGTAAAATGAGAGCTAGGACTATGTGTCCTTGAGCTCCTCTTCAACTGTGAATTCTAATAATCCTATGATGATGGTTACTACTTAATGACTTGGGGAATCTGAGGAATTGAGAAGTACTCAAGTGATTTTTTTCCAGCTCCTTCACTCAGGTAATTGCCCCTCTTTTTTTTTTTTTTTAAAGACTAAAGGTATTTTTGTATTTGTAGGACTGAGACTTGTTTCCTTAGAGGAGCTGAGAATACTGCCTCTGGCAAACCTCCTTCTCTTCCTACTTATTATTCACACCTCCTTGAAAATGTGTCACTCACTCACAGTGACCTCTAGGCACAAGAGATCATTTTTAATCAGTACACACCTTTCTGTGTGGATGTTCTGTAACCAAATAAAGATTGTTTTCTTCTGTACTGAGCCCCACGGCCAGGTCAGGAATAGCTCTAGCCCAATGAATCCTAGCATCTCAATATTTTTACTTAGGGTTCCTTCTCTGCCAGGCTTTCAATTGGATTTTGTTCTGTCATCACATTTCCTGCATTGCCTCCAAGTTCCTTGTACTTGGCATATACTTTCTTTATTTCCATATGTTGGAAGTCCTTCCTTCTCTTCTTCCTTTAAGCAAAGTGTGACTCAAGTGCTGTTTCCTCTTCCTTCACCTTTCTAGATAAAAGTGGCCTCATCTGTCTTGTTTTCTTAGAGTATGTTTGTATATACATGCTGTGTTCTTGAATCCCCTCCTAATAATCTCTCCTTTCCCCTATCCTCCCAATAGTTTGTTAATGCTTTGAGGGCATCTTTATGTCCTGAGTAGTTTTGGGTCCTGAGATGCTTAACCAACTTGCTGGGAAAGGAGGTAGTAGATTGATGAGAGCTAATGTCCAAAGCTCAGCTTCTGCTCCCATCCTTCACCCTGTGGATTCTATCCGAGTTGTATAATTTTACCTGACTGATCTTATAACTCATCAACTAGATCTTGCCTTTGACAATCTTATATATATGTACCTTCTTAAGCCTACACTCCTGTATTTATGTCCTTATCTCTCCTAATATTTACATATTCCTGTCTGATCAGCCCTGGATCAACTTTTGGGTTAATTCAGAGGGTCATAGATTTAGAGCAAGGAGGGATCTTAGAGGTAATCAAACCCTTCATTTTACATATGAAGAAACAGGCACTGAGAATTCTCTGGGATGATGGTCAGGGAAAAAACTGATGCTTTTTCTCTATGGAAATAGGACTGGAGAGTATCTGAAGGAAAGATGTCCTGGAGGCCTAAAGGACCTTAGACGTTTACTATAGTTTCTCCTCATCCCTTTAATTTTGATTTCCTTTGTTTTTTAGTTTTTAAATTTTTTTTCATTCCCTTTTTAAACCTCTCCTCCTTATTAATGGCCTGGAACTCCCTCTGGAATCAACATCTAAGGCAGGCCATAGTTCATTGCTTCCTTGTTTCCATTCTTTAAATCCTCCAAGCCACAAGCTTAACACCATTAACATCCACTCCATTTTGTGATTAGATACAAAATGTTAACATCAGCCTTTGCATTGTAAATATTAAACTCTGGTAGGACACTGCAGCATAATTCAACATTGTTAATCTCAAACCAATTGACTGGCTAGAAGGTGCTTACACTAATACTATCTCCACTGTTACAAAGTGTCATAGTGATGGATTTTAAACTTCCCTGACTGCTGAAGCCCTTACTCAGTCATCACCAAGGATTGATTTTGACCCTGTGTTTTAGAGTCTTTTTTAGCTAGATAACTCACCTTCCACTTGAATAGTAAGGCAAAAATATTTGTATTTCTGACTGTCTTAGTCTCAAAATTCTGTGTTTCATTCCAGTTGTACTTCTTTCTTTTTCCAATAGAACATAGCCTTAATAAAAATATCTTAGATTTAGAATCCTGAAACCTAGATTTGAGCTCTGGCTCAGTCACTTATTAGATATATAATCTCAATTCTTTACCCTCTGGGTTTTATTTCTTCGCCTGCACAATGGGAATAATTACACCTATGATATCTGTCTTCCAAGGTTGCTTGCTGTGAGAATGAAATGAAATGAAAGATGAGAAAGAGCTCTATCATTGGAAGATACTATGTACATGAGTTATCTCTAGTTCTATTTCACTTTTCCTTTTCCTTCCTCCCCCCCCCCCCAGTAGAGGTGGAAATAAGTATTTATTAAATACCTGTTATGTGCCAGATCCTGTGCTAAGCACTTCACAGATATTATCTTATTTGATACAATAACTCTGGGAAGTAGGTACAATTGTTATACCTATTTAACAGATGAGGAAACTGAAGCAAACAGGTTAAATGACTTGTCAGGATCAAAAAGCTGTAAGTGTCTGCAGCTGGTCTTCCTGACTACAGCCCAAGTTGCCTAAGTGGCATCAGAGAGAATGCTAGTTTTGGAGTTAAGAACTGAATTCAGCCCCTTCCTCAGTCACTATCTTGGCAAAACTCTGATTTCTTGAAGTCTCAGTTTCCTTATCTATAAAATAAGGAGGATGGTCTGGATACTTTCTAAAGCCCTTTTTAGATCCTAATCATAATCTTACCATTCTTCCACATCTAATACCTCTTAATTTAATTTCCTTTTTACATATCTTTTTCTATCAGCCCACAGCTGCTGCTAGATTAACCACAAGCAAGATCAGCAATGCTTACACCCATTGTAATTATGAAAAGTGAACCCCATTTAGACTGGCAATCCCCTTTCGGAGCACTACAGGTGCAAAAGGCTTTTTCATTCCTATGGGTCCCAGGTGACTATTCTCTTTCCCCAGGAGAGAGGGCAGAAAGAAATTTTCTCCTTCACCCTGTCTCAGGTTCTCATACTTCCTTCTTTCTATAGTAAGTATGAGCTGTTATTCTATGTTTCCTTCAAGATTCTATTATTTTGTTTCTTTGGATGCTCTTTTCAATAATGCATATCCATCAACTAAGCAGTCAGAGGAGGGGATTGTAAGAAATTGTGTCTTGTTTCCAACTTCCTGATTTACCAAGGAGAAAAAAAGTCCTTAGGATGAGATGATTAGCCTGAGATCACACAGGTAGGAAGCAGCAAAGTCAAGATTCAGTTCCAGATCCTCTAACTGTAAATGGTAAAAGTTAAACTTTAGAGTTGCTTTAATTTACATTTCCCTAATTAAGTGATTTGAAATATTTCTAATGAGGTTGTTGATAATATGGACTTCTTTCTCTGAGGACTTTCTGTTCATATCTTTATTGGGAATGACTCTTTGTCACCTTCCCTACTTAAAGGATCATTTCTTGGAACAAAGAAGGAAAAAGGAAAAATCAGTTCACAACTTACACATATGTCAAAAGAGATTGACAATATATGTAACTCTTCTCTATAGTCCCTAATCTCTGTGAGAAAGGGAAAGTGCATTTACTGGTTCTTCTACAGGATCAAGTGTCTTGGTCCTAACATAATTATAACCATATAAAGTAATCAGTTTTTTTTGGTCCTGTTATGTGTGTATACATATATATGCTTATATGTGTACACAGATTTTACTTTAGCATATATTAGTCTGTATAAGTCTTTTAATGCTTCTCTGAATTCTGAATATTCATTTTTTTCTTACATCACAGAAATATACCACCACTTATTTAGTGATGCCTCAATAGACATCTACTCTCTAAATCTTTGCTACCCCCCAAAAGTGCTGTCATAGTATTTTGATGTACATGGTACTTTTCTTTGTGTCTTTGGCTTCCACTGATTATATCCCTGGCTGTGAGACCTCTGTATCAGAGTATGAGCACAGTCACTTTTCTTAAAGTTCAGATTGCTTTCTAGAATGGTTAGACCAGTTCACAGAATACCAGCAGTTTATTAGCTAATCTTCCTGGTAGCTAGTGCCTTCCAATTAAGGTTGCCTTCCTTCTGCAGTGTTTTTTGTCTTGTTGTGTTTTCCCCCTTATAAGGTAAACTCCTTGAGGGCAGGGCCTATTTTTGCTTGTTTCTTTGTATCCTAGGTGCTTAGCACAATGTCTGGCACATAACAAGCCCTTAATATATTATTATGATTGGTTGTCTTTACACAGCCAATTCTCCATCATTGACTGTCCTTATATTTTGTCTTTTTTGTTTATTTGTTGGATATGATTATAGCTTCTAACCCAACTTGGGCCTCTGCTTAGGGGTTGTACTTTTCAGCATCCACTCTGCAGTGTAACCACTGGATGCTGAGAGTTGGTCCAGTGGGTCTTTGTGGCTTTGGACTTTAAAAGTTCTTCTCTTGGGGTCCCTATCTCACCCAGGAAAGACAGCATCCCAAGGGTCAGGGGAAAGAAATTATTAAAAACAATTTAAAATCAAGCTAATTTTACTTTCCAAGTTAGTCCCTGGTCTGTTTCCTGTCTCACCTCAAAAAACTGGGCAGTCATTCAAAAACAAAAACAAAAAAATAGCTCTTACTTTCTGAAAGTATTTGCTGAATGAAAAGCTTTTCTTGATTACTGTGTTCCACATAGTATTCATGTGTGAAGCATCACAGTGATCTTCATAATAACTGGTTCCAATTTCCAAGATAAAAATGGGAGGCTCATAATCTTGAAAAAGGCATGACTGAATGAATCTTCTCTCTTGTGACACCAGTAGAATCACAGAATGTTCCCTTTAGAAGGGACTTTAGAACAAAGCATGCCCTCCCTCTTTACTCAGTATCTTAGAAGCCTTACCTAATTCTTTTAAAAATGGACCCCTCAATCCCCATCAGAAAGAGGCTTAACCTTGATGGCCAACTCCACAAAATACCTTATAATAATGTAAGCTCTTTGAGGGCAACATATTCATTCTTTGTTTCTCTAGCACCAGACCTGGTACATACTCTTAATAACATTTAATAGATGCTTATTGATTGATTGATAGAATTTCAAAACTGAGAAAGACTTCAGAATGCCACTGTCCTTGATAAATAAAATATTATCTAGTCTAATCACATGATTTTATAGATAAGAAAACAGGCTTAGGAAAGAAAATGATTTGCTCATTGTTACATAGATAAAAAAAATATCAGCTGGAATTGAGCTTTGACATTTATTAGTCTACTTTTTTCTTTATACTACATTGACTTCAGTTTCTCTTAGATCATGAGTTCAAAAAGAGACCATGATAGTTGCAGAAGGTTACATGTCCCCTGCTTCTTGTGTCTAAAGCTGATGATGTGGATCCTAAATTTGAGTTAATAGAGTTCTCTATTACTAGAAAACACAAGCCTTCTGGCCGCTCAGTCTTCTGCTAATCCCATTTGAGACATTACATTGCTCAGTATTTTCTCCTACTTCCCTGTGTATTTGTACAGTTAGTATATTTCCTTTTTTAAAAAAATCATTTTCTTCTCACTGATTCCCTCCTTTCCTCCCAAATAATTTTCACATGTAACAAAAAAAAATGCAATTGAGGAACAAAAATCCAAACAAATTGTCCATTTTGGAAAATGTGCTGCATTCCACACCTATAGTCCACTGTCTCTCTGAGAGAGAGTGATTTGAGAGGAGAAAGCCTTGAAGTTATAGTTGGTAAATGTTATATCCATTGTCTCAGCTCATCCAAATAGTCCTATGAGGAAGAGAAGGACAATGATCTTTATCCCCATCTTATAGACACACACGAAAAAAACCTCAAGACCTAGAGAGGCAGAGATGGGATGGAGGTGGGAGGGGGTACACAGCTTCCTGAAGCGCAGTATTTAGGCACTGTATCCAGAGATTTTTTTTTAAGGATTCTTATAAATGCACATATTTTTAACACCAGAAAATCCTACTCTCCCGTGCCTGGAGAAATTTATTTTGTGATAAGTCAAGTCACATATGTTATTGTGAAGGCTCAAGGTCCCTAGAGAGCAGTAACACACTATTGCTTGTACACTCCAGTGAAAGAGAACGTGCTTTATCCACCATTCTCTTTGTTTTTCATTGTTGGGTGGCTTAAATGGGAAGACCACTCACCTGGTTTAAAACCTGGCTACATCAGTGCCTTGGCTCCTGAAAGGAGGTTATGGTTTCTCACACATCTAGCATTTAATTCTGCACTGGCTAGTCTGGACTGAGCTAAAGAGACCTCAGGTAGTTGAGGAAGAACTAGATTGAGAGAAGAGGCTATATTTATAGAGCCAGAAACCCAGCCCAAGTCTCAACACAACAAACCAGCTGAGCTTGTGCCTACTCTTTAGCTGCCTGATTGTAAATAGCCTGCCCCTGTGGAATTCAGAGTCTCTGCACTCTGTATAGTGACATCTCAGGGGCTCTCGGAAAACAAGTTTGAGGGTATTACTGACACAAGAGCTTTTTCTGAGGGGGGGGGGGAACACAGGAGAGCTATAGTCCCAAGACCAGAGTTCAAATCTTAGAGAAGCAGTAGCCAAGTGTGTCTCTTCAGACTGTAATTAATCTGCACTTTTGATAGTTGAATAGTTCAGGATGATGTCTGCCCACAAGCAATGGCAGACCCAAATTATTTACTATCCATACTAGAACAGCTTCCTCTGCTCTTTGAGGCAGAGTACAGTCCCTTATGCTTGAATGGCTAGGATGACAAGAAACCTCGGGTCCCAAGTCATTTGATTGGCCCCTGTCTAGTTTTATCTTTGATGGAGTCCTGAATGCATAGGAGAGGCTGGGAAATTAGAACCCTTCTCTCAGCTTTGCCAAACAAATACTAGTGCCTGTTGAAGCTTTTTGTTCTAAGGACTTTCTCTCTAGGATGCAGGAAGTCTTCCATGTATACAGTACAAGAGTTGAGACAACCTCCTTGGTCCTAGAGAGGATGAGAATGTTTTTTAGTTTCACTTGGCACAATTGGCTGTACTAAGCCTAAGTCTTAATACTTAGGAGTTATTTCTGGAGCATGCATGAAGGTGACCTTATTCCTTTGCCTAGAGAGATACTGAAGACTGACCCAGTCCCTAGGAATATTAATGATGAGTCTGTCTCCTTCCTGTTTCCCTCTTTGCTTCTTCCTCTCAAAAAATCCAGAATTGAAGGGTTGGAAGGAACCTTTAGCTATCTAATTTAATCCATACCTGAAAAAGAATCCATTTTGTAATATGGTCATATGGTCATTTAACCTTTGTTTGAAGACCTCCAGAGAGGGAACCCACTACCTCCAAACATTCTTTTCCATCCCCCTCCCTCCTTTCTCCCATCTTAATTATTTTTCCCTTCTCTCTCTTCTTCCATTTGTCTCACTATACTCTTCTCATCCTTATCCTTCTTTCTTCCTTCCTATCTCCATCACATTCCTGTTTCCTACTTTCCTCATTTTTACTCGTCTCTCTACTCTTCCTACTTTTCTTACCTTTTCTCTCCTTTCCTCCTTTCCTCCTTTCCTTTTCTCCTTATTTGCTCTGTGTGCCTGCTCATAGAACTAGACTTCTCTAGTGTTAGAACCAGAAGAACCTTAAAAAAAAATATGTTCAATCCCTTCATTTTACAGAAGAATTCTATGATGCCCAAGCAAAGGAACATGACTTGCTTAATATCAAGAGTTGGTGGCTCTAGGGAGTCAACTAAAAAGCTAGTGAAAATAATCAACAACTTTATCTAAGTTGCAGGCTATGAAATAAACCCACACAAATCATTAGCATTTCTATATATTATCAACAAAACCCAGCAGGAGGGGATAGAAAAAGAAATTCTATTTAAGTTAACTGAAGACTTTGGAGTATAAAATACTTGGGAGTCTGCTTGCCAAGACATGCACAGGGAATTATATGAACATAATTAAAAAACACTTATTATATAAAGACAAAACTAAATAATTGAAGAAATATTAATTGCTCACAGATATTCCAATCCAATATAATAAAAATAACAATACATACCTAAATTAATTTACTTAATCAGTGCCATACTAATCAAACTAAAGAATTACTTGACATCTGTTAAAAAGGAATTCAACTATGAGAACAGAAGGTTGAATATCAAAAGAATCAATGAAAAAAAGTAAAGGAAGGCAGCATAACAGTCCAGTACAAAGTGATATCAAAATAATTTGGTACTAGATAAGAAATAAATTCACCAGTGGAATACATTAGGTACACAATATACAAAAGGAAATGGGCATACTACCCTAAGAGTTTGATAAACCCAAAGATCCCCAACTATCACAAGAACTCACTGTTTAACAAAAATTGCTGGGAAAATTGGAAAGTAATCTGGCAAAAAAAAAAAAAAAACATAGATCAATATCTCACACCAAATACCAAGAGAGAATACAAAATTGGTACATGATTTTGATATTAGATTTATATAAGTAAATCAAAAAAGCATGGAAGAAATTACCTGTCAGATTTATTGAAAAGGAAAGAATTTATGTCCAAACAAAGGATAAGTTCTCAAGAAGTAAAATAGATGATTTTGATTACATAAAATTTCTAAGTTTTTTTTACAAATAAAACTAATGCAGCTGAAAGTAAAAGAAATGTAGGAAACTGAGAAATCACCTTTTTCTGATAAAGGGCTCATTTCTCAAATATACATAAAGCTGAATCAAATTTATAAAAGTGGAATAATTCCCCAATTGATATGTGGTCAAATGATATGAGCAGGTAGTTTTCAGAGGAAGGAATCAAAGCTATCACCCAAACAAACAAATACTTGGAGAAATGCATTTTAAAACCACTTAGAGGCACCACCTTAAACCCCCTTTAGATTGACAAAGATGACAGGAAAGGAAAGTTGCAAATGTGTGATGTGTGAAAGTAGATAACTAATGCACTGTTGGTGGAGATTCAGCCATTTAGAAGAATTTTGTAAATATGCCCAAGGAGCTATAAAACATACCCTTTGATTCAGCAATACCACTACTAAGTCTATACCTCTGGGAGATAAAAGGAAAAGGCCCTATATATCAAAAGTACTTATAGCTACTCATGGTGATATTGAAAAACTAGAATCTTAGGGGATGCCCATCAATTGGGGAATGGCTGAACAAGTTATGGTATATGAATATGATGGAATACTGTTATACTATAAAAAAAATAAAGGGGATGACTTCAGAGAAACCTAGGAAGACCTATTGAACTGATACCAAGTGAAGTCAATGAAACCAGAACAGTCTACACAATAACAGCAGTATTGTAAAGAAAATAAATTTGAAAATTGAAAAGAAAATACTTAATAACCGGTCAGTACAGTGACCCACTACAATTTCAAAAGATTCGTGTTATCTATTTTTAAGTAGAAAACTGATGAACTCAGAAATCAGATTAAAGCAGTTTTTCTTTATTTTTCTTGCCTTTTTCCCCCTTTTTCAGTAGGTGACTAATGAGGAAATATGTATGACTGTATAGTATGTGTATAATGGGTGTCATATTTCTTACCTTCTTAATGGGGTTTGAAGAGGAAAAGAGAGAAAATGTTCAACTGAAAATAAAAATAAAATTTAAATTAAAAAAAAAAAAACAAAACAACTTAAATCTCCTAACTCAAGCCCAAGGCTTTCTTCTGCACAAAATTTCTTGTCAGTCCTTAGGCTATCACAGCAATATATGAGATAAGAATGGAGATTAGGGTTGAAATTTCTGGTGGCACACTAATGGACTGGAGGGAAAGAACCACAAGTTTGGAATCCTCTGATAGTAGGGGAGTGGAAAAACTCCAGTCCTGGGGCTCCTACCAATCTCTTGGCTTTATTTTATCCTGATTCTGAGTAATATTGCTCTGGTTACTATAGTTATAGGAGATAGTGAATCCTTTCACCTTGGCAGATTCCTGTGAACCTTCAGGTTCAGCGATAAAGAGCAGTTGACAGAGCTGTGAATCCTGGCTAATCATCTAATTAAGCTTTCCCAGTCTGATAGCTGAGCTCCTAAAGCTCAAAGCTCAAATGATCAACAGGCTCCAACTAATTGTGTGGTTTGGAGTCCATGCAATAGAAGGGAATGTTGAATTTGGAGTTACCAGGCAAATCAGTTATCAATTGAAATCTTTAGATGAAATTTAGTAGCTGTGTGATCTTAGACAAATTGCCTAACTTCCCTGAGCCTCCATAGAGGTGATCAGTTTTGTACTTGCTTCCTTCCCAGGGGTATAAAGAGTAAAGCAGACTGAACCTTACAGAATTATGGGCCTAGAAGTGGTTTTTGGCTATTATCTTTCACTCCTCACTCTTGTCTCTCTTTACTTGACTCCTTTCCTTCCATCCCTTTTCCTCAATCTATTTCATTGAAAAAATTGTACATTGACTGTGTAGTTCCCTCAGTTTCCATTTTTCTTGTCTCTCTGTGAACCAATAGAATTCAGTAGCTCCCCTGACCTCACAGTTACCTACTGTTCTCAGTAAAGAGCAGGCTCTAAATAGCTTAGCCCTGCTTCTGGGCCCACCTGCTAATCAACTATGGACGAGTTGTTCTTTTTACCTCAGGCCACACAATAAACCAACCTTAAAGACACTTCCTGCCAGCCTTCCTTCCGCTGCCCCATGCCTTACTGTTTTGTCTGTTTTGGAGTCCTTCATTTTGAGCTACCTCTTTCATGACTAGGGGCCAAGGCCAGCCCTAGGAACTCAGGAGTTCTGTCCCTTGGTCTCAAGCCTTGGAGGAGATAAAAACAAACAATACAATTCAATATACATTTCCTAAGACTTTTTACTATATGTTAGATGTTATGCTAGGAATTAGGAATACAAAGACGACAATCTCATTTTATGGAGTCAATTAGGGTCTCATATCCTATAGTCTGTAAGCTTGGCACCTGAAACTCACAGCATCTAAAGCAGGGGCCTCAGACTTTTTAAATAGGGGGCCAGTTCACTGTCCCTCAGACTGTTGGAGGGCCGGACTATAGTAAAAACAAAAACTTTTATGCGCTTTAAATAAAGAAACTTCATAGCCCTGGGTGAGGGGAATCCTCAGCTGCTGTATCTGGCCAGCCTCCGTAGTTGGAAGACCCCTGAAAGCATCCAAGACCGTCAAATCCAACTGCTAGCTGATCTCTCTTTGTGTTGTTACACAAAGTTTTGTGTTTAATAAGTAACTTTTATTTGAAGATCTCAAATGGTGGGAGACGGTAAAAAAAAAAAAAAAAAAAAAAAAAAACTGCTTTTGGAGTCAGATGAGACTCGGGGAACCTGAGTTCAAATGTTCCTGTATTTATGTCCTATGTCACTTTTAGCAAGTCACATCCTCCCAAATTCTCATCTTCCTCTTCTATCAAAGGAGGCATTGGATAAGATGGCCTTTAAAGTTCCTTCTAGTTGTAAATATATTATCCTATGGACTCACTCCTGAAAGCCTCATCCTTTTTTGGCCAGCTCTAATTGTTAGGAAGTTTTTTCTTAAACTTTTAATTTATACCTTTGCAGTTTCCAACTGTTGTGCATAATAAGTCTGCCCTCTAGGACTAAACATTAGGTTCTAGAATAGTAGACTTAGAGCTGAAGGAACTGGAGAGATCATCCAGATCCTTTCTTTTGCAGATGAGATA
Organism: Antechinus flavipes; assembly: GCF_016432865.1. Lineage (NCBI taxonomy): Eukaryota > Metazoa > Chordata > Mammalia > Dasyuromorphia > Dasyuridae > Antechinus > Antechinus flavipes. Next base: position 438,798,731 of record NC_067399.1, read on the forward strand.
ACTGAGGCCCAAAGCGTTTAACTTCTTTGCCTGGGGTCACAAAGCTTTGGTAAGTATTTGAGGCTAGATCTTCTTGGCTTCAAGCTAGCCCTCACTCTAATATACCTCAGCTTCTTTTAACAGAACAAGAGCACATGTTATACCCTTTCTAATCCTTAAACACAACAATCTTGTCTCCTCCCCTCCCCCCAATCTGTTTTTCTCCAGGCTTCGGCATCCCTTCTGCCTCCTGCTTCACCAAAAGCAGTAGATGAGGGTAAGAACGGGCCATGTAGTAGGTATTAGATTAATTCATTCAATAAACATTGAGCAGTACTTGCTCTTGTAGGGCTAATGAAGATCTAAAAGTGAGTAAGATGCAGTCACTGTCTTCAGGGAGCTGTCTAGTTAGGGGAGGGTCTGGTGAAACATTGGCAAATAACTAATAGAAAAGAGAGTGTGATCCAGGGAATAAAGACTAAAGTGCTCTAAGATTAGAAGGGAGAGGCTACGGAGGCATTTGAGATAGGCTTTGAAGTATGTATGGACTGTGTGAATCTGGATGTAAGCTCAAGATAGGCTTTGAGCTTCATCCAGGCCTTTTCTCTGCTCTGCCCATGATTAAGACTCAGTATCTACATCCAGTAGGTCTGCATTGTCCCCCGCTGCTCCCAGGAACTGGCCTCTTCAGCACCTGCTCTGTGTCCCACACTGTTGTATCAGATTTATCTAACAAGCTGCTTAAGTCAAGATGTCTCCTTTCTGTACACCCATAGATCTATTCCTTTTTCTCATTAGGCTCACCTCCTCCTCTCAGTGTCCTCTTGCTTTTTCTTCCTCTTCCCTAGGTATTTCAACCTTTCTGAAGGTTGTTTCAGTATTGTTTCAGGAACAGCATTTTTACTCCAAACACCTTCTTGTGAAACTGATGGATAAATAGGAGCATCTGCCTTACCAATAGCAGTATTTTCTTTGATTTTCTGCTGCAGTGGGTTCATCTCTTTTTCTCTCTCTCTCTGTCTACACAGTGTTTGTAGACATTCTGGTCCAACTTCCTCATTCATTGAGGCTCAGTAATGGAGCTCTGTCACAGCCAGGCCCTCTGCCTTCGGGTGCAGGGCTCTTTTGCCTTGACAAGGTTTTTCCCTTTCTCCTGCTTTGCTTCTCTGGTTCTCCTAGTCTGCATGTGTTTTTCTCTGTGTATCTCTTTGCCTGTCTCTATCTCTTTAGATGTGCTTTTTCTTTTTTTAAATAAGTGTCAAAATGCCGGTTCTAATGAGAAATATTTCCAGACAGATTTGCCCCTCAGTGGTAGGTAGGAGCCTCCAGGCAAAGCTGGGGCAGGATGAGTCAGAAATGTGCCCAGCTTCCTCTGCTTTCTGTACACCTCCGCATATCCCTGCCTCTCAGACACACACAACCCATTTTCCCTCACATACCTACACAAGGGCACATGCTGCTTCTCCCCATACAGCATAGCTGCATCTCCAAAGCTTGAGATAATAGGGCTGGGAGTCTGGAGACCCTTTTTTCTAGGCCCTTTTTCACTCTGTTAGAAACAGCTACATCACCCAGTGAACAGATTTAGTGCCTGGAATCCAGGACACTTGACACTTATTTAGATCTGATTGGACCCTGGGCAAGCCATGTAAACTTTGTACCTTAGTTTCCTCACTTGTAAAATGGGGATAATAATAATACCGACTTTCCAGGGCTGTTGTGAGGTCTAAAAGACACAATATTTGTAAAAATTGCTTAGGGCAGTTCCTGGCATGTAGTAGATGTATGTAAATGGTAAGTCCCTTTCTCCCTGTGTGATCACTACCCATGGCCTACCCCTTCTCTGGGCCTCAATTTTCCCCAACTATAAAAATAAGGGATTTGGGCTTGATGATCAATAAAATTCTTTCCAACTCTTGACAGCTGAGAATTCTAAGCCACTAGAATCCCAATTTTCCATCAGGGGATTGTTCTATTCTGCAGTAGAATTGGAGTTTCCATCTTCCTTTCTGGTTGGGAAGCTTTTGCAGTTTAGAGGGCTCTCAGAGAAAAGCTCTGTCTTGCTGTTTCTTTCTGATTCCACCCCCCTCTGCCGATCCTTGTTCACAGAAACCATCAATCCTTTCTGCTGATGAATGGGAAAACTCTCCTTCAGTTAAGGATATAGAATGAGGATTCCAGAGAGAAGCCTGTTGCAGGGAAGGGTTACTGTTTCAGTAACTTTCAGATTCAAGATAATGGAGAGAATAAGCTTTAGGAGACCTCTAGCAGTCATGGCTGTGTGAAGCCCCTTCAGGGTCAGGGCCTACTCAGTGGGAGGTTGTAGAGGAATGGATTTCAAAGTCTTTGTTATTAACCCTTAGGGTTAATGATCCTGGATTGGGAAAGGGGAATCTTGAAACTGTTTCCTGAGATGTGAAGAGGTAAGAGAATCAAAAAGAAAAAGAAATGTAAATATAAAAGAAAATAATACACTCCAAAATAAAACACTGTAATTAACATAACCAAGTTTGGCCCTGAAAAAATAGGAGAATGCACTTCTCTTAATGTTTTTGTTTGATTGGTTTTTTCACAATTCTGGGTTTTTCATATCCTGTCAGAGTCAGTTGATATCTTGGTAAGTTTTACTGAACTACTTTTTTTTTTCTCTTTTGTTACAAAAAATGGCCTCAGTAGTGTCAGGAATATTATATGTGGAAAAGAAGGTGCTGTAAAAGCAAAGAATTTCAATGAAATAAAACTAAGAATTAATTATGATGAATTTGAGCTTTTTGTGATTAAAAGGAGGGAAACTATCAGGCTTCATCTGGGGGAGGAGAAGGGAGAAGAGTATAGACCTAGGGAGGGGGCACAGCCTGAAGATCATTGACAAACATATACCAAACATATCCCTGTGCCCATTTCCCAGCCACTAGTCTAAGCCTCATATCTTATTTGACTGAATTCCATGATTTTACTTTGTGATTTCTTAATTATTGCCACCCATGGACATGAATGGTAGGCTTGAGGTGCTTTATCCTAGGAAGGTCAAAGAGGATTTGAAATACCTTTTATTTGGGAGATTTTGGTCTCTGCCTTTACTTTAAGCAGTAGGCAAGTTCAGCAATCTAGGGTCAGGGGAAAATTCTTTGTTGTATTGTGGGTTGAGGCACATTTTGACCTTAGAACTACAACCTTAACACTGACTTTGATTACTATCAAATCCCAAGGATCTGAACGATAGCAGGGTCCAACCCCAACCTCTAGGTCTAGGTCCCTAGGCATGGAACCTAGGGACAATGAGGTAGAAGTTGCAGAGACAGATTTAGACTGTCTATATAATAATATATAATATATATATTATAATAATATAATTATTATATTATTCTATATAATAAGAAGTAATTATTAGGGAGTTTTTCCTTTAATCCAGATTTAGACTGGATTAAAGGAAAAACTCCCTAATAATTACTTATCTGTAAATGTGATTGGCTGTTTTGGAAAGAAATGAGTTCCCCGTCATTTTTTTTTTTTTTCCCAGCAGAGGCTAGATGACCTGTACTTACATTCACTTTTTCTTTCTCTCTCTCTCCCTCCCTCCTTCTCCCTTTTCTTTCTCTCCCTCTCTTTCCTCTCTCTTTCTCCCCCCTCTCTCCCTTTTTCCCTTCCTTCTCTCTTCCCTTTCTGTCCCACCTCCTCCCCTCCCCCTCTTAAGCTAGATGTTCTTTGTTTAGCTGTTTTTGCTCCATTGGGATCAGATCTGCTTGAGAAACTGACAAGTGCCAGGCTGCTAAATGGAACAGACTTTAGTGAAAAAAACAACAAATTAAAAAAAAAAAGATAAACAAAAAATTAGGAATAAACAAAAGGAGATAAAATTGAAAATGAAGCAAAAACCCAAACCCATATAGTTTGAATAATGAATAAAACTAGGATCTGGTCTTATGAAAAAGCTAATAAAATATACAAACCCCATTACCTAATTCAAGTCTTTAAAAGAGAGCAGAAAACTAAATTACCAAAATCCGAAATGAAAAAGGAGAATTCACAAAAGATGAGGAGTCAAGCACAGCTGAGAGGACGGCTCATTAGTACAGCTGATGATACAAACCCTTCTCTATTTAGAGCCCTTCACAACCTGATTTCAGGTATCTTTTCAGCCTTATTAAATATTACTTCTCATTGTGAGTGTGCTGACGATTTCCATCTCCTGTCTCTCTGTGCCTTTCCTTGCTCCCCGTGACTAGAATGTCCTCTCATCTTCTCCTCTCAGTCACAAGTTTCTTTAGCTTCAGTGCCAGTTGCCACATGAAGCCTTTCCCTGTGCCCATCCCCCCGCCACTAGTGCCTCCCTCCATCCCCAGATTACTCCATGTATACTTTGTTTACACTCATGTTTCTCTTTGAGAGGAGACGTTGTTTCTTTTGTTTTATTGTAAGTGGCTGGCACCAGATAGGGTCTTAAGAAACGCTTGATAGTTTGGTTGACAGATTGTCTGACATCGTAAACCCTTTATAAATCCTTGTTGATAGATACATTGCCTCTGACAGTTACAAACCGATGTGATGTGATGTTAGACTTCCTTGGGCCTCAGTTTTCTCATCTGTAAAATGAGAGGGTTAGACTAGATGGCTTCTTAACCTGTGATCTCAGTGACTGACTGAGAAGGTGGCCCATGTGCCACAAGGAGGCTGGATTGGATTAGATTAAAGACCATAGGAGAGAAAGGCAGCATTTCCATCTACCCCTAAAGAGGCCTTTACTGGAATCCAAGAACCCCAGATGTGGGGATGTGTCCCCTGAGCTTTGAGCCGCCATGTTCCAAGTCTTATCTGAGTGAACAGGAGGGCTGCTAGGCGCCTGCACGCCAGGCCCCATAACTAGGCCCCCAGCTGCTGAACAAAAGGCTTCTCTCAGCTCCCAATAAATTGGTCCTCTGGGAACTGGCTCCGAGATTCTAATTGACGAAGGGAAGGAAAAGATTCATTAGTCTACAGACTCATTAAAATGCTCTGCTGTTCACCTACAATTTATTCTTGGCCCTTCATCAAGAAGAATTAAACAAGTTGGTGCCTGGGGAGGCAGTTTGTGCAGCATACATCCCACCATGCCCCTTGTTGCTGAGGGTCTTTGACTGTCCCACCAGGCTGGGCCTATGCCCAGCTCAGGACCCATGCTTTCCCTAGACCTGGAAGAAATCATAGAATTTCAGAGATGGAAGAGTTCTTAAAGGACTGAAGACTATGATGTATAAGAGGAAGTCTGATCGAATTAGAGTCGCAGAATTGAACTTCAGATCCCAGCTCTGCCATGTATTATGTCTCTAAAATATCTAGTAAGTCACCTGACCTCTCTGGATTTCACATCCTCATTTGTTAAATGAAGGGATTGGACTAGATAACCTTTCAGCTCCAGCTCTATGATGGAATGGTCTAGTCCTGCTCCCTTTATGCAAATAAGAAAACTGAGGCTCACCATAGGAAAGGGATCTTCCTCCTGGGTCACACATCAGCCACTTATTGATAGAGCTGGGACTAGAATATGGGTCTCTTGGCTCTTAGTCCTATGATTGGAGAGGAGGAATTTGTTTTCAAGTCCCAAAGGAATAATTGATATATAGAATGTTGACCCTATAGCCCTGTGACAGTCTGGGGATCACTGGGGAAAGATTTAATCATGCTCATTATACTTTTACTGATCCCTTGCATCTGGATACTGTGATTTATATACTTCAAAGCACTTCCCAGTCCATTCCTTCATTTGATTTTCTCAGTAATGAGCAAGGTGAAGGGAGAAGAGGCTTGGATGGGGGAATCAGGTGACCTGGATTTTAGATTCAGCTCTCCTTTCACTTACTGGGTGAGTTTGGGCAAGCTGCTTCTTTCTGAGTCACATTTTCTTCCTCTTTTAAAATAGTGATTGGATCAGATAATCCCTAAGACTGGTTCTGATATTATCCCTATTTGTTGGCTGGGGAAGTTGAGTTCCAGAGAAGTTAATATCTCTCTCTCTTTGTGTCTCTTTCAACTTTTTCTCTTTCCTCCCAAAATTTTTTAACATTCATTTAAAAAATTTTGAGATGCCACATTTTTGCCTTCCCTCCAGCCTTTCCCCTACCCATTGAGAAGATAAGCAATATGGTGCCCATCATACACGTGAAATCATATAAACCATTTTCATATTACCCATGTTGGGGGGAAAAAAAGGAAAGAAAAATAGAATGAAGAGCAGTATGCTTCAGCCTGCTAAGTCACACAGTTTAATGGCAAAGTCAAGACTAATCTCCAAGAGTATTTAATTATATTCTTTAGAATTATTTCTCTAATTCTTTAGAAATCAGTAATCTCTCAGTGATGCATAGGTCATCCTTGATAAACGTCAGGGCAGGTTATTAGCAACAGATGGAATATAAAGAATGAAGAATTTCCTAGCAATTAGAACTATTCAGGTATGAACTGTCAATCATCAAAACATTGATTTTTTTAAAATTAAAACTTTTTATTTGCAAAATTATACATGGATAATTTTTAAATTTTGTGTTCTAAATTTTTCCCTCCCTTCTCCCCACCCCCTTCCCTAGATAGCAAGTAATCCAATATGTGTTAAACATGTGTAATTCTTCTATACATATTTCCACAGTTATCTTTCTGCACAAGAAAAGTCAGATCAAAAAGAAAAAAATGAGAAAGAAAATACATACAAAGCAAACAACAACAAAAAGAGTGAAAATGCTATGAAAACTCAGTTCTCTCTGGGTGTAGGTGGCTCTCTTCATCACAAGATCATTGGAACTGGCCTGAATCATCTCATTATTGAAAAGAGCCACGCCCATCAGAATTGATCATCATACAATGATCTCCTGTTTCTGCTCATTTCACTCAGCATCAGTTCATATAAGTCTATCCAGGTCTCTCTGAAATCAGCCTGTTGATCATTTCTTATAGAACAATAATATCCCATAACATTCATATACTATAATTTATTCAGCCATTCTCCAGTTGATGGGCATCCACTCAGTTTCCAGTTTCAGCAAAACATTGATTTAATAGTTACTATGAACAAGGAACTTGTTAGTCACTGAAGTTACAGAGACCAAAAAATCAAAATCCTTGTCCTCAGGGTGCTTAAATTTTATTGGCGAAAGCATGTACACATATAAATGTACATAATATAAATACAAGTTTAAGTGGGGTGAGGAGGACACCTCCTCACTTATTGCTGGAGAATAAGGGCTTCTTGTAGATGGGGTTGTCTGAAAAGAATTTTGAAGGAAACACTTGGTTTTTCAAAAGTAAGTTGTTATTGACATATTCTGTTTTTTACATTACTATAGTACCCATATATCCTTCTCCCTCTCCTTCTGAAGAGCCATCCCATGTGACCAAGAAACATTTTTTTTCAGAGAGGGGAAAAAAGTCAACATAGTTGATTGCACACATTTTTAGGGCTTTTTTCAATATATGTAATACCTATGTACTTCTTACCTCCTTGAAGGAGTAGATTGGGGCTATCTTCTCATATCGTTTCAATAGAATCTTGTTTGGTCCTTATAATTTTGTTACATTTATTGTGTGATCTGGGCAGATCCTCCTTTCTATTTATATGATTGTAGTTCCTGTGTAGAAATATTAAATTCTTAGTGTGAAGACAGAGTTTCTCATTATTAGTAATATTTAAGTTGAGGTGATAATACTACATGAAACAGAAACTGTATAGAGACAGTCCATGCCTTGGCCAGAGAATTGAATTCTAATTCAGAGATCTTATGATTCTATTGAGAAGACTATTCAGTTAATTGAAATGCTCCCCCTTTCCTGTATTGTTAATTGGAGGCTAACAGAGCTAGAAGAAGCAAGGTAAGAATTCTGGCAGCAGGTCTTCAGTGATGGGGCTTCTGGGAAGCACTAATCAGCCAGCATTGTTACAGCTTTCAGGCCCTCCTGTGGATGCGCTTACTTCAAGAGAGAGAAAATGAAGAAGTCACAGAATGTTTGTAAACAGCTGGGGAAACAGAGATGGGACCAGATGGTTTTGGGAAAGTTGACTTCAGGCCTAGGAAGTTTTTCTATTTCTTCTCTTAGGAATCAGAGTTATCCTGAGGTAGTTGAAGTTGAGGTATGACTATGAAGGGCAAGACAGGGCTGGATGTGGTCAAATATTCAATTTAATCAAGCATAGAGATACTGGGACTTAGTTGGGAAATAGTGTAATATACTCTGGGTTGGGCCATCAGGAGATCTAGGTTCAGTCCTGATTTAATGCTTACTTTGTTTTGTTTCAGTTCATCTGAGTTTTCCCATTTCTCTCTGTGTTCTTCTACTCTTGACTCTTCTCTTTTCTCTTTTTTGGTCCTTAGTTTTTTCATCTGCTAAATCCAGGTAAAAACCAGCCTTGCCAACCTCATAGAAAAGATCATGGATGTGAAAACCATGCAGTGTCAATCAGCAGCAGCAGCAGGTCCAGATTGAAGTGGGCCAGGTCAGGGTGTAGCTGAAATATAAGTTCCTAAGAACACAGATGTTTCAGTGGCTGGTACTTGCATGACTCTGGCAGATATTCCATGACAAAGCCCAGAGGTAATTGGCAGATGAAAGAAGAGGGCAGGATTTGGATAAGGACCAGTCCTCCCATGTAATGGTGAGCCCAGCATGAAACCAGAGGAGTAGATTGAAGTAAAGCATCATTTGGAAGGGTTGGAAGGCAAGGGCTCATTGGGGCTATCTGAGGTTCATTCTGTTTGAATCTTTTCACATGGCTTTTCTCCCCTTCCCCCATTTAATTTTTGACATTTATTTAAAAATTTTTGAATTTCAAATTCTCTTCTTCCCTCCTACTCTTTCTGTATCCCTTGAGAAGACAAGTAATGTGATATCAGATATACATATGAAATCATGCAAAATATTTCCACATTAACCATGTTGTAAAAACAAACAAACATGATAAATAAAGACAGTAGGGGGGGAAAAGTATGCTTCTATCTGCATTGAGAGTTCATAAGTTTTCTCTCTGATGGGTCCTTAGAAATTCATATGGCTTTTCTTACAAATGCTACTTTTTTCTGGACCTAGGATTTCTACCTTCCTTTCATAATATCATATCATAGCTCTAGAGCTGGATGTGATCTCTGAGGAGGCTAGGCCAGCCTCCTAATTTACATACAAGAAGATTGGGACCCAGGGAGGTTTACCCCTTGGTTGTACCAGCACTAAACAGGAGAAACCAGTTGAACCTAGATACTCTGCCTTTAGAAGCAGTATTCTTTCCTATGCTATTTTCTCTGCTTTCCCTATTCTCCCCATAGGCTTTCCTAGTCTACTGTGCCCCATTGCACAGTATCAGAACCCTTCCAGGTTTGTGTTATGGATTCACAAGCCAAATCTCATTGTGCTTTATTCCACACGGGTGATTTTGAGCAAGTTACAAAATCTTTCTGGGTCTCAATTTCCTTATCTGTAAATTTAGAGGATTAGACTAGATGGCCTCTGACATCTTACCTGTCACCTCTGCTGCCATCTGGATAGGTGGCTTATTTCAGTGAGAGTGGGGGAGTGGGGACCTTCTTTGGCATTTTTCTTTCAGCTTTTACCATAACTGTCAGAGTGGAATGATACCCAGAAGTCTATCTTAGCCTTGGGTATTTAGTAAAGAATAGGGGAAGAGGAGCAGATAAACTGAAGAAAAGGGCCAAGCATCTGCTTAGAATTTCAGGGTCTGATGAGAACTTAGGACTTCTAGCATGGCCTATTAAGGTCCATTTGATGTTAGGTTCTGGTATTGTCAAAAGAACACTGGACTTGGAAATCAAAAGACCTGAGTTTGATATTGATGAGCTCTACTTAGGATTGTTAGCAAAGTTTAGAGCCTAAGCTCTTTCATTTGTGACAAGGAGGTGATTTTTCTTACTGTCTGCCTCATAAGATTTGTAGTCAAGATGCTTTTGTAGGATTCAAAGAGCTTCAGAAATGGACATTGAGCTTTTTTTTTTTTTTCCTTCTCTTTGTCCTTCTATAAATCATCCAGCATTTGTCAAGTTTGGGACTGTGTGTCCAGCATAGAAGAGAATATATATACAAAGCAGAATCATTGCCTGTAGAGCTTAGAGTTCTGCTTGAAGAGAAAGAAACAAATGGAGAATAATACAATATGTAATATAATCAAAATGACTCATAAGGTCAGGAGCATTTGTCTTTTATAAAGAAAATTAATTGTTACTAGTATATTTTGTTTTTATATTATGTTCATTTATTAATATATCCATCTCCCACTCCCCAGAAAACCATTTCTTTTTTTAAAATAATAATAGCTTATTTTTCAAAACACATGCAAAGATAGTTTTTAACATTCATCCTTGTAAAATATTTCTTCCTCCCTCTTCACCTTCTCCTTCACCTACACAGCAAGTAATCCAGTATGGGTTAAATATGTTCATTTCTTCTAAACATATTTCCACTTTTATCATGCTGCACAAGAAAAATCAGATCAAAATGGGGGGGGGGGGAGGGAATGAGAGAGCAAAAACAAGCACGCCAACAACAATTTTAAAAAAGGTGAAAATATTTATGTTGCAATCCACATTCAGTCCTCACAGCCTTCTCAGAGAACCATTTCTAATAGTAAAGGAAAAAGGAGGCATATTAGGAAGCAATTCAATAAAATTAATCAATATATCAGTCAAATATAACAATATATACAAGGTTCTATAGCCATAGCATCTTGGCTCCTTAATTCTTCTACCTACTTTTCCTGTATAAAGAAGGGAAGGAGGTATATTCTCCGTATTTTTTTTTTTTTTGAGGGGACCAAGATTGGTCATTGTAAATTACAAAATGTTCTTCCATTTTTTCCCCATTTGCATTATTGTAGTCATTATATATATTTTCCTTGATTTGCTTTCTTCACTTTGCTTTAGTTCATATATCTCTTCCCCTTAGGTCATGGTCATTTTTCATGGAATAATTCATGGCATTTTCTCCTCATTTGTGCACCATAATTGACCATTTTCCAATGGGCACCTATTTTGTTTCCTGTTCTTTGCTACTACAAAAAATACTTCTGGGATTGTTTTGGTATATGTGTAGAGAAAGTTTCTGTCCTCTAGGAACTGACATTTTATTGGGGTTGCAAGATGTACACATGTAAAACAAAATATATAATACATAGTGAATTGGAATGAGAAAAACAGTAGTAGCTAAGGAAATAAACTTTCTACATAAAACCTTTATTTCTCACTTTGATCTTTTTAGTAGTAGGACCTCTGGGGTAAAATGGGCATTTTACTCAATTATTTTGAATAATTCCTTTTTTGGGAGGGGCTGGGGGAAGCGGGGTGGACCAGCCCATAGCTCCATTAGTGTGCCTGTCTTGCTGTAGCCCCTACAATATTAACTGTTCCCATTTTTGTCATCTTTGACAATTTGCTGAGTGTGGGCTGGAACCTTAGAGTTATTTCCAGTTCTCTTATTAGTCATTTGGAACAGTCTTTCATATGGTTGTTAATAGTTGGCAGTTCTTGTGAGAACTGTTTGTTCATCTCCTTTGACCACTTATCCTTTGGGGAATGTATTTGGGTTTTTGGTTTTCGGGTTTTTTTGTTTTTTTTTACTGTTTGGAGTGTTGTCTTAATAACTCACACTTGTATAGCCCTTTCATTTTCATTATTTTAAAGAGTTCTTACAATAACCCTAGGAAACAGACACAGCTTCCATTATCACTCTTATTTTACAAACGAAGAAACATGTTTAAATAGGTCTCCTGCCCTCAAAGTGGCTTTTTTACTATATTTTGCTGCTTCCCCCTTTTAAAAGAAGAAATATTTAGAGGGTAAAGTGTTCTGCTCAGATCCCGGAGTGTCGAACTAGTAGCAATGGATGGAGGTTACAGGGAGGTAGATTTAAGCTTTGCTAGTAAAGAAATACTTCCTAACAGAACTGTCTGTAAGTGCAGTATATTACTCTGGAAAGTAATAGGCTCCCCTCTCACTAGAGGTCGTCAGAGGACTCCTGCTGCAGTATGGCTTGGTCTTTAATACCCTTCCCTTTCTCAGATTTACCTAAGACAGGAGCCCACACACATACACCTCTTTTTGGTTTACAAAGCACTTTGTTGTCATTATCTCTTCCTGATCACAGCTCATGTTCCCCACAGCTCTAGACTCACACGGGGAATTCTCTTCCATAAATCATCTATGGTTCATTTGTCCCCATTTAGAACCAGCAACTTCTGAAACTAACTCAGGGCTAAATTAGCCATTTCCGGGACATCTAGCAGTCTGGAAGTTATCAATAGATTTAGAATATAGAACATCTATTTAGGACAAAAATGAATAGTAAACTTTATAAGTAGAGTTTCAATTCTGCATCTCTTTCTTGTCTAGAATAATTTGAGGCTTGTATCCTTCAATAATTATGCTTCCAATGTAGAAGGCTTGGACAAATTCTCTGCAGCTAGAAATAAGGAAAGATGGGATTTGGAAACTTGGCATGTCTTCATCCCAATTTGATTCATTTTTGCCACTTTTTTTGCTTTCAGCAGCAAGTATGTCTCCTGTACTTGCCCTGCTTGCCTTGGGATCGATCCACTGTTGGTTGCATATCTAAATTCTTGCTGTTGTAGCTCTCACTTTCCTAGACATCCTCACATCTTGTAGCTATTCTACTTTTGAGAAACTTCTGTCTCCAGTCAAAGGGAGACATAGCAGCCTGGTTGGGAGAGAGTAGAAAGGTCTTCAGAATATAAAAGAGCCAGGAGAACTCAGGTCAATGGAGATCTTGCTCTTTTTTAATAAACACTTGTACGCTCTTCTTTTCCACTATCCATTCATGTACCTCAGAAAATGTAGTCCTTTCCCTTTTGGGCATGATCTTCATATGCGTATATAGTATTTTTTGGTTTACAGAGCATTTCATATTCATCATCTCCTTGCAAAAGCCCTACAAGATAGTAGAGCAAAGAATGTTCCCATTGTACAGATGAAGAAATTGAGATTCAAAGTCTTGAGTTCACAGTTTTTAGTGCAAGCAGAACCTTAACTAGAAATCTGTTTTTTTGATTACTCAGTTCAGGATTCTTTCATGACATCATCTTAAGTACTTTAGGCATCTTTCTTACTGATCTTTAGTAATATGAGTCTTAATCCTTTCTATCTTTTTTCATATAGTTTTTTTAAGATAATTTTTTTAAGCACGTGGGATAGATAAATTCTAAAATTGGAATAAAAAAATCCTAAGGTAAAATACAGTTTTTTTCTATCCCTAACTTCTGTATGTTTTTGGACAGGTTACCTCTTTTCTCAAGATTTTGTTTTCCTCATTCCTAAAAATGAAGAGATTGGACTGTGTGGATTCTAAGGTCAATTAGCAGTGACTAAATTGGGTCTTTCTAATTCCAAGTCCAGTTTTCTTTCTACAGCATCAAACTCTCACTCTAAGTCAACATACATGGTTGAATCGAACCCAAACCCCCATAGAAGATATTTTTTGAACAGGAGGTCCCTGTAGCACTGTTTTCTACACTCCATAGTCATTCTAAGGGGTGTCTTACTCCTGAGAAAAGAAAGATGAATAGAATTTCAGCTGATAATCTCCAGAATGATAGTGTGAACAAAAGACAGGGAAGGGAAGTATTGAGAGACAAGAATGAAAATGAAAAGATCCTCAAATGGGGAACCACTAAGGGAAGTTAAGCCAGTACACTAGAAGTCTTCACTTCTACCCCCTAGTGAAGAGTAATACATGGGAACTGAGCCTGATTTTACCCCCAAATTTTGATATTTTGCTCCTTTAAAAAAAAATTGATGACCTCTACCAAGGCTAGTCCTAATGGATAGTGGGATGAGATCTGGGAATTGTGGGTATTCGTTTCACAGACTCCTTTTCTAGAATGATCCCAGCTCAAAGCACTTAACTTCTTAGTTAAATCAGTATTAGAATCCCCAGTGTGCCACTAACTCTGTGTGACCTTGAAGTACTTTGCCTCTCTGATTCTGCACAGTGATGGGCTAGATCCAGTGGTCTCTGAAGGCCCTTTTAGCTCTGACACTGAATTTCCAAATTTATGGCTTTGAGATCACAGAAGGCACTTTGGGAATTCTCCTGAATGAAAATCAGCTGGAGGGTTGCAGAGGAACTAGTTCTACCTTTACAAACTGAGAGATATAGTATGTGTGGGCTATTCACCAAAAGTTGAACACCACTAAAATGAATTTACTATTCAGAGAGAATCATAGCTTTTAAGCTGGAAGGGAGTTTAGCCTGTTTGAGTTAAACTTAGGTTAAGTGATTTATCCAAGCCTACATAGGTAGGATTTGAACTCAGGTCCTCTTGACTCCAGAGTTAGTGCTCACTTTGCTGTTTTCATACTGCCTTCTCCCTCTGTGCTCTTAGGTCACTTTAACCTTAGTCTCCTTCATCTGTAATATGAAAGAATAAGATGGTCTTTAAGGTCCTTCCACTTCTCTCAGGCTTTGAATATTGATGAAAGCCACTGTAGGGAAGGACTCAGAATAAGAAAATGGGCACATCTTCACATGTTTTAGGGCTGTGATCATAGCATATGGATAGGGCCCCAGTGACCTTTGTTGTGTGTCATCCATGAGACAGGATGTGACAAAGCCATCTGAGTTAGTTCCTGGGGTGAGATTTTTCCTAGCCATATTTATGAATTAAAATCAAACATGGCAGCCAGGGTAGAATCTGATGGATAGTGGCCTGGTGAAGAGGGCAGCCCCTTCAGGACATTCCTAGTGTTTTTAGGGAGAAGAAGGAATGTTGTAATGAGGAAAATATTGATTCCCCATAAAAAAGATTTTAATCAAATGCTCCAGCACTCCAGGGAATAACTCTCAACCTCAGCACCAGATTAAACTTCTATTTTCTCAAGATCTCACTGGCTGGAACCCTTTTGGAGTTCCTTATCCATCACTGAGAGTGAGCTAAGTGAGATCCCAGAGGTGCCCAAGTGATCTCAGCCAGGATCCCAAGGTTTGGGGGTCAAACCCAAGTCTCTTCATGGTGGTGGGGGGAACATTTGATATCTGAGAATATATTTAGACCTGACTTAGAAAACCCGGAGCTCTTGAGTTTCAAATTTGGCTTTTGAGGCTTCCCCTACCTCAAAGCCTCTCACCATATTTGCTGTGTGGTGAAAAGCTTCCTCATCCAAAAAATGGGCTCCTTTTTCCCCCATTCTGCTTAGTAAAAGGCATATCTGGTGGGCTTTGGCTGGAGGAGAGAACTGATGACCTAGTTACCATCTCCCATCTTGTAACCTTGCTGCATAGCATGACTAATTTTTAGAATATTAATGAGCTTGGGAGGGGGAGAGAGAAAATTAAAGGCGAAGAGGAAAAAAAGGAGAATATGTGGAAAAGAAGAAAGGTAATGATATTGAAAGTGAGATAAAAGAGAGAGAGAACAAATAGGAAATGGAGGAGAGAAATGGAAGGGAGGTGTGGGGATAAAGGGAAATAAAAGGAAGGGAAAGAGGGAGGGAAATATTTGAAAAGAAAAAGAAAGAGAAGGGAAGAAAATAGTGTATATAATAAAATGCAAAATGAGTGAAGAGTCTACTGAAGTTATGTTGGGGTTACAGTAGTAGCTAGAGAGCTGCCTTATGAGCTACAAAGACTTGGATTTAGGTTAACAACTCTCTCTAACAGATTCTAATTGTGTAACTGTGCAAAGGACTTAACTTCTTGGTGCTCTGGGTCAGGAATGTCAGTTTCAATTAAAAACAGGAACCACTAATCCATATATAAGGATCCATGAGGATCACAAATTGACATATATTTTGAAATGTTATATTATCTCTTTTTTTTCTTTGTGTTTTTATTTTGTTAAAAAGTTTCTTTTTGACACCATTACTTTTGCCTAGAGTCAGATAAGGTGGTCACCTACATTAAGAGGAAGAAGGAGTTTCTTCACATTTGTCATTATTAATAAAATCATAGATTCAGTCTTCAACTCTGTGATGTATAGAAGGCCTTGTGTTGGGAGAGATACAAAATTTAGAGAAGTCAAGAGTCCCTGCCTCACGGTGCTCACAGTCAGTCCGGAAGGAAGACATATGATACATGTTATCTGATAAATTGCATTGGTTTTGTTTTTTTTGTTTTTTTTAACATTCCTATGATTTCCTCGTTATAGGAATCCTTTAACATTCCCTCTGCCACTACAAATTGGCATCATTTCTTCAATTTAGCGTCTTAGAGTTGCTGCAGTGCCAAGGGTACTGAGAGGTGAGGTCCCTGGCCCAGAGTCAGTACTTGTTAGAAGCAGACCTTGAACTCGGGTCTTTCTGATTACAAAGCCAATCACATTGCTTCTAAATTGCAATGCAAAGGGACCAAAAATGCCTTTGGGAACCTCAGGGAAGAGCTCATTACCTGCTGGTGGACCAGGGAAGGCAGTCAGGAAGAAATAGCTTTTAGGTTGGGCTCTGAAAGGTGGGGTTTACCTAAAAAGGGGGGAAGAGAGGAAGTTAACCCTATTCCTCCTATCCTCAATGATCAGCTGAAAATCAGACATTCAGGATCCTGGCAGGTGGAAGTTCCTGAAGTCCTAGAGACTGGAATGATTAAGGAAGAGATACAGCAAGGACTCCAGCTTGCTACTGCATAGTCATCTGGACTGGAGACATCCTGGGAGGAGGTGCCTGAGTATTGGTAAATGAGTTAGGTTAAAGCTGGGTGGATTTTTGTTGTTGTTGTTATTTTCA
Organism: Antechinus flavipes; assembly: GCF_016432865.1. NCBI lineage: Eukaryota > Metazoa > Chordata > Mammalia > Dasyuromorphia > Dasyuridae > Antechinus > Antechinus flavipes. The sequence continues at coordinate 438,815,404 of NC_067399.1, forward strand.
CCCTCTGTAATTGGAACTGGGCACCTCCCGGCCACATGACAGATGAGGGGCCTAGTGGGGCATTTGTCAATGCCCAGCTTCCTAGTGGGAACGAGGCTCATAAGTCACAACTGACAAATCTTTTAATGACTTTTAAACATCATTTGCAGGGAAGAATGGCTGTGATCAAGAAGGGGTGCTTTGTGACTAATCATGCCTGGGATCCCTGGCATTAGCTCCTGGGGAGCAGCAACCTCAAGAGTAGGGATTTCAGAGGATAGTATTTGCAATGGGGATAGAGCTGGGACAGTCCTTAGCAGAGCTCTTGTATACAGACCCTCAGAGCTTCCCCTGTCTGAAATGCCCTCCCTCCTCACTTGAACTCTTAGAATTCTTAGCTTCCTTCAGTGCTCAGCTTTGAAGAAAAACCTTTTCTCATCCCCTTACTTATAGATAATTTCTCTCCAAATATGCTAGTATATTACCTGTTTATGTTGCATCCTTCTCCCAGCCCCCCATCCCTCATTCCCTGATTATAGAAGTAAGCTTTTGGAGAGCAGGGACTATTTCATTTCTGTCTTTGTATTCCCAGTATCTAGCATGGTGCCAGATACACAGTAGGTCCTTAATAAATGCTTATTAATCAGATTGGCTTAGAGAGGTAGGGCAGGTAATGGGTAGAAGGAAAGGTAGAAAGGGGACAGGAGAGCCTAGAAGTAGAGCCCTGGGGTTAGCACCTCACTGAATAAATATGGTGGAGAATTAAAAAGCATTTTGGGAAAATTGGCTGGTAATGATCATTTGGGTATCACTAACAAGATGGCGGAGTCCTGCACTACCAGAGGATTTGAATGAGATTAATAGATGCTCCATTAACCACAGTTTTGGTAACCAGGCACCTTTCTACCAAGATGCCTCCAGTGACTGAACTACCTAATTGCTTCATTTTCCTTCTAAAATATTTCCCACCGCAGAAAACTGTTTCTTTTCCGACATCACCCGTTTAGGTTTTATGACCTGGGCTGGTCACACTCTGCTGACCTTGAAATTCTGGCCTTGAGGTCTGAGCCCGGCCAGAAAACCAGAGTGGAAAAAGTCTCAAACGGAGAGTTAGAAGCCCTGGGAATGAATGCTGCGTCTGCTACTGCTGCATTAAGCTGTGTGACTTCAGACAAGTCATGTTCTCTCTATCGACTTCAGTTCTTCCCTCTCTAAAAATAAGGCAGTGGTGTGGCGATGGAGTGTGCCCGTGTCTCATGTACTTCGTCTACCTACCAGCTTGGCTAAGTGTAGACAGACTCTCAACAGAGGGCTGTCTACTGATGACTGGATTTAAATTTTTTCAGCTATGGCAACTTCTAAGTGGATATACTAAGACTACTGATAGAAAGCTCAGCCACAGTGGTACATGGTCAAAGTATTGATGCAGATTAAAGTGACTGGATGTGTTTAAGGAAAGAAGATGTGTCCAAAAAAAATCCCAGTTCGGATGCTTATTAGCCATATGACCCTGGTCAAATCGTTTTCCTCTGTTGATTTCATTCCTTCATCTTTGAAATGGGGGTGATGGCTTGATTCAGTAAACTTTAAGGGTTTAGGGTACTGTGCAAGGGGCTGGAGATGCAAAGACCAAAATAAAACCGGCCCTATCCTGGAAGAGCTTGTATCCTAGGAGGGAGATAAAGCCAGTACAGCACTCACAGGAGAAGCGAACAGAATGCAGTTTGAGGAGGAAGTGATAGCTGAGCTTACCCTGAAAGGAAGGCAGGAGAGGAGGAGGAAGGGGAGGAGGGGAGAGCCCTCCAGGCAAGGGGGAAGATAACAGATACTTGGAGACTGGGAATAGATTTGTGTTCTGGAAATAGCTCTTGTCCAGTTTGCCCTTAAGAGTACATGAGGGAAAGTCATGTGAAATAAGCCACAAAGGTAAGTGGAGGCCAAATTATGGCAAGCCATAAACAGCAGACTGAGTGGGTTGGGATATTACTTAGAGGCGATATAAAGCTACTTGAAGGCTCTTGAGGAAAGGAGGCTTGTGAACAGAGAGCCATATCTTAAGAAGTTTATTTTGGCAGCAGTGAAAAATGGATCAGAGATGGGGGAGAGACTAGAAGCAGGGAGGTCAGTTATCCAGGGAAGGCTATTGTAGGAAAAGCTATAGATAGATGTGTTAGATGTTATTAGCCTTAAAAGGCCTTTCCTATTCTAATACATTAAGGTGTCCCACTCCATTATGGCTTCAGGTAGGTTGGGTCATTTTAGCCGTGTCTGATTCTTCTTGACCCCATTGAGGATTTTCTTGGCAAAAATCTGTAGTAGTTCTCTATTTCCTTCTCCAACTCATTTTACAGATGAGGAAACTGAGGCAAACAAAGTTAAGTGACTTGTCCAGGATTATCACACAGCTAGGAAGTATCTGAGGCTGCATTAGAACTCAAGTTCTTCTGACTCCAGGGCCTGCACTATATCCATAGTACCACCTAGCTTCCCTAGGAGTTGCAGATAAAGGCTATTCTAGGGGGAAGTTGCTATCTTTGAAAGAATACAGTCCAAGTTGTGGAGATCCTGTGAGATGAATTTGAGGGTTACACTGGGAAGTGTGAAGGATTTAGAATTGGTTCTGCAGATATTAGAGAGCTATAGAAGATTTTTAAAGTATCTGACGACAAGGAATAGAAGTAATTGCAAAAGGTAAAATAGATACAAAGTAAAGCAATACAACTAGGATTAGAAGGAAAATAATTGGGAAAATCATAAGGGTCTGATATCTAAGATATACCTTTAGGGACTAATATACTCAAAAGCCATTCCTCAGTGGAATATCAAAGGATATAAAGAGTACTCCTAAGAATTATATACCATTAGCAACCTTGTAAAAGATGACTCCCAGATAGCTAACAATAAGAAAAGACTCAAAACAATGCTGAACTCCCACTTTGCACACAACCAATTGATTGGCAAATATAGAAATAGTGTTGGCGGGGTTTGGGGAATGTGTGTAGATTGCTATATTGTTGGTGAAACTATAAATTGGTTCGACAATTATGAAAATTTGGAATTAAATTAAGAGAGTAACTAAAGTATCCATTCCCTTTTACCTACCAATCCCATTGCTAGGAGTCCACCCCAGGCTGGTGAAAGATTAAAAAAGAAAGACCCTTTTCCTTAGACACCAGAATACTCACAGCAGCATTTTTTGTGAAAACAAAATAAGTGGCTACCTATTGGGGAGTAGCTAAATAAATTGTAGTGATCAAATGGTGTTGAGATGTTTAAAAAAAAAAAGAAAGAAAGAAAGAAAGAATATGAAAAATACAAAGAAGTGTGAGAAAGGCATGGACCAACTAATAAAAAGTAGAGTAAGCAGAACTAAGAAAACAGTATACAAAAACTACAATAGTGTAAATGGAAAGAACAAGAATTGGGGGAGGGGAGCAATTGAAACTAAGTGCTTGTGTAACTCTAGTGAGCAAGCTTCAACCCAAAGAAGAGTTATGAAACTAAGGCTCCCTATCTTCTTGGGAGGGGGGAACTATGGGTGTAGAATACTTCATAGAACACCAGACTTGATAAGGTTTTTACTGAATAGCATTTTCTCTTCTTTTTGTTCTTGTTATAAAGTGGGGATGGAGGAATAAAAGATGAAAATAGAAATAGTAATAACTTTTTTTTCAAAAAGGTATAGGAATCTAGGAGAGAGAAAATTAAAGAATGTGAGACAGGATGTCTCTGGATAGAAAAAATTGGCCCTTTTAGGAGCTTTGTTTTATAACTCATTGGATTGGGGTGGGAGAAGGACAGAAGAGCCGATATAAAGTAAATCATACAAAGTGATCCCTGCAGGCCCCATATTGACTTGGAAAATCATAGATTAACATAATATATGTTGTACTATTTTGTCTTAAATATTTCTGAGTTATAGTTTAATCCGGATCTGCAGTGGTTCTGTCCAAATGAGTGTGCCATCTCTGCCCTCCCCTGAGAGCATCACTGGGATCCTGTGTACCCAGGGTTTCACGTTACTCTCTGCTACTTCTCTGACTTAGTAAATCCCATTCATTTTTCTCAGGCTAGTGCTTGTTACCATCAAAATGGCTAAAATTTCGACTGAGGAAATGGGTTTATTTGGGGGGGGCAGGTTGTAGCAAAAATGGGCTGTGTCCTCTGAACTATAAATTATATTTGTCCTATGGGAGTGTCGATCAACTTAGTTCAGCCAAGTACTGGCTCTACTACCAGGAGGCAGGGTAGAATGCCGGCTGGGTGGGCCTCTGGGAGTCTGGCCTTGAAGTTGGTCCCGGACCCTGGCTGTGTGCTCATATGCCCCTCACAGCCTTTCTGGGCTCCATTTTGCTCATTTATGTTATGGAAAGAATAAAAGCAGTAGAGATGCAGTAGAGCCGCAGTGCAGGGTGGTGGAGAGGGGCCAGCCTTGCAGTCAGGAAGGCCTGGATTCAAAGTTTGCCTCTGACACATCTGTGCTTCCTCATACAGTCCGGTCTGTTAACCTCTCTGTGCCCCGGGGCAGCTCTCCAAGGTCCCTGAGTGGCAGAGGTGGTGTTGATCTGTGGAGTTTCCATGCCTGGAGTTCCCAACATTGATGAGATCACCTCCCCCAAAATAGCATTTACCTCACAGGGAGCTTGAGAGGATCAGATGAGATAATGTATGTAAATCCCTGATAAACTCAACGGATGCAATTCTCAATATGGGGTGGAGGGAAAGAACTCCAAATTTGGAGTAAAAGGACTTTTTTTTCCATTCTTGATGTTGACCCTTATAACCTGTGCATCTCTGTGTCTCAGGTTTTTTTTCCGGTAAAAGAAGGGGATAGATGATAGATACCTCTAAGGTCCCTTATATCTCTAAATCTATAATCCTATGAGCCTATTTTTGTCTGTGTCTCTAGCTGTTCATCTAATTCTGTTTTGACAGTTCTGTTTCATCTCTGCCCTCTAATATGTCTCTGAATCTATTTGTCTGTGTGCTTGTCTCCGTTTTTCTGATTGTGCTCCAAGTTTTATTTGGGTTCCATTCCCTGCTTTAACCTAGCTCCTTCTTGCTCATTTTACAGATGATGAAATTGAGGCAGACAGGGTGAAGTGACTTTCCCAAAGTCACACAGCTAGTAACCTGAGGCTGGATTTGAATTCTAGAGGACAGAAATCCACCCAGGCTTTTGAGCTTCCCTCTAGGTTATACAAGGCCCAAAAATCTGAACACCCCCCATTAGTCTGAGACCCTGTAGCTTGTCTGAAAGTTTTTTTTTTTTTTTTTTCCTGGCTCATCTGACTGCTAAGAACCAGTTGAAGTTTAAAGGTTGCAAGCCTCCAGGGATCTGATACTTCTGTTCTATGAGCACCAGGGAGTTCTCCCAGAGTTGAGTTTGGTGTAAGGAGATGTTGGCCTAGGACCAGAGAAGACCAAGCTCATAGAGGTGTTCCTTGGCACACATACCCATCTCCCTTTTGGGAGAAGCAGAGGGCATTGTGGTGATGGCAGTTCTGGGCTAAGGGTGGGCCCCCACCTTAGCCTCCAAGTGAAAGGCAGCATGGCACAAGGGAAAGAAACAGCAGACCTGGATTCCAACTCTAGCTACGCTTCTTAAGGTGTAATTTCAGGGAAGTCAGTTCACCTCCCTGTGAAATGGGGATCCAGCTGTCAGTATGTGTGTATCAGCACGAGAATCAGGGGAAGGAATGAATGTTTCAGGAGCTTTCTTTCATTTGCAAGAGGCGTGTATGTGTGTAAATATGTACAGAATATATGAGATAACTTTTGGGGGCCGGAGGAGGGGGCAGCAAGGTAACTTGGGGAGTCACCATCATCTTGGGGTTTCAGGAAGGTTTACTTTCCTCACAGAGGTGTTTTCAGGAAAGTTGGGATTAAAGAAATTCATTAGGTAGCAGACGCTTTGTGGCCCCCCTTCCTTACTCTGCCAGAGAAGTGTGTAAACTTAGACTAGCCCGTGGGCCAGTGACCTCACTGAGTTTTCTGTCTTTCTAGGTCATCGCCATGTCTCTGAAAGTGCACACGAGCAACATCACCAACAAGAATGACCCCAAGTCCCTCAACTCTCGGGTCTTCATTGGGAACTTAAACACGGCCATGGTGAAGAAAGCAGACGTCGAGACGATCTTCTCCAAGTATGGCCGTGTAGCCGGCTGCTCCGTGCACAAGGGCTACGCCTTCGTCCAGTATGCTAGCGAGCGCCATGCCCGTGCCGCCGTGCTGGGCGAGAACGGGCGGGTGCTGGCAGGGCAGACTCTGGGTAAGGACCAGACTCCTGCCCCCACAGTGTCAGGGTGCTGGCAGCCCTTACTCAAACGCAAAGCCGGTCTTACCGTAGGTGAAATAGGCAAAAACTGCTTGTGGTAGGTGCCATTTTGAGGACTCTGAGAGGCCTTTCCCTCCAGTTCCCACAGTGCCTAAAGTCCTTAAGAGACTCAACCTTTAATTGCCCAATTTAAAATGTGAAATGTTCTTGGAAGGAACAGTTAGTGGCTACTTCTGTGCGCCCTCCGGGGGGGAGGGGGTCCCTGAGAATCGGAGGATGAGTATGTCAGAGCAGACAGAGATCCTGCCAGCCTCACACCTGGTGATCGGGCCTCTCCCGGCCCTGCCCTGGGCAGCCTGTGGGACGCCCTCGCCCAGAATGTCTTTTTGGCATGGGAGTGTGCACGCCCAGCGCCCAGAATGAACGTTAGTGCCAGGTACGGCCCGGGAAGCCGGGGACCTGGTGCTGTGAGGGGTACCTCCCCAGGGGGAAGCACAGGGGGAGGAACGGGTGCAGGGGCCTTTCTCCGCCAGGCTGGGGAGGGGGAGAGCAGGTACCTGGCCAGCTCTGCAGTGCCACCTAGCGTTAGAAAGGCGCTCTGGCTCTGTGCTGGTCCGTGAGGGCCTTAAATACGGGAGCCCCTTCTTGTGGCGATGAGTCTGGCGCGGGAGCCTGAGGGTCAGGAGCTTTGTGTTCTATGTGGAAGGCGTGGGGAACAGTTCCTGCATGCGGGGAAGTGTGTGTGTTTCAGTGAGGGAGCCCGCGTGCTGCGTGGTTGAGGTTTGTGTGTATGAAGGGGGAGGCCGGGGAACCAGTCTCCACTGGGTCGTCCCTAACCATGAACCCCGTAGTGTGTGCGGGCGCTATCAGTCCGTCACCTGCCTTGACCTCTTCTTTGTATAGACATCAACATGGCTGGAGAACCTAAACCCAATAGACCAAAAGGACTCAAGAGAGCAGCTTCTGCCTCCTATGGGTATGTCTATTTGCCCTTCCGCCTTAGAGGGCCGGGCCCTGAGGGCACAGGGACTCTGCCCGCTGTGCCGTGGCCCGAGTCAAGGACTGGGGAACACGTCTGGGGCTGAAGGTCTGAGAGGCGGGGGGGGGGGGGGGTTGGGGGGCTTGGGCCCCTGGTCCTGTTTGGCCTCTTGCAGGGGTCGGTGCCTTCTTCAATTCAATTCAACAAGCATCTGTCGGGAGGCAGTGTGGCCCGAGAGGAAGGAGATTTGGCCTTAGAGAACTGGGTCCTGGGCCTGCTGCTAACATCACTTAGCTCTGGTGACTAGGAAAACCCCTCACCTCATTGTTCCCGGTAACTTTCTCAAGCTGCTTGCTGCACACAGTTGCTGGACTGTATCCTGGGGCTTTCACCTCACACTGAAGGGCTCCTCCTCTGCCCACAGCGCTCATTCAGTACCCGCCTAAGGCACTTGCCTCCCTCTCTCCTCCCTGAGACCCCTTGTTGGATTCTGCCGCCCCAGAAGGTCTCAGGGAGGAGGAGGAGGGGGCTGTGCGGTGAGAAAGGGCCAGTTCCAGCATGACCTGAAGCGAGAGGTGAAGTTCCCAGAGGGAAGACAGTGACGGTCCTACCCTCCCTCCTGGTCAGGGCCCGTGCGGGGGTGGAAGAGGGCCACCGCGTGGGGGGCACAAGGGCACTGCCAGGGTGCTCCTCGTCCTGTCCTGAGGGCTGTCCAGCACGGGGGAGGCCAGACTGCCCCTTTGTGTTGTACTTTTGAGGTTTGGCATAGGTGATTTCACCCATGGAAGGCCCCACTCCTGTCTCAGCACTACTCTAGCGCTATAGTTGCCGCAGGCATCTTCTTACTAATCCGATTTAACCCCATTATAGAAAACAACCAAATAGCTTTAACCATTATACTATGTTTAGGAAGCATCACAGCCTTATTTACCTTGGACGTCAGGGATAAACAAACAGCGTTACCCCCATTTTACAGATGAAGAAACTGAGTCTCACAGAGGTTAGATGGTCTGTCAAAGATCCATGGTCGGCAGCATCAGTGTTATAAGGTTCGGACAAGGGGCCAGCTAGAAATGTCACAAGTGAGTGGAGGCCAGGTTCCTCGTTCCACCCACCTCACCACAGGTGGCGTCCCAGCCAGGCCGGCATAAGATCCCCCTCCCCCCCATGAGGCCCATCAGGACTGGGAGAAAGCCACGGTTCATCACAGGGTGTGAGTTGAACTAATAAGAAAGAAGTGGCTGCTCTGGTGGTGAGGGAGGGTCCTGCCATTAGAGGCAAACCCTGAAGAAGACAGAGCCTCAGTTTCTCCATGGCGTTTGTTGGATGAAGGGACTTAACTCCCCAAATAAGCTTTGAAGACCCGTTGGAAAGAGGTTGGGGCCCGGCTGCTGTTCCTAAGCCACAGCCCCCTAGCTAGGAGACAGGAACGGGACGGACAAGCACGGGACGGGCACGGGACGGGCACGGGACAGACGGGCACGGGACGGACAGGGACGGGACGGGCACGGGACGGACAGGGACGGGACGGGCACGGGACGGACGGGCACGGGACAGGAACAGGACAGGCACGGGACGGACAGGAACGGGACTCTTCCTCTTCACTCGGATGTCACTAGCTGGTACTGCAGGGGACTGAGGCTCAGCGGAGCAGCGTTTGGACTCGGGCCCTAGGACACCTGCTCCCCATATGACCTTGGGAATATTCATGGCTCCCCAGGACTTGTTCCTTCCTTAGCCTTCCTCCTCTGGGCTGGGGGTGAGATCCCTGTCCTTCCTGCCTCGGATTGGGTTGCTCCCAGGGAGCGCTCACTCGGCCGCCGGTGTCAGGCGGGAGGGAGCCTCCCCTGCGCCTCGCCAGGGCTGCGACCCCGGCTGTGATTCCCGCAGGGAAGCCCTGGGTGAGGGGAGCTGAGGAACGGTGGGCTGCTCTCGGCTAGGAGAACAGGGAAAGCGGGAGGGGAGCCCACGGCCAGCTTCAGGCCCCAGCTGTGAACCCAGCGCCAGGCTCTGCACACAAGAGGCACCTGATGGATGTTTGTTGGATTAAATTGACAGTCGGGATGTTGTGACTGGAAGGCACTTTGACCTGGGGCTGGGAGAGTGCAGGGCTGCTCAGAAGCCCTCTGAAGACCTTTCCCATCCTCCTCTCTCCAGCCCCGCCCCCACATGCAGCCCAGCAGGCTCTGCCCCCAGACACTGGGGTTACTGACCAGAGATCTTCATGCTTGGCCTGAAGTTCTGTCCTCTCCCCTGTTTCTCTTTCCTCCCCTTCCTTCCCCTGCCCCAGCCCCAGCCCCAGCCTCAGCCTCAGCCTACTCTTGGCTGCCCGGGAGAAGGGGTTTCCGGCTCCCAGCTCAGGAGTGCAGTCAGGACCACTGTCCGAGGGAAGGCATGTGAACCCTGGGTTCTTAGTCCCCAGATCCACCACGGAGCCACTGTGTGGCCTGAGGCAAGTTGCTTGCCCTCTCTGTGCCTCAGTTTCTCTATCTGTAGACCGGAGGGAGTGGGGGAATGGAGGGTGGGCAGGTGGGTCAGGGTGGGTAAAGAGAGAACAGGTTGGTAAGGCCCATAACTTCCTCCCTTCTCTGGGTGCCCTCAGGTGACCCTTTTACCTTTCAAAATGATCTTTTTGCTGGGTCCTTACAGACCCTGTGAAATAGATGGAACAGGCCTTGCTCTCCCCATTTATTGTATGAAAAAACCAAAGCTTCAAGAGCTTTGTCACACAGCTGGTTCAACGATACTCCCCTCTACCCCACCAAATATCCCTTTTTTTTCTTCACCTGAGAGCCCTGCTTTGTCATAAAATCTGCCTTTCATTTTATTGGCCATTCTTCAGTCTGTTTTTGAGGGGCTGCAAATTGTCCAGAGGTTGATTTCTTGGGCCTGATTCAGGGGTTGGGGGGAATTGGTGGGGAGGGGCTGGAGAGGGAGGAGGTGTGGAAGAAACTATTGCTTGGGAATAATCAGAGAGAGAAAGGAGTTCAGGATGAGGTTTGGCCTTAGCCACCCTGCAGGCCATCCAGCCTCCTGCGGAGCTTTTGAGAAGCAGGAGCAGCCCTTGGTGGCCATAGTCCTTCCCCAGCTCCCCAGGCTCTCTGTCCATCCCTCGTGCCATTTCCATCCCTAGAGATACACACGGTTCCTCTCCTTCCGTCCACCCTCTCTCACTTATCCACATTCTGTCCACTCCCCATCCCTCCAGTCCTCTCTGCCTCCTCTATCTCTGGTTTGGCCATTGGCTCCTGGGGCCACGCTGCCTGGGACACCCAGTCTGCAAGTCTCTGTCCTGTTTTGAAATGCAGGCTTTTCGAGCCCCGGGGCCGGCTCTCCCCAGTCCCGAGGGTGGTTCCTGTGAAGCGGCCACGGGTCACCATCCCTCTTGTTCGTCGCATCAAAGCAACTCTGCCCGTCAGACTTTTCGCCCGCTCCTCCTCCTCCAACAGTTCGACTAAGTTAAAGTGTGAGTGGTCTGGGCTTGGGATGGGGCGGGGGGGAGCAGCCCTTAGAGCCTGAAAGTTCTCTCCAAGTCTTTGCAGTCCTGGGATCTCTGAGTCCCCTGCCAGCCCTCCACACCACCCACCCCGAAGCTGTGCCCTGGAGTGCTCTGGGGACCTTTGTGACTCACAGACCTAGGCACTTCCCCCTGTGTCTGAGCCCGGGCACCTGTCCTGAAACAAGATCTGAAAGGGACCAAAGAGAGTGAGGGTTCTCCAGCCAAAACTCGGCCCCAGGGTGGCTCCGCCCTGGCGGCCTGGAGGGGAGGCAGGAAGCCCTCGTTTGGTTTGAGGCCGTTGCTCCCACGGAGCTTTCTGCCTGGAGGAACCCCTTCATTTAGAAAGGCCTCGGTTTCCCTTCTGCAGAATGGGAGTGTGGCTCCCTGCATTCCCGGCTTCACCCGGTTCTTGTGGAAAAGGCGCTTTTTAAACTTAGAGGCATCATGGAAACGTGAACTTATGATTGTGCTGATGCTGATTATAGGACTTAGAGATTGAGTTAAATATAAGCAATAACTTAAATGCTTTAATGACAGGGCATGTAGCTCAGGTTCTTACTTACCCAGGAAGATTTAGTTAGGTGAGGTAAATAGGAAAAGCCCAAGGGGACTGAGGCGGGAATCCTTAAGGCAGGCGGGTTCCACTCTCTCACATCCAAAAGCTCCAAAGGCAGCTCCTGGAACCCATGTCTCTTAAACAGAGGAGACAGTGTAAGGTCTGGCCTGGGGCTCAGGGGAAAGGCAAGTCCTGGCCCTGGCAACCGGGGTGGGATTAGCCTTGGCTGGTCTCATTCCAGGATCTGGCCCCAGACAGAGCTCAATTTTCCCCCAACTTCTGACCCATAACCAGGGAGTGTCCTAGGATGGGAAGTTCAGAGCTCGGCACCCTTTTCTCCTCTGCCAGACCTCGCCCCCCACAGTAGTGTGCTCCCAGGACTGCCCCCTTGCACAGCTGAGAGAGTCCCCTAGGCTGGGTTTCTTCCTCTAAAGGCTGTACTCTAGGGGAGCCCCTGACCCCCCTTGCCCTAAGATCAGAAATGGCTGGTTACGGTTCTGACAGCCTCACCTGGTACTTATTGATCCTCCCTGTCCTTGCAGTGAAATGTACCGAGCTGCAGACCATCAAGACAGAGCTTACCCAGATCAAGTACAACATTGAGGCCCTGTTGGGGCGGCTGGACCAGATCTCGGAGGAGCAGAGTCCCAGCACAGGTCAGAGCCCGCTCCTTGGGGAGAGTGGAGGGGCCGAGGGAGGGGGGAGGATCAGGGGGCCAGCCAGGCACAGCAGAAGGAACGCCTGCCTGTGAAGCCAGAGCACCTGGTTCAGGTTCCACCTCTGCCACTCACTCTCCCTGTGACCGTGGACAAGCCAATTCCCTTTGAGTTCCTAAGTCTGAGCTAATGTTTCTAGGCACGCAGGGTGAGGGGCTTCAAGCCTCAAGGCAGCTCCCAGACCAGGTTAGTTCTGAAACTGTAGGGCTGGTTTCAGTTCAGGCTGCCACATTTTTAAAGTGCCTGTGTGTGTGGGGCGTCAGGCTTGGCGCTGGCGGGGAGGGGACCTTCTAAGGGGTCTGAGCAGGTGCCGAGGGCTCCTTTGGGGGCCAGGCTCCTGCTCACGATGCCCGGAGGGTGCCACCCTGCCCTGAGCCTTTGCTCTCCCTCCCTCTCCCTCCACTCCCCAAGATGGCAAGAAGAAGAATGACGGCAAGAAAAGCGAGACCCCTCAGGAAGACACGGCTTCTGAGGCAGAGACACCCTTGGAAGAGTTGTTGCCTGGGGACGAAGGTGATGAGGTGCTGGCCCAGGACGACTTCGAAGACCTGGTGAGGGTTGGGGAGACAAAGACTGGGCCCCCAAGGGTCTAACCTCCACTCCCCCCAGGTGCCTAAAAGGCATAGGCTCCCTTATCAAGACACCTCTGGACAGGTGGCTTGGGTGTTTTGTTTGATTCAACAGGGGCAAGAAGGGGTTCACTTCAGAGACTTCTCCCTATTCCTTCACTGGTTCCTGCTTCCTTCTGCCTGCCCCTGCCCCTATCTCCCAGCTCCTGGACCTGGCCTGTGCCTTTGGCCCTTGTCTCTTTTCCGGCTCAAAAACCAAAAAAACCCAATCCCGGCTTTTTGCATAACTGTTTTATCTAGCGTATCTAGGAATGTAGATAATTACATACAAAATTAAAAAGTGAATTTTTCTTTGTGGGAGGGGAATATACTGGCAGCTTCGGGGCTTGAGAGCCATAGAGTCCACCAGTCAGGCAGAGATACATACAGATCACCCAAAAGACACTGTCCAACCACATGTACCCAGATATACAAATGGGCATGGAACCCGCCTGCATGGAAACTGATGTTTTGGAGGAGCTCAGGTGCCCTTATGGTGTCATCTCCTTTCCTTTTTCTTCTTGTCTGTGCTTTATTAAAAGTTTAACATTGTACATCAATACAACCAATGAAACTTGCTTAGTATAGATTTATGTTTAAATTAATTCCAGGGCCTAGTTTCCAATGTCATTTCCTTTTAGAAATCATGGAACATTGAACAGGATAGACTTAATTCAAAAAAGCTGAGCTACAAGAACTCAAAAAAACCAAACAAACAAAAACCTTATAAATAGCTTTAATAATAAATTCTGGCCATGCTGAAAATAACAGTTCCTACTAAGAGAAATATTTTCAAGATGGTATGTCATGTGACCTTGAGCATTTTCCCCATTCTCTCCATGTCCCTCACCTCCCCTTCAAACTTAAAACTCTGAACGATCCGGATTGGAAGTTTTAGAGACTGCTCAACCAAACCCTTTGTTTCCAGAGAAAGAAACTGAGCTTCATAGAGGAAAGTGTTACACAAGGCAGCTCCAGAACTCTCTTTCCCTCATTCCCATAGTTTTCCCGTTTCTCCTCAAAGTTTGAAGCTGCCCCGTACAATGTCCATCGATAGCATGAGCTGCCTTTGTGAGTGTAGCAGAAATGGGATGAACATTTCCCCCTCCTGCCCAATCAGTGTGTAAAGAAGATGACTGGATTAGATGAGATCTTCAAGACTACTTCGAGTTCTGAGATTTTTATGAAATGTTTATTGAGAACCTACCATGTCCAAGGCACTCTGCTAGCCATGAGGGCATTGCATCTTATGTCCATCTGATTTTTCCTGTTTTCATTTAAACCTCTCTTCTCTTGCCTGACCATCCATAGCCAATGTGGATAGCAGAACACCATTGCCCTTGGGCAGTTCCTTTGCTAGAAGGTTATATAGTGTGCACCCCATATAACCTCTCAAAGCTAGAAGGGCTTCAGAAATCTCTGTGTTCTCTAACCTTTCCTTGAACACTTGTAGTGATGATAGAGGGCTTAGTATCTTTCCTTTTCCTTTTCTTTTTTTCTTTCTTTCTGTTTATTAAAAGCTTAACATTAATACAACTAACTAGACTTGGTTTAATGACTATTGACATTTAAATTAATTTCAGCACCTAAAGTACCATCATTTTTCAGTCACTGCCTCATCAGGATTCTTTGTCCATTTGTCCTCATCCACTTTTTCTCTTTTATGGCTATAAAATTCCTATGTGCACCCTTATTCTGGTACTGTTGGTTTTTCTAATTTTGTATTATAGTGTAAAGATCTTTCCAGAGTTCCCTGGATTCTTACCATGTGTGTCAACTGCATTATGGTATTCCATTATATCAATGGGACACTTCTTATTTAATTTTTCCCTCATTCTTAGCCACTTCCATTTTTTTACAATTTCATATAATATAATATGACTATAAAAATCTTTAAACAGATATAGCCCTTTTATTTTTGGTAAAACTCATAGGATATACTCCCAGTAGTGGGATTAATTTTACAACTTCTGTACTACTACAGAGCAGATTCTGCCTTGTCTGCATTTCTACCAGCAGTGAATAAGGGGAGGAGTGTATAACCCTCCCAGCATTAGTTTTCTTTGCTTTTTGTTAATTTTTCTAGTTTGATGCATGTGAAGTCTGATAAAACAACAGAAGAGTTGTTTTAATTTGTGTCTTTTTGATTTTTGATAATATTGAGAAGGTAGTCCATCCCTTTGTGGGAAAGCTCTTAGTGTTTTATATGTTGAGCCAAAATCCACATCCCTTTTATCTCTCTTCCCTCCCACCATCCCCAGCAGTACACCATAGGCCTGTTTTTGCCTTTTGAAGTACAAATTAACCCCTCTTTGGGATAACTCTTCAGATTGTTGAAGACAGAGATCTCTACTAAGGTCTTCATTTTTCAGACTAAAAGATCTAGGATATCTCAGTGAATCATATGGCCTGGTCTCCACTGTTTATCCTGGTTACTTTCTTCTGGAAATTCCATCTTATCAGTGCCTCTCACAAAAATATGAACCCAGAACTGAACACAGCCCTTCATATGTGTTAACTTTTTGTCTCCTTCCCTCCATTGTCCTCTCTCCTCTCTTTCTCAGGACAACAGCCGATACACAGAGCTGGATGAATTGACTCTACAGTAAATGGTATGAGGCTTTGGAGGGGCTGAGGATCGGGAGGAGGGGTGGGTCAACTGGACTTAGGGTTCGTGGAGTTTTTTCCCCGTCAAAGGACCTCTAGTTTGAGATCAGTTTTCCTAACACTGACCAGGGCAAAGTAATGAGAGCTCTTCCCTCTCCATTCAACTTCTCCCCAATCATGGGCTTCCTAAAATGACTATTAAGGTGGGTTGGGGCCTGGCCTCCCCCCTACTCCCTAACCTGGCCTTGTTCTACAGGCCTGAAATGATGTCTAGGACCTCTTAAGCCCAAGAATACTCCCGAGACATTAACCCTCCCCATCCACTACCTATCCTTCCCTAGGCAACCCAGGATTCTCCCCAAGGATGAAATGTCCTCAGCATCTTGCATCCAACTAAAGAAGCACTAAATTGCATCAGGAGAAGCCCATTAAGTCTCATCTTAAAGCTGATGGAGAGTTTCCCCCCTCTATCTCTGGCCTACTGGACAGGAAGGGATCATAGATTGAGAGCATTTCTCACATGAGGAAAGTGAACCTCAGAGAGGATAAGTTATACATGTCTCCAGCAGAATTTGACCCCAGCTCTTCCCGTGTCTAAGTTCAGCTCCGTCCACTGCCTCATGCCTTATTGTCAGTGCTCCCTCCCCAGTACTCAGCTGTGCCACTAGGCCACCATTATTATTATTAATAAATAATCGCTATCATTTATAAAATGCTTGACATAGATTCTCTCATTTGATCTGACGATACCTCTGTATGATGCTATTATTATTATCCCTTTTTTTTCTGATGAAGAAATTGAAACCAAGCCTAACAAGTTAAATGACTTGCTTGGAGGTCCAAAGAGCCAATTAAGTGTCTGAGGCTGATTTGAACTTGGTTCTTCCTGACTCTGCTTGGGGGACACTTAGGTCCTATCTCAGCTGATTCTGGCATCTCGCTTTCCCTTCATTGTAGCAAAACTATGGAGAGAAAGAGAAAATAAGCTCCAGCCACCATCTGATTAGAAATAATAGCTGACATGTGCTGTACAGTTTTTAAGTGTTTCAGAGCTCCTTACCCCTTGTCTCACTTGATCCTCTTTAGGTACTTTGTCATCACCCCCAAGTTACAGATTAAATCCAGACATTAAGTGGCTGCCCTGATTGTGTAACTAGTGAGTATCAGAGAGAGGATTTGATTCCAGCTTTCTACTTTCAAATCCCACAGTGCTGATTGCTAACATTTGAGGGTTTACTAGCTGTTTGTGAGATATAGGTAGTCTATGAACAATTATCCCCACTTTGCAAAGACGGTGACTGAGGCTCCGAGTGGGAAAGTGACATGCACCAGAGCTTGGACCCAGTTTTCTGGGAGTCCCCAGGCCCAAGGCTTTTCCCTTTACTGCATGGCTCCTCAGTGAGATGCAACCTCCTGGTGCTCCCAGTTTCAATCACGTTTTTCTCTCTACAATCAGTGACAAACCCTGGGCAGGATCGGACTCATTCGTATCCTCCAAACACACTGCTCTGTTGTGCTTCAAACCAGTGTTTCTTCCTTATCTCCCATTCTCACAGCGGGATAGGAGGGACTGCAGGCTGACCCGAGGAGGACGGTATGAGGGCAAACCCTGACTCTGGCCCCCCTGAGCCAGGCACCACCCATCACTCCCCAACCCCCCAGGTGCCATCATCCCCAGCTGGGCAGCGGAGGAGAACTGTGGGTCCGACGGCTTCTACCCACCTGTCACCCATCAGTGCCAAATCCAGCCAGCCCCTTCTCCAGATGGACCTGGTACCCTCAGCAACTCACCTGGGCACCTTCCTGCTGCAGCAGATAGCAGGAAATCTCTCCCTATCCTCCCACCCCCCGAACTCCCCAACTAACTGCCTGCCTTCCTGCCTGGGACTGGCCCGGGAAGAGCACAGAAGTTGTATTGTATCCTGGACCAGGACACTGCAGGGCTTTGGGATTTTCTAGGGGTTTGGGGAGGGCAATCCATAAGGAGGGGACTTCACGATGACCCTGATAATAAAGAGTTTGGATCCTGGATGCTCAGGCAGATTGGACGATGCATTTGTCTTCAGAGCTATCTTTCCTATCATTGGCATTAAAGCAGAGAGCTGCTTACCAATCAAATTATTCAAAGCTAGGAGAGAGCCATTGACATGCTGGACAACAGAATTTAGTTCCCTGAGAGATCTCAGCAGGCTGGAATTGTGGACCTGTATAATAAAATGAAATTGAATAGGGATAAATTTAAAGCCCTAATATTGGTTTCAAAAGACCAGTTGCCCGAGGTCTCTCAGGTCCCTTTCCAGATCTATTCCTATGATCCCAAGTACAGGACTGGGGGAAGATGTGGAAAAACCCAGGTGTCAGAGGGGATCACTAGGGCATAAGGGTGACAGGGCAGCCCAAAGTGTTATCGTGACTTTAGTCCCCAGACATGTATGATAGCGACACAGCAACTAGAGAGGGGTCATGTCCGTGTTGTTCCTGCCCTGGTTAGTCACACCCTGCTCACTGTGCCCAGGACTAGGACCACATTTTAAAAGAACACTGACAGTGGATCATAAAGACGGAGAGAGGCTATAAACTGCCCCATCCAGGGCCTCAGAAAGAGCTGGGGAGGTTCGGGCTGAAAACCTCCGAGGAACATGGCAGGTGTCTTCAGGTACCAGAGGGAGCTGGATTTGTTCTGCTTGGCCTTAGAGGCCAAACTAGGACTGACAGCATCCTAGGAAGCAGTCTGTGGCTCCGTCGGAGAAACAGCCTGTGGAACGGTTAGTGGCACAGTATGAAACGGGCTGCCTTGGTAGGGAGGGAGTTCTCCGTCACGAGGTCTGCAAGCATCAGCTGGACTTGTCAGGGATGTGTGCTGTAAGAGCTTATTCGATGCATCGGGCAGGGGATTTGACTTTATTCTTCCAACTTTGGCACTCTATGATTCCTCTTTATTAAAACGCTTATCTTTTGTTAACCCTCTGCTTGACTCCTTTCCTCCATCCCTGGTCAGCTGTTTCCTCTGCTGGGTCATTTTACCCGTGTTCTCCAGTGAGGCTTGAGGACACATACCCTGAGTGAGGTCCTGGCCGTGTTCATTGCCTGCGCTCGGTTCCGGGCCGGCAGCATATCCGGGAGTAGTGGGGGGCCGAGGGCCGGTTCACTGGGCCCAACATGCTTTTTTTCACTTGCACGCGTCGATACCATCAGCTTTACGGAAGCCAGCAGAGGGGGTGGGGCAGAAAATAGAGTGTGGTAAGGGGGAAAGAGCTTTGGACTTGGAGGTCACTCCCTGGAGCCAGAGGTGGTCAGTGCTTAGAAGCCCTTAGAAATTTTTACTTTACCAATAAGGAAATTAGCCCAGAGAGAAGCACGCAATCTGGGACCATGTTGATCCTTCCCTTTTCTGGCTGGAGTTTTCCCAGCTGAATGAGAAGGGGGATGGACTAATTGATCTTGAAGTTCCTTCCAGAACTAGGATTCTGTGAAAAACACTGAGCTGAAATAACAGGGTGCCTCCACCAATGCTCCTTGTGAAATCCATAGGGTCAGGGGAGAGTTGACATCTGAGGAGGTTCCTGGACCACAGGCTTACCCCGTCTAGGAGCCAGTCCGCCCTGGACCAGAGGTCACTCATTCGTCAAACTCTGCGGGTGGTCCTTGGCGGGTCTCCAGATACTCAGGTAGGTTCTCAGGCTGGAGTCACTGGCTCACCAGGATGCTGATGTCTCTCTCCCCTCCCCCCAAAGTCCAGTCAATAACAAGGTGATTCCAATTCAGAACCTGGCACTAGGTTGTAGTGGAGAGTTATGGGTCTGGCACCAGATCATCAGGTTGTGAATTCTACTTGCCCCTCCTTGTGACCTCAGGCAAGAGACTTTGCCATTCTGGGCCTCAGTTGCCTTAGCTTTAAAAATGAAGGGGCTGGACCAGATGACCCCAGAACTCAAGTGCCTCCAGCTCTAGATTTATGATGTGTTCTCTAGGTGCCTGGGGAGAGCAGAGTGGAGTTGGGAGTGATTCATTGTCTCTTAAAAACTTTTTAAAGAAATTATAGCTTTTTTATTTTGAAAATATATATGTGGATAATTTTTTTTTATTTTTTTAAATTTTAATAGCTTTTTATTTACAAGTTATATGCATGGGTAATTTTTCACCATTGACAATTGCCAAATCTTTTGTTCCAATTTTTCCCCTCCTTCCCCCCACCCTCTCCCCTAGATGGCAGGATGACCAATACATGTTAAATATATTAGAGTATAAATTAAATACAAAATAAGTAAACATGTCCAAACCATTATTTTGCTGGATCTACAGAATCTTAATTAGGGCTTTCCCAAGTCGAGATCCTTATGCTCAGTCTTGTGGTCCCTATTTCTGCTGGAGTTTGACACGACTGCAGGAGTCAACTCTTTATGAGCTGCAGAGAGGCAATTGACCTATATTGTTTTTTTTGTTTTTAATTTTTATTTAATAATTACTTTATATTGACAGAATCCATGCCAGGGTAATTTTTTACAACATTATCCCTTGCACTCATTTCTGTTCCGATTTTTCCCCTCCCTCCCTCCACCCCCTCCCCTAGATGGCAAGCAGTCCTATATATGTTGGATATGTTGTAGTATATCCTAGATACAATATATGTTTGCAGAACCGAACAGTTCTCTTGTTGCATAGAGAGAATTGGATTCAGAAGGTATAAATAACCCGGGAAGAAAAACAAAAATGCAGATAGTTCACATTCGTTTCCCAGTGTTCTTTCTTTGGGTGTAGCTGCTTCTGTCCGTCGTTTATCAATTGAAGGTTTATCAGGTCTCTTTGTCAGAGAAATCCACTTCCATCAGAATACATCCTCATACAATATCATTGTCGAAGTGTATAATGATCTCCTGGTTCTGCTCATCTCACTTAGCATCAGTTTATGTAAGTCTCGCCAGTCCTCTCTGTATTCATCTTGCTGGTCATTTCTTACAGAACAATAATATTCCATAACATTCATATACCACAATTTACCCAGCCATTCTCCAATTGATGGGCATCCATTCATTTTCCAGTTTCTAGCCACTACAAACAGGGCTGCTACAAACATTTTGGCACATACAGGTCCCTTTCCCTTCTTTAGTATTTCTTTGGGATATAAGCCCAATAGAAACACTGCTGGGTCAAAGGGTATGCACAATTTGATAACTTTTTGGGCATAATTCCAGATTGCTCTCCAGAATGGTTGGATTCGTTCACAACTTATGTGAATAATTTTTGACATTCACCCCAAATGAAACCCTGTGTTCTAATTTTTTCCTTCCTTTGCCCCTCTCCCCCAATCAGCAAGTGATCCAGTACGTTAAACATGTGCAATTCTTCTATATATTTCCACAAATATGCTGCACAAGAAAAATCTCTTAAAAACTTGAACCAGAAAACTGGGAAGGGGTCCCCAACCAGAGACCAGTAGAAAATGGGGTTCAACACATTTTTATGTGACATGTGTGTTTCCCAAGAAGAAGAATTTATCTTTAAAGAAAGATTGAAAGCCCTGTTCTGGAAAGAGCGTAAAGGTAATTGTACTAGGTGATTTGTTTTCTTTCCAAATTCACATTTCTCAATTCTGCCCACCTCACAACTAAAACAAAACAATAAGATAAGTATTTAGTCTTAGTGGAGTGAATGCATAAAAGGAAAAAAGATAATATCTGGACAATGGGAGACCTGGATCCTAGTCCTGCCTCTCCTGACTGTTTCGCTAAGAAAGTATTTTCTTCCTCCCTTGTAAAATGGAAATAATACCTGAATTATCAACTTCATGGATTATGATAAGGCAACTAATGCAAACCTTCAAGTTGATATGGAAACTTAATAGGGAAGGAGGGAATAAGCATTTCTAGCATGCCTACAGTGTACCAGGCACTATGCTTTCACAAATATTTTCTCATTTGGTCCCCACAACAACCCGAGAGTTAGTTATGCTCCAATTATCCCATTTTATAGTTGAGGAAACTGAGGCAGAAGTCATGACTTGCCAGGGTTGCACTGTCTCTAAGGCTGTATTTAATCTCAGCCCCTTTTGACTCAAGACTCATTGTTCCGTCCACTTCGCTGCCTCAAATAATATGGTTATTATTAATTTTCCATTGGTCACACTCTTCACCTAATTCCTTTGGGATTAATTAAAAGAAAAAAGAAAAAGCTTTTTGTTTCCCTATAGTACCTAGTGTAAAGTCTGCAGTAGGTTAACGTTTGCAGGAAGAGGGCTAGCTTTGGGAGAAGTGTTGCTGCCATCTTCCACCAGTTGGTATCAAGCCTGTTAGACCTCAGATCTGAAGCATGTTATTGGTACTGGCTGTAAGAGTAATCTGGAAGCAGAACCCCACAGAATATGACAGTTTTGCTAGGTAGAGAAAGGTGTACTGGTAAGCACATAAACCGTAACTCAGGAACAACCATTTGAATTCAGTATATACTGAGCACATGGAAGACCTGGAGAAATTTCTAACTCAGTGTAAACATGCCAATCTACTTTATTTTAAATGCTTCTGTGTATTGCAAATAGAATTCTTAACAGTAATTCTAGAAATGAGACACAATTATTCCTGAAAAGAAGATGGCAATGGATTAACAATTGATGGATGTTCTAAGCACAAAGAGATCTCCCACAGAGGAGTCAAAGGTAAGACAGGGTAAAGAAAAGAGAGCTTCTAAGTCCATTGCCTGCTAGGAAAGTAGCCCTCTATTCCTGTCCATGCAGATATTAAAGGCATTAATGCCTCCTACAGCTAGCTCCATCCTCGCCAAAAGAGGGCACCCTTCAGTGTGCCCAGGAGGGAAGTGAATAAAAGACTGGAAGTCCCCGCTCAGTGGCGAGCCAAGCCACATCACATGCTGTTAGGGCCCTTACCATTTACCTATGGTCCAAGTTCTTAGCTCAGAGGCCCTGAAGTGGTCCGGCTGACCTCCAAGGAAAAAGGTTTGAATCCAGGAGGTCCTCCCTGTTCACAACCGAATTTAGGCATGGGAACCACACCATCAGCGGCCAAAGTGGGCTTGAGGAATGGAACCATCTGAAACAACTAGAAGGTAGCGGTTCTTAGCTATGACCAAGGCTATGTGGTACCTTGGGAAGAGCACTGCCCTCAAATCTAGATGTTGTCGTTTCAGTCACTCTTAACTCTCTGTGACCCATTTGTAATTTTCTCTGCAGAAATACTGAAGCAGTTTGCTATATCCTTCTCCAGCTCATTTTACAGATAAGGGAACTGAGGCAAGCAGGGATAAGTGGCTTGTCCAGGGTCACACAGAAAGATGAATCATCCTGGCTTTAGGCTTAGCACTCTATCTCCTGCACTACCTCACTGTCCAAGATCTAGGTGACCTGAATTCAAATTTTGTCTGCCCCTATGAATCTTGGTTTCCCTCAGAAAAGTTGAATTGTTTGGCCTCCAAGGGCCCTTCAGCTATGAATGTTATTCTATGATCCTGTAATGCCAAGAATGGCTAGGCTGAGGAAACTATAAAATAATGTTAATGGAATAAAAATAATTTCATTTTTATTGTCAATGTATTTAATCCTGGGGGAGAGGGGAACCAAAAAAAATACCATAGTCTGGCCTCAGACATTAATTGTATGACTCCTGGGCAAGTCCCTTTACTGTGTTTGCTGTTTTCTCATCTGTAAAATGAGCTGGAGAAGGAAATGATAAAACATACCATTGTCTTTGCTAAGAAAACCCCAAACGGGGTCATAAAGGCGTGGAACAACTAACATGACTCCACAATGATAGCAAATATATGGATGTGTATATGCAGACATACGTTTGGAGAGTTTGGCTGTATAAAGAGGTAGCATGAAAGATAGCAGGGATTGTCATCTCTTTGAATGCAAGGAATAGTTCTTAACTGCTGTCTTCCACTGGGCCTAATGGCTTTTAGCATAAGATTTAGAACTGCATTTTGGAGATTATCTAATCCCCAGCTTTTTTTTACCTCTGGTTCACAACTCTTTATGGAGTCTCATAAACTGAATGTGAGGATCACAAAATTATCAACAAATGTTTGATTTGTATACCTATTTTATATCCAGGGTCATGTGTAAATTTCTTGGGCAAAAAAGGGTCATAAGTGGAAAGAATTACACAAAAGTGGAAAAAGCTCTGATCCAGTCCAGCCTTTTTATTGTCCAGATGAGGAAACATGTTTGGAGAGTGGATGATTTACCCGAGGTAATAGGAAAATAAATGAATTGGAAAGGCTTTTATTTACCAAACATTATGAAAGCCTTACCCTCAGGGAGCTTTTATTTTAATGAGGAGGAGATAGTGGCCTGGGATGGGCTGGGATCACAGGGATGGATGAGTGCAGCCATAATAGAGGCATGAATGAGGGGCATGAAAAAGGGAATGAATATAACACTCCCTTTCCAGTAGCAAAGGTAATACTGATTTGATTGTGGTTCCAAAGCTAGGAGAGTGGGGCCAAGGATGGGGTAAAATGAGGCTGAGACATCAGAGGTATCCCTCTATCACATTCCTGACCAAAGGTTGTCCAGCTTCTGCTCGAAGACCCCAAAGGGGTGGGGGGTGGGGGGGACTCATCAGTGATCCAGCTCTGATTGCGATGTTTTCCCCTGATATCAGAGCTAAATTTTTCTCTTTGGAACTTTCTACCCTTTGCAGCCCAGCAAACCAATTAGAACCTCTCCTCCACAGGGCAGCCTTTCCAATACTTGAAAGCAACTATCATCCCCACACCCCTACTCCCTAATCATGGTGCAATGTCAAGGTGGATGGCCAGATAGCCAGGGTAGAATACAAAACATGTCTATCATCTGCTAGAGTGGGACGCAGGATATTCCTCAATCAGGACAATGCAGGGAAGGAGAGGGCCATGTGGTGTCAAAGCATGAGAGCCAGAGATGAGAAAAAGTCCAAGAGAGGGAAGTAGATGGTCCTTACTATAGTCTAGTAAATAATAAATATATAACAAATGGATATATTTGAAGCCTCTCTATGGTAGGGGATAGATGAAAGGAGAACGTTGGAAAATAACCCTCACTTCTATTCATTATAAAGTAGACCTGAATCACAATTTCTGCATTAAAAGAAAGCATAAGGATCTTTTTTTTTTTTTAATCATGATCTCAAAAAAGAGTGCAATGAAGTTCCATTAATGTTGTTGATTGTTTGATCAGAGTAACCAGAAAAGAAGATGGGCTGGTTCTATGGAAAGTATAGATAGAATAGGTGAGCAGCTGAGTTCTACCAACTATTTGAAAAAAAAAAAAAAAAAAAAAAAACAGCAGCTAATGTTGACTGAACCCACTGTGGATGATTTACAGAAAGATATGGCACACTTCTAGTGCTTAGGATAGCACCCCTCCCAGTGACAATAGGGATCCTCTGGACTACTGGTCCTGCAAATGTGAGAAGAGGGGCTCTCAGCTGGGTAGAGAAGGCCCAAATCCCAGTGAGTCCTTTTAAGCCTCTCCTTCTTATTGTAAAACTGACTCAGGAAGAGAGAGAAAATTAAGAGTTGAGAAAGGCAGTCATGAGCTGGGGTATAAGTCTCAGGGTCATTATCTAGGAGCCAAGGCAAGCTTTGAAGTATTTGGTTTCAACATGTAATGAATGCCCTTTGCTGGCATTCTAAATCAGGCAATATCTTAGTTAAGCCAGCTTAGAGTTAGAGTGCATAGCATTTTCTAGTAAAAACAGCAAACAGACTAAGAGCTAGGGTTCAACTGCCTCTACCACTATAAAATGCAGTTAATAATACTCCTACCTGATCTGCTTTAGGGGCAGCTAGGATGTACAGTGCAGAGCATCATGTCTGGAGTCAGGAAGACTCATCTTCCTAAATTCAAATCTAGTAGCTATGTGACTCTGGGTGAGTCACTTAGTCCCATTTGCCTCAATTTCCTTATCTATAAAATGAGTTAAGAGAAGGAAATGGCAAAACACTCGCTATTTGCCACCAAAAACCCCAAATGGGAGTCAAACAAAATTGAACATGACTAAAAACAACTGAACAACCATCACCTATCGGCTTTACTAGGACATCAGTAGGATAACATGACAAAAAAAATGTAAGCTTTATAACCCAAAGAAAGAACAAATGATCCAAAAGGATTTTTATATGCAAAAATACAAAATAAAATTAAAATAACAGCTCTTTTCATTATAGCCACATTAAGGGGTTGTCTTCCTATTACAGAATAGCTAACCAAATGGTGCATATGAATGTAGCAGATTACTGTCCCATAAAAAAATGATGAAATGAACAAATTTCTGAGCAAACTGGGAAGAGTCCTCTGTACTATTGCAAGATGAACAGAAAGGATTTATATGGTGACAGCATTATAGGGCAAAATAACTGATAGATAAAATACTTTTTAAAGTATTTAAAGGAATTAAAAAAAAAAAAGCACTAGCCAGAAATTGTTTACAGATATAAAAATTAAACAATGGTGACATGTATATATACACATATGCATGTACATATACACATCCAAAAATCTTAGCTAAAACTTAAACACACATACACATAATCCCCATTCAAATAATAGGATGTCCCAAAAGTCTTAGTTTTAAATAATAGTTTTATACTATACTGAGACTTTTGGGACTCCTTGTCTTTGTGTGTAGTATGTGTGTATACACACATATATGTAGGTATGTGTAAATGTTGATAACATAGCTACATGTGTGTGTATTTCCTCTCCCCCCCCCCATTTGTGATTCTGTGGGGAAGAATCTTTCAGTGTTGAAATTCCTTCCACTAGTGCAGTTTGGCAATTAATTTATCATCTTAGGAAATTCAGAAGAGGGATATAAATGACAATTAGTTATTGCCTTGTTAAATTTAATATACATTAAAATACTCTACATGATAAAAGTCATGGTCTCATATAGTTTTTGTTCTTTGCACATTGAAATATTGATGTTTGTTGATTATTAAGTTCACATTTTTAAAAAACTTAAAACATTTGTAAAATATTTTGCAAAAACCTGAATAAAACCCCCTCTTAAAAGTTTTAGAGTTTCTTAGGAAACTAAGCAGATTTACCCATGATAATCATATACCTCTGGGTATTGGAGATAGGACCTGACTTAAAGACCATCCTGCCTCTTAGTGGTGATGATAATAATAATTTCTAGAAGGGATTAGATCCATGATTTCATTAGTATAGGGAACAAGGTGGCACCTGTTCTGAAATTCATAGTCTTAAGAGTTATCTAAGGCCACTAAGACAGGATCATACTGTCAATAGATATCAGAATTCTTGACAACCAATTCAAACCCAAATCTCTGGATTTAAGATTAATTTTTGATACTCTAGCCATGCTAGTTGACTGACACTGTCTTTTCAAAAATAATAATTAACACATACTAAGCACCAACAACATTGAGTATACAAAGAAAGATCAACAGTCACAGAAACTCACTATATACAAACAGGATGTATGTAGGACAAATTAGGGTTAGTTTCCAGAGAGAATTACTAAGATTTAGGAAGATTGGGAAAGGCTTCTTGTAGAAGATAGGATTAATAATAATAATAATAGGTTTGCAAAGTGATGGTGCTGAGTGAGGTATATATGGTTATCTACTACAATATGCTATTCACCATTACTAACGAGATTTAAAGTTTGTCATGGAAGCTGGTAAAACAGCTATTAGGAGGCTAGTTTAGGGAGAATTTTGATCTGTACATACCCAAGAAAGAAAAGGAGGCTCATAGCAAAATGATAACTACTGGTCAACATTCCCAGGTGTGGTGGCTGATTGGCTCTGGGAGGCGCTAGGGAGCCCGATCCCCTAACATGCCCCATAGACACACACATCGGTCCAAGTAAGCCATAGCCTCAGAATTGAAACAAGCAGGGGTTTGCTGAGGACCCTGTCTGTTCAAGAGGTCTCTAGCAGGCTTAGGTTGCCCTCTGGTGGCCAACAGGTGTTTGCTTTTCACACAGATTCCTAAATTAAGGGAGAGGAGGCAGTTTTCAGCCTTGCGTTATGCAAGCCTCCTTCCCTACCTCAAAGGGTGCCATCTCTGCTGCCCCAGGCTCTGACAGGGCTGTGCTCTCTCCATCATTCCCCCATCCTTTTTCAAACACACAATTTAGGAGGAATTGTGATATGAAAAAATTTCTATGTAAAGACTAACTCCCCTTAGCAAGGACCCTTTGCATGTTCCTTCTCAGTTTTCCATTAATTCCCTCTCCTTTGCCATTGCTCTGTAATCAGAACTCTTTATTACAGCATGCCTTGGCTATTGCAATTACTTCCTAGTAACTCTCACAACTCCTCTCTCTCCAACCTTTGAAAGCTATTTCATGGTTGCTGATTGCCTGTAAATAAAGTTTGAGCTCCATCACTTAAGGCATTTCCAACATGTACACCTCCCACCCCATACTGCAACCTTGCTTCCATTCCCTTGTGATCTGGCCCAAGACCCTCCTTCCCCTACTTTAGCATGTGAACTCAACACATCCATTTAACTCCTAACTCAAAACAGCACCTTCTCTATGAAGCCGCTCTGAACCATGACTGTTCAAAGGTCATTCAGTCTAACTCTTTCATTTCACAGGTGAGGAAACTGAGGTTCAGAGAAAGATTAAGCTCACGTTTATATAATACCTTACCTAACCTTCTCTTCACAATTCTTTGAGGTAGATCTGATATTAATTCCCATTTTTCAGATGAGGAAACTGAAGCCCACTGTCTCAGGTTAAGTGATTTACACAATCAGAAGTAGGATTCAAACCCAGATTTCCTTTTTTTTTTTTTACACTCTTTATTGATAGAACCCATGCCAGGGTAATTTTTTACAGCATTATCCCTTGCACTCACTTCTGTTCCGATTTTTTACCTACCTCTCTCCACCCCTTCCCCCAGATCAAACCCAGATTTTCTAGACTCCAAATTCAACCCATCATTATCCATTATTCCTACCTCTCAAAGCTGTTCAATTCATACAGCTGGTATGGAGAACCATGATTTCAATGTGCTTCCCATGATTCCAAATCCAGTGCTCTTCCACCATCTTTACTGATCTCATGTGGTCATTTGCATCTAATGTACCTCTATCAGTTATCCTGATACTCTGTCCACTTACAAAGCCATTTACAAATCTACTTACAAATCACATATTAGTTAAGTGTACTTTCCTCAGCATCTAGTACAATTTTGCATATGCTGTAGTCACTAAATATCTGCAATAATTATAGTTATCCAGTGTTTTGCTTGGAGCAATAATCACCCATACTGCATCTGATCAGCTATTTTGGTGTCAACCCTTTTCCCCACTTAGCATTTCCCTAGTGCCATGTTCTGAACCCCAAAAAGGCTACTGAGTGGGGGATCGTTCATTGAGTAGGCATTCTATTAAGTACCTTCCATGCAACAGGGCACTGTACTAGGCACTGGGGATAAAACAAATATGGAAGTTTGTATCAAGGAACTTGCATTCTAGATAAGGGGGGAAAGAGAAAAACAATTTCGATATAAAAAAGTAAATACTACAAAATATATACAAAGTAAATACATTTGGTGTGGAGGTTGCAAAGATGGGAGGAAGGAATTTGATTAGGTAGTATGAGCTGAGCTTTTAAGGCAGCTAGGGAGTTTATGGGATAAGGAGAAAAGAGTATATTGCTAGTGTGATACCTACCTTCAAGACATGAAAAGGGAGTGCAATTTGGCTGGAACAAAGGAGTGTGATGGGCAATAAACAGGCTAGAATGGATAGTTTGGATAGTTATTTTCTTCTACCAACAGGAACAAGTTACTGAAACTTCCTCCTGATGTGATCAGACAGAACTGTATTTTAAGAAAATCAATTTGGGAGCTGAGGAAAATTGCCTGGAGAAGAGGAGTCTGTCCAGGAGTAATGGTGATGTCAAAGTAAAGAAAAGAAATGATTCCTTACATATCATGGGGTAAAAAAGCAGTAAAACTTGGCACACTGATTGGATGTGTAAGGGGTGACAGACAGCAGCCATAAGTCAAAGATCTGAGATTATAATTCTGGGTACCTGAAATGATAGTAGAACCCTCAGCAGATATAGGAAAATTAGAGGTTTGAGAAAGGGTAATGAAGTCCGTTCCAGATGTCTAACAGGACATCCAGATGATGTCCAGGATAGATAGTGACATAGGGCTGGAGTTCAGCACACACTATGGCTAGATAAATTCATCTGCATAGAATTAAGTAAACCCACAGAAAGTGAAATCACCAACAATCCTTTGAGCCTATTTTCCAAAATGGATTTTAATACTGATACTTAACTGAGTTTAAAAACCTTAAATCCAGATAGAAGTTGGAAGAACTCCAAATTCAGGCCTGCCTGGGATTCTAGCTGACATTTACTTGTATATACATCTCCAGGGAGGCCAAGATAGGGAAGAAACTATTCCCTAGCTGATTCTATCTCTATCCACCCTGACATAATTACTAATCTTTCTGTAGTTCAGCCACAGCCAAATGAGGATTAAGCCCTAAAAGACTGACATTGCTCTTAAGTTAGCCATTTGCAGAGCTGACCATCTAGGCTCTCTCTGCCAGTAACATAGCAGAACTTATTTTGCCTTTGACAAATGATATAACTATTACTATTACTATTTCCCAGGAAGCTCACTGCCCTTTAGTAACAAAGTCCTTTTCAATGTTTAATTATCCCCAGCTTTTTGAAATTGTTGCAAAGCATAGTTCTTTTACCAAAAGTCATCATTAGCCATAATAAAACGTCACTGGAGCCTGACCTCAGGTAAATCATGGGATAAAAGAATTAAGAGATCTTAGAGGCCATCAACTCACTCATTTTATAGATGAGGAAACAAAGGGACCCAGAGGGAAATTAGGTGACTTGCCTGAAGTCAAGAGATGGGATTGGAACCAGGTTCTCAGTCTTTAGTGCTCTTTCCACAGTATCAAGTTGTTTTGTTTCTTCATCTATATAAAATGGAGATACTTACCTTGTCAACAAATGGTGATCTCATTCCATCCTTCCAAGAATCAACATGTATTGTGTCAAGCCTAAAAGCCCTTACATAATTACATAGGACAAATGTTATAATCTGAAGTGCAGTGGCCACATCTCCGTCAGCATGTCATGTGACCTGTAAAATATGCTGGACGGCAAGGTACAGAAGGCTGGATTTGGGGTCAAATCCTCCTCTGCTTCTTCCTAGCTAAGAAACCTTAGCCAAATTACTCTCTGGGTCTCAACTCCCTCATCTATAAATTAGGAGATGAGAATAGTTATTAGAAGATTCCTTCTACTTCTAAATACAAAATTTCCAAGTCTTCTAGTCCCCCAACTTCCGTCTGACACTTACTAGGCCTTTTTGATAGTGAAAATATGGAAATACTGGATTGGAAGATATGAATTCTAGTCTCAACTCCTTCCCTCTAAGCTTCAAGTTTCTTATTTCTAAGGATCATTCTCTAGCTCTTAAATTCTAGAATGAAACCAATTGCCACAAGATTAGCAGACATTCGTGTTCATCACAGATATGAATGAAGCAGAAATGTGGATCATGGAAATCATGGAAGGGACCTATTAGATTTAGTTCACCACCCCACCCCAACACTATTTTGCAGATGTGTCCCAGAGTCCAACTATATTTCATAGAACATAGGTAAACATAATTACAATAATTTTCACTTGATTTTTATTGTTCAGAAGAGATTAAAATCAGCAGTGATTTTGCTTAAAAAAAAAAATCTCAACACATTTGGGTGATTTGCACTCAGTTCTTAATGAGTCACTGTGGTCCAATGCTCAAGGTTCGCCCCCGAGGGTCATGCAAGGATTTCAGTCAAGACTTGAATCAAGACTTCTAACCTACCCCGAAAAGGGGAAGGCAGTTCTAGTCCTTTTCCAGTCTTCCTGACCCTTTGGAATACAGAAGCGTGCTAAACAAAACAAGCCAAAAAAAAAAAAAAAATATACCAACCAAACCAAAAAACCCCCGAAACAAAACAATACAATCCTAGGTGTTACACAAGAGGCACTGATCCTGGCTTTATTCACTCAAAGTTACATCCAACATTTGTTACAGCTCTTTCTTCAAATTCCAAAATGCTTTTAGAATCTCAAACCTGAATTCGAACTGTTGATTTCAAATTGCAATCAAGAACTCCAAATAAAAAAATGATTTGCTAGTATAATTGGAAACTGTTAGTGCAGATACAAAAAAAGTAAAATCCAAATAGAAACTTGTTGAGTTCAAAAATCAGTATAGTCAGCAGCTGTCATATTAGGCTACCGAGGGTCTAGACACTGTGGGTACATGCCCAACGAACCATCCACCCACTCTTAGCCAAGCTTCCTTCCCTCTTGGCTTATACTTTAAAATGAAGGGTCACAGTGATTTAAAAATAACATAGCTAAGTCATTTGAGAGCCAACCCAGCCTTATACAGAACACATGCTCAGTAACTTACTTAGATGGGTTTCCAAAACCCTTGGTCATGAAAAGTAGAGTGTGCCCTTCTAAATTAGCTTGTGTCAGACCGATATAAATATGGCCAATGAGAACAGATACACATGTTACATTTTAATTATTCCTTTTGGTTCCTAGAGGTAGAATAATTACTTCATAATCAAATCCACTGGAGGTGGCATGGCACATTCATTTTCTACTGCTAGAAACCTGGAATACTAGTTACTGGCTTGCTGGCAACAGTCTCTCTCCTTTGAAGGGCACTCTACTTTCAAAATATACAAAAACAATTGTTCACATTGGGATGTTTTGGAACACAGGCTATAAGCTGAAGGGAAAAAATGCTTTCTCAACATCACCATCCAGATACTGTTCAATCACTTTTATATTGACCTAGTGTCCCATGGATGCCAGGTTGAGTTTAGAGTTAAAGTAATAGCAAAAAGTTCAATATTGCTAAGACAACCCCAAGTTGCAGGGAAGAGAGAGCTCTAAATAGTCAGGGTATTAACCAGCTTATCCTTCCATTTTCCACATGATCATAGTTAGAGGACACATGCATGAGGTGGAAGTGAGGTAGAAAGTAAACAATTCTCACATCTTAAAAAATATAGTTCAAACTAACATGATCATCCCACAAAAATTGGGAATGTCTTGCTAAGTAAATAGCTTCTCCTGGATTTACCACTCTTCCTATCCCTTTAATGTACTTCTTTGCCCATATGAATCAGTGCTTCTTATTATGTTTCATGAGGAGCTGAGAAGCTATATCTCCAAAGTATACACTAAAAAGCTCCAGTCCTCAACACTAGGAATGGACAGATATTCAGAGTCTGCACATAATCACAGTAAAACTGTTTTCATTGCATTTGTCAGTTATGGGTTGGGTTTTTTTTTTGTTTTTGTTTATATATGTTTATAAAAAGGAAACTGAAGGACAAGCCGGCATGAAAGAGTCACTGTTAGAATAACTTTAATTTATCTTGCATTTTACAGAAGTCTAGGAACGGTTTTTAAAAAGCACCTCCTCCTTTCCCCATCATGTTTCTCTGACAGTTGTTAAAATATCAATGAGCATCAAACAGCTTGAGGATCTGCATCTTGCAAGGATTTCACAGACCAACCAACCCAATGCCAAATGAGAACTTGGCAGCTTTTATATCTTGCTTTTAATACAATGGTAAATCCATTCTGATTGTAAACCTGTCCAGCCACATCTCCAAAACACTTTGCAAAATCCAGTGTCGATTAGCAAATTAGTTAGCTTTGGCACGGAGCTGTGCTCGCTTGCCTGTGACGGCCTGGAACCCAGTTTTGATGCTGGCAACGGAGCAGCGAGAATGGCAGGTCTCACACTGTAAGAAATAGAGTCGTGTGTCCTTCTGCAGGATTGTGTCTGGTGACCGACATGTATGGCAGGTGACATACTCCTCTGTGAAAAAACAACACAGTGTCAATAGTGTACTGCTCAAAAGAGACATAAAGAAAGTGACTTGAGCTTTGAGTCAATCACAGGTACGTTTGGGCAAATTTATAAACTACTAATACAAAGGCACAAAACAGCCAAGCCTGTTGGTCTAGCACCAGAAAACACAATCTGTCTCTTCTAAAGCTTTGGGCATCTGAGCACCAAAAAAAGCTGTTGTTGAGAAAAGGTCAGACCTCTCCAAAACGTATAATGGTCATGTTCCCCAGAGATAACCTCTCCAAGTGCCAATTACCATCTGTAAAGAGTTCATACTGTTTGTGTCCAGGTGAAGGGACAATCATCTGACACTTTATCTAACTTGGTAAAAATGACAAGCCACCATATGCTTTATTATGTAAAAGTGAGTCTTTAGTAAGACAGTTAAATCAGCCACATGTTACTCTGTTCAGTTGACCTCTGGAATCAAATACTAGCTTTTGATTGTCAGCTACCATTTTTATACATGAGAATGAAGGCAGAGTTAAATGATTGCCTGTGATCTCATATCTAATATGTTTATGGGCAATATTTGAACTCCTATTTTCCTTATTTCAAACCTACACTCTATATCTTTCCATAAGGCCAACTGGAGCAGCAATCCTTTAAATACTTCTATTTCCCATGGTCCCAAATTTTAAGTCCATTCCTACTCTGTTTTATGATGAGTTACAGTATAAAATCAAATGCTGTACTTACTGATATATCTTCTCAAAACGTTTTCTATCTGTTTCTGTTGGAATCTTCCTTTGATTACAAGTTGGTTATTACCATCTATGGAACCACTATTGAAGAAAAAAAAAATCCATTATGAAAAACATTAATAAAGACAAATCACAATGCCTAGCACATCAAAGTTAACTGATGTCTAGAATAAAAGGTTTTCTAAGATCATACTGTTTCATTCGTGTTAGGAGGGAAGTAACTCTGGTAGAACAGAGAGAACAACTAGGCTAGAAAACTAAGATTTAGCATTCAACATTACTCTTTCCTGTGACCTCAGGCAAATTACTTAAACCAATTTCCTCATCAGCAAAATCAGGATGGTAATATTTGCACTGCCTACTTCAAAGAGTCAGAAATAAGCTATGAGTTATATACATATATGTATAAAAGTCGTATTGCAAACTATGAAGTCAGTTAATCTTATTTCAAACAATTTTTTGGTAACAGGGAACTTTATTGGTTTCAAGTTCAAAATAAATAACCTTTGGGGAAAATAGTATGTTATTTTAAGAGAATGAAAGGAAGGCCTCCACTGCATTAAGTTGATCCTTCTTGGAGGTTCAATGGAAAGGCTCATGAACACCACTGTACAGGAGAATAAAAACAAAACTGCAGACTACTCTGCCCTTAGGTGATCAAATCAGATTATCCACTGATTTGCCAAAGAAGACATCTTAACTTTACTGTCCACATACATTTAGTGAGTCTTTAATGTTTATGGGGAACAGTGCTAGATACTATGGAAGGCAAAATAATGCCTAACACTAGACACTGCTGCAGCAGAAATTGCCTCTCATGCCGAGACACTGTTGGTTAACGGTGACTTCATTCTGAATGCAACCCAACTCCCCAGACTTCACAGAGATGGGGCACGATGGGTACAGAAGACTACATAGAATAAGATTCACTTGGTGGTTAGTTTTGATGATCTTTCACCCCTTTCCCTTCCCTGCCCCCCCCCGCTTAAATGTTTTTGTTAAAAGTTATGGCTGTCTGGAAGGAGAAAAAAAAATAAGTGATATTAAAAGAAGAAAATGTTTTTTTTTAAAAAAAATCTGTAGAAGCCTCCCTAAGTTAACTTCTATAATATACTAATTGGCTATTTTATTAGGTAGAAATTTAAAAGTAGCTGAAGGGGCTTGGAGGAAGGAACATGCTATATTTAACTATTTGTCCCAAAAGGATAAACCCAATGTGGTTAAACTCTAATGCGAGGCACTTGGGAATGCACCAAGATCACTTTAAACCTTTTGTTTGAAAGCCTGGGCTCTCTTTAAATGAGGTACTTTTTTCAGAGTAAACTAGTTTCATATTTAATGAAGTCATATTGTTCTTAACATTTTTTTCTCTGGTAATATTTTACCAGTGTTTCCAAAATGTATTTCAAGTTTTTAAAGTTAAGTTCTAACTAAACTTTTTCAATTGTCCATAAATGCAAACGAATAAAACAAAATGTTCATTTACCTTGTACCCAATTCAGCCAATAAAAATGCCAGGAGATGTTTGGGTTGACGATGTAATCTAAAAAGAAAATACCATATTCAACATTCAATAACTTATCCATACGTCTCCCCGCAAAAATTCTAACTATAAAAAATGCAAAATACTATATATATGTAGATAGATAGTTTTAATATTCTGGTTTTATTAATTAGACCCTAATTATTGTTAGGAAGCAACACTTCTAACTAGTCTAAAAACAAAAAGACAAAACTTTTTAGAAACGTTTAAATTGTTCAGTTGGTGACTACAGATAGAGTCACAAGAAAAAATATATATGTAAGAACTCACTTGGAGATGGAAATGTGGGTGAAGAAACCAGAGAAACAAAAACACTAATATTTGCTGACTACTGATCAAAATGGAGAATAGTCTTATAGTTCAACATTCATAAAGAAATAATTGAGCTTAGATGACAAAAGTTACTAAATACCTTTTTTTTAAAGGTCCATGACAGAAAAAATTGGCCCGATTTATGGAATGAGATGCTGCATGACACTGTCTAGCTGTCCAACTCTACTATTTATAGAAGGAATGTTTTTTCAGAAAAACATTTCCAACCTTACTAAGCTATGCCAAATTCAATAGTATTACGAGTGAAGGATGTGTTTTAACAAACTATATTCAAATTCAAACTCAGAAGTTTCTCAAGCAGTACTTACAGTTTACAGATATCTGTGAAGTTGACAAAAGAAGTTTTCTTGGTTCCTACTCTAACAACTTGTGGAGGTTTCATGACAAATTTCCTTTTTTCTCCAGCAACCATATCTGGATTCTTTTCCCGCATTATATTGAATACTCGATTCAGCAACTACAAAGGTAACAGGCAATTAGTGTACCCATTTAGTAAGACAAGTTCTTATTCTTTAGTTTCACAGATTAGAGGTAACATTTAACAGTTGCCCACTGTGTATGGAGTACTGGGTGTTGAATGTCACAAGATTCATTTGGGGGTATAAAAATTGACAAAATCTTCAATCAGAAGGGTCCAAGTGTTAATATAAATCCTAGTGGGAACTAATCTTCAGGTCCTCTTAACAAACTCCTAATAACAACATGTCAATGAGAACATGAGCTGACTCAACTCAGTATGGATCAGATCAGATTTTCTCAAGGTGCTGGCAATGAAAAAAAACACTGGAATTTTATAGAATTTATAATGTAAGTAAAGAGACTACAGTAAGTGTTGGCAGGGGAAAGGCTGAACATGACTGCCTGATGAAGCAGCATTTGAGTACCGTTTATATAGCTGAATAACAGATGTTCAGGTATTTTTAAAACAAAAAGAAATATTTTACCTCATCATAAGTATAATCTCTTTCTGAGCCTGCCCATGCGGGGCCAGTCTGATTGCTGAAGGAGATTCCATCATCCTTTTTGCTGTCTTCATCTTCTAAAGCTAGAGATAAAACCAAAATAGATTCCCAAGAGAATTAAAGGTTCTTATACCCATTATAATTTAATTCACACATTAAGGCAGCTTAAAGCACATAGACTGCTTGAAATAACTTCCACATAACTGTTTAAAAAAAAAATCTGAACTGTATCTAATCAATACTTAGAACAATCCTTAAGATAATATCATTGTAGGAATACCATATGTAATAATGAGCCAGTCATTAATATGCTAATATAAAACCTATCCTATAATGTCGTTTAGTTCATTTGCAACAAAGTATTTCTAGAACAAAAGATATGTCTATAATGCTATTCCACCTAACTTCAAGTTTTCCTAAAATCAGTTCTGGATCACATGACTGTGTTCTGGGATGACAGAGTTTTGAAACTTCAAACTAGGTATCTTATCTGAGGTCACACATGATTAGTGAAGACTAATGACATAAGGACACAAATGCTCCCTTAGCTAGACCAGATGTGGATAGAAAGCCTTGAGGGTATGAAATGTCTGTCAACAGAATTAGGGCAGTAGATGGTCAATATAGATTTTATCCTATTAAATACCCCTTAGAATAGAAGGAAATGATAAGGAAGAGACAGAGGCAGGAGGGAGTGTCATAAGAGTATCTGAAAAATGGCAATAAAGGCAGATGAAGGAATCATTTTTATGAACGAAACCAAATTAATAAAGTTTTGGACACAAAACACTTTTTCACACAAAACTAAAGAATATCAAGAAAAATAACTCAGTAACTGACAGGCTAATTGATCTACCTATCAACCAGAAATTCCAAATTGATTTCTAATTAATGAAAGGACAAAATTCTGGGGATACTGTTAGAGAAGTACAAGCTACTTTTTACTAAAAAATGTGATCAAAAGCTTTAACTCTGTTTATAACAACTTAACTCTAAGTCCTGTTCTCAATCAAATCCAAAACAAAAAAACAAACCAACCAGAGGGTGAACATGACATAAAGGTATCTGTTTCAAAAACTATACCAAGGATAAACTTGTTGGTTAACTAGAAATTAGTCTCAAAAGCCTTATTAATTTTATTGACAATATTCTGATACCCATTCAACTTCATGATAAAGGCAGTTCTTACTTGCCATACACAGTCCATCCACCAGGGAATTGAAATAAAACAAACTTACATAAAGTGAGAACTGTCTCTACTAAAAAATTTCACATTAAATAGTTTAAATGAAAAATCCATCTCTTTTTTTCAATTTCTTATTTGCACACATAGGTTAAACTTGAGAATTTATTTCCTTTCATTCTTATTGAGGGCACAGGAAAGTTGACTGAAAGACAATGGAGGATCAAACAGACTGAGGATTCTTGCATTATATAATGCTGCCTCTTTATGGCATCCAAAGTAAGGCAAATCCTCCCATTCTCTGAAGCAGGAGCTAACTTTACAAAAGATTAAAGAAAAATTTCTAATTTATCAGGCCATAAAGTTCTTCAGGCATACCCAAGAATCCAGGCAATTTAGTTAGCAAAAAACAAACAAAAAAAACCCGGATGTACTTTTCTCGTATTTAAATATACTTCTGAAGTATGTTGTCAAATGGTGTGTGTGTGTGTGTGTGTGTGTGTGTGTGTATACACACATGTAGGAGTCCACAAATTGCACATGAGCTCTCAGAAAAAGACAAAATATTGAAACTTAATACCTTATTTAATTTCACATAAAAATAAATCTTTTACGTTCTTCTATGGAACATTGGCCATTTAAGAAATAAGCAACTTGCTATTTAAAATTCATATTTGATTATGGTAAATGAATGATAATACAGTGTGTAGAAAAAACTCTAATAGGAATATTAAGACAAAGCTGAATTGATTTTTTTCATTGTTTGGCCAAGGCCCTCATCAATAATGCAAATTAATAGTGATAATAAATTTGCAGGAAAGTATTCATACTATTTGATTTGAAGTAAAAAAACTATACTTCTTTACTTTCTAATTTGGAATGACCCTATGATAATTCAGATTTAGC
This sequence comes from Antechinus flavipes, assembly GCF_016432865.1. Lineage (NCBI taxonomy): Eukaryota > Metazoa > Chordata > Mammalia > Dasyuromorphia > Dasyuridae > Antechinus > Antechinus flavipes. The sequence goes on from NC_067399.1 coordinate 438,854,145, forward strand.
CAGTAATTCCCAAATCTCACTTTAGAGAAAACCAGCAATTCATTCCCCTATCATATCAAGTCAAATCTGTCTTTCTTTCTCGTTCCTTTGCTTTCCTTTGTCCAGCTTATGGTAGAAGGACCAATGAACAAAGAACTGCTTTAAGAGGAAATGATAGATGGAAGTCAATAGTCAAAGAAGTTGCACTCTAAACAAACAGGTTTTAAACACTTACCTTCATCTTTCTCTAGGATTTCATCCTCATCTGGGAACTTTACATTCTTCTTTTTCTTCTTTTTATTGCCAAGCATGATATCAAGGTCATCTTCTGGTTCTGCTGGTTCTTGTACATCACTTTCAATCTTTAGATCCTTAAAAAAAAAAAAAAATTGAGGCCCATTTACAATATTTAATTTTAAAAAATCATTCTAAAAGATTACACTAGATCACCTTTTTATCTGGCTTGCATGTTTTGAAGGAAAAAGAGCCAATGTCAAAAATAAGTACATATATACATGATTATTAATTACTTCTTCTCAGTCTTAGCCTAGTTAAAATATTACCTCCTTCCACAAAGCCTTTTCCCCAAATTAGAAATAATCTCTCCCTTCTCAAAAAAAGCATTTTGTTTGTACTTTTTGCTTCACTTTAAAATTTTACTTTGCATTATATAGCTGTACATGTCTTATCTTACTACTTATACAGTATAGTGAAACTAGTAATCTTGATTCATTCAGGAATACTCCACAGAACTTACTGGGACAAAGCACCAAAATAGTCACATATTTGTTGAAGATGTGAATTTTAGAAAATAGACCACAGTCAGAACACCCTATGGTCCAGTAGCCAAATCATAACTTATGGATCATAAATTAAATTTTCAGCCTACAGTCATTTTGCTTCATTCTTCTTTCCATGTCCAGTTTTCCCAAAACTTAACTTGGAGAGATGTAACAATTATATTGGTTGGCTTTTCTTACTCCTCAATTTTTTGTTAACAATTCTTTGTTAGAAGAGATGACTTTTTGGGAGGAGGTAAGGGAAAGATAGAGAGGGAAATGCAGATGATACAAAAACAAGACAGTAATATCAGTAGCTACCTGAGTAGAAAGGTATGATGAAAGAAGAATAAGGCAATTTTAAAAAATGAATTAAGATCAGAACAGAGTCAGTTTATTCTTTTAATGCCTTCTGGAAACATGAAAATAACTCTCTTAAAGTTGTTTTCCCACACATAAAACAAGCTTAATACTGAGTGATTAGTCATGAGACCACAAAACATGATGGAACTCAATCTTGTCATAACTTCTGCTCACTAGTTTTCCTGGATTACTTTCCATTCTAGCTCCCTGTTCCTACCAATCCCAGAAGCCTAAGACTAATAAAGCACTTGTGGTAACCTTGGCAACTTTAATTTCAGAGGTGTACTTATCTATTAAAGATAAGAATGTCAATGAAAAGATACACACACACAATTTATGTATACACATATATGTATATGTATGTGTATATCATGTATTCATAGTAGAACATGTCTGGAAGCTACTTAACACCATACATCACTATCAGGATCAAGTTTGGTCATCCCTGATTTATCTGTTCATGCCATTGGCTAAATACCATAGTATAAACATAGTCCCAGATAGAACCTGACCTTCAGAGAAGACACTGGTCATTCATGTTAAACTTAGCAAAGAACAGTGTGATCTTTTATTCCTATACTAGTTTTAAGTTTCAAGAACAAAAAACTTTGATTCATTTGTTCTACATTGAAGGTATTAGCTTTCAAACTATGGCCAATCTATGGCCATAGAGTAGAAGTGAAGAGAGGACAAGGATCAATGGGAAATAAGAGGAGGAAGATAGGAGAAAAGCCAGAGGAGGGTTAGTAGTCATAGAAGAAATCTACCAGCCATTATTTAAATCTCTACAAAAACTTTTCCAAGTCTAAAAAATTCAGCTAGAGAGAAAATATAACTCTCAGTCTCTTAATAGAGGTCTAAGCCAAAGTCTCTAGAGTCTCAATATAAAATCAACTTAGAAGCTCAAGTCCAATTTAGGTCAAAAATATATGGTAAGGAGCAACAGCCTAAGGCCTTAACCCACATACTTTAGCCTAGTTTTTGCTTAAAAGATATTAAAACCAGTCTCAAAAATTGCTGGATCACCAGAATCAAGTCTGGTCATTCATGTAACTTCCTAGTAGTCCAAGTACAAAAAGCTAGTGCCTGGATGGCCTAAGCAGTGACTAACAAGTATGTCCAACAAACTAAGCTTAACTGAATCAATGCTATATCCTTATTGAGTATCCTTTCCCTGTTTTGACTATAAATAAACCTATTTGTATTAACACTTACATGTTTTACAATTGTCTCATTTTGATCCAGTCTTATAACTACAACACTGTGATACTTGTAACAACACCTTCTTAAGCTAGATACAACTAGCCTACCATGTAAAAAAAAAAATTTCCAAACATTTACCCTCAGCGGAAACAGTTAAAAATGGATATTGATAGCAGATACAAACAAACTGTAATTTTACATACTGTCTTAAGCTATAGAAGATTATTGTTTTCAGATATTATGCAATAAGCTTAAACTCTTTCACCCATTTATCCAATATTTAAATATTATTACTATGACTATAGGCTGTGAGTACATCGCTCTTTCTTACTATACTATATTTATACTTACTATAAATGTATTTCTCCCTAATTTCCCTGTAATAACAATATAATGATAAAACAGCACTTTCCCATACTTAGTGAATTAATAATAATAACATGAATACAGGCAAAAATACATTATATCAAATCTCTCTAAGTAAGACAACTTTTTGGAATATATAAAAACCAACAGTTGTGTTTTTGGTGATGGTACAAAACAAATATTAGCTACACACTGCCAGGAAAAAAGAAAATGGAAAGAGATGTAAAATGAGCTGTATATAGTTTCCAAAGTTTGATGATCATTTTATGAGCTGAGACATTTTCCCTGTTTGGTTGTAGGTGCTTTCTGGAGATGGAAAGAGATTATAAACCACCTTATGAAAGTTAAGCAATATAAGTTATTTTGTGAGTTAACAAGTTAATTCAGTTCACTAATTCTGCAAAATCAACCAAGGGCTTTTAAATTTGTCTTTCTGTAATGTGGGTGACACAGAGTTAGACCATTCTACAGTTTGTAAGCCCAAGCTCCTCACCAAAACTCTACTGTTCATCAACACAAGACCATTTCTGAGAACTGGATAAATTTTATTAATATTTATCATCACAGCTATTCAAATAGATTCATCTTATTTAAAACAATTATTATACAGAAATACTTTAGCAAAAGTTAAGTAAATAGAAGTATGACAGTATAAAACAATGCCTGCAAATCTGTTATATTGAAGTAGACATCATGATAAATCCCACTAACATGAAATTCTACCTATATTCTTCAAACCCTTTTTCACACACCCTATATTCACAACTCCTTTAAGATGCCTATTTCGATACATTGCTAATAAGCTCTCCAAAAGGATAGTTACTATTAGAAAGTAGGAGATACAAATTTCCATTTTTTTCTTTACCTATCAATAAAGGACGTTATTTGTAGAAAGGAATATTAGCAACTTGACTTCCAGAGAGCAAATTTTATTTTCAACATATCACATGAGATATATGAATACTAACCTTTACACCTTCTTCAGCTTCATCAATATCAAATATCTTTTTTGTTTTTTTCTTCTTTTTCTTTTGATTGAAAAAGTTTAAGTCATCCAGGTCATCAGAAGCATCTGAAAAGGACAGCACAGGGAATTACCAATCAATGAATAAGCAACAGTCAATGTTACTATTTTATCCAAGCACTAAGTAGCTAATAAGCTCCCTCTTGAAATCTGGGAATGGTTATGCCAAGGTCCAGTTAGAATAATTAACATCACAGTTCAATTAAGTCAACCAAAAAGGATGGGATAAATATTATTCCTAGCAAATTTCTGCTTTGCAGTGAACTGCACAGGAACAAAGAGATTCCCCTTTCTAAAACCAATCTATCAAAATCTTTTAGTCAAAGCTTTTAGTCAAGTCAAACCTTTTCTCTCCGATATGTTAAAAAGAAAAAGCAACTATTTCCAATCTGTCTTTCAGGACTGATCAAATGTTATTCCCACATTCAAACATTAGGCCCATCCAAACTGGCCTATTTGTTGTTTTGCAATATTCTGTCTCCAAGACTTAATTTTCACAAGAAATACATTCTCTCTACAAATACATCTAGATATCCCAATCTTCCAGGATAAGTTCAAGTACCACCTCCTATGAGGTGATTAAATTGTTAGTTCTTCCTAGATCTTTTTTACCCAAATTTAACTTGTACATATTTTGCATTTACTTATCTATATATTTCCCACCAGCACAATGTAAATTACTTAAAAAACAGGACTGTGTTATTTTTACCTATATATTTTTGGTGCTCTGCACATAATAAGCATTTAATAAATACTCAGTGAAATGAATTGAATTTTTCCACTTTTTTTCTGTTCACTACAATTGCTACTATAAAAAGAAGAGGCTGCCTAAATAATCTATCAACTGAAAAACCAAGAGTTAACTATAGTTTCCATGTGATTCCATACAGTTTCATCAACTGTATGGCACACCAATTAATTGCTTATTAACATAATTTAGCTTGAATAAGAACATAATAAATCTGGCAAGTGCAAATGAGAACAAACTCTTAATGACTATTTCTGTAGGAACATTACCCAATCAAATTGAGAAATGCCAAAACATGACACCCACAAAATCCAAATATTTAAAAAAATCAATGACCATTAAATTTTAAAGTTTTACAATGATTTTTTTCATGAAATTCTTTTACCTTTCTTTCTACCATCCTCTTCATCAGCTTCTACATCTCTGTCCTCTGCTGGTTCTGGTTCAGTTTCTTTTGTTTCTGAGGGTTGTGCTTCTTCTGTCTGTGTATCTCCTTCTTCATCCAGCATAAAAGGCTTCTTCTTCTTCTTCTTCTTCTTGCTCATAGTAGGATCGAAAATCATCTGTTTGCAAAAGGGAAAAAAAAAATCATAACTTTGGGTTCATTTTATGACAAAAAGATATCAAACTCCAGTGATAACAATAGTTTGCTATAATAACATCTTTAAAGTACAAGAGAAATTGCAAGAATACATCTGAAATTTGAGAAACCCTAAACATATGGTAAGCAATATGGTATAGTGGAAAGAACCCTGAATTTAAAACTCAAAATAAGTCCTGAGTTCTAGTCTTAGCTCTCACTTAGGTATTTCCTCCTCTCTGGCTTTTATCAGTTTCCTGGAGGTGATTGGGCTAGGTAAATCTTTGAAATTCTGTGATTATTTTATTTCTGAAGGTTATTTAATCATATCCCATCATCTTATATAAGGGTAAAAAAAAAAAAAATCAACTACCAAATAAAGTCCTATTCTGATACTTCAATGTGGAATGGAGGTAACCTATTCTCTTACAGATTCTGCCAAACTGACATTAGCGTCAACTCTTTATTCCAGATCAGCCAGCTATGATTGGTAAAGCTCACCATGATACTGACCACCAGTTGATTTTTTTGGAGGGTAGGGAGTGGGACAGGATTGGCAGGAGACAAAGCAATTCAAACCATTAGTTAAGGTGTTGAAAGGTTGAAATCTATAGGAAATACACTTATCTATGAAGCCAAGGATCATTTGGAATAGGATTAAACGATAGTTAAAACAATAGAAATAGAGTGATTTCCTTTTATGAAATCAACTCTAAAAATTAACTTGTTTCTAAATTTGAGCACTAAGTTCACAATGTTTTGATCTTTACAATTAAGGTCAGACTGTATTCCTTCTTGACTTTCTAAGTCTTAGAACTACTTTTTACCAAAGGCGTTGAGTGATATTATGAAATGACTGTTGAACAAGGGGATAATGCTGAAAGAGTCTGCTTTCTTGAAGATTTCTTTTTCAGTATTAGAAACTCTGAGAGTTTATTTTCCCAAGCCAGGAGAATAATTCTTTCTTCTGGCCTTAAGAGATTTTTTACCTTTCATTTTCAACTCAAAGGCTATACACTTCCCTGTTCACCTTTTGTTAAGCCTTATTTAAAGCACTGGATTTTCATTAAATTAGTATACATCATCTCCTTCACCCCCCCCAAGAAGTAGTCTAAAATTCTAAAAAACTTTTCAATGTGAAATTAACTTTTAATACATTTAATTTTTTAAAAATACAGCACTTCAGTTAGGGTAGGCAAATCATGAGATTAAACAGTGAAATTACCAACTCCAAAAGGGTTAGGAATTACTATCCTGATGCTACCTAGTCAACCAAGAAGCACAGTAACAGAACTGCACACAACGCAACAAACAACTACGTAAATAGATAAATGTGTAAAATTCTGTGAAATGATATATACTTCATTGAAAAAAGCAATTAATATTTTCACATACATTAACTCATTTGAGCTTAAAACAATTCTGAGATAGATAATGGGTGTTATCAGGTACAGATTTGTCCCAAGTTTTATAACATAGTACGTACTTGGATACTATTGAGACTCCAAACTCCTGATTCCACTATACCATCCTTGCCTTACTGTGGTTAACTATACTAATCTATAACCAATAGAGAGCAGTAAGAGAAACCAATCATGCACAGAAAGTACTTCTATAATCTCTTCAAGAGATTACAAGAGACTAAAGATTTTCATAATAAACCTAGTTTATCTAGAAATTAACATAAAAATCTCCTTCCTATATATTTGATACTTAGTAAAATTTGAACCAAGATGGGACCATTACAAGCCTGATGATTTTTATCCAAAAAGAATTTGAAGTACCATGTATTAGAAAAGTTGTTGAAAGATAATTCTTATTTTGTCAGAAATTACTTTAAAACAAACCTGAAACATTAATACAACTGGCCATCTCCTATAACAAGGAGTTTATTTGTCCAAAAAAATTAAAATTTTCTCAACTTGTTATTTTAGCTGATATAAGAAATTTCCCATGAACATTTTCTCCTGACAAATGCATACCAGTGGTAGCTCTGCAACCTGGGTTCAAATCAAGCTTCAAATATATAGTGGCTATATGACAACAAACAAGTCAAAACAAGAATTTAATTGTATAAAACAAATATTTCTGAATGGCATTCTTCATTCGAATGATAACCATTAGCCAATTTAAAGTAGCATTCGAGTAAACCCAGGCAAATAAATTGTTCTCATCAGTCTGCTCTTTAAAAAAGTAGTCTTGATCTAGCAAAGAGTAATATATAAGAGGCAAAATTTTCTGGAATGACTTTTGATAAATATTATTGTATCTCTGAAGTATAAAACTCTCTAGAATATTACTAGCCTTTTAATCATTACATAAGACATTAAAGATGTTAGGAATCCAAAACTACTCAAATTCTCAATTTTACACACTGGGGGAAAAATACTGTTCATTTTACAGGAAAATAGGATAGCTGGAGTTTAACAAAAAGGGGACTAAATTATTACACTTGATCTTAGCCAAAAGGCAGAGAAGCGATTGGGGGACTAAATTATTAAGAAGTAATCTAATCATTTGCATATATCCCTGCTATGCAACTTTCAGGGATAAATCTAGAGCAATCTTCAGCAAGCTTAGCAAATACTTATTGAACAGTATATGTATAAATTTAAAGTTTTTCAAACAGCTCAGATATAATTAAAATGATGAACTGTTCCTGTAAAATTCTAGGTCAAATTCAGGAAGTTTTAAATTCATTAAGTTTTTCACTCAGTTTCTTAACCATTAAGAGTAGTTACTGTATAAAAATTTTTTAAATGAGGTTCACTTTTATTTAAAACTATTTTATGTTAATTTTGTTTCTATTTAGTTTTACTCTTCCTAAACAGGGAACTCAAAATTTAATTTGCCTACACGGTTTAAGTCTAATGTCACGATTAATAACATGATGACTGACTCAAACAGAATTTCAAAAGTCTTCTCCAAGTTTCATTTTACTACATTTTTATTTTGTCTTCAAAGAAATAATCTGGATTTAAGAAGCTAATATTTGTGGAATATTAATATGAATGTTAATTTGTCCTACATAAAAATAAAAAACAGGAATAAAGCAATTTTAACTTTATTAGGAAATAAAGCTAACACGGGAAGAGACAGTTCAAAGCCCACTACCACATTACCTTCCCCAAAAGACAATACTGTACTTCTTAAAAAAAAAAAACAAACACCAATCTATTCTGTGGTTAAGCATCATAGGTATTGAAACTATGTTGTGTTGTTTTAAGAACTAATACACAGAAGACATGGTACTCATTTAAAACCTTTTTTACAAGGTATCCATGTCAGAGATCAACATTGGAGAATGCCTTTGTTGTGATTGAAGACCAAAGCATTATACTTTGTGAATGAGGTCCAAGTTACAGAAAAAACTAGTCTAAAAACTGATTATTTTTTCAAATAAAAGCATACTGGTTAACTTCTGACAACTCTGGAACTTCTGATACATTTAGACCCCACATAAAATTCTAGATAAGGCAAGAAAAAAGGCCTTCTGAAGTTCCAGCGATAGGACTCTAAATAACTATGTATATGTAGTATATTCATTAATTTAAATATTGATTTTAAAAAATTTTTATTTGAAGTAGTTAAGATCTTTTTCCTTAAAACAATAAAAAACCCCACCAAAAAATCCTCCCTGTTATCTCTTAAATTCTAATCTCCTAAACTATACCATTCCCACCTAAATTTTATGTCTACTTTCTTCTCTATGGATTTCCTTGCTGATTTGGGGAGTGGAGTAATAGAATTGAAACTGTTAGTCAATTGGTATAAGGAATTCCAAGGTAATCAACTCTCTCTTCTAATGCAAACCAGCACTTGCACTCCAACTTATAGTTTTAGAGAGTGCTTGGGACAGTGAGAGGTTGAGTGACTTGCCAGGGTCACAAAGTCAGTACAGTCAAGAGCCTTAAACCCATGTCCTTCCTTAGACTGGGGGCCAGATGTCTTCTATTCAAATTATTCTCTGGACCCTTTCCATGCTTCAATCAAGACAGAAATAATCACTTTGGGAACTCTTCTTGTGCTTTCTTATGCTCTTCCTTAATTTTGAAATGTCCCTACCTTCCCCTCTCTATCCTATAAGACCCAAGTCACATGCCACCTCCCAAGGAAGCTAGTTTGCCAGTACTTCTTTTTGAAATGTTACAATCTCTTATCTGTGGCAATTATTAGTGTGCATGTCTCATTTCTTTTACTAGTTTACTGTCTTGTTCACTTTAACATTTTTGGATCATTAATTGTCTTTAATGGTAAAATGAAAAGAGACTGAGAAAAATTCAGAGCTACCAGGAAGCAGTAGTACAATTAACTTGCTGACCTACTCAAAAACACTACTCTTCATTTCCCAGAAAAACATGGTAGTTGTGACAACAAAAGATCTGTAAACCTGTAATAACTAATTTTAATATTTGCATGCCCCAAATATCATTGGGATTTCCACTAAAAAAGTATTCAATAAACTTTTTGCAAAATAGTGAAAAATCAGCTGAAAACAAAACAGCATTACTACTCTTTCCCTTTCAAGAGCTGACAAATAGAACGCAAGTGTCTACCTGGTTCTTCATAAGATGAAATTCTTCTCTACCTAAGAATATATCCATAATGTTATTTTTAATTTTACACTAGTTTTAGCCTTTGCTTAAAGTACTTTTAAAAACTATTAAAATTCCAGGAAATGTGTGTTCTCAAATTTCGCGCAATTTCTTCCTAAATCAGATTAAATTCCTCGAGGGCTGGATCTCTATTGTTTTTCATCTACTTACCTAGCACATAAGTCACTGCTGAACACCTAGTAGATGCTTTAAAATGAATTTCATTGATAACAAGTCATATGGCAGTGTGTTATGGATAAATATGTTATGGATAATTCACTTTACTGTAAAAGTGCAAAAACCACATATTTAAGAAAAAAAATTTTAAGTCATCTACTTAACTTTGGACCGATCATCTGAGAAGGCTCGGGAGTGCAGAGAGAAGCCCTCCTGGTAAGTTTCAGGACTCGTTCCTCTCCTTAGGGCTGGTACTACTTTCTCTGGCATCTCAACCCTCACACTCCCAGGCCTCTCATAACCACGCACCCCGCCCAGCCCCTCCCAGGGACAGCGGGGGCAAGTCTGGGGCTGGGTAATGGACAGACTTGAGACCACCCGGACAAGTTCCCTCCCTTCCGGTCTGTTTCCCAAGGGCCATGCCGGACCTGCCCTCCTGCCCCCACTCCCACCCCCACCCCCACCCCTCTACTGAGGCCTCGCTTTCCCCCACGACCCTTTCTTTAGCTCTAGCTCCAAGCAACCCCCTAAAGCTGCGTGACCCCGGCCCCGATCTCCCCCCGACCCAGATGTGGGGGGCGGGTCAGAGTCCAGGGTTCTAACCAGAGGAACAAGGAAACAGAGGGCAATTGGGCGGCTGCGATGCCGGGCAGGGATCCCCCGAACCTAGGCCCGGTCCCCACCCCCGGCTGGCCCCACGTTCGCTCTCACATGGCGGCCGCGGGTAGGCCGCAAGCCCAGCCTGGCCGGCCCCTCACACTGAGACGGCCTCTTCCCACCCTCCGACGCCGGGATCGAGCGCTCACCTCGTCCCCGGACATGGTTGCGGCTCGAGAAGATTCGGTGCAGACGAAGTCAGAGGGCCCAGTCGCCGTTTCAGGTCCCGGTCCGGTAGCGCAGCTCCTACTACCGCCGCTCCCAGCACCGCACTCGCCTCTTGCATCAGCGAAAGGGGGTGGGAGTTTCCCCTTCGACCTCCCGGCGCCCGACTTGCGCCTGCGCTGAATCCGCCCCCTTCTACACGCGCGCGAGAAGCAGGATCCTACCGCCGCTCTTCTTCAGTCTTCCTGCTGCACGACGCCCTGTCTGTCATGCTGGGAGTTGTAGTTTGGACCAGGAAAAGGCCGTTGGAGAGAGGCGGGGAAAGGAAGCGGTCTGCTTGCGCATGCGTTCTAAGGATCCATGGAAACGTCCAAGTGGTACTTCTAGAAGGGTTGGGATGGAAAGTTCTATGCGGCTGGGGTAAGGGGATTGTTGAAACAGAACGGGGAAGTGAATGCCTCAGGGAGGTTACCTAGTCTCATCTGGAATGCTGGCCTGAGATCTGTCCCTCCTTAAAACTAAAGTTTCCTTCCTGGAAAGTGTCCCGGCAGCGTCCCCTCCCCACGAGTCTTTCACACGTGTTTGTAGGGAAGTTTGAGCCGACCCTAAGCACTGTCACGCGGGGATCCAAGTAGGAGCTCACGTTAGAAGTCATCTAGCTCAACTAGTGCCCAGAGAGGCTCCGAGATGGGAAGCTCCCTGCCCGAGGGCGCACGGCGAGACCGAGATGACCGCCAAAGTTGAGATGACCATCGGAGTCTTCTTACCATAGCAAGCTTTTAGTTTAGGGATTCTTAACTCTGTGTGTGCACTATGTATGCAGAACTATTTACAGAATAAAGTTTTTAAATCATTGAAAGAAATGCTAAACTTCAGTTAGAAGTTAATGGAAATAAAGATGTATTCCCATTCCCCCCAATACACCTATCCAAGTTCCTGACCCTCTGAATTCTATAAGGTCGACCCCAGGTGAAGGAAGTCACATTTTCCATGTCCCGCCCCGCCAAAAAAAAAAAAAAAAAACTGCCACATTTTACCCAAAATATTGGATTGTAGAGCAACGATTGGAAGAAGCCTGTGTAGTATATACAAATGTGGGCTCCAACTGAGGAAGACCTGGCTTTCAAACCAGCCTCAAAATTTAGTAACCGTGATTCTCTTCTCCCAATCTCAGTTGCTTCACCCAAGCGATGAAGTTCCCTGAGCAGGTTTTGAAGTCTGGAAAGTCGGGAGGAGACCTGGGAGGAGAATGAAGGTAAGCCGGACTGGGCTTCTCCATAAAATGGAGGCTCCAAGAGGAATTCACATACAGGAGAAATGGGATAGTTCAGCACGGGGCTATTCCAGGGTGCGACTACCTTAGGGATGATAGGATGTTCCAGAGTAAGGAAACCCCAGACCCTGAAGGAATTTCCAGGAAAGAAAAGCTGCTGAGGCGTAAAGTTTTAAAGACCCCAAAAATCATCCTCAGTTCACATTTTTATAAAGCGTTAACTCTTAAGACAAAGTTCTTAACTCACAACTCAGAAAGTTAGTCCAAATATTGTCTACATTTTGCATGCCAGAAAACTAAGTCTCAAAAAGTCAAATGAAACACCACCTGGCAGCCCTGCTTAAGTTCCCAGGCTCTAGGAAATAGGGGGACTCCTTGGAGCAGCAATGATTTTGAGTCTGGTGCAGGAGGGGGAGACCTAGTTGAGATCCCAGGATTGTTGATGCCGTCTAGATTGTCTTTGCTCCTACAAGATTCAGCATGATCAATCAGCAAAAGTCAATGTTAAGATACCTAATGGGATCCCTTCTTTATCACCCAAGGTGTTTATTAACTACCCACTGTAGGTGATAAGATATTAAATTTTCCACAGAAGTCTTCTTCTGATACCTTGTTATAGCTTGAAGATGACAGTCTCTGAAAGACAATGCCATCTAAGAGCAAGCTTTGACAGGTTCCCCTGGAAAGCTTTTGAGTGCACCTTGGGCATGGATCTTCCAGAGACCAATCTAAGCCTTCTCAGAAAGACTCATCTTCAGAAGATTGGCAGTGATTTTGTTAAAGTTCTTATCCTCAGGATCTGAATGAGGATAGATAGTAGCTAAAGATATGGTGATTCAGCTCTCCTGGTACCCCTTGTCTCTCCCTCAGGATGTCTTATTACTTCAGCGGGACTGGCAGAATTAAATACTTTAGCCCTTTGGTGTTCATAAGCTTACAAGAGAGAATATTTGAAAATGACTCAAATGACTCTATCTTGGCTTAAATCCAACTGGGCCTTTACAGACTTCTTTGTATCTTATTAATTCACTCAATTCCAGTCTAAATCTAAACCCCGCTATCACCGTACACACACTCCTACCTCATCCCTGGTTTATACTTATACTGGAGTGTAAGTTCTAGAAATTCTTTTAATAGCTTTTGGGAACTCTTCTGAGAGCCCCCAATGTAGATTTACTCAGGACACATGCAGAGTCATGAACAATCACCCTTTCTTCATAAACCAGAATTCATCTTCATGGTGCCAATTCTAAATAGATTTTCTTCTCCAGGGCAAGAACTGCATTTCTACTTGCTTCTGGTACTGTATTTCTTTGTACTCATTCAAGTCATCAGATTTTCACTTATAGAATTTATGCTATTATGTTGCTTGGTAGTTTTTCTTTCTTTTTTTTCTTTTCCCCTCTTAGTGACTCTATTTGAGGTTTTCTTGGCAGAGATACTGGAGTGGTTTGCCATTTCCTTCTCCTGCTCATTTTACACATGAGAAAATTGAGGTCCTCTACCATTATACTGGGGCTTCTTAAACTTTTCACTCATGATCACTTTTTGCCTGAGATACCTTTACACAAATCTGGGTATATGGGTTTGTAAAATAAGTATACAAATCAAACATTTGCTGATAGCAAATCATAATTTCATGATCCCTACATTCAGTTATATGACCTTATATGGAGTTATGCCCCATAGTTTAAGAAACTTTGCACTAGCAAGGAACTGGAAACTGAGTGAATGTCTATCAGTTGGGGAATGGCTGAATAAGTTATGGTATATGAATGGGAAGTAATATTATTGTTCTATAAGAAACAATCAGCAGAATGGTTTCAGAGAGTCTTGGAGAGCCTTACATGAACTGATGCTAAATGAAGTAAATAGAACCAAGAGAACATCATACACAGCAATAACAAGATTATTTGATGAGTAACTGATGGATTTGGCTCTTTTCAACAATGAAGTAATTCAGGCCAATTCCAATGGACTTATAGTGGAGAGAACCATCTTTATCAGAGAGAGGACTGCAGGAACTGATGTGGATCACAGCATAGTATTTTCACCTTTTTGTTGTTGTTATTTGCTTGCTTGTTTTTTTTCTTTCTTATTATTTTTCCTCCTTTTGATCTGATTTTTCTTGTGCAGTATGATAAATATGAAAATATGTTCTGAAGAATTTCATATATTTAGTCTATATTAGATTACTTGCTATCTAGGGAAGGGGAGATGGAGGGAAAAAAATCTGGAAAACAAGGTTTTGCAAGACTGAATGTTGAAAACTATCTTTGCATGTATTTTGAAAAATAAAAAGCTAATATTATTATAAAAATTTTTTAAAAAACTTTATACTACACTACTAGCTTCTCTAAAGGGAGACAAACAGAAAAGAAACAACATAAGATGGGGAAGAGAAAGCTGTCAGTAATTTCTTGAAAGAAAGGGAGAAGGAAGTAGAAGGCAGGCTTTTTGATGTTGAGTTTTAAGAGCTTGGAAGCCATCTAGTACAGCCCTCTCATCTTATAGATGAGATTGTCATCCAAGGACTCACCTAAGACACACAAGTGGTAGGTGGCAAAGCTGGCTAATGACACCAAGATCCCAAAATCTTAACATTTTGTACCATGTTGTTTTTCTATTGTATTGATGACAAGAAGAGGGGAAAAAGATATAAATGAAAAGAAGGAAACCCTTCTTAAATTCCTCCTTTAGACATTCCAATCAGACCTTCACTGAGATACATCAGAATGTTTCTGGTCACTCTTCTGGAAATGCTGTTCTCTCTACATAGAAAGGTCTCTGGATAGGTCAATTTTCTAGCTCTAGTGCCTTTTATTACAATGTGAATAGGACTTACTTTGAAGTTGTAAGATCTGAGTTCTAATCCCAACTATGTAATTTATTACCTATATATCTCTGAGCGAGTTACTTCACCTCTGTGGTCCTCATTTTCTTCATCTATAAAATGAGTGAGTCGAACTGCAGCAAAGCTTCTTAAACTGACTCCATGTGGGATTATGTAACTGAGTATAAGGGTCACAGAATTATTTTGTTGCTAGCAAGTGTTTGAATTGTATACCTTTTTAATATAACTACATATCTGGGGTTGTGTAAAAATTTCTCAGGTGAAAAGGAATCACAAATGGAAAAAGTTTAAGAAACCCTCCAGTTTAACTGGAGGACCTCTTAAGGCCTAGATATTTTGATCTGGTACTAAGTGTCTCTATCTAGGACTCCTTGGCTAAGGCAACGAGAATGTATGAATCCCACACTATGCATAATCATTCATCATAGTAACTCATTTTAGAGGAAATCTCAAGTTTCAATGAAAATTTCAAAACTCAAAGAATGATGATGTTGAGGTAGGCTGTACTTTCCCATGTATCTCAGAAAATGGAAGCCCATTTAGACTAAACTAATAATAGTCTCGACCCAAATAGTCACCTGTGTTTTTTATAACCCCTTTCATCTAAGAATCTCTCCACATCTCATAAAGATTAATTAGTGTTCTCCTCATACTAGTAAAGGAAGTCATTGTCATTTTCCTGTTTTATAGGCTTACATGTTGTGTTGTGATACAACAACAACAAAGTAATGTTCCAAAAATCTTAGTTCAGTTCTCAGTTTTAATAACTAAAGAAGAATGTGTGACATTTACATAAAAAACCTATCATTTAAAAGTGTATTCATTTAAATTTTTTGCATTTATTTAATTTTATAAATTGTGACTGATAAATTTAAAATTTTAATTTTAATAAGATGAACCACCTTGTGCATTGCCCTGTGTGACAATTTCTGGATGATACTTTCTCAGGCCAGGGTCCTTTTGCTTGGTCACCTCAGTTACCTGATCTATATCCACACTTTTTCTTGTGTGATCATATCACATTGTCTTGTATGCATCAAAATCTCTCTTTGAATGATCTTAAGGTTAGCATTACAGATGCTATCCTTTCAATCACTTGAGTAACAACTGATGAAAGTTTTTGCAAGGTTCATCTAGAGTGATGGATAGCTAAAGAGTGTGGTTATATTAAATTTTAATAATTAACATTTCACATGTCATTTTTGTATATTTGTAGCTCTTATGTTTTTGAGTTTACTAAAAATAAAAACTGTACTAAAATTTCTGGGACACACTGTATAGTGAGAAATTCAGAAAATGAACTCCTAGAACCTTGTAATAATGAGGTAAAACTTAGAAAGGCAGTAAATTGAAGACACACTATGAAGTGCCCAAGGAATTTGGATTTAATCCTTCCCTAATGGGGAACCATGGTAGGTTTTTGAGGAGAGTAATAATGTGATCAGGATAGTATATTAGAAGAGTAATCTGATATGAATTATGATATTGCAGAGGGGAAAGTCTCAGAGTTCATCTAGCCCAAATCCTAGCTAAAAAGACATCCTTTATACAGTATAGCTATCAGATCATTATTGGCTTTAGCTAGAAATCCCTTTCACTCTCTTAAGGCAGTTCAACCAACTAGTAGAAACTTGGCTGCAATGTCTTTCCTTATATTGACCTGAAAGCTGTCACTCTGTCATTATCCCTTTTCCTTTGATCCTGATTTCTCCCCACTGAGGTCATCCAAAACAAGCCTAAACTAGTATCCAAAGGCCTTCCTGTCACAGACTGGGATTTTCTTTCAGATTCTCAGGTCCTACTGTCATGAATTGGAGGTGAGAGATAATGTGAGGGAGTAGAGGCAGACTAAAGCCTCAGGAGGTCATCTGTTACATCTGTAATTTCAGAATCTTCACACTTCTAAGGCAATCTAGGATTCCAGTGTCTCTGATCTTCTTTACACTTCATATAGATTTACTTCTGTCACCATAAATGGTCCTTAAAGATAATGTGTGGCTACAATATGACCGGCTCCATTAAGAAATTAGTTCAGTGAGGCTGGGTATGCTGGCCTCGCCCTTCTAGTCTGAGTTGTGAGGTATCAATTAGCCTTTTAATTTTTTTTAAAGGTAAACTATAGAACAAACTTGTATGAGAGCTACTGAAGAACCAAGGGGATGATTATGGCACTTTGATGCCTCTGGCGCTGACTCAATATGGAAACTAGCTGTGTAGAAGGAAGAAGTAGATCCCAAACTCAGGTAGAATTCCATTCCCGTGAGCTGTTTGATGTTGACATATTCTCTGAGGACCAAGGAGCGCCCACTTCATATCACTTTCTGATTAATGAATATTTTTTGTTGTTCATTCATTCTTGTGACCCTATATATAGTTTTCTTGGCAAAGATAGCAGAGTGGTTTGCCATTTCCTTCACCAGCTTATTTACAGATGAGGAAGCTGAGTTAAGTGACTTACTCAGCAAATGTCTGAAGTCAGATTTGAACTCAGGACAATGAGTTTTCTGACTCCAGGCCCCACTCTATTTACTGTGCTACTCAGCTGAGATTTAATAAATCTTTTTTTCTGGAGGATCCCAGAAAGAAAAGAGGTAGCCCTTACTGTGGCAATCTTCAAGAAAAATAAAACCTAAATGATTAAGGTCTGCCTACCTCACCCCAAGAGAAAGAGAATAGGCACATAGACTACTTTATTAAGAAATACCAGAACTAGAACAGGTGCCTTAGACTTTAGAATATCAAGAACAAATGGGGATTTGTAGTCAGAGGACCTGGCTTATTCCCATTCTGACTTTTATTATCTGTGTGATTCTGGTCAGGTTGCAAACAAAAATCAAAAACCTTTTTCAGTTCCCCTTTCCTCATTTGTAAATGGAGATAATAATGCTTTTATTATGATTTTGAATAATCTTGCTAACTTTGGTTTTTATCTATGTAAAATTAAAGCAGAGGTATAGGAATCATGAAGCCACAGCAAAGTAGCATCTATAGGCTCAGGCTCTATAACAAACTTTGCTGTTGTTGTTTGTCCTTTATTCTTGAAGAGGACTATGACATCAGGGAGGTGATGCCATGACAGGTAGATGAATCAGATTTAAATGAGGGAGAGATGTTCAAGGTCCCCTGCATCACTTTCCCCTTCAGAGCTATCTGGGTCTAGTGGCCAGATATAGATCAAAATGACTGGAAATGGCCCTGGATGAAATGGGAGATCTTGGCCTTTTTAAGCTAAGGCCTTCAATAGCACTCAGTTTGATTGAGGCTGCACCCATTCAGTGATTAAGGCTAGGTAGCAATTGAGGCAAAGAATCTCCTCTTTAGCCTCGTTTCCCCAAAATCTAAGTAGACATATGAATAAATCTGGGAGGGGAAGACCTTCAGGATTTACCACTACTAGTTCTATACTCCAAAGAGATTAAAGAAGGAAGAAAAGGATCTGTGTGGACAATATTTTCTGCAATATTTTTTTATAAAAAAAAGCAAATGTCCATAAATTGGGAGATGACTAAACAGATAAATGAATGGAATGGAATAGAATTATGTGGTTAAAAAATGAAGGTGATAGTTTCAGAGAAACCTGAGAGGACCTATTGGACTGATGCAGAGTAAAGTAGACCAAACCAGGAGAACAATTTATATAGTAATAATAACATTATAGGCAAATAACTTAAAAATTTTTGAAAACCAGGCTCAATGCAAACCAATCATGATTCTAAAGCACTTATAGTGAAACCTGATACCCACCGCTAGATAGAAGTGATGGATTTAGAGTACAGATTGAGACAATTTTTAAGACATGATTAATGTGGGAACTTTTTTTTTTTTTGGTTGACTATGAACATTTGTTAGAAGGGTTTTGTTTTTCTTTCCATTTTCATTGGGGGGAGATTTGGGGGAAATAAAATATATTTCTGTTAACTGAAAATTTTTTAATTTTAAAAATTTGTATTCTTCCAAGGCACATTATCAGGTATCATCTTATTCTCCTTCTTGAGGAGTTTCCTGATTCCTTAAGTTGATAGTGTTATCTCCTCTCAAAATTACTTTGTATAAAATTGTTATTATTTTGTTTTTTCTTATCTACTGGATGTCCCCAAAGTTCTAAAACAAACCTAAGGCTTTTGGGATACGCATGTACACGTTGTATCCTCTCTGGCAAATATAAACTCCTTGTGGTCAGAACTGTTACTGTTTTGGCTTTTGGCTTGTATCCCCACCAAAGTGATTTGCATATAGTTGGTATTTAATTGGTGTTTGCTGAATTCCATCCTGCCAACTGCATAGTAATGGTGGAATCCAAATCTCCAGCATCAAAATAATACCCCTCAAACCAGCCATCTCAGTTTTCAGTTGTTGAGATTTTTATTCATAATTCAGGCTCTGGTCACTTCATAGTTCTGCGGGGCTGTTAACATTTTGTGAAATTTCAATGTTTCACTTTGGCAACATATAATCTGCTAAGTATTTTTTATAAAATATTATTGCCTAAATTTATTTTCTGTCACTCTTGCATTTCTAAAGTTACAAAAAGACCAAAGATTCATTGCTCAATGGGTTTCTGTATTCTCCCAGGAGCTTCTCACTTTCAGGAAACCAATCTTTCACTTTAAGAATATTGGTATTACTGCGACATATTTAACTTATATAGGACTGCTTGCCATCTGGGGGAGGGGGTGAAGGGAGGGAGGGGAAAAGTCGGAATAGAAGTGAGTGCAAGGGATAATGTTGTAAAAAAAAAAAAGAAGAAGAAGAAGAAGAAAAGAAGAAGAAGAAGAAGAAGAAGAAGAAGAAGAAGAAGAAGAAGAAGAAAAGAGAAGAAGAAGAAGAAGAAGAAGAAGAAGAAGAAGAAGAAGAAGAAGAAGAAGAAGAAGAAGAAGAAGAAGAAGAAGAAGAAGAAGAAGAAGAAGAAGAAGAAGAAGAAGAAGAAGAGAAGAAGAGAAGAAGAGAAGAAGAAGAAGAAGAAGAAGAAGAAGAGAAGAAGAAGAAGAAGAAGAAGAAAGAAAAGAAGAAGAAGAAGAAGAAGAAGAAGAAGAAAAGAAGAAGAAGAAGAAGAAGAAGAAGAAAAGAAAAGAAGAAGAAGAAGAAAAGAAGAAAAGAAGAAGAAGAGAAGAAGAAGAAGAAGAAGAAGAAGAAGAAGAAGAAGAAGAAGAAGAAGAAGAAGAAGAAGAAGAAGAAGAAAAGAAGAAGAAGAAGAAGAAGAAGAAGAAGAAAAGAAGAAGAAGAAGAAGAAGAAGAAGAAGAAGAAGAAGAAGAAGAAGAAGAAGAAGAAGAAGAAGAAGAAGAAGAAGAAGAAGAAGAAGAAGAAGAAGAAAAGAAGAAGAAGAAGAAGAAGAAGAAGAGAAGAAGAAGAAAAGAAAGAAGAAGAAGAAGAAGAAGAAGAAGAAGAAGAAGAAGAAGAAGAAGAATAAGAAGAAGAAGAAGAAGAAGAAGAAAAGAAGAAAAGAAGAAGAAGAAGAAGAAGAAGAAGAAGAAGAAGAAGAGAAGAAGAAGAAGAAGAAGAAGAAGAAGAAGAAGAAGAAGAAGAAGAAGAAGAAGAAGAAGAAGAAGAAGAAGAAGAAGAAGAAGAAGAAGAAGAAGAAGAAGAAGAAGAGAAGAAGAAGAAGAAGAAGAAAAGAAAGAAGAAGAAGAAGAAGAAGAAGAAGAAGAAGAAAAGAAGAAGAAGAAGAAGAAGAAGAAGAAGAAGAAGAAGAAGAAGAAGAAGAAGAAGAAGAAGAAGAAGAAGAAGAAGAAGAAGAAGAAGAAGAAGAAGAAGAAGAAGAAGAAGAAGAAGAAGAAGAAGAAGAAGAAAAGAAGAAGAAAAGAAGAAGAGAAGAAGAAGAAGAAGAAGAAGAAGAAGAAGAAGAAGAAGAGAAGAAGAAGAAGAAGAAGAAGAAGAAGAAGAAGAAGAAAAGAAAAGAAGAAGAAGAAGAAGAAGAAAAGAGAAGAAGAAGAAGAAGAAGAAGAAGAAGAAGAAGAAGAAGAAGAAGAAGAAGAAGAAGAAGAAGAAACTACCCAGGCATGGGCTCTGTCAATAAAAAGTTATAATTAAAAAAAAAAAAAGAATATTGGTATTAAAAGGATTGGACATCATCACCAGGAGACATCTGAGGTCACACAGTTCTGTATAATTTCCCAAGAATTAGTTGAGTGTCACCAAAAGGGCAGTGGGGAGACCTGATTAGGGCATTCCACATTACCAACCAAGATCTATTGAAGAGAAAAAGCATATAGGAAGTCTCATAGATCTAAAAGAGACTTCAGAGTCCATCCTCTAAGGCCAAACCCTCTCATTTTTCAAATGGGAAAACTGAGGCCCAGGAAGTTTAAGTGACTTGCCCAAGTAGTAAACAATAGAGATTCAAACCCAGTCTTTTGACTCCAGAATAATTTCCTTTCCATTATACTATACTGTATAACCTAAAAAGAAGGTAAGTTAGTCACTTAGGAAGAGTGAGGGATAACTTTTAGATCACATCATGTTGTATGATTGAGATCCTTTGGAGAGCCCCTTCTTGGAGGTTATATGGGAGGACACCATTTAGATTACAGAGCCATGAAGTATATTAATCATTCATTCTAATGCCCTAGGTCATATTGACAACACTCCTTGCAAATCACTCTCACCAGTAATCTAATCTAGTGGGGAGATAGCATACAAAGAAAATAGTTCAGGAGCAGAGAACCAGTGTTGTTTCTTCCCAGTGGATTATAAGATCTTTGAAAGTAGGATCTCTGCCATTTTTTTTTTCATTTCTATTTCTCCATCCTAACACATGGCCTTCATGTTGTAGGCATTTAATAAATATTTGGTGAATTGCCTTGACACAGACCTTCATCCTTCTATTTGGACATGATCTTTCCTCATCTAATCTCATAAAATTTGGTACTCCTTTTAGGTATGTTAGTGTATTTTCATGTGTATACTACTAATATTTGTGTACATCACTTACCTCCTTTAGTAGACTGTAAAATGCTTGAATACAAAGGCTATCTTATGTCTTCTTTATCTTCATATGGCAGTACTTTAGACATGTGTAATAAATGTTGTTATTTGTCCTTCATTCTCAAAGAGGATCATGACATGCAAGTGAGTTGGATTTAAGTGAGGGAGGGTTTTGCACCTGTAGGCATTTATTAACAACAAATATAGATTATATGAATAAATAAATGAATGCTTATTTATACATGTTTCTTTTAATTGGAGCAAAGCTTTTCATTCCACAGTATGAAGTGAGAAGTAAAATGCAAATAATCTTTGGGGAGATAATGTGTTTTATATGAATTATATATCCATCTTCTCCATAGCTGCCAAAGTGATATTCCTTGGGGTACAAACCTAAATATTTTGTGTACAGTCATTGAGGGAATTTGTTTTGCTTGATTAAGCATATCTCTTTCTTACACAAAATTTGTGGATTTATTTTTTTTAATAATAGGATCAGGAGGAAAAGAAAATAAATTTCTATTATTTTTTTAATACAAGAGGTGCTACAGATGTGAAATATTATTTTCAAAGGTCATGTATTAATTTTATATAACTGTTTTACTTTGTTGCAAGAGGCCTGTCATAATCTATTAATGCTTGTAATATAAAAAAAAAATCAATGAAACTGAAAGTGTAAAAATGAAAGGAAAAAAAAAACCACTGGCAGGTAGTAATGCAAGACAATTCTCTCTGACCTGTGAAGAAGACTCAACTATTCAAGAAGTAAAGTATCATCAGCTTTTTTGGTAGCTCCTGATGTTCAAGTTGCTGTTCTGACTCAGGGTCAGCTCTTTACATGATGAGACTGACTCACAGTAAATTACAAAGATTTGGTATCTCCCACCACATGAATTCAGAGGGTTAGAAGAGGGAAGGAAGGAAGGGAGGGAGGAAAGGAAGGAAGGAAGAAAGTAAGGAAGGAAAGGGAGGGAGGGAGGAGAGGAAGGAAGGAAGGAAGGAAGGAAGGAAGGAAGGAAGGAAGGAAGGAAGGAAGGAAGGAAGGAAGGAAGGAAGGAAGGAAGGAAGAAGGAAGAAGGAAGGGGAGGGAGGAAGGAAGGAAGGAGGAAGGAAGGAAGGAAGGAAGGAAAGGGAGGAAGGAAGGAAGGAAAGGGAGGGAGGAAGGAAGAAAGGAAGGGAGGAAGGGAGGGAGGGAGGAAGGAAGAAAGGAAGGAAGGAAAGGGAGGGAGGGAGGGAGGAAGGAAGGAAGGAAAAGGAGGGAGGAAGGAAGAAGGAAGGAAGGAAGAAAGGAAGGGAGGAAGGAAGAAAGAAAGGAAGGGAGGAAGGGAGGGAAGGAAGGAAAGGGAGGGAGGGAGGGAGGAAGGAAGGGAAGAAGGGAGGAAGGAAGGAAGAAGGAAGGGGAGGGAGGAAGGTTGGTTGGCTGGTTCAGGATGTTGACAGCATGTGCTACTCACCTGAATATAAAATAATTATGGGGAGCCCTATAGGCAATCATATGCTTGGCTGTAGATCCACAATGAATTCAGACAAGGGAAGTTCTCTCATTCAACTAAGTGGGTCCTCAAAGAATATCCTTGTTGAATAACTTCTTCCAGCTTCATCTAAGTAAATCTCCTTTAGTTAAATGACCAAGTCTTTTAAATCTCCCTTTGTTTTCTCTATAGGTGTCTCATTTTGACAGTCAGACAAATTACCAGAGGACTTGCCTGACTTTTATCCAACATAGAACAATTGATATGACTACATCATTCCCAAGGACAAGGCATGGTATATAAATTGCCAGGCTGGAGATGGGAAGACCTAAGTTCGAATTTGACCCCGAACACTAATTGTGTGACTCTGGACAGGGCATTTAAATTTTTTGCCCAGTAAGAGGAACTGGAGAAAACTATACCAAACTACTCTAGTATCTCTATCAAGAAAACCCCAAAAAGAATCACAAAAAGTCCGAAACAACTGAAAAATAACTAAAATGTCAATTCCCTGCTCAAACTCCTATCATCTCTAGGATTAAATTGATTTTACAGCCCTTTACCACCTGACCACAACTAGTCTTTCTGGGCTTATTATATGTGTAGCCTATGTAAATTTAAAGGACCCTCATTTCAATCCCTACTCTTTTAAATAAGTTGACTTCTAAAGGTAGGCTGGTTCCATCTTTCCCTCAGGGTTCCAGGAGTACCCATGAGGGATCAGAGGGTGATTTTCTAATGCCTTTAGCTTAAACTCTCATCAGTGTGTAATTTCAAATTACAAGTGTAATTGCAGCAAGATGATACAGTCAATAGAGCACTAGCCCTGAATTCAGGAAGACTTGAGTTCAAATCTGACCTCAGATAATTAATATTTACTAGCTGTGTGACCTTGCTAATCACTTAACCCCAACTGCCTCAAAGAGAGGGGCGGGGGTTGGTTTCATTTCTGATCCTTATAAACTACCTTTCATCTCCCACCTTTGAATCTTTGCACACTGCTGTCCCCATTGCCTAATATGCACCCTTTCTTCACCTCTGTTCTTAGAATCCTAAGTTTCCTTCACTGCCTTTAAAATTTAGCTCAAATGTGACCACCTGAGATTTTTCCTAATCCTAACCACCTGTGCAAGTTATTTATGGGTGTACATGTTATTTCCCCCTACAGAATGCAAAGTCCTTAGGGTATAAACTGTTTCATTTTTTTTTTTTTTCTTTTTAACTCCAGTGTGTAGCACAGTGTCTGGCACAGATTAAGCATTGAAATGCTTAACAACCAGTTTTGACAAACCATTGTTTGACTAAATGATATATCAGGGCAGGGGGAAAGTGCGGGTAAAAGCATATAGTTGAGTCCTGAAGGGTTTAGGAGGAGGTTATGGGCAAAGAATGAAGAAAAGGAAGATTGAAGTTGCTTGACTCTCATGGTGTAATAAAGGTTTTCTCACCCTTTTTGTATTACAAACCAGTGAAGTATTTTATTCCTTTACAAAGGACTGCTCTCTCCAGCCTCAGTTCTGAGGCTCTAGGCATCTCTTTATGGAGAAAGCAGAAGGAAAGGTATAGGATTCAGAAGAAGAAGGAGAAGGTGCTATTTTAAAAAGCTATATATGTAACAATGTTCTGAACTTGCTCTTCCAGAATGAGGAATTTTGGCTGTATCTCCTCTTTAAGGTTCTAGGAGTTCCCTTAGGAACTAATAGGGTAATTTCCTCTAATGCTATTCATTTCTAAGCCCCATTTTGGTGTCCCATTACTTTTATAGTAATAATAATAGTAATAAACCCTCATTTAAACAATAATCATGGAGCAGCTAGGTGGCACGATGGATAGAGCACCAGCCCTGAAGTCAGGGGGACCTGAGTTCAAATGTGGCCTCAGATACTTAATACTTAATACTTCCTAGTTGTATGACCCTGGGCAAGTCACTTAAACACAATTGCCAATAATCATGGATTCAACTTTATAAGAGAATTTACTCAGGAAATATAGCAAGGTAGAATGACAGGGAAAGATAATGTGGAATGTTGGAGGGGATGTGGGAAAACAGGGACACTAATACATTGTGAATATATCCAACCATTCTGGAGAACAATTTGGAACTAGGCTCAAAAAGTTATCAAACTGTGCATACCTTTTGATCCAGCAGTGTTACTATTGGGCTTATATCCAAAAGAGATCTTAAAGAAGGGAAAGGGACCTGTATGTACAAGAATATTTGTGGCAGCCCTCTTTGTAGTGGTCAGAAACTGGAAACTGAGTAGATGCCCATCAATTGGAGAATGGCTGAATAAATTGTGGTATATGAATATTATGGATTATTGTTCTTTAAGAAATGACCAGCAGGATGATTTCAGAAAGGCCTGGAGAGACTCACACGAACTGATGCTGAGTGAAATGAGCAGGACCAGGAGATCATTATATACTTCAACAACAATACTATATGATGATCAATGCTGATGAACTTGGCCATCTTCAGCAATGAGATGAACCAAATCAGTTCCAATGGAGCAGTAATGAACTGAACCAGCTACACCCAGCGAAAGAACTCTGAGAGATGACTAAGAACCACTACATTGAATTCCTAATCCCTATATTTTTGCCTGCCTGCATTTTTTATTTATTTTTAAAATTTTCTTCACAGGCTAATTGTACAATATTTCAGAGTCCAATTCTTTTTGTACAGCAAAATAACGGTTTGGACATGTATACTTATTTTGTATTTAATGTATACTTTAACATATTTAACATGTATTGGCCATCCTGCCATCTAGGGGAGGGGGTAGGGTAAGGAAGGGAAGAATTGGAACAAAAGATTTGGCAATTGTCAATGCTGTAAAATTACCCATGGATATAACTTGTAAATAAAAAGCTATTAAAAATTAAAAAAAAAAAGAAAATATAGCAAGGACAAAAGTACAAATATTTCCCCTCCAGATTATAGACACACTCCCCTATAACTTCTCCGAACCTAGAGAAAGTGGGCTCAGACTTAATGGAGTTTCTAGATAGCATTTGCCCCTACCCAAGTTCACTTTCAGATGCAGCATGTCCAGTGATTGGATGAGTCTGCATGTCTCCTAGACTGAACCAGAAAGATTACACAAAACCTTGCTCCTTACCATCTGGCTTCTAGCAAATCCTGGCATGAACTCCATCTCTTGGATTTCTGATGG
This sequence comes from Antechinus flavipes, assembly GCF_016432865.1. NCBI lineage: Eukaryota > Metazoa > Chordata > Mammalia > Dasyuromorphia > Dasyuridae > Antechinus > Antechinus flavipes. The sequence continues at coordinate 438,880,478 of NC_067399.1, forward strand.
TTTACTCTCCTGAGGCCACAAAGTCAATTCTGACCTCTTCGATCTAAACACAAGTAACCCTGATCATATGCAAGTACATAAAGAGCATGGGAAAATAAAATTTTATGGGAAGCAGAAGGGTTTAGATATCAAGAAACAACAGAAGGTGAAGATAAGAATATCTGCATTGTGAAGGCTTGGACTGTAATTTGTGACTCAAACTCAATTTCTGCAGACTTCAGCAGAGGATATGACATGCTTGCTTCAAGTAAACAGTGTCAGGAAGCTGGTACTCCCAAAGTATAGGGCAGACTTTTTCTTAGCACATTGATAACAAGATCTATCAGCTAGAAATTCTTGTCACATTTATAAACCCAAGTTGCATGGAATAGAGATTAATTGTGTCAGATGCAATCTTTTTTTCTGCATGTCTTTTTATAAGGAAATGTTCATGTTCACTGATATTCATTATAACAATAAAAAGTTTTGTTTAAAAAGATAAGTCTTGCTTTTGAAATTCCAAGGCTAACTAGTAGTTAAAACTCACAGTTTCTTTCTTTTTTTTTTTTTTAGAAATAATTGTATATTTTTAAATATTTTCATTGTAAATGCCTTATTAGTTTACTTAGTAAGCTATGTTAATAAAACATTAATTTCCCTTCTTTTTATAATAATAACTTTTTATTTTTCAAAATACATGCAAAGTATTTTAACATGTTTAACATATATTGAGTTGCTTGCAATTGGAGAGAGGGCAGGGGGAAGAAAGAGAAAATCTGAAACACAAGGCTATGCAAGGATCAATGTTGTCAAATTATCCATGCATGTTTTGAAAATAAAAATGCTTTATAAAAAATTAAAAAACAAAAACAAAATACAAGCAAAGAGAGTTTTCAACACTTACTCTTGCAAAACCTTGTGTTCCAAATTTTTCTCCCTCTCTCTCCACTTCCCCTGTCCCCTAGAAACAAGTAATTCAATGTAGATTAAACATGTAAGATTGTTTTAAACATATTTCCACACTTATCATGCTGCCCAAGAAAAATCAGATCAAAAGCGGAAAAAAAAAAAAGAAAGGAAAAAACAAACAAGCAAACAACAACAACAAAAAGGTGAAAATGTTGTGATTCACATTCAGCCCCCATTGTCCCTTGTTTGGGTGCAGATGGCTCTCCATCACAAGTCTATTAGAATTGGCCTGAATCACCATGTTGAAAATGTCCATTAGAATTGATCATTGCCCTGGCATGGGTTCTATCAATAAAAAGTTATTAAAAAAAAAAAAGAATTGATCATTGTATAATCTTGTTGCCATGTATAATGATCTCCTGGTTCTGCTCACTTCATTTAGCATCACTTCATGTAAGTCTTTTCAGGCCTTTCTGAAATCACCCTGCTGATCATTTTTTAATAGAACAATAACATTCCATTGCATTCATTTACCATAACTTATTCAACCATTCCTCAACTTATGAACATCCACTCAGTTTTCAGTTCTTTGACACTACAAAAAGAGCTGCTACAAACATTTTTGCACATGTGAGTTCTTTTCCCTTTTTTTACAATCTTCTTGGGATATAGACCTAGTAGACATACTGCTGGATCAAAGGGTATGAACAGTTTGATAGCTTTTTGGGCCTAGTTTAAGATCATTATATTTCTGAGAATAGCTAAGTCTATCAAAGTTGATCATTGTACAATGTTGCTTTTACTGTTATAGTGTTCTGGTTCTGCTCCCTTCACTCAGCATCAGTTCATGAAATGCAAAACGGATAACTTTGATTACATTAAATTAAAAATATTCTGGCAAAAAAAAAAAAAACTTACCCTGCTTTATAAAGGTAATTTATTCCTTAAAAATTCCTCATAGAGATAATTTTATTTGACTTAGCATTAATCAATATCCAAACTATTTCTGCTTTAAAGAGAAATGTTTAAAATGACATAATTTCTGCATGTTCTCTAAAACTACTCTGTCCTCAAGATCATTTTAGATAACACTTTTTGGGATCCTAAACAAGAAAAATATCATAACGTTAAAATATCATACCATTATAAAATGCTCCTTCATTTCTGAACCAATCTCTTTAAGAACAAAATGAAAAGAATCCTTTTTCAGAGGAGAAGGATCAATAGAGCTATGGAATAGATTAAGAGATAATTGACTTAGAGAGATCACTTGTCCTTTTATTTCAGGAGTGAGAATTTTATAATCTAAAAGACAAAAGTTATTTTTTCATTCAATGATTAGCCCTTTCCTAAATCCCTTCCCTTCATCTTGGCCTAACCAATTTTCAAATAGGGAAGTTTGAAAAAAGTTTGGAGCAGAGAAATATTATTTATTAATATTTCTAGAGAAACAAAAAAAAATTTAATTATGGTTCCATACTATGTAGGTTATTATGTCCATAATAACTATCAAAATGTACTTTATAAGGAGGTTTGAAGAAAATTTTGCTAGTCCCTCTACAAAGAAGACTAGGATTCTTGTCTGGAGGGAAGCAGTAAAAGAGGCTATGAGGTTGGCTGCTCTTTTCTCCTCTGACAGAGGAGAGTATCTTAAATTATATCTATCTGTTCCTCTAAAAAATTTCTGATTTAGAAACTACTTCCTTGGCCATAGTCTTTTAAAAGATTGAGGTAACTCAAGCTTACACATAACCTCAGGGCTCGACTCCTTGCCACTGTGTGCTAATTTTTAAAAAAAGACTATCAAAAATCATGATTAGCGATAAAATAATTTAACCAAGAAAATAGTGACCAAATTAGACTATACAAGAATATACATAAGAGTAAATGAGTATTTTAAATGAGAATAGGGTAAAATATTGCTTAAATAAGAAACAAGTTCAAATTTTATCCAAGAGGAAATTCCTAAAAGTATAGAGAAAAGTTGGAACTGAGAGACACTTTGAAGAGCCAGCTGCCTCTTCATGTTTGCCACTTCTGTCTCGCTGTATCTCTTACAATGTTTGCCACCAAGAGAGTCTGGAATCATATGTATCCTCTCTTCAATGGAGGAATGAATATTAATTCTCTTCTCCAAAGCACTAAAATTAAACTTACCCTAAGCATTCTTGCCACCAGTCCAGAAACACAGGACAGAGCAGAACCTCCTTTGTCCAGATTTAGCTGGAAGTCAGGTTACATAGAGTATCTTACCTAAGTATCTGATCTAAGAGCAGATCAAAAAAAGATAATTTAAGAATTATTGGACTACCTGAAAGCTATAACTATAATGTGTTCTAAATATCATATTTCAAGAAACAATGAAAGAAATGAAAGAAGGCTGTCTATATCCCTTAGAACCATATGACAAAATCCACTAACTACTTCTTGAAAGAAACCCCAAAGAGAAAACTTTCAGGAACATCATAGCCAAAATCTAGAGTTTCCAGATCAAAGAAGACAAATTTCAAATATTCTGGGAGTAGGGGGTGGGGAATAGTTCAAATACTGAGAAACCATAGTCAGGATCATACAACATTTAATAACTATTACTATAAAGTAGTAGATGATTTTGAAGACAATATTCCAAAAGCCAAGAAATAATAGGCTTACAAACATTCCCTTTCTTCCACCACACCCCAAAAAAGAACTGAGCAAAATCCTGTAAAGAAGAAAATGGATTTTTAGTAAAAAAAATAAATAACTTCTAAGCATTCCTAATGAAAAGAGCAGAGTTAAGTAGAAATTCTGAAATTTAAACTTAGGAGTCAAATGATACATAAAAAGATAAATATGAATGAGCAATCTTAAGGGAATGATAGGAATGCTGATTATATTCTAACGGGGCAAATGATACAAAGTGTCCTCTTGTAATTCTTAATGGAAAATACATTTTACTGAATGGTTCCACAGGTAATGAATTACAATAGTTAACATATATGGACTGAATAACATGATATCTAAATATTTAAAGTAAAAGTCAAATGCATTACAAGAGGAAATAAAATTGTAGAACTATAATAGGGAAGGACATCAATGTATTCCTTTATAACCAAGAAAAATCTAACAAAATTTAAGCAAGAAAGAGATTCAAAATCTTCCTAGAATTTTACAAAACTTAGATATATGATGGGTCTCTGGCCATTATGAAATGGGAATAGCAAAATTTCAGAAAATTAGAAATAATAAATATATTTTTATACATTATAATGAGACCAAGATGTTATTAAATAAGGAGCTGTTGAAGAAATGATCAAAAAATAATTGAGAACTAACTAACTTACTTCTAAAGAATGGGAGGGTCAAAGAAAAATCACAGAAATAATAGATAATTAAATTAGTGATAATTACAACAGTTAGACATCATGGCAACATTTTTAGAATGTAACTAAAGCATTCTTTAGAGGAAAATTTATATCTCTAAGTAAACACTTTCATTAATAAGAGAGAAATAAACTAATGAATTTACCATGTAACATTAAAAAACCCTAGAAAACAAAATTTAAAACACTAAATTTTTTATAACTATTACTAAAGAGGAGTCAATGATTTTGAATACAGTATTCCAAAAGCCAAGAAATATAGGCTTACAAACATTTCCTTTCCTTCAAAAAACCCCTGTCCTTCCCCCCAAAAAAGAACTGAGTAAACTCATGGAAGGAGGAAAATATATCTTTAATAAAAATAACTTCTAAGCACTCTTAATGAAAAGACCAGAGCTAAGTATCAATTCTGAAATACAAATATAGGAATCAAGTAATACATAGAAAGATAAATATGAATAAACAATCTTTAGGGAATTACAGGAATAATGATTTTATTCTAATGGGGCAGATGATACAAACTGTCCTCTTATAATGTGTTCTTTCCCCCCCAGTTTTTTAGAAATATTTTTATTTAAAGTGTTGCTCCAAATTCTATCCATCATGCCTTCTTTTCCCCTTTCCCTAAGACAGTAAACAGATATAAGTTATACATATGCAATTATGTAAAACATTTTCATGGTGATCATTTTGTACAAGAAGACTTGAATAAAAGAAAAAATGAAAGAAAACAGTGAAAAATAGCATGCTTCTGTCTGTATTCAATTAATATCAATTCCTTCTCTGGAGGTAGAATAGCATTTTTCATCATGAGTCTTTTGGGATCATCGTGCATCTTTGTATTGCTGAGAATGGCTAAGCCATTCACAATTCTTCATTGAACAATGCCATTATTGTGTACAAAGTTCTCCTAGTTCTTACTTAACTCTGCATTACTTCATGTAGGTCTGCCCAGGTTTTTCTGGAACCATCCTGCTTATCATTTCATTTTATTTTGTTTTATTTTTTCAAAGTTTTATGCATAGATCATTTTCAACATTCATTCTTGCAAAAACCTTGTGTTCCAGATTTTTTTTCTTTCTCCCTTTCCCTCATCCCCTCCCTTTGATGGCAAGTAATCCAATATATGTTAAACATGTGCAATTCTTCTATACATATTTTCACAATGATCATGCTATACGAGAAAAGTTAGATCAAAAAGGGAAAAAATGAGAAAGAAAACAAAAAGCACTGTTTGTCATTTCTTATAGTACAATAATTACAATTACATACTATACTATATATTGCATACTATAGCTTGTTTAGCCATTCCGCAACTGATAAGCATCTCTTTAATTTCCAATCTTATCCACCACAAAAAGGCCTGCTATAAGTATTTTTGTATAAATAGATCCTTCCCCCCTTTTTTGGATGTCTTTGGGGTAGTATAGATTTAGCAGTGGTATTGCTTGATCAAAGGGTATACACAGTTTGATAGTCCTTTGGCTATAATTCCAAATTGCTCTTCAAGATGATTTGATCAGTTCACAATCCCAACAACAGTGTACTAGTGTCCCAGTTTTCCCCCAACCTCTCCAACATCCAACATTTTCCTTTTTTGTCATGTCATTAACCACTCTGTTGGTGTGAGGTGGTACCTCAGAGTTGTTTAAATTCTGCATTTCTCTGATCAATAATTAAAGTGTTTTTTCATATGACTATGGATAGTTTGATGAGTCTGCATCTTAGCTAATGGGGATAAATTAGAGGCCTTTCCAATAAGCTCAGAAGAAAATCAAGGATGTCCATTAAAACCACTGCTACTTGATATACTGCTAAGAGTGCTATCTATAGCAGTAAAACAAGAAAAAAAGAAAATGATGGGATAAGCTTAGGCAAAGCAGGAAAAAAAAATTATTGTTTTTTGCAGATGATATAAGTTTATCTAGAATTTTTGAAAACCATGTAAAAATTAATTGAAGCTACAATTTCATTCAATTTTTATAAAATAAAATAAAGCCACATAAAGCATCAGCATTTCTATATATTGTCAACAAAACCCAACAGGAAGAAAAGGAAAAATTCCTTTTAAAAATAATTGCCATTGTGTAGTTGTTTCAGTTGTGTCTGATTATTTGTGATGTCATTTTGGGGATTATCTTGGCTAAGATACTGCTTTGCCATTTTCTTTTCCAGTTCATTTTGCAGACGAGGTAATTGAAGCAAATAGGGTTAAATGATTTGTACAGAGTCACATAGCTAAGTGTCTGAAGCTAGAGATGAGTCTTCCTGAATCTAGACCCATCACTCTATCACTGAACTACCTAGCTGCTTAAAATGCCCTAAAATAACTACAAAATGCATAGAATTTTTGATTATTTGCCTATTAAGACACACATAGGAATGATAGGAATAGAATTACAAAACACTTTATGGAAATACAGACCTAAATAATTGGAGAAGTACTAATTGCTCATGGGAAGGCTAAGCCAATATTAAAAAGATGGCAATATTTAACTTACTTGATATGTGTTATACAATACCATTACAAAAGAATTATTTTAAAGTAATAAATATGAAAAAACTGAAGTTCATCTGGAGGGGCAAAATGTAAAAAATTTTACAAGAAAATTTTAAATGTAAAGCAATACCAGATTTAAAAAAAAAAACTATGCTACATAGCTCTCTTTGTGGTGGCAAAAAATTGGAAAATGAGTAGATATCCATCATTTGGGGAATGGCTGAATAAGTTATGGAATATTATTGTTCTATAAAAAATGATGAACACACTGATTTTAGAAAAAGCCTGGAAAGACTTATGTGAACTGAAACTGTGAAATTGTAGAAAACTAGTGTCTTGATATTGGTAGAGTTGTAATTTGGTTAAGACCTTTTGAAAAATGATTTGTAGCTCTATGATACAGATTTGTAGAAAAAGGAAAAGGAAAAATATTTATAGCATCTCTTTTTTGTGATGGCAGAGCACTCAAAGCTAAGAGGGTACTTATCAATAGCTGAATAAACTATGGAATAGGAATGTAATAGAATTCTAGTGTGTTGTAAAAAATGATGACAGGGATAATTTTAAAGAATCCTGAAAAGACTTGTATGACCTAATAAAAAATGAGGGGAGCAGAACCTGGAGAATAATTTATGTAATAATAAAATAACACATTTTAAATTTTTTATTTTAATGGTATATTTTTTATTTACAAGTAAAGTTGGTTTTCACCATTTTTTTTAACAATTTGAGTTAACAATTTTTTTTCTTTCTCCCTTACCTCTCCTGTCCCAAAGAGAGCAAGCAATCTGATAAAAATTGATTGTACATGTAAAATCTGTATCATGTTTCCATATGAGTCATGTTGGAAAAGAAAAATCAGAACAAAAGGGAAAAACCATGAGAAAGGAAAAAACAAAACAATAATATCATCAAAAAGGTGAAAATATATTCTTTGATTCACATTCAGTCTCCATAATTCCTTCTCTCATTCTCTTAGTAGCTGTGTGAAACGGGGCAAATCATTTAACTCTATGTGCCTTAGTTTCCTAATCTGTAAAATGAACTAGAGAAGGAAATAAAAGCCACTCCAGTACTTTGCCAAGAAAATCCCAAATGGGGTCACAGAGTCAGACAGGATTGAAAATGACTCAATGATAAAAAGAATTTTGATCAACACAATGACCAGCACAATCCCCATGTTTTCTGCTCATGACAGAGCAAGTTTCTCTGACAGAGAGGTGATGGACTCAAAGTGCATAATGAGACACATGCACTGTGTTCCAAAAGTCTTAGTGCTATTTAAAACTTTTAATAGCTCTGAGCTTCATTAGCACTATATTTTTGGATATGGCTATTACCTTAAGAATTTGCTTTGATTGATTATACATATTACATTTTATAAGAGGTAAGCATCTTACCAAGAACTCTATAGACCTGCTGATGAAGCCAGGGAAAGATTTTCATTCAGGTCTTGCAAGACCTGGTGTCCAGAAACAACCACATCTTAGAAACAGCCTTTTTATACCCTGTTTCCCCACCCCCCACTTAAGTCTCTCCCCGATTCCTCATTGGCTGGTGTGTTTCTTAGTCTAATTTATGGCTTCCCTCTATAAATTTTGTTTCCTTTGTTCCAGTTTGTTCAGCCTAATCTTTAGGTTTCAGTTTTATTTCTCTGATTTGTTGTATTTCTCTGTACTTCTCTAGTTTAGGTTTCGTAACTGTGGAAATTAAATCTACATCCAATTCTCACATATATTTATTCTAAGAGTTTTCTTTTTCATTGTGAAATGACATGGGACAAAAAGAAAAAAAAATAAATTTTTGTTAAATGAATTTTTTTTTAAATGAACCAGTCCTTGCTCTCAAGGTACACACATTCTACCATTGTACCCAACACATAAGTAAGTACAGAAGTAGTGTCCAAAATGAAGGAGGCAGTGATGTCAATGTCTTCTGCCTTTGCTAGTCCGTATTTGGTACATTGTTTGGGGGGTTACATTTTAGAAAGGACAATGGCAAACTAGAGCTTGTCTAGAGAAGGGCAGTCAGGATCAGGAAGTTATAGGAAACTATGTCATATAAGGGTCAAAGAAGGAATTAGATTCACTTTGAATAGAGATAACTGAGGGTGGCTTGGGGAAAACAGGGTCAGGACTAGTAACTATCTTTAAGTACTTGAAAGATTATTATGTGGAAGATTTTGTCCCCAGAAGGACTGGGATGAAAACTACAAGAGACAGGTAATTAAAGCTGCCTCTGGAGCTAAACAGTTTCTGTCCTTAAAGGTTTTAAAGCAGAAGTTGGTTGACCACTTAGGAATATTTTAAAGCTGATTCCCATTCAGGTCCCAATTGAACTGGAGACCTCTGAGACTTCTTATAGTTCTAAGATTCTGTAATTCTGTGACCCTCTGATCACTTTTTGAAGGTCAGACCTTTCTTTAACAGGCCTCTAATATAGATTGGCTTAACTGACTTCAATTTGTACAGTGGGACTACTATCTGGAGAGAGCAGGGTTTGGGATCATCCGGAGAGATGAATGATCTCTCTCCTAAATGTTTCAATGGGATATTATTGGCAAGGGCTTCCAGTGACCTTTTCTCAAGACCTTATATGCCTCTAGCTATATACATTCAAAGGCCAATTTGAAACATCAGTGAGCTTGGGCTTTAATGAATCACTACAAGAATCCCAGGTCCTTGTATAGAGTAGGGAGAAAGAACTGCCTCTCTTCCAGGACTTTGCATTGACAATCTCGGGGTAATAAGACTCATTTTTTTTTTTTTTTGGTTTTATGGTTTGTTTGGTCTTTGGTGTGTGTGTGTGGGGGGAGGGGTGAGAGGAAGATACATAGCCTTTTTTGAAGGCAACGGCACATAAAATTCCATGGCTTCTCCACCAATCAAAGTTATGCAAAGGCCAGTTTGCATTTGTACTCACATGTGTATGTGTTTATTTGTAGAATCTTTTCTCTATCCTTACTGTATAATAGAATTACTTTATGTTATTAAATTTTGTGATCCTGAGTCTTTGCATTAGGAATTGATAGCCATTATTGGGGAACAGCCAGATACTGTAGTTGTGCCTGGGTGGGAACTATAAGCCAGAGAAGTGAGAGATCCCTGATATCAACCCCATCTGTAATGCCAAAGAGAAATTAATATGCCCACATCATTTTAGTGGGCAGAGTTGAACATGGACATCAGGTGTCCTGGCACATATTTCTCTTGTTTATCTAAAAATTTATACCTTTCACTTTGTCTTATCTCTGTACAAGTCTTTGGAAAGAAAGGCATAACAAAAAGATAGGGTTCCTTAGAATAATTGTCAAATTGTAGTCTGAAAAGTGGGCTGGCAAAAGATATTTTCCCCCATTCAGATCCTGCTTAATCCTGGAGGATTCCACTGACATTTGGCTTTGTTTAGTTCTCACCCACACTCTCTTTTTTCAGAAAAGAACTTTATGGGGTTCCCATGGCTTCTTGAACATCAAATAACCCTTAAAAGCTACAATGTGATGGATCGAGTGTGAGTGAATCACACAAGGATTAAATTTCCCTTGAAACACACATGGCTTTAATAATTAGCAGAAAAAGGCCTTGGCAGCACAAAACTCTGGCTTCAGAAAAATGTCAGAGCCATTATGAAAAAAGCTAAATGTAGTAGCTCAGTCCTTTCTGTGAGGATGTATCCCCAAGAAAAGTTTGTATTCCAGTCAAGTTAGAAATGTCCAAAAGATAGTTATTGATATAAGAATGAAGTACAGGGAGGGGAAATATTAGCTATGTAGAGTTGGGGTGAACTGTATAGAAATGATTATTAAACTCATGGGATATGATAAGATTACAGAGAGACAGAGAAAGATAGAGAAGAGGAAAGAAAGAAAGTGAGAGAAAGAGAGAGACAAAGACAGTGGTATAGAGACAGAGAGAACAAGATAGAGACAAAGAGATTAGGAGGTAGGAGAGGGAATACACAGAGATGGAAAGAGAAATACAGAGAAAAGAGAAAAAAGAGACAGAGAAAGAGAGGGGGAAAGAGAAGAGAGGAGAGGAAAAAAAGAAAAGAGGGAAAGGGAAGAAAAAGGAAAGAAAGGAAAAGGTAGAGCAGGGAAGGAAAGGGAAGAGAAAGGAGATGAGAAGGGAGAAGAGAAAAGGGAAGAGAAGAGGAGAAGAGAAGAAATGAAAGGAGAGGAGAGGAAAGGAGAAGAAAGAAGAGGAGAGGAAAGGAGAGGAGAGAAGAAATCTTAGAACTTTTGTAATCACTAGCATATAGAAAGCATGATTTGGATGATGGGTAACACAAAAATCTAGAGAGGAGATATGTAAAGGAAGAATGCACCAGATAGGATAAGAAGGATTTAGGACTTAAGTAAAGACTATCAGATCCAATGATCAGGAGAAAAAATAAATGTGATTTGATTTCAATAAATTCTAGAATTTTGTTCAAATGATTCATATTGAGACAAAAGAGGAGCTTGGAGGATGGGTAATGACAACAGAATAAAAGGGACAAAGTTACAAGATGGAAAATAAAGACAAAACTAGACAAAAGACTAGAAAAAGGCAAACACAAAAGCTTTCCCTAAATATCTCTTATTTCAATCTGCATTCCAGTCCCATCTCTCTAAGTATAGGGACCTCCAGGGCAAGAAGCAGGGCTGGGTCTTTTCACTGTCATTTATGACTGGGTCTGGTCAATGTCAGCCCTTTGTGAACAATGATACTTCTGCTAGGAGATTCCAGGAAACTTTGGCTCCATTATTACTCCATACCAAAGGCAGAAATCCTGGGAACATCAGACCCCTCTTATCCAGGATAAGCATAGACTACCCATATCATTTATCCCAAGTAACTCCTGCTTCTGAAAAATCCCCTAAGTCCTAAGGAGATGGGCAGGTTGGGGAGAGAAGGAAAGCCTGGCATATTTTCACTTGAGGCTGAAACAAATTTAGTCTTCAATGGGCCTCTATGGCAGTCCTCCCAAAGTCTCTTCTAGGAACCAGAGGAACTAAGCCAGAATAAGCTCCATATTGTGACTGGGAAGCCCAAAGTTCACCAGACCAGATATCTGCAGCAACTCTCTGGAACTGGGGTACAAGCATGCACTGGAAGGTGACTGCCTGACAATACCCTGTCTCTGGTTTCTCACCACTTCCTGGCTGATCATCACTTCATGTGATCTGGGTCAAGTGAGAAGATCACCATTAATTGGAATGTGTCTCCATCATGAAGACCAGAGCAGGAACCACATCTGGCCCTGATCAGGCTGGGACATTCAGGGAAGGAATCTGAGGCTGGAGCCAAGATGCCTGTTCATTTTCAATGTATCCTTTTCAAAGATGGATTCATTTAAAGCCAAGTGAAACATTTTCTTTGAGCATAATAATCATTGTATCTCATGTTCACATTATATTTTATGGTTAGCAAGTATAAAGGAGTTAGTTTCTTACCAGTCTGCCAAATAAGGAAAGCCAGAATGTAATCACAGAAAGTAAAGAATAGATAATGAGGTATTAAATTGACCATATGGGCCTCATACACAATAATTTTAGGAGTGCAGTTTTGTAAAGTACCCCTAGAAGCCAAAGTAGCAGTTGTCCTCTGGAGACCCATCCCATGAATGCCAGTGCAAGTTCAGGATCAATGTTACACAAAGCTCTTCCTAGTAATCCTGTGTGATAAGAGTAAAATTATTCTTATTCCCATTTTACAGATGAGAAAACTGAGCCTCTGAGAAGTTAAGTGACTTGCTGTTTGGGGCTTAGCCTGACTTAGGGAAGTTACTTGATAACCTAGATCCAATATTTGAAAAAAAATGAGTTGTTCATAAGTCATTCAGCAGTTAATAAATGGAGATTTATTAGCCATAGCAGGAGAGTACCCTAAAATTATTCAGCAGGCTAAAACTCCCTTGCCTAAATTGACCTCATGGTCTGCCAAAAATCAGCTAGCTTCTGGAGTTTTTCGTGTTTGTTTTGTTTTCAATCAACTAAATGTGATGTCTCATCCTAAACCTTTAGTCCCCTTAAGCAGCCACCTCTTGAGAATGGTCTCAGGGCCTTTAAAGGATAAACTTTGGGTAGTTGTTCAGTAGTATCTGATTCTTTGCAATCCTCTGAGGGATTTCCTTGGCCAAGATATTGTAATAATTTGCATTTCTTTCTCCAGATCATTTCACAGATGAGGAAATTGAGGCAAACAGGGTTAAGTAACTTGTCCAGAGTCATAAAACTAGAAGGTGTTTGAGATTCTTCTTGACTGACCCTAGGTCTTACACTCTATCCAGTGTACCACCTAGATCCTCAAGGTAAATGTTGCAAAATTGTAATGAATGAGCATAACTCCAAAGAGAAATGATAAAGCATAATACTTGCTCCCCACCTCCACCATCTCCAAGTCCTTTGCAAAGTATGGGGATCCAAAGATATGAATCATTGCATGCAGACTTTTTTGTGTATCAGTCAATTTTGCTCATTTTTTTGTCTGCCTCTTTTTTCTCTAAAAATATTATTTATTTTTAAAATGCTTGTCATGTGGGATAGCTCTCCAGAAGGTCATAGCAGGATGAATATTGGGAGAAATTCTGGTGATGTAAAAAAAAAATTATCAAGAATATTTTTAAAAATAGCTAATTACCAATCATTCTATATAGTAATTGATTATTTGTTGGGACACTAAAAATGTCATAGTATACATGTACCATAGAGAAGGAGAGAAGGAAGAAAGAATAAAACTACCCTAAGTTGCATGAGGGGCAGGGGTTAATTGCTTTTACTGTAATAGTCCACAGTCAAACATACAACTATGAAGAAAATTTAAGTTTTCTGATTACAAGTCCAGTAACTGATGTTCCTGACCCTATCTTTGTCTGTGTCCCCGAAATATCTAGTACCATGCCTTGCCTATTGTGGGCTTCAGATACTATTTTAAAGGTACCTCTCAAATTCTTTTGGACTTGTGCCCTGGTCCACGGAAACTACAGACACTTAACTGATTTTTAACTTCCCTGGAAATACTCAGGCTAACAAGGATGTTAAACATATGAAAGTTTTTATTTACAAAACAAATTACAGAAGAGACATATACCTGAGTTTATGAACACTCAAGAGAATTCTTCATCCACATCTCCAAAAGGTTTTATACAATCCTTTCCAATTAATGTGTGCCTCACACATTCCTTTCTTATCCAGACCTGCCTTGTCCATAGTACTCACAGTACTAGGGAAGGGAAAGATTTCATCCCTCCACATTTGTGATTCTCTTTCTTGGGGCTGAGTGACTGGAAACAAAATATTCAACACATGCCTCTCTTCAGGTCCATGGATATATCCTGGCATCTGTTTCACACTATCTCTGTTTCAAGAGTGCATATATAATTCAGTTTTTTTCTAGTTTCACATGCAGCTTAGGATCTTTACCTCCATCATTTTTTGCCTGCCCTTCAGCAGCCACCTCTTGAGAATGGTCTCAGGGCCTTTAAAGGATAAACTTTGGGTAGTTGTTCAGTAGTATCTGATTCTTTGCAATCCTCTGAGGGATTTCCTTGGCCAAGATATTGTAATAATTTGCATTTCTTTCTCCAGATCATTTCACAGATGAGGAAATTGAGGCAAACAGGGTTAAGTAACTTGTCCAGAGTCATAAAACTAGAAGGTGTTTGAGATTCTTCTTGACTGACCCTAGGTCTTACACTCTATGCAGTGTACCACCTAGATCCTCAAGGTAAATGTTGCAAAATTGTAATGAATGAGCATAGCTCCAAAGAGAAATGATAAAGCATAATACTTGCTCCCCACCTCCACCATCTCCAAGTCCTTTGCAAAGTATGGGGATCCAAAGATATGAATCATTGCATGCAGACTTTTTTGTGTATCAGTCAATTTTGCTCATTTTTTTGTCTGCCTCTTTTTTCTCTAAAAATATTATTTATTTTTAAAATGCTTGTCATGTGGGATAGCTCTCCAGAAGGTCATAGCAGGATGAATATTGGGAGAAATTCTGGTGATGTAAAAAAAAAATTATCAAGAATATTTTTAAAAATAGCTAATTACCAATCATTCTATATAGTAATTGATTATTTGTTGGGACACTAAAAATGTCATAGTATACATGTACCATAGAGAAGGAGAGAAGGAAGAAAGAATAAAACTACCCTAAGTTGCATGAGGGGCAGGGGTTAATTGCTTTTACTGTAATAGTCCACAGTCAAACATACAACTATGAAGAAAATTTAAGTTTTCTGATTACAAGTCCAGTAACTGATGTTCCTGACCCTATCTTTGTCTGTGTCCCCGAAATATCTAGTACCATGCCTTGCCTATTGTGGGCTTCAGATACTATTTTAAAGGTACCTCTCAAATTCTTTTGGACTTGTGCCCTGGTCCACGGAAACTACAGACACTTAACTGATTTTTAACTTCCCTGGAAATACTCAGGCTAACAAGGATGTTAAACATATGAAAGTTTTTATTTACAAAACAAATTACAGAAGAGACATATACCTGAGTTTATGAACACTCAAGAGAATTCTTCATCCACATCTCCAAAAGGTTTTATACAATCCTTTCCAATTAATGTGTGCCTCACACATTCCTTTCTTATCCAGACCTGCCTTGTCCATAGTACTCACAGTACTAGGGAAGGGAAAGATTTCATCCCTCCACATTTGTGATTCTCTTTCTTGGGGCTGAGTGACTGGAAACAAAATATTCAACACATGCCTCTCTTCAGGTCCATGGATATATCCTGGCATCTGTTTCACACTATCTCTGTTTCAAGAGTGCATATATAATTCAGTTTTTTTCTAGTTTCACATGCAGCTTAGGATCTTTACCTCCATCATTTTTTGCCTGCCCTTCACTGAGTCTCTCCTCTTTGGCCCATATGCTCAGGTTGCTAGCCTGGGAGTCCTATTGTATAAGAATATTCTTCCATTTCTCTCTATTAATATTCCTGATCATTCTGTGAAACTTGGAGCTAGATCACAGGACTTAGAACTGGAAGTTCAACTCCTTTATTTTTCAGGAGCAAACTATGGATCAGAGAGGCTGAGGGTATTATTCAAGTTTCCATAGTCAGGACATAGAAGAGCTGCTGATGTCCAGGTCATTCTCCTCTGACTCCAAATTCAGTGCTTTTCTCTGTATGCATACTGATTCGTGTTACTCCAAGAAAACACAGAGATAAGAATGTTTAAAAACTGGCACAGACATACCTTATTTTGTTATGTTTTGCAAATAGTGAATTATTTTTAAAGCAAATTAGTTTGTGGCAACCCTACATCAAGCCTGTCTGTGAGCACCATTTTTCCAACATCATGTGCTTACATTATATCACTAGATCACATTTTGACAATTCTCACATTATTTCAAATTTTTTCATTATTCTTATCTCTGTTATGGTGAACAGTGATTCGTGATCTTTGACGTTCCTATTGTAATTGTTTTGGGATGCTACAAACTACACCCATATAACATTTCAATAAATCAATAAATGTTGCATATATTCTGACTGAAATGAAGAACCCTTTCATCTCATTTCTCTCCCTCTCCTCAGGTCTCCCTATTCAAGATACAACAATATTGAAATTAAGCCAATGAATAACCCTACACTGGCCTCCAAGGGCTCAAGTAAAAGAATGAGTCAGCTTTTCTATTATAAGAAATTGCTCCACACTTTAGCTGTAGCTCAACCTTCAGCAACCACTACCTAATCAGTTAATAATCATCAACACTGAAGCAAGATCTTCCACCAGCAAAAAGATTACTACTTGCTAAAAGCTCAGATGATAATATTTTACTAATAAAGTTGCTACCTTGCTGTTTATCCTTCTTTCCTGAAGAGAACCAGTGACATCACAAGGCTTAGACTAACATTTCACCCTATATTCCAAATGCCCTCTACATGGATATGTGGCCTTAATATAAAAGATAATACTATTAAAAAATTAAAAGAAAAACAAAGCATGGATCTCTCATTGCTATAAGTAAGAGATGAAAAACCATGCAAGAGATAGAGCCTATTTAAAAAGATAAAATGGATAACCTAAATTACTTCAAACTGAATGCACAAATTAATATATTAATATATCTAAGATAGGAAAGGACTACTTGAATGGTAGAAAAACTTTGTATCAAATTTCTCTGATAAAGGCTTGGTATACAAGATATACAAACAATTGACATATATACATATATAATAAATAAGCATTCCTAATAAAAAAACAAGTGAAAGGATATGAAGAACAGTTCTCAAAAGAACTGAAAAGTATTCAAAACTACATGAAAGAATGCTCCAAATCACTAGTAATAATAGAAATTTAAAACAACTTTCACCTTATACCCACAAATTGGGAAAAATGACAAAAAAATGGCAATTGTCATTGTTGGAGGAGGTATGGAAAGATAAACATACAGATACATTATTGATAGAACTATAAAATAGTATAGCCATTTTGGAATTATGCAAACAAAGTGACTAAAATGTTCATATTCTTTAAAACAGATTGCTAAGAAAGCCATCAATATGCATTGTTGGTGGAATTATGAATGCAATTCTGGAGAGCAATTTGGAACTATGCTCAAAAAGTTATCAAACTGTGCATACCCTTTGATCCAGCAGTGTTACTACTGAACTTATATTCCAAAGAGATCTTAAAGAAGGGAAAGGGATTAATATGGGCAAAAATGTTTGTGGCAGCTCTCCTTGTAGTGGCAAGAAGCTGGAAACTGAATGTATGCCTGTCAGTTGGAGAATGGCTGAATAAGTTGGGGTATATGAATGTTATGGAATATTATTGTTCTGTAAGAAATGACCAGCAGGATGATTTCAGAAGGGCCTGGAGAAACTTACATGAACTGATGCTGAGTGAAATGAGCAGGACCAGATCATTATATACTTCAACAACAGTACTATATGATGATCAATTCTGATAGACATGGCTCTTTTCAACAATGAGATGAACCAAATCAGTTCCATTTGTTCAATAATGAATAAAACCAGCTACACCCAAAGAGAAAACTGTGGGAACTGAGTGTGGATCACAACATAGCATTTCCATTCCTTCTGTTATTGTTTGCTTGCATTTTTTATTTCCTTCTCAGGTTATTTTTACTTTATTTCTAAGTCCGATTTTTCTTGTGCAGCAAAATAACTATATGGATATGTATCCTTGTATTGTATTTAACATATACTTTAACATATTTAACATGTATTGGTCTACCTGCCATCTAGGGGAGGGGGTGGGGGGAAGGAGGGGAAAAGTTGGAACAGAAGGTTTTGCAAGGGTCAATGCTGAAAAATTACCCATGCATATATCTTGTAAATAAAATACTATAATAAAAAATAATAATAAAAAGAAAGCCATCAATACGAAAAATATCTTCATATCTCCCAAAATATATATATTTATTGTGATAACTAAGAATTAGAAACAAAGCAGGTGCCCATCAACTAAAATTGAAAAACAAATTTTAGTACATGAATGCAACAGAATACGACTGCCTTGTAAGAAATGATGTGTGATAACTACAGAAAAGCATGGAAAAATCTATATAAATTGATTCAAAGTGAAGTAAGCAGATCCAAGAAAACAATACACAGTGACAACAATTTAAATGGAAAAAACAATGACATCCTAAAAAATTAAAAGTAAAAGTAACAAAATTATAAAGCTCAAATGGGACTCAAATGAAGAGGTATAAGATGATATCCTCAAACAACTGCTTTAAGGAGGTGAGAGGTCCACAAGTGTTACTCATTACATATGTTTTCATATTTTCTTCATGATTAGTTATGTGGATTTTTTTCCTTTCTAAAAATAAAATACGATTTATTTTATGAGATAGGTCTCAGGAAAGGGGAGAGGGAGATGAAGGAATACATGAGATGCCATAGTAATGTAAGAAACAGAAGGTATCAATAAAAAAATTTAAGTTATTCTTGAAACTCTAAGGAAACAAGGAATTGTAAGAGGTAGAGATAGAGAGGGAGTGGATTCCAGGCATTGGAAGGTAAGGGAGTAGGAGAATGGGGAAAATGATAGCCAGAACACAGGTACAGAGATGGAAGCTAAAGTGTTTTGTATGAGAAATAGAAGGCAAGCCAATTTGGCTGCATCATAAACTATGGGAAGCAGAACAATCAGTCAATTAACATGCATTTATTAAGTGCTTGCTAAGAACCTAATAAATGGGTATGAATAGTTCATACCTAAGTGGGTTGTTAAATTTTCAGTGTGAATATTTATACCTTTGAAATCAGCAAGCACTACAAATTAGGGTTTGATTTATTGTTTTCTTGATTGGCTAGACTTAAGAAAATGATAGAGAAAATAGTAATAATGCAGATTAAACTTTAAAAAGTTTGTCTTGAGAACATTTCTTCTTAGAGAGCCAGTTGCAACACGTTTCTGCTATCGTGTTAGGCATTATGATATAATGCATAATCTGGTACCAGATTAAGAAAGGTTTTACATGCCCCAAAGAGGGATTTTATAGATTATATAAAATCCATATTTGATTCTTTTTGGAGTTTTCTGAGTGGCATAGTGATACGACTAGACTATGCTTAAGGAAAATCACATTAACACTATCAAAATATTAGGAGACATTTTATTTTCCATAGCTCCAATCCTTCTTAGTAGGGGCAGGAAATACCCTTAACTTGAGTAATTATGTCTTCACAGCAAGCAAATTGTGCCCTGAGCTTAGCATAACAACAATTCTTTGTGCTGAGCTTCTGGATGATCTCACCCTCTGACTAAATCATATAATTTTTGTATTGAACTTCCCTATTTCCCAGGGACCTAAGGGCTGGTACCACAGAAGACACATTGCACAGAAAGCAATCAATCATATCTCATGACACTCTGAACAATTCCTGTGCTTGTAACTGCTAAGGAAACAGAACTAGAAATTGCACTCCTGTTCCTACTACACGAATCTGATTCTGTATCCAGCTGAATGATCACAAGGCTCAATAACCCTTAAGATATGAGATAATATTCTAGGGGAAACAACAAACTGGGGGAAAAAATTTTACATCCAAGACTTCTGACAAAGGTCTCATTTCTAAAATAAGTAATTGACTCAAATTTGTAAGAATTCAAACCATTCTCCAATGGATAAATGATCAAAGGATACAAACAATTTTCAGATGAAGAAATTAAAAGCATTTATAGTCATATAAAAATGCTCTAAATCATTATTGATCAGAGAAATGCAAATTAAGACAATTCTGAGGTACTACTACATACCTCTCAGTTTGGCTAAGATGACAGGAAAAGATAATGATGAATGTTGGAGAGGATGTAGGAAAACTGAAACATCAATACATTGTTGGTGGAGTTGTGAACTGATCCAACCATTCTGGAGAACGATTTGTAACTATGCTCAAAGCACTATCAAACTCTGCATATCCTTTGACCCAGCAGTGTCTCTACTGGGCCTGTATCCCAAAAAGATCATAAAAAAGGGAAAAGGACCCACATGTGCAAACATGTTTGTAAGCAGCCTTTTTAATAGTGTTAAGTAACTAGAAATGAATGGCTGCCTATCAATTGAAGAATGGCTGGATGTTAAGATACATGAATGTTATGGAATATTATTTTTCTATAAAAACAATTAGCAGGCTCATTTCAGAGAGACTTACACAAACTGATGCTAAGTGAAATAAGTAGAACCAGGAGAACATTACACAGTGACAGCAAAATTATATGATCAATTCTGATGGACATGACTTTTTTCAAAAGTGAAGTAATTCAGGCCATTTCCAATGGTCTTGTAATGGAGAGAGCCATCTATACCCAGAGAGAGAAGTATGGGGACTGAGTGTGAATCACAACATGGTATTTTCATCTTTTTTATTGTTGTTTGCTTGTATTTTGTTTTCTTTCTCATTATTTCCTTTTTGATCTGATTTTTCTTGTGCAGCATGATAATTGTGGAAATATGTATAGAAAAATTGTCCATGTTTAACATATATTGGACTATTTGCTGTCTAGGGGAAGGCGTGGAGAGAAGGGAAGAGAAAAAAAAATTGGAACTCCAGATTTTGCAAAGGTGAATGTTGAAAATAATCTATACATATGTTTAAAGAGCTTAACTTATTAAAAAAAAAAAAAGATGAGATAATCACAAAGCTCAATGATTCTAATAATATAGAGACTGTTCCTACAGGACCCAAGAACACCTGTTTTGTCTCAAGAAATTGCAGCTATCAAAACTGTTTACTCAAGACCTAAGAATGACTGGGTTGTCATCCTGCCTTTTTGTGGTTTTCATATTTAAAAGCCCTGCCCCTGCCACAAACCTCAATCTCCTTCTCAGTAGGACTTTGATTTGCAAACTTATTTTCCTCATTCTGAAATGAAATTTCTTTTTGATTCCTTACTCTCCTATTTCTAGCCTGCTTTGTTTGGCTCTGACCACCCATAAGTTAGAGGCCAGTTCGAATCTGGTTGACAAATCTATGCTTAAGGTAAAGTGAAGAGGGGACACTTGAGTCAAGAAGGTCAATTAAGAATTTATTTCAGTTGTCCCCTATGACAGATTATGAGCCTAAATTAATGCAATAGCCACACAGCAGTGAGAAAAGGTAACATTCCAAAAGAAGATGACAATAAAATAGAAGAATAGTAGCCAGTGTCCCTGGGACAGAGATTGGAATTATAAAGTCCTTCCCAGGAATAGAAGTGTTGATTTTATTAGTTTTCAGAGCTAGATTTAAAAAAAAAAAGAGGGGAACAGAAAGAGGTATCCATGAGCATTATGGTGTGAAGATTCCTAGGGAATTGTGCTGAGGTAGGGTTAGGTCAAGCTAGTTATGAAGAATGCCATGGGCTGAGGGGTGAGGAGAAGTTGGAGTGTTTGGGTAGGATGTGGAAGCCAGAGAGCAAGAATATGATAAAAAGATGCCAGGGATAACAGAAAGAAATATTCTATAGGCACAAAAATCTGCATAGCAGCATTTTTTGTGATAGCAAAGAAAATGGTAACAAAGCAGAAATCCATTGACTAAGGAATTACTAAATAAAATGTGGTACATGAATGTAATGAATTATTATTGCCCAGTAAAAAATGATGAATATGAAGGAGTCAGAGAAAAATAAGAAGACATTTAAGCTGATTATAGGATCATAGCTTTAGAGTTGAAAGCTACCTTAAAGTTCAAGGAAACAACTAAAGTAATATGAAATAATCAGAAACAAGGAAACACTATATATGATGACTACAACAATGTAAATGGAAGGTACCAAAAAAAAAAAAAATTGAAACTGATACTATGCATTACAATGACCAAGCTTAGCCTCAGAAAAGAGATGAAAAAATACACCTCCTTCCATTCTCTGCAGAATTAAGAGACTATGGTCAAGGAACATGGACTATACAGTCAGATGTGATTGATCTGTGGGTTAATTTGGCTCCCCTGATGGAGGGGATGGGCTAAGCTGCAGATTGACATGTATTTTTGGATTGGACAATGCAGGGATTTATTTTCCTTTTCTATTAATGTTCAGAATATATCATAGGGAGAAAAATAACGTTAAAATTAACTTATTCACATTATGATTTTTCTCCACAAATACACATATATCCTATCTCCCTATTGGGTTCTTATTTGAAGGCTTGGGTCCTATCTTTCTTCCTCCAGTATAATTTCTACCTTTGATAATGGGATAGAGAAGTAAGCTATTGAAAAACATCCTCTTCATTACTATTTTATAGACTAGTAATTATATGCGTGCATTCTCATTATTTACTTAAACTTGAAAGAGTTCACACATACCTTAGACCTTTAAAGTCTTTTCACAATCTATTTCCTTGTTTTACAACATTATTTTATTTTACAACATTCATTCTGACTTCCATCTCCTTTGCCAACTAGAATTCTCCTTTCTAGCTCTCCTGGTCACTGAGGAAAAGGTGAAATAAGGACTAGAAGTGAAAACTCCCTATTGAATAAAAATGTTGGGAAAACTAGAAAGCAGTCTGGCAGAAATTAGTATTAAACCATGATCTTCTTCCAAACTCCATAATATATTCTGTGTGGAATCATGACCTTAATATAAAAGATCATATTATTTTAAAAATTAGAAGAGAAACAGATCATGTGCCTCTCACAGTCATGGATAAGAGATGTATTTTTAATTAAACAAAGGATAGAGACAATTATAAAAGAGAGATAACTGATTACTTGGAACCAAAAACCTTCTGCACAGGCAATATTAATAAATTTAGGATAAGAAGCAAAGTGATTGAATGTGGGGAAAATCTTTGCCTCAGATTTCTATGATAAGTATTTAGTAACTAAGATATGTAACATATAATTAGCTGTAGTGTTCTGGTTAGCTTTCTGGAGGCCTTTGGACCAGCCTTAGTTTCAGTAGAATAATCACCACAAGAATAGTCAGGAATTAAGTCCAAAGTCTTTATTATCTCCTTCACAGTCTGTCTCCTTCGCCTGGAACCCAGCCAGCTTTCTGGAGGTTCTCCAGAATAGGTCTTGGTTTCAGTGGAGAAGTGAAGGAGACAGTACAGCCACCTCGAGGATCTTTATCTTTGAGTCTGTCTCCCTCCCAGATTTCTTAGCTCTCATATACTCTATTGATAAGTATATCATCATAGGGGTCAATCTTATAGAATAGGTGTCAACTTATGGAATTATACTAAGTACATATAAACTAGAGAATCTTAATTTCACTGAGTTAACACCTTGTTGTAAGATTAAATCAATCATACTGAACTAGAGAATTAATTACCTTGCTAAACTCGATAACCATCATCTTATCAATTCTATTGAGTTAACACCTTGTCTCACGTATAATTCTCCAGAGATCTAGCTCCTTACAATTAGCAATTATACCTATATGACTAATAGTCATTCCCCAATTTAAAAAATGGCCAAAAAACATGAACAAACAGTTCTCAAAAAATCCTGCAAATTATTCACAACCA
Organism: Antechinus flavipes; assembly: GCF_016432865.1. Lineage (NCBI taxonomy): Eukaryota > Metazoa > Chordata > Mammalia > Dasyuromorphia > Dasyuridae > Antechinus > Antechinus flavipes. The sequence continues at coordinate 438,904,167 of NC_067399.1, forward strand.
AATGAGGAGGGAAAGTGCATTCAAGAAATGGAGGCCAAATTTATCCAAAGATCCATAAGTGGAATATGGAATATCTCATGGGAGAAAGAGTAAGATGACTAGTTGGGTTATGGGACTGCAGAGAATATGAAAAGGAAAACACTTAGAATAATCCAATAAAGATAAATTTAAGACAGGTAGAGAAGGATTTTAAATGCCCCAAAGAGACATTTGTATTTGATCCTAGAAGAAATATCAAACCACTGGTGCTTACTAAATAGAGGAGCAACTAGTCAGACCTGTGTTGTTTTTTTAAAATTTTTATTGCAAAATCATCAATCATTAACAATCACAAACTTCTCAAGATACAAAGCAAAGCATGAGAGAAGAGCATATAAGACAATGTAAATGTCTATCACATACAGTGGGTATTCTTTGTTTTTATTCAATATGTATGTATATGTATACACACACATACAGGATGCTTATGTGTATATATGCATGTATATGTATATATGATATATAGATATATGCATGTGTATATATGTGAATTGCAGTACAGTTTCTGTGTATATGTGCACATACACATACATGTATTATGCATTTACACAGGTGTCTATTGTGTATATGTATGCATTATATGTAGTACGGCTATTTGTCCATATGTGTGGATGTGTATGGATAAATAAATAAATATATATATATATATGCATGTACACTTAATAAAATAGTAAAACAAATTCCTCTTTTTGCTCACTTCATTTAATGTTCAAATGTTCTGGGATGAACATTTTCCCTCCTGTTTTCCCCCATTTCTTAATTAGCATTCAAGTACTTTTTTTTAAAGGCGATAATGGCTTTAAAAATTTAGGTAACAGAAATCTCTCATCCAAGAAAATCTAGTTGTATAACAGTTCTCTCAGGAGATTTGAATTAAGAGTTTATTTATTCTTTTGTTTCCGGGATAGATTTCTGTGTTTAGAGTGTAAGTCTGGACTCCCACACACACTGAGAGAAAAGGAGAGGGCTGACATCTATGTTCAGGGTCTATTTAATCTTGTGTTTTGCAATTTGTGTTTTGCACTCCTCTACTGACACCTTATCTGTTGGGAGTTGCTCTTTCTTGTGAGATGATACTTTTCTTGCTTTTTTTTTATCTCAAGACTCTCTGATTTTTAATTTGGGTAAGGGTCACTGTCCCACACAGCAGCAAGATAGAATATTGAAGAACAACCATAATTATGGGACATGATGTATATGATGAGTCCACAAAGGATACAGAAGGAAAAATAATAAAGAGCAATCTTGTGAAAACCCTAAAGGAAACAAAAGTGTAAAATGTTTCAGAGAGATCAAGAAGAATACGGATAGAAAAAAGTGTATCTAATTGTTGAGGTTGTGGGGTGTAGTCAGACTTTCCTTGTACTAAGCCAACAAAATGATGAGGTTGCCAACCAAAATAATGAGGTATAGAATGATACCCCCAAAGTATGTTGGGGTTATGGGTTGACGTGGTAGGTTGTCTCAAAAGAATTTGTAGGCTTAGACATCCTCCAAATCAAGGAACAAAGATTTTATTATGCTGCTGCGAACTAAATCCATAAGACTTTTTAGCAAGGAAAAGAGATTCCCTAGCAGAACTCACAATTAATCAAGAGAAAAATGCTATTAAGGTGAAAGATACCATGAGGTAGATTATACCATTAACTGGCAGACTAAATTCCAAGGGAAGGTAGCTATTGTGATACTTAGTAAATGGACTAATCACAAAAAGGAGTTAGCAGGGAAGTGGGATTATGCCATTGAGTGGTGGGCTAAACCTAAAAGGAATTTAGCATTCTAAAAAGAATTAGCTAGGTAATTATATTAGAGGAGATCTTTTATAGGGGGTTTGGCATCATAATTGGCTTTCTCATTGGATACAGTAACTTGTGGAATTATGAATTCAGCTAAGAATTCTACCAGCGATCTCCACTTGGGGTAGGGCTGTAATAAAGATAAAGAACAAAAAGCCTCATCAAAATCAAAAAGGTTTACTTATAATTCTATCAGTGCTAGCATTTGTATATTGTAATTCAGGCTCTCTCTGTCATTGCCCATCTAGCTACTCAGGTTCCCATCACAACTTCATAATTACAAGTTCACTGATAACTTTAGAAAAAGCAGTTTCAATTGAGTGAGGAACTTGGAAGCCAAATCATGAAAGGCTGAGGAAGAAGTTAGTGAAGTGAAAATGTGGTTACTGAGTGTTGCTAGCTTTTCCTAGGAGGTTTGCTAAGAAAAGAGAAGGGAAATACAGAATGAGAATTGGAAGAATGGGAAAGTTTAATGAGAAGATTTTTTTGTTGTTGTTTTCAAAGATGTGGGAAAGCTGGGCATGTCTGTAGATGGTAGTGTGTGGGGCAAAGACCACCAGCTCAAATAAATCAGAGATTTCTCAAGGTAAAAGCAGAAAGAAATTTTATTACAATCTCGACAGAAAGGGCATCTTCCTGTTATATCTTGGTCTAGACTAACACTCCCTATAGGCTGGACCTTTGCTCTGATTAATGAGGACAAATGATCTCATATTCAAAGTCATAAATGAGGAAAAACTTCTAACCAACCACATCTTTAGGATTACTAAATTAACTTGTATGGGAGTTTAATGCCAGGTGGCCCTAACTTAATCTCGCAAAGAAAATTGCTATATGATCCCATTCTTTGCAACACTCTGATCTCTGGAGAAAGAGACTTGGGCCTGGGGCACAGCTAACCTTCTACCTTCAATCAATTCTTAGAACACTGTCTCTATTTTGTGAAATAGCTTTCACAGTTCACTTCATTCATTTGGAAAGAAACTAGTAGATTGGGAGAGAAAGAGATTTTATACAGGAAAAGGGGGAGATTATAGAAAGTGTGGAACTCAATTAAAGATGGTTAAAGAAATAATTAAAGATCTCAGTTAAAGAGTTAAGATTAAGAACAATAATATAACCCTCGTGCCTCCATGGTCCTCATTGTCTTAATTTCTTGTCTTAGTTATCTTAGTTTCAGCATCAACAGAAACATATATCCTATATGCCTCAATTACATTTTGATTACTACCCAGTAGGGAATTCAAAATAAGAAATTGTTCTTTCTCTTTTTCATCAATAGTAGCCACCTTTGGCAAGTTTCCCACATTGGAGAACATCGTTTCTTTGGCAGATGACTTTTCAGGAATGCAAGAACAATCCTTTCCTAAGGAATCATGTTTTGAAGCAAATAGGAAATGGGGGCAAGACTGCTAGTATAGAAAGGCAAAATGTGAACTGAAATTCCTCTGTACAAAAGGAATTTTGAAGGGTCATCAGCCTAACATGTAGGAAATAACTTTGAATATGGGAATTTTCAATATTAACAAAAGGAGGCAGATGGATAAGATTAATTTAGAGGGTTTAGGGAACCCACTATAAATTGATTTTTGTCTTTTATATTATTCCTTCCAGAGTGTTGTATCACTCTTAGAGTCCCATTGCTTGAGACCAGACTCATATGACGTATGATAACAAGATTCAACCAAAGATGACATTTATAAATTCAGTCATTGACATCACCTATATTCTTGCTCAGTTGTGTTCCTCTGCACTCTCCCCTTTCTCACTGTCTCTTTGTTTTTTTAAAATAATAGCTTTTTATTTTCAAAATATATTTTTTTCAACATTCACCTTTGCAAAATCCTTGTGTTCCAAATTTTTCTCCTTCCCTTCCCTCCATCTCCTCTCTAGACAGGAAGTAATCCAATACATGTTAAATATGTGCAATTCTTCTACATATATTTCCATATTTATTATTCTGTACAAGAAAAATTAGATCAAAAAGGAAAAAAATTAGAAAACAAAAAGCAAACAACAATAAAGAGGTGAAAATACTGTGTTGTGATCCATATTCAGTCTCCATCTTCCATTCTTTGGATGCAAATGGCTCTCTCCATCACAAGTCCATTGGAATTGGCCTGAATCCTCTCATTGTTGAAGAGATCCACGTGCATCAGAATTGATCATCATTGTGTACAATGTTCTTTTGGTTCTACTCACTTCACTTAGCATCAGTTTATGCAAGTCTCTCCAGGCCTTTCTGAAATTAGCCTGATGATCATTTCCTATAGAATAATAAAATTTCATAACATTCATATACCATATAACTTATTCAGCCATTTTCCAACTGATGGGCATCCTCTCAGTTTCTAGTTTCTTGCCACTTCAAAAAGAGCTGCTACAAACATTCTTGCACATGTGGGTCCTTTTCCCTTTTTTATGATCTCTTTGGGATACAGATCTAGTAGTAACACTGCTGAATCAAAGGGTATGCATAGTTTGATAACCCTTTGAGTATAGTTCCAAATTGCTCTCCAGAATGCTTGGATCATAACACAACTCCACCAACAATGTATTAGTGTCCCAGTTTTCCTACATCCCCTCCAACATTTATCATTATTTTTTCTTGTCATCTTAGCCAATCTGAGAGGCCTCACTATCTCTTTAAATCACCTTTTAAGGATCACCTACAATTCTGTCACTTTGCATGATACCGTAAAGGGAGTGACAACCTATAAATCAAGAAACTTCGAATCTATTACTGATTTTGTCATTTACTTTTCTTTTGTGGCCCACAATAAAATAAGGTTACCTCTTCTATGATTGTGAGGGTAAGGTTTCTTCTGTTTTTTCCATGTTTGTATAGAAAATGTGAAGCCAAAAAATGTGAAGACTTTCCCCAGTGGAATAGATGGATAAGAACAATATGTTCCAATGGCCATGAAGGCAGCTGAAGCAGTGGAATGCTTGGAGTTTGGTCAAATATCAAAGACGCCAAGATCCTCTACTGTATCCCAAGCCAGTTGTTTTGGCTTCTATCCTATCACTGGACTTTAATGGAAGAGATAATGAGAATGATGACTTTGTGCATCTCTGCTTCACTTATATATATAATTATATATATATTATACATATAATTCACACATGTCAAGACACCACCTGTGACATCACTGATCTTTTTCAAAAATGAAGAACCAACAATAATATGTTTGCATAGTTAATGTCAGTATTCAGGGCACTCTCTCCCAGAGCCAAGCCAGCCACATCTACCCCTCAGAACTCAAAGGTTCCTTGAAGGAATTGGGGTGTTTATTCTCTAATACCATCAATTTCAGCTCCAACTGATTGTCTTCTCCCTACTGTGACTAGCCTAGTTCCATTGACCATTAAATATGATATTTTCTTTAAAGATAACCAAGGACAAGTGTACAAACATCTCCCTTTAACAGTTTGGAGGCTTATTTTTTCTCCTCTTTTCTTCTTCTTGATTTCCAGGGAGAATGAGTTCAAACTTATCGCATTTCTTCCATAGTATTGGTCCTACCAAATTTACATCTATATATGCATGATGACTCTGTCTCAGCTATCAGTGGCCTGGATCTCAGAGGTCACTTCTAGGGCATCTATTTTCTGTGCTGGCTGCAAAACTCAGGGCGACTTTGGGATATGGAAATATATATATAATCTATACTCAAAAGACTATTGTCTCTAATCTTTTTTTAAATAGTATTTTATTTTTCCATGCAAAGGAGTTTCCAATATTCACCTCTGCAAAACCTTGCATTCCAAATTTTTCTCCTCTCTTCCCTCTTCCCCTTCTCCAAGTCAGTAAGCAATCCAAGATAGGTTAAACATATTTCTATATTCAGCATTCTGTTCAAGAAGAATCAGATCAAAGGGGGAAAAATACAAGAAAGAAAAAAAATTTATATATAATATAATAATAGAAAAAAAAGCAAGCAATCAACAATAACAACGAATGTGAAAATACTGTTGTAATCCACATTCAGTTTCTATAGTTCTCTCTCTGGATGTCACAAGTCTATCTAATCTCTTTCTCTAATAGCTAAATTGCACAGTGAGTGGAACTTAGGCCTGGAATCAAGAAGACATGAGTTCAAATTTAGCCTCAGATAGTTACCAGCTGTATGAACCTGGGCAAGTCATTTAGTTCAGTTTGCCTCAGTTTCCTCTTTTGTAAGATGAGCTAGAGAAGGAAATAGCAAACTACTCCAGATCTTTGACAGAATCCCACATGGTGTCACAGAGAGTTGGACACAACTGAAATGCTTAACAACACCAGAAATAAAGGAACAAACACTGAGACAAGCAAACAACCCAGCTGTATTCACAAGCCATATGTTAGCATCAGTTGGGAGAGATTCTCCCTCCCAACATTGTCTCTTACCACACACTGTCAGCGAAAGAATTCAACCAAAGCATGTGCCAAACAGCAGAGAGGCTTTCTCATTGTTCGTGCCTTTTGAAGATACTTCTAGAGCTAGACAGTCAATCAAAAAGGCCTTTCCTAGCTAAGTGGTTAGAAGACTGGAACCAGTTATGTATGTAATGTCTATTCATGCTCAAGTCTCTCTAAGTCACTTTCATTGTACATCATCAGGCCTCTTCCAAAGACAAACCCCACAGGCTCTTCCACCTGGGGTGGGGTCCACACCAGAGGTGGTCTGCACATGTGACAGACCTACCATTATACTTGTCATTAGCCTATAGGTCTAGAAATAAAAAAAGAATTGTGAAGTAGAAAAAGAACCAGAGCTGTAATTAGGGGAAGATGATTTCATTCTAGTACACTGAAATTTAGTGGGGTAGATATAGTAAAAGAAAAACATCTTCATTTAGCAATGAGATAGCAGCAATTAGTTAAATTAGGTGTTAAGGAAATAGCCAATGACAGGAATTGCTGGCAGTCCTACTTATCAATTACAGAAACATTTTAAAACCAGTTTATCATATGCTTAGCATAAACCCAGAGTTCTTAATTAACTCTTAGTTATGGACAGAGATTTTTTCTAAAGCTTACAGAGTTTCTAATTAAATTAGAGAAAAGATGGAAAACCAATACAGAGGAAAAAAATCCACTGATGAAAATAACTCCTTTAAAAGTAGAATGGATAAATGGAAAAGGAGGTACAAAGGCTCACTGAAGAAAATAATTCCTTAAAAATTAAAATTGAACAAATGGAAACTAATGACTTTATAAAAAACCAAAAAATAACAATCAAACAAAATTAAAAGAATGAAAAAAAAGTAGACAATGTAAAATATCTCATTAGAAAAACAATTGATCTGGAAAATAAATCCAGGAGAGAGCATTGAAAAATTGTACAACTTAAAGGCCACAATCAACAAAAGAGCCTTGACATCACCTTTCAGGATATTATCAAGGAAATCTGCCCTGATATTCTAGAACCAGAGGGTAAAATTGAAATGGAAAGAATCCACTGATCACTTTTTTAAAGAGATCCCCAAATGAAAATTCCTAGAGATATTATGGCCAAATTCCAGAGCTCTCAAGTCAAGAAAAAAATATTGGAAGCAACCAGAAAGAAATAATTTAAATATCTTGAAGTCACAGTCAGGATAACACAAGATTTAGCAGCTTCTACATTAAAGGATTAAAAGGCTTAGAATATGATATTCTGAAGGACAGGAGAGATATTCTGAAGGACAAAAAAGACAGCAAGAATGACCTTTCCAGCAAAACTGAGTATAGTCTTTAAAGGAGAAAAAATGGATATTCAATGAAATAAAACACTTTCAACTATTCTTGATGAAAAGACCAGAACCGGATAGAAAATTTGACTTTCAAATATAAGAAGCATAAAAAGATAAATGGGAAAAAGAAATCATAAAGGATTTAATAATTAACCTTATTTAATAATATATAATTTAATATTATATATTTATTATATATAATATTATAATTTAATAATAACCTTAATAAGGTTACTCTATTGACATTCTTACATGAAAAGATGATACTTGTAAGTCATAAGAACTTTCTCACTATTAGGACAATTAAAGGGATATATTTAGACAGAAGGCACAGGTGTTTGTTTAATGTGAAGAGATGATATCTAAATAAAATAAAATTGAGGAGTGAGAGATGAATGTACTGGAAGAAAGATAGAATGAGATAAATTATCTCATATAAAAGAGGCAAGATAAAGCTTTTACAGTGGGAGGGAAGATGGGGGAAGTAAGGGGTGATCAGTGAACCTTATTCTCATATAAAGAAGAAAAATCATACATACTCAATTGGGCATAGAAATGTCTCTTACCCTACAGGAAAAAATTTTGAAACAAGTTTCTCTGATAAAAGCCTCATTTCTCAATCATATATAGAACTGAGTCAAATTTATAATAGCCATTCCCCAACTGATAAATGATCAAAAGATACAAACAGTTTTCAGATAAGTAATCACTATCTGTAGCCATATGGAAAAATCACTCACTATTGATTGGATAAATGCAAATTAAAACAATTCTGAGCTATTACCTCATAACTCTTAGATTGATAAACAAGACAGAACAGGAAAATGACAAAAGTTGGAGGGGGTGTGGGGAAAATGAGACATTAATGCATTCTTGGTGGAATTATAAACTAATTTAACCATTCTGTAGAGCATCATTCATACCCTTTGAACTAGCAATACCACTACTATGTCTATATCTCAAAAAAGATAATATATAAAAGAGATATAATATACAAAATAATATAAAAAAGAGATAATAAATAAAAAGGAAAAGGATTTATATGTACAAAAATATTTATAGCAACTCTTTTCTGGAGGCAAAGAAGTGAAAACTGAGAGGAATGTCCATCGTTTGGGGAACAGCTAATTGTTCTATGTGATTATAAGGGAATACTATTGTACTATAAGAAATGATTAGAAGATGCTTTCAGAAAAACCTAGAAAGACTTCAATGAGCTGATGCAAAGTGAAACATTTTATGTACAAAGTAACAGCAATATTATAAGGTGATCAACTGTGAATGATGTAACAATTTTCAACAATACAATATTCTAAAACAACTCTGAAGGACTTATGATGAAAAATGTTATACATACTCAGAAAAAGAACTGATATCTCTGAATATAGATTGAAACATACTTTTTTACTCTTTCTTTTTCTTGAGGGATTTTTTGATCTGTTTTTTTTTTTTCACAATGTGACCTTAATGGAAATTTTTTGCATAACTACACATATATAATCTATATTGAATTGCTTGTTTTCTCAATGAGTGGGAAGGAGAAAGAGAAAAGGAAGAGAATCTGGAACTTAAAAACAAGTGCTAAAATTGTTTTTACATATAACTGGGGAAAAGTAAATACTAAATAAACATCTCAAAAATGTTCTAAGTAAAGTAAAAGAAATTATGAATAGATTTGTAAAAAATAATGAAGAGTGAAATAAGCAGAACATTGTACAATAAAAACAATATTGTTTTAAGAACAACATCTGATGGTAAGTGAAATGAGCAGAACCAGGAGATCATTATACACTTCAACAACAATACTGTATGATGATGTATTCTGATGGAAGTGGATTTTTTCAACAAAGAAAAGATCTAATTCAGTTCCAATTGATCAATGACGGATAGAATCAGCTACACCCAGAGAAGGAACTCTGGGAAATGAATGTGGACTACTTGCATTTTTGTTTTTCTTCTCAGATTATTTTTACCTTCTGAATCCAATTCCTCCTGTGCAACAAAAGAACTGTACGGATCTGCACACATATATTGTATCTAAGATATAATTTAACATGTTTAACATGTATGAGACTGCTTACCATCTAGGGGAGGGGGTGGAGGGAGGGAAGGGAAAAGTTGGAACAGAAATGGGAAAAATTACCCATGCATATGTTCTGTCAATAAAAAGCTATACTAAAAAGAACAACATCTGAAAAAAACAAAAATGAAGTTTAATAGTTTTGCAATACAAGTTTGTGATTTATGCTTACTATAAGTGAAATCAGGATTATTTAAAAAATTTTCAGGTTCAGTATTTTTGAAGAAAGAAAAACATATCTAGTATGTTTAGGATGTAATAATCAAGTTAAACTGTTAAACAATTTCAGCTTTTCTCAAGGTAGTTAGGTTGTAGGAGTGTTCTTAAGCAATAAGCAATCATCTTAAATATTGCTCTTATACCACATTATTTGGAACATTGTTTGAGATGCATGTTGGGAAACATACTTTTTTATAAAACATCTACAAAGGTAGCAATTTCCTTTAGCCAGTCTCCAGTCTGAGTTTCCCCTTTTTCTCTGTTCTGCTTTGTATTCTCTCCAGCACTAGCCTTCTGGTATGCTAAAGTCTCCAGTACCGGGCCTACATTCCAAGAAACTCAGCACCAATATAAATATTGTTAGTTATTGCTCTGACTTTTCCTCTTTCCTGGGTCATTGTCCCCTAAGTGTATGCCAATAATATCTATAATAGCTAACATTTTGCATAGCAATTTAAGATTTGCAAGGTCCTTTACATCTATTATTTCATTTGATTTTCAAAACAACCGGGTGAATTAGAAGCTAACATTATGCCCATTTTATAGATGAGGAAATTGAGGCAAAGAGAGATTAAGTGACTTACCTGGAAGGAATCATACAGCTGGTAAGTGTGTGAGAAAAGATTTGAATTCAAATCTTGGACCAGTTAGGAGGCACAGTGAATAGAGTGCTAGGCTGTCTCGATTTCCTCAACTGTAAAATAGGGATAATAATAGTGCCTCGCCCAGGCTTATTTTGAAGGTCAAATGAAATAATATTTACAAATGCTTAATACAATGTCTTTGATTATAAAATGATTTCTTATTCTCTTCCCCCTTCCTGGCCCTAAATCTAGCATTCTATTCATTATACCAGATGCCAAAATGGAACCAGCTCCTCTTTTTTTTTTCTCTACACTGTTTCCCTTGGTGATCTCATCCATTCTTCTAGTTCTTTTTATTATCTCTATACTTGTGCTTCTGAAATTTATATTGCCTCTGCACTGTATTCCAGCTCCACATATCCAAACATATAAAATTCAACACATCAAAAATTGAATTCATCTTTCTCCTTACTCCCAAATTCCCTATATTCTTGCTCCATCATTTCCCCAGTCATCCAGAATATCTTTGCCTCTTTCTTCTTCTTGGACATCACTTGGCAAATCCTCTTATTTCTAACTTCTAACTTCATACTATTTATTACAGCCATCTCATCCTTTCCACTTCCTCTCTAGATCAGGTTCTCATTATCTCTCACCTCTTGGTGCTGTTCCGTCATATCTGACTTTTCATGACCTCATTTGGGATTTTCTTGCCAAGAACATTGCTTTAAATATTACTATTTCCTTCTCCAGCTCATTTTATAGAGGAGGAAACTGAGATAAACAGGATGAAGTAACTCATCCAGGATCACTCAATTAGTAAGTATTTCTGAATAGATTTGAACTCAAGTCCTCCTGACTCCAAAAACCCACTGCTCTATTCACTGCACTACCTGCCCTCTCACCTAGACAACTGGAATAAGCTTCTCCCTGATTTACTGACTCCAGTCTCTATCTTCATCAATTCATCATTTAAATGGTAACTCAGAGTTGTCTTAATTTGCATTTCTTAAATCAATAGTGATTTAGAGCATTTTTCATATGACTAGAAATGGCTTTAATTTCATCGTCTGAAAAATTCTCTGTTCATATCCTTTGACTATTTATCAATTGATAATTGATTTATATTCGTATATTTGAGCCAATTCCCTATATATTTTAGAAATGAGGCTTTTATCAGAGGCACTGAATATAATCACTTTTCCCCTAGATTTAAAGCAGAATATTATTCATTGCTAAATGGGGGGAATTGTAAACTACTCCAAATCCAGAAAAAGTAGATATTATTGCATGGTGGAGTTGTAAAGGAAGGTTACATGAAAAAAAAAAACTTTCCCTTGAGCCAATTTATGAAAGTTAGATCAGATTCCCATAAGTGGAGAGGATCAGGAAAGAAACTTTAAGTAGGAATCATAGTGTGAGTAAAAGTATGGGAGTAGGAAACAACCAACGGTGTCAAGAGTTATAAACAGCTACCCTGATTGGAACAAAGAAGCTCTGGGAGATGGGTTGAGCACAAAGTAGGTCTCTGATATCAGGCTAAAGAATTTGAAGAAGGCATAAATATTTATTAAGAGCCTACTATGTGCCAAGTATATTTAAGAGGCTTATAGTAAAGGAATTAAGAATTCTTTCAAGCTCTTTTTATGTGTTGTCTTCCTCCATTAGGATGTCACTTCTTTGAAATGTAGAGATGTCTTGCTTGTATAATGGGGATCTGACACAAGGGCAGACTCCATCAGCTTCCTTAGCTGATGCAATCTCTGCAATTGTAACTTGTTTTTGATCCTTCTGATCACCTACCTGCACTTCTATAGTAAGTTTAAAAGTATAGTAAGTTTGTAAGTAATCAGTAGAAAGTAACAGCAGAAGGAAATAAGATTGCAAAGAGAAGCCTACAGTCTATGCCAAAAATCAAAGGAACACAATTTGCAAACTGTATCCTGTATTAACTAAAAATCACATCCTGATAGTATATGCTAAATCAGCAGAAACCATTTAGGCTTTATTGTTAGTATTGTCTGGTTCTATAATATATAAGGCCCAGCTAAACTCCAGATTTCCCCAGTAAGACCACTAGAATCCCAAATGGTACTAACAACTTTGAAATGATTTGGATATATTAATTTTAAAGTTTTGCTGACTATTATGAAATCATGTGAATATGTTAATAAACTAATTCCAAGGTGACATGAAATAGAAATAATTTGTGTTCCCCTCCTCCAAAAAACCCTATAAAGATGAAATCTCAAACTCTTCTTCCTGAAGTACTCCTCCATTTCCGAAGTTGTCTGTGCTGCAGAGTCTTCCCAATGCTAATCTTTGTTTTTTTAGGGGACTTTTTCCTTCACTGCCTGCCTTACTCCACCACCCCAGTACAGTAAAGTTGTCCTTTTTCTCTGTACTTTCTGTGCCATTTCCCTCTATGTCCTCTGTCCTTTGAAGCCTTCTTTCCCACAGCCAAAATGGTCTTTCCCAGAGTACCCAAAGAATTGGGTATACTTGCCCCATTTCAGAATTCCACAAGTTAATTAGCAATTCACTCATAATGACCTATAAGCAAAGTTTAGAGTGAGATTTAAGAGCATTTAAGGACATTCTGTAACTGATGCCATGTAGCCAGGAGGAACCTTTCCCCATTAACTGTAAGATTGGAGCCTCCTCAAAAAGGTCTATCAGCATCAGTCAATGGCTTCTTTGCTTCAGGACCCCAATTCATCAGAAAGACATTTCCTCAGTCATGTCTCATATAGATATGAATTTAGCAAGATCAATATTATGTATGAAGTTGTCTAAATTATGAGCCTAATCTCCCTTCTCCCCACAAAGAAATACAAGGGGGAAAGGGACTTTTTTTTGATATATCATTAAAGTTAATGTACCTTTGTAAAAGCCAAATGATTAAATCGAAGTAGTAGTGCATATTATTAACTCCTAATAATAGGATAGGGTAACTAGGTGTTCCAGTGAATAAAGTGCAAGGCTTAAAATTAGGAAGACCTGAGTTTAAATATGGTTTCAGACATTTTACTGTGTGATCCTAGGCAAGTTACTTTACTCAGTTTGCCCCAGTTTCTTCAACAGTAAAATGAACTGGAGAAGAAAATGGCAACCCCCTCCAGTAGCTTTGCCAAGAAAATCCCAAAAAAGATCACAAAGAGTAGCACATGACTAAAAACTATTAAACAACAATGACAGGGAGAGAGACACAGTCCAGGGGATTGAGCCAATGTTGGTAGAGACCATATCCTTTCAGGGATATGCCTCTGGAACCCTGAGAGGAAATGCAGCAGGTCTGGTTCTCAGAAAGAGCCAGAGAATACAGCTACACTTGCTTGTATTTTTAACGCAGCACTTAGACAATATTTAGCACCTGCTTAACATTCTATTCTGCATGTGAGCACATTTTTCCATATATTTGCTAATAGGCTGATTTCTGCATATGAACCAAGCCCATAAATAGACACATTCTAAGAGTTATGTGTTAATTTTTTCATACTCATTATCCTTATCATTAGCCTTACAATTGTCCTTGAATCCATTCTTGTCTCTTTCCTATCCAATTCATCCTCCAAAAAGAGGTTGTTGTATGCAGACCAGCCTAGATTTAGGTTTGGGACTAGACTGAAATTGTGGAGAACATGGAGACATGTCCTGGCTTTGAGAGAAAACATTCATAGTACCCGGGAGGGACCCCTGGAGAGAATGACAACTCTGGGAAGTATTAGGATATGCAGAGGATCCTGATCTTCAGTTTATAGTTTGCCTCCATAGAGAGTTGGGAAATTTCCCCTTAGTAAAGTCTATGTACTTTCTTTCTCAGTTGAGCTGAGATTTCTCACTATCAGTGGGAAAGCTCATTAATTCTGTGCACTGTTTTATATATCCTAATCTGTATAACTTCTTTGGTTTTTGTTTGCTATGTATATATATTTTTTTATTATAGCTTTTTATTGACATAACATATGCATGGGTTATTTTTCAACATTGTCCTTTGCACTCATTTATGTTCCAACTTTTACCTTCCTTCCCTCCACCCACTCCCCAAATGGCAGGCAGTCTCATACATGTTAAACATGTTAAAGTTTATCTTAAATACAATATATGTGTACAGATCCATACAGTTCTCTTGTTGTACAAGAAAAAATGGATTCAGAAGGTAAAAATAATCTGGAAAGAAAAACAAAAATGCAAGTAGTCCACATTCATTTCCCAGTGTCCCTTCTCTGGGTGTAGCTGATTCTGTTCATCCTTGATCAATTGGAACTGAATTGGATCTTCTCATTGCCGAAGAGATCCACTTCCATCAGAAATCATCCTCATATAGTATTGTTGTTGCCATGTATAACGAGCTCCTGGTTTTGCTCATTTCATTTTGCATCAGTTCATGTAGATCTCCCCAAGCCTCTCTGTATTCATCCTGTTGGTCATTTCTTACAGAACAATAATATTCCATAACATTCATATACCATAATTTACCCAGCCATTCTCCAATTGATGGACATCCATTCAATTTCCAGTTTCTTGCCACTACGAAAAGGGTTACCACAAACATTTTTGCACATGTGGGTCCCTTTCCATTCTTTAATATCTCTTTGGGACATAAACCCAGTAGTAACACTGCTGGATCAAAGGGTGTGCACAGTTTGATAACTTTTTGGGCCTAATTCCAGATTGCTCTCCAGAATGGTTGGATCCATTCACAACCCTGGTTGTGACTTTTGTTGTTAATTTTCTAAGTCATTAAAATAGTTTCTTGGAAGTCTGGTATTTTGCTATATATTTTAATAAATTGGGTTTGCTCACATTTGTGTAAGTCTTTTGTGTAGCTGACATTGGATGAGAAAGGAGTCAAGCCAAGGATATAAGCAATAAGAATTTATTAAATATTTATTATGTGCTAGGCACTATGCTAAGTCCTGGGAATACAAATATAATCTGAAAAGAAAACAGTCCCTGCCATCAAAAAACTTACAATCTAATGGGGGAGGGGAAGACAGAAAATGGGGGAAGGGAAAAGGAAATAGAGAACGTGCTTCTGCAGGAACTCTTTGGCAAAATACAGAAAAACCAACTAAAATCTCACTTAATCCTTACCACAATCTTATGAAACAGCTAATGAGTATTGTTGCATTTTACAGATGAGAAAACTGACATTCAGAAATGGGAAGTGGTTCATCCAATAGCATATAACAATTCTTAGCAAAACCCTACTAGTGCTCAGATCTTCCCATTCTGAGAACAAGACTGTTTTATGGCACCAGGAAGACTTGAAAGGGATGTGAGTGAGGGTGGGGTAAGGAAAGGAAGTAAAAAAAACAGCTTCATCCATACTCTCAAGTTTATCACTACTTTCTGCTTTATTAGAAAATAAGGGAGGGAAGGGAATAACAGTTTATAATTGTCTGGAGTTTAAAGACTTGTGAAGCAGGTAGGTGGCACAGTGGAAACAGCATCAGGTCTGGAGTGAGGAAGAATTGTGTTCAAATCCAGCCTTAGAAACTCATTAACAAGTAAGTGATTTGGGCAAATGACTTAATCTCTTTCTGCTTGCTTCATTTTTTTTCAACAGTAAAATGGGAATAAAAATAGTACCTATTTCTCAGGGTTGTGTAAGGATTAAATGAGATAATATTGGGGGATTTTTTGGCAGTTTTTTTTATTATAGCTTTTTATTTACAAGATATATGCATGGGTAATTTTTCAGCATTGATAATTGCAAAATATTTTGTTCCAATTTTTCCCCTCCTTCCCCCATCCCCTTCCCCAAATGGCAGGTATACCAATACATGTTAAATATGTTTAAAGTATAAATTAAATACAATATATGTATACATGTCCAAACAGTCAATTTGCTGTACAAAAAGAATCCAACTTTGAAATAATGTACAATTAACCTGTGAAGGAAATCAAAAATGCAGGTGGACAAAAATAGAGGGATTGGAAATACTATGTAGTGGTTCATAGTCATCTCCCAGAGTTCTTTCACTGGATGGAGCTGATTCAATTCATTACTGCTCTATTGGAACTGATTTGGTTCATCACATTTTTGAAGAGGGTCATGTCCATCAGACTTGATCATCATATAGTATTGTTGTTGAAGTATATGATGATCTTCTGGTCCTGCTCAATTCATTCAGCATCAGTTCATGCAAGTGAGATAATATTTGTAAAACATATAGCACTGATCATAATCCATAGTAAGCACTACATAAATGCTAGTTTTATTAAACTTTATTTTTTTAAAAAAAGTTTAAGATATCTCTTCATACCTGTCAAATTGGTTAATATGACAGAAAAGGAAAGTGACAAATTCTGGAAGGAATGTGAAAAAGTTGGGATACTAATGCGCCGTTTGTAGAGTTGTGAATTGATCCAAACCTTCCGGAGAATAATGCGTTCTCTTTGTCCTCATTATCAATATTAATTTTGTCTCAAAGAAATAAAAGAACAAGGAAAAGATTATATATGTATAAAATTATGTATAGCAGTTTTTTTGTAATGGAAAAGAATTAGAAATTGAGGGATGCTCATCATTTGGGGTGGCTAAACAACTTGGCGCATATGATTATGATGAATATTATTGTGCTATATAACTAATGATGAGGGGGAATGTATCAGAAAAACCTGGAAAAACTTAATATGGACTGATACAAAGTGAAGTGAGCAAAACCAATTATTGTACAATATTGTAACAATGATCAACTGTGAAAGATCTGATCAATCTTTTTTTTTTTTGCTCTGAGGCAATTGGGGTTAAGTGATTTGCCCCGGGTCATACAGCTAATTAGTTTAACACTTAATGTGTCTGAGATCAAATTTGAACTCAGGCCTTTCTGACTTCAGGGCCAGTGCTCTATCCACTGAACCACCTACCTGCCCCCTGCTAAATCTTTGATCAAGACAATGATACAAGACAATTCCAAAGGACCCATGATGAAAAATGTTATCTACCTCCTGAGAAAATGCAGATTGAAGCATATTGATTTTGTACATTATTTTTCAGGGATGGCAAGGAGAGGAGGTTGTTTCTTTTGCAACATTGCCAACATGGAAATATGTTTTATATGGCTTCATATGTACAATCTATATCAAATTGCTTGCCTTCTCAAAAAGTGGGGAATAGCATCAGGGAAGGAGAGAATTTGGAACTCAAATTTGTTTGAATAAATGTTAAAATTTATGTGTAATTGGGAAAATTTTAACAAAATAATATATACTAAGTATTCTTTGCTTAAAAAAATAAAGGTTTCATAGATTGATCAATCAATACTTATTAAATAGGTGCTATTTCTCAGCCATTTTGCTGATGGTCAATATAAAGAAAGACAAAAACACTCCCTGACCTCAATAAACCTAACAACATCAGCATACAATTGAATATATAAAGAAAAATAAACAAACAAAAAATCTTCATGAAAGAGCACCATGAAGCTTTGAACTTCAGTCACATGGTTTGTTTAAAAATATAGGTATATACATATTACATACATATGATATATGTAATATATGTTATATATATATATTAAATTTAACATGATCATAAAGCTGTTTTTTGTTTTTGTCTGCTGAACTTCTTTTCATTTTCTTCTGTGAGTTTTATTGGTGCTTTTTTTTTTTTTGCATCAATTACTTCCCCTATCCCTCATGTCTCCCCAATCTTCCTACTATAGAATCTCCTTCTTGTACAAAACATTTTCCCCAGAAAAATCCTGTGAGGGAGGCTGGATTAGAATTAATATTTACATTTTGCAGATTGAGAAATTGAGGATTAAAGGGGGAAGTGACAGACCTAAGTTTACATAGGTAGTAAATGTCAGGTGCAAAAGTAAAGCAAGAATCTTTACTGGGGTGAGGAGAGGAGGAAGAAGGCAGAATAGAGGAAATTGAAGGCTGACAAAGAAGTTGATTATCTGATATCTGGACAATTCATCAGATATATTTCAAATTATCAAATGACAGATGTTTAGAAATGCCATTCCTTGCATCTGGGGTATAGAAAGCCCACTCAACAATTATACATCAGCCCTGATTTCACTAATCATTTAGAGCTCTCCAGAAATAACAGACGGAATTAAAGATCTTAGTGGAAAATGAATGCATTTGGATGTCACTTGAAAAAAAAGAGCCCCTTCTGAGGCTCTTCCACACTGATTCTCCAGAAGCTCATGAACAAAGTCCTCAGTAATGCATCTCATTCCTGATAATGAGCACGTCTCCTTGTCTGATTTCTAGTGCCCCATCCCACTCTTCTCCATCCCTTTCATACCTTCCTCAGTTGGCAGGACCAGTCAAGAACTGAATGGGCGAGAATTGAAGAGTCAGCAAGTGTTATGCCTGCTTGGATAACCAAATTCTTTGGACCTTTAAGATCAGGCTCTTTATCCAAACCATGTCTGTCTTCCCCAGCTTGAGGAGGTAAATAGGTGAGAGAAGTTTGTCCCTTTTCTCTCTTTTCACTTGGGAGAATCTCATAGTTTCAATTATGATTTTTGTGCTTACAGCTCTTCATCCAGCACTAACCTCCATATTCCTATCTCCAACTGCTTATTGGGCCTCTAGGACTGGATGGCCTGTAAATATCTTAAACTCAGCATTTCCAAAACTAAATTCATTATCTTTCTCCCAAAATCCTTCTCTTTCCCTAATTTCCTCTTACTGTAGGTCGTACCAGCATTATCTACAGTTACCAGGGGTGGAAAGCTAAACATCACTCTTAACTCTTCAGTCTCACTCCCCTCTCATATCCAACTAGTTATCAAGTCCTGTTGTTTCTATCTCTGTAACATCTCTTATATTTATCCTCATTTCTGCTCTGATGCAGGCTTTTATCACCTCACACCCGGACTATTGCAATAGTCAGCTTTTTGACCTTCCTATTTCAAGTTTCCCTGCTCTAGCCCATTTTCCATTCAACTGTCAAATTAATCTTTCTATAGGACAGGTCTTACTGTATCACCCTCATAGTCAATGAAATCCAGTAGCTCCATTTCACCTCAAAGATCAAACATAAAATTTTCTGTTGATAACAACCCCCATCTTCACGCTTCTTATTCCATTTTCTAAGTGAAACCTTTCTCGATTAACCTTATTTCCAAAGTCTCTGCTCTATTGATTATCTCTATTTTATTTTGTATATATTTTATTTGTATTCAGAAATACAGTTATGCTCCCCCATTAGTTTATGAACTCCTTGAGATTAGGAATTGTTCTTTGCCTTTCTTGATATCTCTACCACTTAACCTAGTGCCTGGAACATAATAAGTGTTTGGCAAGTGCTGACCTTCCAAAATTGATTTTATCGAATATCTCTTCCTACATACTTCATGATAATAATGTGACACAAATTCAGTTGGAATATTGAATTAGATTTTTTTATTGTCTTTTCTACTATAGCCCACTGCCTCCCAGGAATGATCATGGGAAATAATAATAAGGTCATCTTCATGAGAGTGGCAGCTTCTTGTAAGGGACCCGTAGAAAATAAAGTTGATAGGTAGTGGAAAGTCTTGAATGCCAAAAAGTTATATTTGTATTGAGGCAGTAGAGCAGGATATATTGAGAGATTCTAACTTGCTAGTATAGCACTCTTCAGTTATAACCTAAGCATCCTGCTCTCATGGGTTAGATCTCCTGGAGAGGTAGCAACTCCAGTTTTAAGATACTCTGTGGCTCCAGATATGTATTGTGCCATTGGAAAGAGTAGAAACACATGAAGAATATATTAGAAGTATATACATGACACAATTCCAATCTTCAGCTTTCTAAAACCCCAATGTGTTTTACACATTATTATATCTTCATGCTGATTCTGTTGAATATATTATCTCTGCCAAGCAGGTCACTCAGTTAGGTCCCTCAATCTCTATAGCTCATCTCCTAGCAGGCAAACCTGACTTATAAAACTTCTGTGATATGGTCCCTTGGCAACCTTGAGTCCTGAATGGCCTTACTCTCTGTAGTGTTTGATCCCTTTGAGGTAGAACATTGCTGCAAGGCCAACGTCTTTGGGTAGCGTTGGCGAGAGGGGAAACAAATGCCCATTTTGAAGAGAGATTCCTTCTCAAGGATAGAGATCTCTAAGAGCCTTTCCAAATCTGCTTCTCTTCTTCCCTCACAGAACTCACACTCAAAGATGTATTCAGACTCCACTGGTCTGGCTTTTTAAAGAGCCATCAGGGAGTAAGAATGAGTGAAGAACTTCCTCTTATCTCATAAAAGGAGAAGAAAGTAATCTCATTATACTTTCTTTAAGATCTTGACACTTCATGGTCTTTTGTTACCTGCACCTCATACTATATTTTTTTCCTTGTTTACCTTTTATTTTTTAAAATATTTTATTTTTTTCCAATTATTTCATCAAATGAGTGTGGGGAGAAAGCAACTGATAAGGCAGGGATCTCCCAGCCAACTCCCAGAAATTATCTGGAGCTATATTTTATAGGAGAAGGAAGCTGAAGTCTAAATTCAAATTATTTTGCCAGGCTCTTCTGGAGCGTAATTAGCAGACATGGGACTTGAATCCAGGACCTCTAATTTTAAATACAGTATTCTTTCCATCATACCATACTGCCTCTAAAAATTAGTTATAACAAGAGGCAACTGATTTCAAACTGAAAGCCAAACTCCTGACATATTTACAATAAAATAAAGCTTCAGGCAGATCTGAAAAGCAGTAATTGAAATATTTTCCTCCTTTGTTTGCTAGAATATGCTTTAAGAGACAATTTAGCGTGGAATGAACCTCATTGTTTAATTGGCAGATCCTAAGCCAGAGATTTTGTTTTGTTTTGTTTTGTTTTTTTAAGCTTTTGTTTCCTGTATATTGCACAATCCAGTGGAGACAAATTATCTTCATCCCAATTAGAATCAAAGAAAATGGACTTGGCAGCTGTTTCTCCTTAAAGCTGGCTCTTTGGAGACATCCTGACTGTTCCTGAATCTACAGGGAAGTGGGGGATGGTGGGGGGGGGGGGGAATCCTAAGGCATCAAAGCTAAGAAGGACCTTAGGAATCAAATCTAACTCCCTAATTTTGAAGAGAAGGAAACTAAGACCCAAGGACAGAGAGATATTTTCTTTTGTTTGTTTGATTTTTTATTTTTAAAAATTTAATAGTATTTTATTTTTTCAAATACATTCAAAGATATCTTTCAATACTCACCTTTGCAAAACCTTGTGTTCCATATTTTTCTCCCTCTCCCCCATCCCAAGGCAACAAGCAGTACAACACAACACAATACAACACAACCTATTTAACAACAGGTTAAACATGTGCAATTCTTCTAATCATATTTTCATATTGATCATGCTATACAAAAAAAATCAAATCAAAAGGGAAAAAACAGAGGAAAGAAAAAAAACTAAGCAAACAAACAACAACAAAAGGTGAAAATACCATAATTTGATTCACATTCGGTCTCCATAATTCTTTCTCTGGATGTTGGCACTTTCATCACAAGTCTATTGGAATTGCTTTGAATCACCTCATTGTGGAAAAGAGGCAAGCCCATCACAGCTGATCATCATATAATCTTGTTACTGTATACAATGTTTTCTTGATTCTGCTCACTTCATTTAGCATCAGTTCTTGTCTTTCCTGAAATCAGCCTCTTCATCATTTCTTTTTTATTATAGCTTTTTATTTTTCAAAATGGATGCAAAGATAGTTTTCAACATTCATCCTTGCAAAACCCTGTGTTCATCTTTCTCCCTCTTTTCCTTCCCACACCCCCTTCTCCTAGGCAGTAAGTAATCTAATATAGTTTAAACATGTGCAGTTCTTCTAAACATATTTCCACATTTATCATGCTGCACAAGAAAAATCAGATCAAAAAGGAAAAAAAAATGAAAGAGGAAAAAAACAAGCAAACAACAAAAAAGGTGAAAATACTATGTTTTGAACCACATTTCGATCCCACTGTCCTCTTGGGATGCAGATGGCTCTCTCAAGCCTATTCATAAGTTTATTGGAATTGGCCTGAATCACTTCATTGTTGAAAAGCTGTTCATCACGTTATGGAATATTATTGTTCTGTAAGGAATGACCAGCAGGATGAATACAGAGAGGACTGGCGAGACTTACATGAACTGATGCTAAGTGAAATGAATAGAACAAGGGGATCATTATATACCTCAAGAACGATACTGTTTGAGGATGTATTCTGATGGAAGTGGATCTCTTCGATAAAGAGAGCTAATTCAGTTTCAATTGATAAAGCATGGACAGAAGCAGCTACACCCAAAGAAAGAATACTGGGAAATGAACATAAACTGCTTGCATTTTTGTTTTTCTTCTGGGTTATTTATACCTTCGGAATCCAATTCTCCCTGTGCAACAAGAAAACTGTTCGGTTCTGCACACATTTTTGTATCTAGGATATACTGTAACCTATTTAACATGTAAAGGACTGCTTGCCATCTGGGGTAGGGAGCGGAGGGAGGGAGGGGAAAAATCGGAACAGAAGTGAGTGCAAGGGATAATGCTGTAAAAAATTACCCAGGCATGGGTTCTGTCAATAAAAAGTTATTTAAAAAAAAAAAAAAGAAAAGAAAAGCTGTTCATCATTTCTTATAGAACAATAATATTCAATAACATTTATATACCATAACTTATTCAGACATTCCCCAACTGATGGGCATCCACTCAATTTCCAGTTCCTTGCCACTGCAAAATAGGCTGTGACAAACATTTTTTGCACATGTGGGTCCTTTTTCCTGAGAAATGCTTCCTTAAGGTTAAATGGTCACCTCAGTGGCAGAGAGAATTTGAATCCAAATCTCCTGACCACTAGTCCAAGCTTCTTTCCACTCACCACACTTGCCTTCTCTAAATCTGTCTTATTTTCTCTCAAACTCAATGGGATTGGCTTCTCTCCTCTCTCTCCTCACACCATCCTCTACCTCCTCTAGTCTTCCAGTCACAGCTAACTTTGGGAGTCAGGAGCGCCATCTAAATGTTTGGAGGTATTTTTGTTTGTTTTATTCTGTTTTGTTTTGGCGGTTCTTCGCTATATACATTAACTCCAGAGCAGATTTGTTGCAGGGAAGATAGAACTGTCTGAATATTGCATAAAGAGCTAGCTTTATCCATAAATAAAGCAGACAGTCACCCTGAGGCACGATTTGAGAAGATGCCAAATGACCTCCCTCCAACACATACAAAAGCATTCCCCTTGAATTTCCCATTATATTCAACAGAAATTTGCCAAGCACCTGCCATGAACAGAAAACTATGCTCAATTCTGGACATACAAAAAAGTAAATGACATAGTCTTCGCTCATAAGGGTGTTATAGTCTAGTTCAGGGTACAGATATTCAAATAGTATCATAGGGTATCAGAACAGAATCTTTATTAAAAATAAGCTTTTGGAAAAGGCAGTGTGGTGGGGATAGAGTTACTAGACATAGAGTTATAAAGATGTGGATTTAAATCCTGCCTCAGAGATATACTAGATATGTGATTCTGGGCAGGTTGCTTAAATTTTGTCAGCTACCTCTATAAAAGTGAAAATATTGTTCTTTTGGTCTGTTTCTTCTTTCATAATTGTGACTAATATTGCACATGTATATTCTTTATCAAATTTTAGGGAAAGAAGGAAGGGAGATGATGTATATAAAATACTTTGTGAAACTTAAAGTATATTGGAAAGATGAGCACATGTCATTACAGACAGTGAATCTTAATTCATATGTCATTACAGATTTCTGGAAACAGATTCCCCAAATCTCCATGTGAGTTCAAGGTAGGTAGCACCTCATAGTGTAAACTTCCCAGACTAGAATCCCTTTGGCCAATTCTTATGCATAGCACAAATAGAAAACAAATAAATATAAATATATACAAAATGCAGGGTAACTTCAAAGGCAGCACAGTAGCAATTGAGATCAAGAAAAACTACATTCAGAAGATGATACTTGATTTGCATCTTGAGGAAAAGAGGGACTTTATGAAGCAAAGCTAAGGAGTGAGTACATTCCAGGCAGGTGGATAAGCCAGTGCAGAAGGGATGAGAGGGGGATTTTCAGTAAGATTGGAAAGACAGGTTAGGGCCAAGTTATATAAGACTTTAATACCTCAACAGAAGAATTTATTTTTATCCTCCAGGCAATAGGGAGCTACAGGTGTTGACTGAGTAAGGGAGTCATGTAGTCAGAGAAACATCATAACTCTAGAGGTAACCAGAACCTCATAAACCATCTATTCCAACCCCTCATTTTACAAATAAAGAAACCAAGATCGGAACAGAAGTGAATGCAAGGGATAATGCTGTAAAAAATTACCCTGACATGCGTTCTATCAATAAAAAGTTATTAAAAAAAAAAAAAGAAAAAAGAAACCAAGAAAGGTAAACGACTTGCCTAAAAATAACATGCATCAGGACAGAGTTTAGCATTCATGGTCTCTAGAGCCATCCAATTCTTTCCTTTATGCAGCCTCCCTAAAATCATCATTAATCCAACTCTTAAAAAAAAAACATAACTGGAGTCCAGAAAGCAAAAGTGATGTGGGATCATAAGATCATTGACTTAGAGCTACATGTTTCTTAGAAGCCATTAAGTCTACCCCCCTCATTAGACAGTTGAGGAAACTAAAGCACAGAGAGCTTAAAGGACTTTTCCAGGATCAATCAGCTAAAAAGTAGCTGAGATGGGATCTGAAACTAGGTTTTTCTAACTCCAAGTTCAGTGACTTCACAAAAAAGTCACTGGATAAGATGGTGCCTCTTATCCAGGTATAAGTAGCAGAAGGGAAATACAAGATCAAGTTTTCTGGCTTGACGAAGCAGTAGGATACTAGAAGTATCCAAAAATTCAATGTACTATAAGCCAACTATGAAGTCAGCTATTTGGTACCTGAATTGAAAAAAAGAGTCAGTAATAAATAAGGATGTCTAAAATTCTGGTATTTAGAGTATTTTACAAAGATATTTATTATAAAGAAGGACTTAATTGAAATTGAGGATGGATTAAAGGATAATTCAAAGAATGGGAAATTTTGTCCATCTTGAAAGAATGAATTCTCTTGGAGAAACAGCTAAATGTTAACCCAACTAGGACAATCATGGAGGGATAGCATAAGGAGCCTTTAACCAATATTTTGGATTTATAAGTCGCCAAAAAACAAGAAACATCTCACATTCATACTTTATTCTATATTCCTCATTGCCCTGGGAGAAAGCCAGAAATTCCAAAGGGCAAGTCATTAAAGGATAGCAAACAATTGAGAGGTTGTAAACTGAAGAATAGGTCTAGATTGGTGAAGAGAATTGCCTAATAAGGGACAGAGCCAGGTTTTTTCCCCCAAGAACAACAATAAATTATGAAATAATGTACTGTAATAGATGAAGTTGTTAACTAGAGATCTTTACTTTGAGTTCTAGTTTTGGTTCAAACTGGCTCTTTTTTCTACCAGTTCCAAAATAGAATTGGCCACCATCTTTTGCAGGCTTGAAATCTCCTTCAAAAACAAGATTTGGCTCCAGTTTGGTTTGAAATCACACAGATTCTCAGGTAACGATTGGGTTGTGCTTATTTTTGTAATATTTGACAATTCTTCCAAGTCAGAATACACCCAGTCTAGTTTGTTCAGCACACTTTTGTCAAATTTTGCCTGTATCTTGTGATATTGGCAAAGCTCTTAAAGCTCAGAA
The DNA here is from genome assembly GCF_016432865.1 of Antechinus flavipes. Classification (NCBI taxonomy): domain Eukaryota; kingdom Metazoa; phylum Chordata; class Mammalia; order Dasyuromorphia; family Dasyuridae; genus Antechinus; species Antechinus flavipes. Next base: position 438,930,256 of record NC_067399.1, read on the forward strand.
TAATTAATACAGGATCAAAACACAGTAAAGGGATCAGCGCAGTGTTTCTTTATACTACTGAAGAAATCCAGAGCACACTGATTGACAAATCTTCCTTTGCTTAAATATCACCTTGGATCCTTCTCTTCCCAGTGGCAAAGTGTAAATTCTTTTTGACTTTATCACACTGTGTGCCTTAATGATGGGCTGCAGTTTTTAGCTTAACGGAACAGACATTCACCTCCTGCACACTGAGGTCCTCCAAGGTAGGCAGCCCCACCACACCTGACATGGAGGGGATAGAAGAGCCCAGGGCCCAAACTATCTGCCCTGGCTGGGGAACCCGGGAGGTCTGCTTCTGTTCAGGCAGTCGTTGACAGGAAGTCCTCCTTATTTAACAGATGAGGCTTTTTGGACCCAAAGGAATTAAATGGCATGTCTAAGATGCCACAGTGTGGTGAGAGTAAAGGTTTCCCAGGGCCATACTCTGATTTCCAAGAGGCTCTGTCTGTACTGGACAGGCTTCCTAGTCATCAGAGCATAAGAAGGCCAGCCTACATCATGGGGGCTGGGCTCTTCAGGCTCAGGGGATATTTAAAGACCACACCTTGACCCGCCAACCAGATGTGTTTCATGTGGCGATGAAGCGGTTTGTCTACCTTAGCTTCGTATTGGAGTATCCTCGTTGAATATCTTTTCTAAGCTATGGCTAAGTAAGCCTTCTTTTATTAACTGTTGAATGAGCGAGGAATACCAACATCAAACCTGAACTAACAAGATAACAACCTCCGCTTGTACATTAGTTATAGGTAGAAGAGATAGCACTCAAGCCCAAGCCATTAACTTCAACCTAGAAGTCTTTTATTAAACCACATCGCCTCTCCCAGTCTTAGAGCTAGTGGCAAGGAACTGACAGGATTCTAGTCCTGCCCCTGAGTCACTGCATGATGTTGATCAAGGCATTTCTTTTAGTTTCTTCATCTTTAAAATAAGGCATTTAGACAACTCAGTGTCCCTCAGTTTGTTGCCCAAAAATTCCTGTGGAGCCCTAGAGTTGTTCTCAGGGGTCTGCAAATCCATAAACAAGCAAACATAATTTCTATAAACTACAGGGCAGTTAGATGGCACATTGGATAGAGGTGCAGCCCCAAGTCAGGAGGACCTGAATTCAAATCCAGCTTGGGACACATAATACTTACTAGCTGTGTCACTTAACCCCAATTGCCTCACAAAAACAAAAACATCTAATTTTTATAAACTGAATAAATAATATGTCATGTAGTATAAAACTATCTTACTAATGTGTGTGTATAGATATTCTTGTGGTGAATAAAATACAGATTATTTGAAAATGTTACTAAATTGTTATCATTATGTATTTTCTGATTTAAATGATTTTGGCAATATCCCAAGATCAATGGCTATTAGATATTGCAACAACTATCATGGGTGAGAGAGGGAAGCAGAAATGTTGTGACATTTAATAGAAGTCTTCAAACTTAAAAAAAAGGTTGAGAATATTATATAATGGTTATATTATATAAATGGTTTGCAAAATCACATCATTTGTGGCCTGGAGAGACTTATATGAACTGATGCCGAGTGAAATGAGCAGAACCAGGAGAACATTATATACTTCAACAACAATACTGTATGATGATCAATTCTGATGGACCTGGCCATCCTCAGCAATGAGATGAAGCAAATCAGTTCCAATAGAGCAGTAATGAACTGAACCAACTACACCCAGTGAAAGAACTCTGGGAGATGACCAAGAACCATTACATTGAATTCCCAATCCCTCTATTTTTGCCTGCCTGCATTTTATGATTTCCTTCACGGGCTAATTGTACAATATTTCAGACTCCAATTCTTTTAGTACAGCAAAATAACAGTTTGGACCTGTATACTTATTTTGTATTTAATTTATACTTTAATATATTTAAACATGTATTGGTCATTCTGCCATCTAGGAGAGGGGATGGGGGGAAGAAAGGGAAAAATTGGAACAAAAGGTTGGCAAATGTCAAATTACCCATGCATATAACTTGTAAATAAAAAGCTATTTAAAAAATTTTTTTAAATCACATCATTTGTGAAAATAGCTTGAGTACATATCTCACAAGGTTTTTATGAGGCTCAAATGAGATAAATTTGGAAACCTGAAATCTCTCTATAAATATCTGTTAGTTTGGTTGTGCCTGTTGTTAGGGCTGTAATTAAGGAGAGGTGTATTGCACTTCATTCTGGGGTGACCAAATTTAGACTACACTGACACTCTTCTCATGAGCTGTTAAAAAATAAATAAGCTTTGTATCCAGGTAGCACGAATAATTAATTATAATGGAAAGCTGAAAAAACTGGAAACAAAATAAGTTCCCATCTATTGGTTAAACAAATTATGATACTTGAATATAGTGAATTTATTGTACTATAATAAGTTACAAATATGAAGAATATAGATAAACATGGGAAGACTTATATGAATCGATACAAAATGAAGTAAGCAGAAACAGAAAAACAATGTAAATGACTACAATTATGAAAACAAAAAGAATAACCAAAAAAAGAGACTTCATACTAAGTAATTATAATGACAAACTTTGTCCCTAGAGAAGAGTTGAGAAAATTTATTTTCCTCCCTTCCTTGTAAAAGTGGAAGACAATATGAAATACGCACATATGCCGTCAGATCTATTAGTTGTTCTGTTGCTTGGTTTTATCTAATTTTTTTCTTTTGTTTTTATTCTTTGTTATAAGGGATGGCTTGATGGGTAGGAAAAGGGGGAAAGAGAAAGGAGAGGGATGGTTTGGTAAATAGGAAAGGGAGGATTCAAAAATGAAGGGAATGAATGACTAATGTGGAAATATGTTTTGCATGACTTCATATATATAATGATTATCCTATTTCTTGCCTTCTCAGTGGGTGGCAGAAGGGTTAGAGGAAGGGAAAGAATTTGGAACTGAAAATTAAAAAAAAATTAAATAATGAGGATGGAACAATGAAAGATGTCAAGAAAACAAAATTAGGATATGTCAATAAAAAAATAAAATAGAAAGCTGTTTGATCTTGTCCTTCTTCCAGCAACCATATGCCAAGTGAATGTTTTCCTACCCTAGCCCTATGTACCCTCCTTCAACATTTCCCTACTCCAACATTCTGCAATAGCTTCATGGTTTTCTGGGCTTTTCCCTTGAAATGGAGCCTACTGAACAGAGGTCCTCAATTGAATTTGTCTTAAATAGTTAATTTAGCAAAATATTTATGCTGCTTTTCTTAGGCAAGTTAGTGGTACATGCCCCTCAACAATCTCTGGTTACACTTTTGATAGTGATGATTTTAGCAGGGGTGACCCCTTGGAGTTGGGCTCAATTTCCAGCTTTATGAATTTGGATATGCTCATTGACTTCTTGCTGAGGGATGTCCTGTGTATTTTACTGAGATGAAGAAGCAATCCTCTATCTCCATAATTGGGATGTGTCAAATAGGACTGGCCACTCAATGTCAATGGAGATGAACTTAAAATAGTTGGTTTTTAAATTTTATTTTATTTTATTTTCTGAATTTTCTACCTTCTATCTTTCTCTTCTCCTACCCATTGAGAAAGCAAAAAAAAAAAAAATCTATTAAAATGCATATGAAGAAACAAAACAAATTCTTGCATCAATCTTGCCCCCCCCCAAAAAAGTTATGCTTCATATTGTACTGAACTCATCCCCTCTCTTTCTGTAGGAATAAAGCATGCTTCATCATGAATGTTCTGGAGTGTTCCTATTTCATACCCATTTCATACCCATGTTAGTTCCATTGTACTGACCAGCATTCCTATATCTTTCAAAGTTGTTTATCTTAACAACATTATTGTCATAACATAAATTGTTTACCTTGTCCTGAAACCTTCATTTTCCATACATACAAGTTCATACAAGTCTTCCCAGGATCTTTCTTCTTTGTTTGTTTTTATTAGTAAGTATATAATAATAAGTACTTAATTTAGATGTGAATTGGATAGAATTGAACTGGCTCAGGAGATGATAAAGCTGATGATGCAGGTGCTATAGTTATCTAGTACTGTTTACTAGTTTTTCTTTTGAAATTTTTATTTAGTATTTTATTTTCCCCCAGTACATGTAAAAACAATTTTTAACATTTATTTTTAAAACTTGAGTTCCAAATTATCTCCCTTCCTTCCTCCTTACCCCTACACTCATTGAGAAGGCAACCAATTCAATATAGGTTATACATGTGTACTCATATAAAACATTTATATAATAATCATATTATAAAATAAAATATAGATCAAAAAGAAAAAAAGCTTCAAGAAAAATAAAGTTTTAAAAGTTTGCTTCCATCTGTATTCAGAAACTATTAGTTTTTTTATAAGGGGATAACTATCATTTTTTCCTCTAGGTCCTTCAAAGTTTTCTTGGGTCATTGTATTGCTGAGAATAGCTGTTATTCATAGCCAATTGTCTTAAAATACTGCTGATACTTTGCACACAGTATATTTCATTTTGCATCAGCTCATGAAACTCTTTCCAGGTTTTTCTGAGAGAATCTGCTCATCGTTTCTTTTTTTTTCTTTTTTTCTTATTATAGTAATTTATTTTTCTAAATTCATGCAAAGATAGTTTGCAAAACCATATGTTTCAAATTTCTCTTCCTTTCTCCTCTATACCTGCTTTCCAAGACAGCAAGCAATCTGATATAGGTTAAACATGTGTTATGCTTCTAAACATATTTCCATATTTTTCATGCTGTGCAAGAAAAATCAGATCAAAAGTGAAAAAAAGAACACGAGAAAGAAAGAAAAAACACAAGCAAACAAACAACAATGGAAAAGTACTATGCTATGATCCACAATCTCCAGGATGGCATTTTCTATCCCAAGTCTATTGGAGTTGCCTTCAGTTACCTCATTGTTGAAAAGAGCCAAGTCCAGAAAAGTTAATCATCACATAATCTTATTACCGTGTATAATGTTCTCTTCATTCTGCTCACTTCACTTAGTATCAATTTATTTAAGTCTTTCCAGGCTTTTCTGAAATCTGCCTGCTCATCATTTCTTTTATCACAATAGTAATCCATCAAAATCACATACCACCATTTGTTCATCCATTCCCTAATTGATGGGATCTTCTCAATTTCCAATTCTTTGCCCTCAGAAAAGAGCTATTATCAATATTTTTACACACATATATTCTTTTCCTTTTTTTTTTTTATCTCGTTTGGGATACAGACCTAGTAGTGATATTGCTAAGTCAAAGGGTATGCATGGTTTTATAGCTCTTTGGGCAGAGTTCCAATTCTACAGAATGATTGAATCAATTAACAACTCCAACAAGAGTGTATTAATGCTTCATTTTTACCAATCTAATAGATATGAAGTAATAGCTCAGAATTGTTTTAATATGCATTCCTCCAGTCAATAGTGAGTTCAAGCATTTTTTCCTATGGCTATAGATAGCTATGATTACTTCATCTGAAAACTTTTGTTGTTGTTTTGATCACTTGTCAACCAGAGAATGGTTCTTATTTTTATGAATCAGACTCAGTTTTCTCTATGTTTGAGAAATAAGGCTTTTATCAGGGAAACTTGTTTCAAAATTTTTTTCACAATTACTTTTGCTAACTTTATTCCCCTCCATCCTATTTTCTTTTTTCTTTTCTTTTTTTTTTTTTTTTTGCTTATTCTATCCTTTCACTCTGTCCCTCCTCAAAAGTGTTTCGCTTCGGATTACTGCTTCCCCTAATCTGCCCTTCATTCTATCACATCCTCCATCCCAGCTCCTTCCCCTGTTACTTTCCTATAGGGTAAAATAGATTTCCATAGCCAATTCGGTGTGTATATTATTCCATATTTGTACCATTTATGATGAGAGTTAAGTTTATTGATTCTCCCTTACCTCTTATCTCTTCCCCTCCACTGTAAAACTTTTCCCCTGCCTCTTTTATATGAAATAATTTAGCTCATTCTACCTCTCCCTTTCCCTTTCTCCCGGTACATAACTCTCACCCCTCAATTTTATTTTTTTGAGATATTATACCTTTATATTCAAAGTCACACCTTTGCCCTTTATATTTATTCCTTCTAACTGTCCTAATAATAAGAAAGTTCTTATGAGTTACAAGTATTATCTTCCCATGTAGGAATGTAAAAGTTAAATCTTATTAAATCCTTTATGATTTTCTTTTATTGTATACCTTTTTATGTTTCTCTTGAATCTTATATTTGAAAGTCAAATTTTCCATTCAGCTCTGGTCTTTTTATCAAGAATTTTAGCTTAAAAGTCCCCTATTTCATTGAATATTCATTCCCCTTCCTGAATCTGTATATTCAATATTTCTGGGAAAGTCATTCTTGGTTGTAATCCAACCTCTCTGCCCTACATAATATCACATCCCAAGCCCTCTGATCCTTTAATGTAAAAGCTGCTAAATCTTGTGTTATCCTGACTGTGGTGCCAAGATATTTGATTTGCTTTTTTCTGGATGCTTCCAATATTTTCTCCTTGACTTAGGTGCTCTACAATTTGGCTATAATGTTCCTGAGAATTTTCATTAAGGGATTTCTTTTAGGAAGAGATTGTGGATTTTTTCCATTTCTATTTTATCCTCTGGTTCTAGGACATCAGGGTACTTTTCCTTGACAATTTCTTGAAAGATGATTTCTAGGCTCTTTTGTTGATCGTGGCTTTCAGATAGGCTAATAATTTTTAAATGATCTCTCCTAGGTCTATTTTCCAGTTATTCTAGTTGTCTTTCCAATGAAATATTTCACATTTTCTTCTATTTTTCATTCTTTTGATTTCATTTGATTGTTTCATGATTTCTCATAAAGCTTCAATTTGAAACTTCTAATTTTTAAGGAATAACTTCTTCAGTGAGCTCTTGTACCTCTTTTTCCATTTGGCCTATTCTACTTTTTTTGCTGAGGCAATTGGGGTTACATGACTTGCCCAGGTCACACATCTAGGAACTGTTACATGTCTGAGTCCAGATTTAAACTCAAATCCTCCTGACTTCAGGGTTATTTGCTCTATCCACTGCCCCAACTAGCTGCCCCTCCAATTCTACTTTTTAAGGAGGTTTTTTTTTTCAATGAATTTTATACCTCTCTTTCCATTGGCCAATTTTTTTCTTTTTAAGGCATTCTTCTACACATTGGCTATTTGTATCTCCTTTTTAAAAGTGTTTTCTTCAGTATTTTTTAATGCCTGCTTTACCAAGCTGTTGACTCATTTTTCATGATTTTCTTGCATTACTCTCATTTCTCTTCCCAATTTTTCCTCTACTTCTATTGCTTGATTTTCAAAATTCTTTTTGAGCTCTTCTATGGCCTGACAACAATTCATATTTTTCTTGATGGCTTTGGATGTTGGAGCTTTGACTTTGTTATCTTCTTCTGGGTATGTTTTGATCTTTCTTGTCACCACCACATCACCAACTTTCTAGGGTCAGAGCTTTTTTCTGTTTTCTTATTTTCCCAGATTTTTACTTGACTTTTAACTTTTTTGTTAAAGTAGAACTCTGTTTCTTTCTTTTTTTTATTATAGCTTTTAATTTACAAAATATATGCATGGGTAATTTTTCAGCATTGACAATTTTTTTTAATTTAATTTTTTAAAATTTTATTTAATAATAACTTTATATTGACAGAATCCATGCCAGGGTAATTTTTTTTTTTACAATATTATCCCTTGTACTCGTTTCTGTTCCGATTTTTCCCCTCCCTCCTTCCACCCCCTTCCCTAGATGGCAAGCAGTCCTATATATGTTAGATATGTTGCAGTATATCCTAGATACAATATGTGTTTGCAGAACTGAACAGTTCTCTTGTTGCATAGAGAGAATTGGATTCAGAAGGTAAAAATAACCTGGGAAGAAAAACAAAGAGGCAAATAGTTCACATTCATTTCCCAGTGTTCTTTCTTTGGGTGTAGCTGAGAACTCTGTTTCTAACATGGAAGCTGCACTGTCCCAAGTTTCAGAGATTTTGTAGAGTTGTTTTCAGAAATTTTTATAGAGATCTGTAAATGTTCAGTTCTTATACAGTGATATGATCTAAATAGAGTTGTGTTTATTACTTTTCTGGCCAGGACTCTGATCTATAAGTGACAACAAGCACTCTTTTTTGCCCTGGAATTGTAAGGAGAGTTCCCTCTCCATTGTGAGCACAAACTCTGGTGTGCCAGTGCTTCTCCTTGCCCTGGGACTGATACTCAGGACTGTGACCCAGATTCAAGAATAGGTAGAGCAACAGAGATCTGCTTCAGTGCTAGCAAACAGACTATTCTTATCTCCTTCTGACCAGTTGTTTGATCCCCTTATCACTTTTGGACTGGAAGCACCTTCTCTCTCTGCTGATTCAGTGGCTCCCAAGGCCTGTTCTAGTTTGCTGGAGCAGTGCTGGACTGTGCTCCACTCTCACCCTGAGGTGACAGGTCTTTCTTGCCAACTTTCTAAATTGTGTTGGGCATCTTGTCCATCTCTTTTTTCTGGGTTTTACTATGCTAGAATTTGTTTAGAGTCATTACTTAAAGGTATTTGGAGGGGTTTGGGGGAGAGCTCAGATGAGTCCCTCTCTTTGCTCTACTTTGTTGGCTCTGTCTCCCTATCATCTTGAGAACATCAAGATGTTCTCATGCAGCAAAATCTGCTTTCCCAGGGTTTTCTAAAAATTTTTGGGAGAGTAGAATGTTGGTGATAGATTATTTAGTTTTCTGTTCTATTTATGTGTTAATGTGCACTTATGAGTCTGTGTTTTAAAATTTTCTTTTCTGGTAGAGGCCATAAACAATTTGTCCTATATTGGATTCAATTGGAAGGAAGAAAATATTTATCAGATACCTGCCATGTGTCAGGCACTGGGCTAAGTGGGTTACAAATATTACCTCATTTGATCTTCACAACAACCATAACAACAATGCCATTATCATCATCCCATTTTACAGTCAAAAAAACTGACTCAAATAGAGTTCAAGTTAGTTTCTAGCTAGTAAGTTTCTGAGGGTAAATTTGAATTCAGGTCATTAGTTTCTCATACATGGGGCATATTTTCCAGAAGGAAGCCTATTAAACTTTTGGGAACACCCTAAACATGAGACATAACTAAGTTTTCTTTAAGTTCAGATATTTTTTACTTCATTCAGTGACTCTTTTGCTTATGACATCTGGTGATGCTATAGGAACCTTCTGCTTGGGTCATGAAGTCTGAGAAATGGACACTGGACCTTAAACTCTGTTTTTGTTTTGTTTGTTGAAATGACTGGGTGTTGTTCTAGATTGTGTCTGAAGCCTTTATAATCTTGTGAGTTTGAAAGGTCTAGAAGATGCATTGATATCCCAGTATTCTGAGTTACAAAGGGCACTTCAGTGACCCACAATTCTAAATAAGGTTTTGTAACTAGTCCAGCAGTAAATAACAGCAGCAGATACTCTGAAGATCAGGGAGCAACCTTCTGGACTCAGGAAGCAGTTCTCATTCTAGAGATGAACTCATGATATAAAATGCTATCTACCTCCAGATTAAGAACTGATGAATTCAAAGGTCAATTTTTTCTTTGTTATTTTTTTTCTGTTTTGAAAATGGTTAATGAGGAAATATGTTTTGCATGATGTATATGTATAATGGGTATCATATTTCTTGCAATCTCAGTGGGTAAAAGAGGAGACAAAGGGAGAGAAAGAATGTGGAACTAAAAATAAAAATTAAATTTAAATTTTAAAAAAATCTGTGGTTTAATCCCTCCCTCCTAAACAGCTTAAACTAGTTGGGTTATTTTTGTTTTGTTTTGTTTTTTGTTTGTTTTTTAAGAATTATTGAGACATTCCTCTAGACTTGGCTGACTCATGAGACTGAGGGCTAATTGACTTCCTTTCCTCATCAGCTAAGTACAAAGCAATCATAAAAGGATGGAATGAGGCTGGCTTTCAGATGTTTGTTTGAGATGGGAACCTCCCTCAGCTAAAATAACTCAGGATGTCCTCAGGGCCTATTCTTATTGAATATCCTTCTTCTATGGCTAAACATACTCTCTTTCTTAAACTGTTGAAGTAACCTACAAGTGCCTCATTCTGTTCCATTATGAAACCAAGGAAATCAGACCCAACCTAGAACAACATCCAATCAATCATTTCATAAGCATTTATTAAATACATCCTTTGTGCTAGGTTTAGCCTTGATGCTATTGACAGGGGAAAAAAAAAACTATTCCTGCCCTCAGGGAACTCCCCTTCTATTGGTGAAGACAGTTTGTACTCATATTAAGTAGATACAAGATAAATACAGGTAATTTTCAAGGGGAAGCAACAGTACCTGAGATGATCAGGAAAATTTTAATATTGAAGTTGAGGTTGGAAGGAAAGGAGGGATTCTAAAAAGCAGATATAAAAAGGTAGCATATCCCAAGGACCAAGAACAGTAGCCTGTGCAAAAAGCCACAAGTGAGAGATGAAATATCATGTGGGAAGAAAATGCAGGCCAATTCAACTACATCACTGGGTCATGAGGAGCACATATATAAATAATAAGGCTGGAAAATTAAGTCAGTTTGTGATGAATTTTAAATGCTGAACAAAAACTTTTTTATTTGATCCCAGAGGTAAGAGGGAGTTTCTGCAATCTATCAATCAAAGAAATGGCACCGAGAAACCTATGCTCTAGGAATATCCCTTTGGCAGTTATGCACAGGATGGACTGGAGGGGCAGCCGGAAGACCAAGAGGCCATTGCAAGAGCCTAAACCAAAGGGCATGAGGACTTTTAAGGCAGTGGCTAGACAAGTAGAGAAAAGAATGGAATATTCTTAGAGATCAGGAGACAGAATTGACAAGCCTTGGCTACTGATTATTCTTGATTCTGAGTTGCCTGGAAGAATGGTGGTGTCTCCCAAAACCCCACAATTGTGGAGTGGAAGAAAAGGGGAGGGCTTGAGAGAAAAGACAAAATCTATTTTGGACTTATTTATTTGGAGATGACTTTGGGACATACTGCTACTACCAATATTTGTTAATTGCTAAATAATAATTATTATCATAACTAAGGCCCATTCCAGGTATAACATGCCATGCTAAAAGATGAAGATCAGAAAAAATTCATATCTTCTGGACATTTGCCTCAGATATCTCTTAGGACTTATCTAGTATGCTGAGAAAGTTTAACACAAAGCTTCTACTATGTTAGCAGGAAGTAAGCTTCCTAAAGCTGGACTATTCCTGTTTCTTTGCAGTAAAAGAGGTTAGGGGGCAAACACTAGATGGAAACTGAGCTCAAGGAGGTCAGCTGGATCCTGGCCACATCAGGACCAGGCTACAGCAGAGAAATGTTTTGAATTATCAAGCAACTCCAAAGACATAGAAAGTAGGAGACCTCCACATGGCAAGCTCCAGGGAGATTCCAACTGTGGCTGAAATTTATTTGCAGGGAATTCCTCTAGCCTTGACATTCAACTTGGTCTGGTTTTTAGCACCTTAACCTCAGGCTTCTGGCCTAATGGAAATCAGATGGCTCAGCTGCCTCTGGCTCAGGTCTAAGGAGCCCCTTGCAGAGCTTGCTGAGTGAGACCCAGGGGACAAGGAGCCAGGCAAAGGGGCCAGTGAGCAGGGGAAGATAATTCCTCACCCCTCTCAACAGCTGGGTGGCCTCACATCTTGAGGTCATCAAAAAACCAGCGGCTGCATAAAAGACAGCCGGAAACCAGACATGGCCTAATCAAGCTGTGGAGTCCTTGGGCTAAGGACTGCACTCTGTGTGGTTCCCTGTTCCACTCCTCCCCTCGGTAAGTCCAAAGGGAACTTGGCTTTGGGGTTGGCTGAACAATGTTGGCTACCTGGAGGATTAGCACAGGTTCTAAGAGAGCAGCACTGAGTGTCAGAGCAGTAGTCAATTGTAAGCCATCTTCAGGAATAGTCCATAAGAAGGATCCCAAAGAACAGATGGCCACAAACCATCATAAACTTTGGAGTCCTTCTCCTCCCCATTCTAACTGCACATCACTGCCCCCAGCCCGGCAGACTTGTCTTTATGAATATACTCCCTAGATTGAAGTCCAGGATGATTGATTATGACTAACTAATGGCTAGAAGGGCAGGCAGCCAACCAAAGATTAAAACAACTCTGTGTTCCCCAGATTGGAGAGGCTTCCAGAGAGCGTAAGAGTGATGAGCGGGGAATTGTGCACTGACTCTTCATCAGAATTTCATATTAGGGATGTTCTCAGCATCCTGCCCTTCTTCCCGGCAGGTCAGTCTACATCCTTCCACATCTTGTCAACCTGGGAGGGCCAGGACAAAGCCCCACTGGCTCCCATGCTTTGTGGAAATTCTACTAAGCGGGGCTAATACTTATCTTCTATTTCCTAGTGACCTCTAGTATCCTTCCCCAAGGGAGAAAGCCAATTCTTTAAAATCGAACACCATCAAATTATCTGGGCTCTGGCTGCTTCATGACTTTTCCTCTCTGATGTCACATAACAGTTTGCCTGATAGCTCTAGTACACTTATCATGCGCTACTACTATTGTTGACAATAACTGATCTAAAGATAATACAATCAGAACTCCAAGTTATGTCAAGACCCTGAGGCTGAATTTTCCTTATAAAACAACTTGTGGCCCATGGCTTTGCTGCTACCTCCCCTTGGGTCAGCCCGCCATGACACTCTGTTTCCTGGTGACTTTTCCCTTCCTTTTCCCCCCTGCCACATAGTATCTCCCATAACTCCACTCTGCTTCCCAACCCCACTTCTCCTCCTCATAGCTAACTCTTTTATGAGTTAAGTCCCTTTCAGGATTTAGCCTGCCAGCTAAGGACATGCCCCAACCTCATGGGATGTTTCCTTTCTACTGGGTAATTGTGAGTTGCACTGAGTTACTTGTCTTTCATGTGCTCTCCCACTCTATTTCATATCTACCATTTCTGGTGTCTATTGTTTCCCTTCATTTTGTCTGTAACCTGTTCTAAATAAAAATACTTTTGTCAAAGAGAATAGCCATTGTGAATTTTTCACATGACTGAACCCTGTCATTTGGTGACAAACCCCACACTATAAATCCCATTATTTGGTGCTCAAAACCCTTGGCCTTCTTTTTGACAAAAGGTAAGCGACGTGCTCCCCAATATTTTTTCCTGATCCTCAACTAAGGCAGGGAGTGACTAGAAGCCCAGCAAATACCTGGTGCTTCCAAACTCACTGGCCTTGTCCTTTGCCTAAATGTAAAGGGTCCCCTCTCACTTTACATCCCATTTCTCCACATAGCAGAGTTTTGGGGGGAGGCCCAGTTTGTTTTTCTCTTCCAAGGCTCATTAATCACTTAGCAAAAGGTGGGGAGCTAGTGGTCAAAGTTATTTAGGGGATGCCCTGAATCAAGTTGTCTTATTTCTGGTGAGGACCCCACTTTTCTGGGACACTGGATCTGTGGGCATCAACTATAAGTATGGGATAGGAATGGGAGAGGCCATTAGAGTATAGGATTGTGTTTTGGGGTTATTAGGGTTATTTGTGTCTTCAATATTGAAAAGGGAACTAGTGTAAATATCTGGCCATCTAAGATTTAAAAGCATACTTCTTTCTGTATTGTTCCTGTCTCTGTGTTTCCATTTCTGCCTAGTTACGTCATTTGCTTTATCTTTGCAATTCAAACTAACTAGAATTTTTCCTAAGTTAAGCTTCTCTCCTTGGAGGAGGGAGTTGAAGTCCAAGACTGTCCTGATTAGATCATCACCTTGATTAAAATTTTCTTCTTCTTGTGGTTATGTATATCCAGCCTCTCCAATGTACAATAGGCTTCCCTCAGTTTCTCTCTAGAGAGGACCTCCTGTGTCCTTAATTTCCTGAGTTCTAAAATCCTCTTCTCAGGAGGTATGGCTTATCGGCCTAGCCATCATGTACCCTCTTTCCCTTCAATCCTAATTGCAGAAGGATTGAATTGAATAGACAGACTTGAAAGAGCAGTTTTCTGCCACCTTAAATTTTAGAGCTATGTATATTTAAATTGGAATTCTGATTCTGAAATTGTATGAAATCATTATTATTAACTGGTACATGTTAAATTGTGAATTGTTTATTCTGGGCATAAGATCTTAGAAATTTGTTCAAATATTGCAGTGTTACTACTAGAAATTTAAATCTAAATTTGATTTAATTCTAAGCTAAAAACCTGGGTACTCCAGTGGTGAAGTAATGATACAAAGTTCTCTCTGACAACTTACTCAAAGAGGTTATATATTTGTATTTTCTAATTAGATGAAATTTCTTTAAGATGTTATGTTGCTTTCTAATTTGTATATTGTACAATTTGTAAAAATATTATGAGCTATATTTAAAAATTCCATGAGCCCTGCTGGACATGTGCCTACTTTGTATTATGAAGTTTTCACTCAAAATTATTTAGTTATTACTTATGTTCTGAATTTTAGAATTGTCTTGTTTCTTTAACAAAAAAAACTATTAGCTTTATCTTCTCAATAGATATTAACTATGTTCATGGGTTCTTTCTGAGGTTTAGTACTGGGATAAATTATTATTGAGTTATTTGAAATTGATTTTAAAACCTAAAACTGGTTTCTATTGTGTCTAGGATAGAACGATACAGTGAAGACTTTATCTAGATGAGCAATTCTTTCTTGCAGCTAACAAGGTCATAAGCCTTAGGAAATGAGCTTGGTTTGGACTGTAAAATTCTCATACAAGAAAAAAATATATAGATGTAATCTGAAATTTAGGATTATAAACTATATTAATTGGTATAATTATATATGAAGGTGTAGTCCACCCTTCTCTCACTGGATGTGGCTGCTACCCTGGCCTGAGCCCTTTCCCCATTTCACTGATTATTAGGGGATATGGAGAGAATCCCATTGTGGCCAGTCCTTTTTTGGGCCCTGGCCTGCTGGTTAAACATTTTCCTAATGGGACAGCTGTTCATTCCTCAATCCATTATGTGGAAGTTAGTACTAACCTTCTACAAAGCTACCCCTCTGGGGAAAAGGGTGCTTGGCACCCTTTTAAAATCCCTCTTCAGCCTATGTTTACAAGGCGTTAATGCCTGAATATTTTTAATTTTTTCAAGTCTGTAGTGATTAAGAGCAAAATCATTTCTGAATGCTAAAGATCACTTAGATAAGATGCTATATCAAGGTTCTACTGACTAGTAAGGCAAGGAATTTCTAAGAGAAATTTGTTAGATTTCTGGTTGACTGCAAATTCTCTGAAAATGTTTTTTTCACTGAAACCCATTCAGCAAATTATTTAGCATTTACTTAGTGTATGGTGGTCTTGTTGTTTAACCAATGTGATCTATATATTTCTTAAAATGACTAAAGCAGAATTTTCTTTTGTCTGGGCCCTCTGCACAGTGCTAAGGAAATGAAATCCTTGGTTTTCAAATTCATCTGTATGTGAAAAGAAAGCATGCCATGAGAATGTCTAGTTGAGGCCTTCTTTTAATCCTGATAGGGGATTTGGCTATTTGAGAGAGAATTTTTTTGGGGGAGAGGAGGACTACAACTAATATTCTGAAGTTTGAATCCAGATATGGATGAGGATCCATATATCAGAAAACCCGCCATTCCAAAGAAATGTCACAGAACTTCAGAAGGTGAAGGTTTGTTTATCTGGTAAAAGGAGTTTGAAGGATGGCTTTTTGAGCTCTGCTTGAGATCAGACCCTTCTAACTTGATTCCCAAAATCCTATTCTTTTCTATAGGAATGATTCCCACCTATTTCTGAGTCTGGCAAGGGGCTGGAATTCAACTCTGGGCTTCATAACTGAAGGCAAACAGCTAAGGAAGCTTTGTCCTGTCCCTGTCTTTTTTTTTTTTTCTTATAACACATCTCTATGTGTTCTATATGTGTTCAGAGCAAGTGCATTTCAAGCTTTAAAAGCTGACCATGATTGTAATGTCCGGACTGGCTCTCTGGAGGATCACTGGACGAGCCTTAGGTGGGGGAGTGATGAAGGCAGGAGAGCCACCAGGAGGATCTCTGTTTCTGTCTCTGTTTTCTATGTCTCCTCTGTGTCTGAGTCTGAGTCTCCTCTGTGTCCATGTCTGAGTCTGAGTCTGAGTCTGAGTCCAAGCTTGAGCTCTTATCCCCAGTCCTCTCAGCCCTTAAATACCTCAGTGATTACCATCACACTAAATACATGCCAAATAGAGTGATTATATCATTATATCACACTAAGTATATGTGAACTAGAGAACCACTATCTCATCAATCACACTGAGTAAACTCCCTGCTGTAAGTATCCTTGCTTCAAGTGTACCTTTCCCAGAGTTCCCCCACTATCTGCAGTCCTCTACAATGACCATTAAAGGCTATGAGCAAGATGCAAGTATCAAATCTATCTGTTTTCTATCTGAAAATGTGTAGTTATTAGGTGAATATTTGGCAGTCATCAATCTATTACTAGACATATATTTTATTAACATTTAGCTTTGTGAGACCCAGCTGCTATTCTCATGCAATGTGACTCAGAGCAGAGAATTTTAGTGCAGTTTTAAAAAATGTAACTTTAGAGGTTTTGTTACACCCATGTAAAAAGCTAATTCTATTTAAATTAATAGGGAATAACATTGCTTTGTCCTGTGTGTCAGTGGCACTAGCATGGTTTTTTTTATAACTTAGTTGATATGCACAGACCAAGTCATAGGAAATTGGTTAGTTGATACAGCCACAAAAAAGTCTGTTATGATTTTTCCAGTTCTCCAAGCAATGGACTTTTGATTAAAGTCCCATTCCAAGCTGGGAGATCTGGAAACCCCACCCTTACTGAATCCAAATAGAAAGCCAGGTTATCAAGTCAAACCCCCAAGTTATATTTCTCGGCTGATGTTGTATCTCCTCATAAGCCTGTTTCTACTCCTGATGCAGAGGAAATTCCTCAGGAGGAACAGCTAGGCCAGCACAAGAATAGCAAAGTCTCTCCTAAAAGAGATCACACTTTGTTTTGATCTATCTGGCTCTTTACAGAATGACTAGCCTTCAGATCACCCAAACTGTGGCTAAGGCACTTAAAATTGATTATTATTTCCACTCTGTCTGGCAGAGGCTATCCTTAGAAAAAGTGGAGAAGATTCTATTCCCTTTAAACACACCTTCCAGGGATGAGAGCTCTCTCTGAGTGCTCTCCTAGGCTCTCTTAGTTATCCTCCTTATCCATTGCCAAAGTCCTTTTGGGCACATGTGTCCTTGGCCACCCAAGTGACCCCTTTGCTGTTTGCAATGCTATTAACCTCTACTTCTCAGGTTTGTTTTAGGCTTTGGTCACCTTCAAATGACCAGCACTTGACAGCTGTATTGACCAACTTCAGGGATCTGATTCAGAATTCACTGGTTAACTCACTTCAATCACTTTCAGGCACACTCCTCCAAATCAGCTCTCTCATTCCTAGCCGGAAGTAGTTTCAGAAGATGAGATCTCAATGCTGTAAAATTACCCATGCATATAACTTGTAAATAAAAAGCTATTAAAAAAAAGAAGAAGAAGAAGAAGAAGAGATCATTATCCAATATCTCAAAGGACTTGGGCCCCTTTTGTTTGGAGGGAAACTGGCTGTTAGGGTGAGCAGACCCTTGCAAAATACCATCCAGTATCTGAGTGAGCCGCCAGTGAGATGCTAACTGACTTTGCATTGATCTCTGCTATTGTGCCTTGGTAACTAACTTTGTACCTCTGTGATATCACTAACTTTGGCTTCAGTTTATTTCTGTAACACTCCACCCCATAGAACATTATATTTCACGCCCAGTTTCTGAACACTAGTTAACAAGTGTCCCAGGATCAGAGACCCTTCTGTTAGGGACCTCCAACCCATTTTTCAAAAGATTTCTTTAATAACTTAAGAGTGGGGAAATGATGAGGTCTCCAGTGTTAGGTGTGGTTAGCAGAGGAATTGACAAAAATTAATCTCTTAGGCTAGCAGGAAGAAGGCTCTGATGATGGAGATCAGGTAGACTCATTACCTTCTAAAAGTAATCCAGTCAAAAATCTACATGAATTTTCCCTATAAAACAATTTATGGCTCATGGCTTTGCTGCTGTCTTCCTTTGGGTCAGTCCGCCATGACATTCTGCCTAGTCTTTTCCCCTTCCCTTTCCCCCTGCCACGTAGTATCTCTCATAACTGCCCTATGCTTCCCAACCCCACTTCTCTTCTTTATAGCTAACTCTTTTAGGGTACTGAGTCACTTTCAGGATTTAGCCTGCCAGCTAAGGACATGCCCCAACCTCATGGGATGTTTCCTTTCTCCTGGGTAATTGTAAGTTCCTCTGAGGAACTTGTCTTTCATATGCTCTCCTACTCTGTTTCATATCTATCATTCCTGGTATCTATTGTATCCCTTCATTTTGTCTGTAACTTGTTCTAAATAAATCTACCTTTTGCCAAAGAGAATGGTTATTGAGAATTCTTCACATGACTGAACCCCAACTTTTGGTACCTCCCATCAGTTGGTGGCAAACCCCACACTTGGATCACATCAGTAATCATGACGGTAAATGACATTTCTATATTGCCTTAAGATTCACAAAGTGCTTTTTATATGTTATATTGCTGTAAGTCACTTCACCTCAGTTTCCTCATCTGTAAAAGAAGCTGGAGAAGGAAGTGGCAAACCATTTCATTATCTGCCCCATTTTCTCTATGGGGTCATGAAAAGTGACTGAAAATCAATTGAACAACAATCGTTAATGAACAAGGTTAACTACATAATCTAGCTGGAAGTGTTTATATGTGTTATCTCCTTGGAAAGTCACAACTGCCCTGTGAAGCTTCCCATTTTGTGAATGAGAAACAGATGCAAAGAGGCTAAAAAAATTTCATCCATGATCACACAACTGGTAAGTATTGGAGGCAAAATTTGTACCCCCTTCCCAACTCCCAAGTCTAGCATTCTCTACCCCACTATGTGCCTTTCTATATTATTGGATTTTGCAGTTATCTACCTAGTGAACAAATCAAACATTTATTAAGTACTTATTATATGCCAGGTATTGTGCTAAGCATTGAAAATGCAAATACAAGCAGAAAGAAAGAGATTTTCTTGTTCTTCTATTCTAATGGGAATAAATAATATATAAAAGAAAGCAGAAAGAGGAAGCAAGTTTCTAGGGCAGAAAAGTTCCTGAAGTATTGTAGAAAAAGTCATGGAAAGTCAGGCTAGCAGCCCAGAGCCTGAGTCTTGTCTTAAATGGAGGTTCTGAGAGAAATCAGTCAATCAATGAAAGAGGTCACAGGGAGCAGAGGGTATTTAATGTCCATGAAGTCTAGGGTGGCGTGAACTTCTAGATGAGATGTCTCCTCCTCCAGCTACATAATGTAGTAAACCTTGTTCATCAACAACTGTTGTTGAGTCATTTTTTAGTCATGTCTGACTTTTCATAACTCTATATGGGGTTTACTGACAGAGATACTGGAGTGGTTTGCTATTTCCTTCTCCAGCTTCATTTACAGATAAGGAAACTGAGGCAGACAAGGCTGCTCAGGGTCACACAGCTAATAAGCTTCTGAGGCCAGATTTGATTTCAGGAGGATGAGCTTCCTGGCTTCAAGCTCAGTACTCTGTTCTCTGAACCACCTGATTCTTCATGGATTTCATAGGCTCACAGATTTAAAGTTAAAATAGTTTATGTAGCCCATCTAGTCAGACCCTCTCTTTTTAAATTGAGAACAATGGCACTTATTGAAATGAAATGATCCATTTGAGATCATATGGCAAGTAAATAGCATAGATTTGAACTTTGGTCTTCTAATTCCAAATTTAGCATTATTTATATATGTGTGTATATATACATACACATACAAACACATATTATATATATATATATATATATATATACGTGTGTGTGTATACACACATATAGTCTCATGAATTAGTCTAATGAATTACTGAGAGTTATTGTCCTAGTCTCACTCCTTTGTTATACAACTCTTTAGGTTACCAGGCTTGTCAGATCTATGTGGGCAGTTTTCTCCCACCTCCTCTCTCTTCAGTTTAAAATCCTTTGATTAGAGTCACAATTTGTCATTATATAAGTTTGTTTAATCTTTGTTAGGTATATGCTAAGTGGACTAAGTCCATCATTCCCATATTTTAAGCCATGGTATAGAACTCTATATCAGATTCAGATATTATTCTTTTAACTGTTCCCTTCCCAAATCAGCCTTTAAATCCTGAATCTCCCACCTTCAATTGATTTAAATCCCTAAGATTTTTGAGTAGTTTTGGATTTTGTTTTGTTTTGTTTTTTTTGCTTAGAACTTCTTAATTCTTAGCAATGTTACCTGGATTCCTTCTGGTGATGTCATTTGTCCTCATATGAATCATCAGAAGGAGATGATGATTATCATTAATATAAGTTCTCAGAAGACTTTACATTATATTCTAGATGCACACCCTAAGAAGGTTTCTGATGTCTCTATTGTTTATATGTCATGTTGTCTAATAGCTACCCTGCCAACAGATTCACCAATTGCTAGTGTTCCTCTCTTTTTTCCTTTCCCTATCACTAGAAAGCTTCTCACCTGATGAGAATCCACATTACATATGCTGGAGTTCAAAAATCAGCTCCTTCTAGAAATAGCCTGGCTCTTGGGCCTACAGAAATTGATTCATATATGATTTTATAGCCTCAAATGCTCAGAGGTCCTTCTCTACTTCCAGGATTTTGTCAGACTTTTTCATCCTTCATTTTTTTAATACAGACAATAATTACCCTCTATATCTTTAAACTTTAGGCCTGGAATTCTCCTTTGTAGCATCATGGATAGAATGCCAGGCCTAAAATCAGAAAGACTTTCTGAGTTCAAATCTGTCTTCAAATACTTAGTAGGTGTGTGATCCATAGCAAGTCAGTCTCAGTTTCCTCATCTGTAAAATAAGCTGGAGAAAGAAATGACAAGCCACTCAAGTATCTTTGCCAGGAAAACTCCAAATGGGGTCATGGAGAGGCAGACACAACTAAAAACCAACTACAATCTGTTTATAAATTTTCTTTTTTATTTTCTCCTTGAGGGATTCCCTTCATTATTTAAAAGAACACTTAATTGAATGAATAAAAAAGACTTCATTAAGTATTTGCTATATGCCAGTAAATTTTCTAAGCTCTGGGAATACAAATACAAATACAAAAGCAAGACAGTTCCTGCTCTTAGGGAATTCATATTCTTTTAAATTTTTAAATTAATTTTATTAGTATCTTTTAGTTTTTCATTATCTATATTCCCCTGTCTGTCCCCACTTCCCAGAGAACTATCCTTTAAAACAAATTTTTTTTGGTTTCTTTAACAATTTTTAAAACTAATAGCTTTTTATTTTCTAAATATATACAGAGATAGTTTTCAACATTCTCTCTCCCAAAAACCTTGTGTTCCAAATTTTTTCTCCCTTTGTTCCACCCCTACCCCCTTCCCTAGATGGCAAGTAATCCAATATATGTTAAATATGTATAAATTCTTCTATACATATTTCCATATTTGTCATGCTGCACAAAAAAATCAGATAAAAAAAGGAAAAAAATGAGAAAGAAAACAAAAGCAAGCAAACTACAACAAAAATGGTGAAAATACTATGTTGTGATCCATACTTGGTCCTCAAAGCCTTATCTTTGGGTGCAGATGTCTTTCTCCATCACAACTCTATTGGAACTGGCCTAAATCACCTCATTGTTGAAAAGAGCCAAGTCCATCTGAATTGATCATCACAGAATGTTGTTGTATAACAAATATTTTTTAAAATAATTAAAGAAAAATAATCAATAAAATCAATTAATACTTTTTAAAATCTGATATTATATGTTGTAATGTTCTGGTTAGCTTTCTGGATGTCTCTGGACTAGCCTTGGTTTCAACAGAATAATCATCTTGAGAATAGTCAGGAGTAAAGTCCAAATTTTTTATTATTTCCTTCATAGTCTGTCTCCTTCACCTGGGGCCTTGCTAGCTTTCTGGAGGCCCTCCGAAATGGGTCTTGGTTTCAGTGGAGGAAATGCAGGAGAGCCACCACAAAGGTATCTATCTTGAAGTCTGTCTCTGGCTGAGTTTGTCCCCAGTTTACATACTTCATTACAATTACATCATTTCAGTATACTGAATATAAACCAATCATTATATCACAAGGGAACCCTTATTTGTTGTAAGATCATCATGTCCTCAATACAAGTTCTCAATCATACTGAACTAGAGAACTTACATGCTAAACTAGATAACCATTGTCTTATCAATTCCACTGAGTTAACACCTTGTTGTAGGATTACATCAATCATACTGAACTAGAGAACTCACATGCTAAAGTAGATAACCATTGTCTTATCAGTTCCATTGAGTTAACACTTTGTTGTAAGAATCCTTGTTTCAAATACATTTCTCCAGAATTCTGGCCCATTACAACATATAGTGTTTCATTCTTATGTATCCCCACCTCTAATAAAAGGAGGAATTTTCTTATATCTCTTTATTAGAACTAAATATGTTTTTTATTATTTCAAAATATTATTTCAATTATTTTATGATATTCTTTCCATTTATGTTGTAGTCATTATATATATTATTTTCCTGTTTCTATTTATTTCACTTTGCATTAATTATCTTTCTATGCTTCTGATAGTATGTTCCTCATTTTTATACCATAGTAATTTTCCATTATATCCATAAATCACTTTTTTTTTAAGCCATTGCCCAATTGTTTGATATTTACTTTGTTTCCAATTTTTTCTACCACAATAAGAGTTATTATTTTGGGAGAATGTGGGAGGTTTTTTTCTCTCTCTCTCTCTCTCTCTCTCTCTCTTTCTTTTTGGCCTTTCTTGGTATATGTACCCAATAGTGGAATCTCTGGGTCAAAGGATATAGACATTGACTTTATTTGCAATTGCTTTATAGAATAGTTATATCAATTCTCATTTCCTGAAATAATGCAATAGTGTGCCTGTTTATAACCTTTCTAAAAGAGATTATTTCTATCTTTTGCCATAAAGATATGGTATGGATATGGATATGGATATGGATAAAACTTGGGGGTTTTTAATATATATTTTATTTGTTTTATTAAATATTTCATAATTACATGCAAAACATTTATTATTATGCTCACATTTATTTTTTAAATCTTTGAGTTTCAAGTTCTATCCCTCACTCCTGCTCCTCTCTTATGCCCCAAAAAGCCATTTGATACCAACTATACATGATGTGTGAAGTGATACAAAACACATTTCCATATTACCAATATTGCAAAAGAAAAAACATTCACAAAAATAAGAAGAATAAAGTGGGAGGAAAAAGTATATTCCATCAGCATTCAGAGTTCATCATTTCTCTTTCTGGAAATGAATAAGATTTTTAACCATGGATCCTTTGAAATTATTTTTGATCATTGTATTGCTGAGAATAGCAAAGTCACAATCATCCTTACAATATTGCTGTTTCTGTGGACTATGTTCTCTTGGTTCTGCTCACTTCACTTTGCATGAATTCTCATGATGGTTGTTTTTTTTCATTTCTCTTATTATTAGTGATTTGGAATGCTCTTTAATATGGCCATTAATACTTTGCTATTCTTCTTTTGAAAACTATTTGTTACTATTTTTTGACCACTTCTT
This sequence comes from Antechinus flavipes, assembly GCF_016432865.1. Taxonomy (NCBI): domain Eukaryota; kingdom Metazoa; phylum Chordata; class Mammalia; order Dasyuromorphia; family Dasyuridae; genus Antechinus; species Antechinus flavipes. The sequence continues at coordinate 438,953,830 of NC_067399.1, forward strand.
ATTTGGGAATGGCTTTTGGTCATATATTTCAATGTTATCTGCATTTTTAGCTGTCTTATCCTTTTTTCAAGATATTTGATGCAAAGATTTTCTCTCTCAACTGCTTCCCTTCTTATCCTAGACTTGTCAATTTTGTTAGTGCAAAATTTTTCAATCTCATGTAATCACAATTATCAACTTTATTTTTGAAAAATGTATTTCTTTTCTATTTTTTAATTAGAATATCCTTAAAATTCAGGTCAGATATATATTTTGAATTTATTGCAGATTTTGTTAATAAAAACCTAATTAATGCTAGACTGCTTTCTAGCAATCAAATAGGGAATTATTTTGCCGATGAAGCAAGTACTCTCTAGGGTTCGTTATTTCGGAGTAAGGTCAGTTTCCCTCAGGATTCCAAGGGTACTTGAGGGATTGAGATGTCTTTCTCTAATGCTATCAGCTAGAACCCTCATTCTAGATATGCTCCCTCATACTGTTAGCTCGTGATTAGTATCCCGGTTCCATTTAACCAATTAACTTCAATTAACTGTTACAAAAAGATATTTAATTCAAAGATACAGCAAGAACAGAAGTACAAATATTTCCACTCAACATTTGGGGAGCTCGCTGTCTTCTACCCTACTCTGGTCTCTGAGGAGAGTGGGTTCAAAGGGAGACCAAAGCTATATGATAACTGCAGTTACTGCGTTAATAGCCTTGCTCTCACCATTGAAATATAGCCTCCTTGCATTAGGAATCCTTGTCTCAGATACTCCTGGCCTTTCTCATTGAGAAAGATGTAGAGCCAGCTGCAAAACCTGGCAGGGGCTCAACTCCTAGACTCCCAGATTCCAAGTTTCCTAAACTCTATAAGGCTCATTTTCTTGATCTTTCAAAACTCATCAGCTCTCAGCCAACCACTTCTTTCACCTAAAATGAAAAAACAAACATCAAGGCAAGAAGCCTCTACTCGTGAACCATATGTTTGCTTCAGATGGGGATAAGGCCCAAAGCCACAGCTTTGTCTCTCCCCAAATGCTGTCTGAGAGAAAGAAGTCAGCGGAAGAGAAGCAAAAGAAGGAGGCCTCTTTTGCCAGGCCTTTAGAGTGAACCTCCAGTCAATCAACAAAGCTCCTCTTCGCATTATTAGCAAACTGAAGCATTTTCATTACATCATCAAGGCTCTCCCTGAGCTTCTTCCACATGGGAAATTGCATCATAGTCACTCTGTGCATGTTCCTAGGGACTGGACTCATTAGTTAGTTATAGGTAATTTATTTTGCGGGGATTTGTCAGATTTTGGATTAAGAAATAACCTTTCTTTTCATTTTAGAAGGGGAGAGAATACAGGTAGAGGAGTTGGTGGGATCAAAAAAATATTGTTTTGCTCTAAAATGTCACAAAAATTATAGGTAAAAAATAGAACAATTGATTGTCATGCCCTTTCTAGAAGTAATGGTAATAGTGATCACATTATAATTCTTATGGTGAAGGATGAAAGGGAAAAGTGGTACAGGTATGGGGTGGCAGGATAGAAAATGGCCAGGGTAAAGAAGTATGGTCAGATTTGGATCTAACTAGATACAGGTGCTTTCACTTGAGAGTAGAAACAGTTTCCTCTAGTCTTTTTCACATTCCCTTTTAGGTTAGAAACCAGCTTAATTCTGCACATATGCAAACAACATTGGCAAAAACACAAACAACATCCCCTGTAAATTACACGCAAAAAAAATTTTTTTTGCTCTCCATATATGCTTAAGGCAAGTTCCAAAGTCTTTTCTCTTTTTAGAAGTTCTCTTGTGAATGGTGCTGTGTGAATGGAGAAAAGTGTCCTTGGATATCTAGGACTATAGAACTCAGCAAATACAACCTAACCACAACTCCATTTCAGGTTCTCTTTGGCTCTCGCACAAAGTCCCATTGCAAGAACTGAAGTATTAGATATAAGCAAAAGTGTGGGGGTTGAGAAAGGTAGATTGTTCAACTATAATGAAGAAATTGTTTAGGTTGAAAGACTTTCAAGCTTGGAAAAAAATAATACAAGTAGAACTCAGAAAAAAAAAAAAGAATTGACTGGACACACAAAAACTCCAAAACTAAATGGAAGAAATGAAAGAACAGATGAAATGAGATTTGAAAAATAAAATTTAAAGTACCTGGAAAGAGAAGTCACTTAGAGCAAAAAATAGACAATCTTATATTAGTCTACATTTTTAGAAAGTAGTATAGAAGAAGCAAACAGAAAATGAAGAAATAAGCACTATGTGAACAAAATCAAAAAATTGCAAAAAATATTGAATAAGTGAAATATCTACTATCAAAACCAACTGATCTGGGAAACAGTACAAAGAGGGAAATTTAAGAATTACTGTATGTCCTGAAAACTATTACCAGCCCCCAACTTCCAACTCCCTAAAACCTCTATGTATACCATATTTCAAGATATGAAAAAAAGAAAATTGTCTAGAACCTTAAAAGTCACAGAGAAAAATAAAAATAGAAAAACCCTATAGTTTCTAAAAGAAACCCCAAATTTAATATGCTCAGGAATATTATAGCCAAAATTCAGAATTTTCATGTCAAAGAAAAAAAGTTCTTCAAGTAGCTAGGAAGAAAGAGATTAAATACAAAGAAACCACAATCAGGATCATAGAAGATCTAATAGACACTAATATAAAGAAAAACAAATCCTGTAATATCATATACAAAAAAGAAAAAAAAAAAAGAAAAGAACAAACTTACAGGCAAAAATAGCTTATCCTGGGAAACTGATTATACAATTCTATGAAAGGAAAAAAATGGAATCTTACTAAAATATATGATTTTCAAGCATTCCTGCAGACAAAAGCAGAGTTGGGTAAAAAATCTTTAAGAAAAAATGTGGGAGACAGGAGAAATCTAAAAAGATAACCATATTTGAACAATTAGAAGGAACAAAATAATGATCAAATCTTTATAACAATGGGAGGGAGGAACATTGTTCCTTAAAAATCCATTGTCTTCAAGAACCAAAGATAGAACAAAGAAAAGCAAACTCAGGGAATCAGCAAATTCAGTGATATTTTGTTTGATTTAAGAAAAAAGGGATGAAAAGGAATGGACTATGAAAGAAATGGAGAAAGAGGAAAACTTATTATTTCTCATAATGGGCATATACCAGAATAAGTGAGTGAATAAAAGAATAAAATGACAAAGCAAAAAGTATTTACTATATACCAGGCACTGGGCTAATTGCTGGGGATACAAATATAAGCAAGCAAAACAGTCCCTGCCCTCAAGGAAATTATATATTAATTAAGGAATAAAATATAAATAAGGAGCCGTTCCAAGAAGAGGAGGTCAATAAAAAGTTCATAATGAAGTCAATATAAAACAGAAGGAAAATTGTTAATGATTTCACTAATGAATACTAATGCCAAAAATGACAAAGAAACTGTAGTAACATACTTTAAAAAAATTATTCTTTATAATCAGCTCAGATTTGTACCAGAAATGCAGGATTGGTTCAACAGTAGAAAAACTATAAACATAATATATATATATATATTATATAATATATAATATAAGTAATAAAAAACCAACAAAAATCATAGTATGTCAATAGCTGCATAAAAAGCTTTTTATAAAAAAATTCAATTATGTTATTGTTGGATTGTTGTTTTTCCTTTTTAACATACTACTATACACAAGATTAAATGTATCTGTCCTTAAAATGGTAAACAGTATATATTGTAAAAACAAACAAACAAACTGGCTTTATTTGTAATAGAGAATAAAAGAGGCTTTTCCAATGAGCTCAGGGATAAGGAAGGATAGCTATTGTTACCATTACTTTATGTGTTTCTGGAAATTCTAAGAGAAAGGAAGGAAGGATGGAAGGAAAAAAGGAGGGAAGGAAAGGACAAGAAAGAATCAAGGGAGAGAGAAAGAAAAAGAAGAAAGGAAGAAGAAAGAAAAAAGATACCTAATAAATAAATAAAAGAGAAAACTAAGTTTTTATTACTTGCAAAAGATATAATGATTTACTTAGAAAATCCTAGAGATTCAACTAAAAATTAATTTAAATACATACATACACACACATATATATAATTATATAAAAATAGATTCAAAATAAACTTGTTAGTATAGGGAAGGCCCTAGCAACTGAGGACACCAGAGGAACACTTCTGCAGAAGTTGACATTTGAACTGAGTCTTGAAGGAAATGGGAGATTGTAAGACATAAAGGTGAGGATAGAATGAACATCAACAATCTATGTAGAGACAGGAGCATAGGAGATGGAATGTCATGTGTGAGAAGCAACAAAAAGGCCAGTTTGGCTGAACCATATGGTTTGTGGAGCTTTCATTTGGGGGGAAGGAGGAGTTTATATTTGATACTAGATTTCCCCTGGGGTTTATTGAGCAGGGAATTCTATAATCAAAGCTTTGCTTATGGAAAATCACTTTGGTAGCTAAGTGTAGGATGGATTGGAATGAGGAGAGGCTTGAAGAAAAACTAGTGAGGAGACTTTTATAATAATCTGGTAGACAGTGATATGGACCTGAATTAGGGTAGTGGCTAAATGAGTATAGAAAAGCAGCACATGCAAGGGACATTATAGAGATAGAATTTTGGCAATTGATTGGATATGTAGGGTGAAAGTGAGGAGCTGAGGATGACTCAAGTTTGCTCACTGGGGTGACTGGCAAAATGTTGGTGCCCATTATGGAAATATGAAAAGAAGTGTTGAGGGAAATATGAGTTCTACTTTGGACATGATGAGTCCTAGTTGTAGAGCTACAGCACAAATGAAAGCATTTTGATTAAACTCTAACTAAAATCCAAAAAAAGCTGCTTTCTGCTTTGCTGATCCAGGGCCAGGGGAGAAATTGGGCTAGCTCATCCTTCTCTCCCACCCCCAACAGGAAATCTTCCCATTTGTTGTTTTTTATCTTGATCACAATGTGGGAGAAAATAAAGTAACAGTATTGTGAAGATAAACAGCCTTAATAGATTTTAGAATTGATAAACACAATAATCAACTCTAATTCCAGAGGACTAATAATGAAGCACACTGGTTGGTTAGTGTTATTCTTTTGTTCTTGAAAAGAACTAAAATGACATCACTCTGTTGGGATCAAGATACAGTGTGTCCACTATGGCTGATCAAACCAATATGAACTTGGAAGGCTCTCCCACAAGTTGGGTACAAAGAGTTGATATGAACATTTGGAGTGGAGATGTCTCTAAATTTGACTCTCTCACATTTCTTTTGAGCTACTGCAATTCTGCTTTGCTCATAGAGCAATACTTTCTTTAACGTAAACATGCCATAAATGGTCCTGGGCCAATGTCAGGAGACAGGCAGAATGGACCCAAGATTCAGAGTGAGATGTAAAATTTTTTGGACATGGCCAATATTGGAATTTGCTGTATTTGACTGCCTGAATATTTAGTAACTATATGACCATGGACAAGTTACTTTCCCCTATTTGCTTCAATTTCCTCATCTGTAAAATGAGTTAGAAAAGGAAATGGCAAACTACTCCAATATCTTTGCTAAGAAAACTAACTCCAAACAGAGTCAGGAAGAATTAGAAATGACTGAAAATGGCTGAACAATAAAAATTGCTATAAAGGAGTTTCAATTTTTTTTTCTTTTTCTTTTCAGAGGGGAGGGAGATAGAGCAAATAATTTTTTGTTAAAAAATAAAAATTTTTAAAAATCTCATTGAATTTGCTGAGAAACTGTTGACTCTTTGAATTGAAGAATATAGGAGCTAGGAAAGACCTTTGAGATTGAATTCAGATGAAGAAACAGAAGCCCAGAGAGAGAAGGCCTCCAAAATATTTTAAAGGTCACATGATAAATTGGTAGCATAGCAAGGATAGAATTAAGAACTCCCAGTTCTTATCTCAGTTCTCTTTTCTCTCTGCTATGTTGTTAACTTGTCCTTGACCCTCAAATGGAACTTATTTATATACTTACTTTCCTTTTTTATCCCTCATATCCAATCAATTATCAATTCTACCTCCACAGTATTAATCATATTCATCCCATTCTCTCTACTCACATGGCAACCTCAATAGGTTGGGTTCACCATAAGTTGGACTTAGGGGAGATTATCTTCTCCCCTAAACCTTTGCAAAAGCCTCCTGATTGATTCCTGTCTTAAAAATCTTCCTTCTCCAATTCTTCTTCCACAAAACTGCCAAAATAATTTTCCTAAAATATGAATCCTATCACATCATTCAGTCACTTGAGTCATGATTCTATTTGGGGTTTTCTCAGTAAAGATACTTGTAGGGTGGTTCACCATTTCCTTCTCGAACTCATTTTACAGATGAGGAAACTGATGCAAACAGGGTTAAATTGACTTGTTCAGTGTACACAAATAGTGTCTGAGACTGGATTTGAACTCTGGAAGATGTCTTGACACTCTGCACTGTGATGCCACCTAATGGTCCCATCTTTTTTATACATTATTCTTTTTTTTTTTTTTTTTTAATACATTATTCTTAGTAACATTCTCTGGTACAGCCAAATAATCCTTGATATTTCTGATCTGCAGAATTCCATCTCCCATCCCTGTTTCTTTTCACAGGCTATCTTCCATGTTTTGAGCCACACTACATCTTTGCTGCCAAGGGCAACCATAAACATAGAATGTCAGAGCTGGGAAAGCTCTTGGAGTCCAGAACTAATTTTCTCTAGGAAAAAAATATTTAATTTTTTTTTAAAAAAAGGTTACACCCACAGTATTCTAAGAGTCATATAAACAAAGAACAATTTGGAGCTGAGAAAATGAATATCAAAGGTATAAAGGTTGGAAAGAAGCTCCAGACTTGGATTCATAAGACCTGAATTTGAATCCAGCCTTAGACATTTACTAGTTCGATTCCTTCAACTGTGAAATGGGAATAAAAATATCTCCTACTTCCCTGGGCTGTTGTAAGGATCAAATGAGGCAACAATAGTATTAAAGAAAACAACTGAGATCAAATAATCTTTTTCCTATGAATGTCAGAAATAAGCTTGTAGTATTTAATAACTTCTGCTTCCATGTAGTGGATCAAAGAAAAAAAATTATTTATATTTAAAGTTATAAGCTGTTTTATGATAAATTTCACTCCTTTTAAATATTTTTAATACAAGATCTTATATACCCTGGCTTACTTTCCCAGAGTCAGGGATGTCACATTTCCCAATTTCTTCCATCATCATCTGGAATCCTCACCAGCTGAGCTCTCCCTTTCCTTAGAAACTTATGAATAGGCTCCTTCTCTCTCCAAATTCCACTTAACCACTTCAGTTAGACTTTCCAAAGGGATATTTACTTCAAAGAGAGAGCAAGAACAAAGTACATTTTCCCCAGTATCTCCCCTACACCACCTCAGTCTCTGGGGGAGAATAGATTCAATATGGTTCAACTCTAACATAGCATTGGTACCATAAAGTGTCTTCCCAGAGGTGGACTTTAATAGGAAGGTGATTTTAATAGGAAATTTCTTTTCTGCCCAGGGTCTAGACTCTAGAAGATCACTCTTTATTCCTCAAGACATCAATGCTTTTCTTGTTGTCAATAACATTTTTGAGTTAATAAATTCAGTAATAGGACTGATAGATTAAAGAATATGAGAGATTTGGTGACATTTCTTGAATAATTCCAAATTCTAATTCCTTAACTTTACCCTGACAGAAATGACAATTAATAGAGGACAATATAAATAAAAGCTAGAATTCAAACTCGGGTTTTCTGATTCTTAAGACCAGTATTCAATGCTGTTATCCCAAAAGCCTCCTTGACTCACTCACATCCCAACAAAAACATGACTTTTTCAGGTGACATTCTATCTCACCTGTCCTGTACCACTTCTTAGTAAGCCTTAGTGAGCTAGCCTGAGCTAGCTTTTCCCAGCCTTGGAGAATGGGCTTTCTCTCCGAAGTACCATTTCAAAAAGACTCTGGGGATTTCCTGGTATCTCCTGGGGAGACTGATAGTGAGAATCAGAATCATAAGGATGATTTATTTTGCAGTGAATTCCAGAACAGAAAAGAATACTAGTCCTAGATAAGCTTCAGAAGGAACTACAGTTCAGATAAAATTTGGCCTCTGAGGACCCTTTCAGTTATGGAATTGTATAATCTTGGGTTCTCATTTTCCTCTGGATTCTTTGATACTTCAAGGAACTACGTCACAGAATTTTTTTCAGCCCGAGTTATTTTCATCAGTCTAGAAGCTTTATTTAATCCCATACCAAGGACAGAGCATGCACTGTAGGATTTGGGCACAAGGGGGCAATGTAAAACTGCTGAGCAGCTACTTCAATTCTCAGGCTCAGAATCTCAGCCTCAGAAGGGACCTCAGTAGTCAATGGAATCGAATTCAAATTGTAATTGGGCCATTAAATCATCTATACAGATCCCTGTTGGCCAGATATTGACCTAGAAAACCACACATATATGTGTATATGACTATATAAGGTAAAACTCTATATATGATTCTATATAAAATACACCTACATATACACACAAATGTATATGCATATGTGTGTGTGTATATATATATATATACACATATATGTAGATATATATATTAACACATGAAAAGCAAATAGGAACTACATTTTCATCTGTAGTATGAATTTGATCAAATTTAACCCTTTTAATGTACCCAATAAGTAGCTTTCCAGCTTTTAGGAGATAAAATATATAAAATAAAAAACATCCCCAAATCTCAAGGAACTTAAAATGTAATGGGATATTATATGCTCCCAAATAACTGTTATAAATCAGAATGTGATAGGTACAAAAGAGGACCAGACAAAATACTCAGAAATAAGAAGAGCAAATCATTCAATCTCTCTGAGGTTGTTCTCCCTCCTCTATAAAAGAGGGAAAATAAAATCCATGGCATCTATGTTACAGACATCTTGTGAAAATCCATTTTAATAATATAGTGCATCAAAGTGCACTATAAATCTTAAAAGTGTTAGTACAATACAAATGTGAGTAAGCATCCCAAAGCTATCAGAGTTAGCTTCCAGAATCCTGAGATTTAATGTTTCTTCTAAATGTTGCTTTTGGAAGTTTTAGCCTGAGCAGATTTTTATCAGCTTTTTGAACCCACTTCTAAATATAGGATCTAAGAAACGGAACTTCCTTCAGGTTCTAGTCACCTCTCATCTCGATTATTTTAAGAGCCTCCTAATAAGGAGCTTCTATTACTTCTAATATCAAGTACAAATTCCTTAATTTAAAGCCCTTTACAACCTAGATTTAATCTACCTTTTCAGCTTTATTATGTAGACATAATTCTTCATATCCATATGATTCAGACAATCCATACTTCTTATTCCTCTGATCCAGAACTCTTATCTTCTGCCTCCCTGCTTAAGCTTTGGTTCCTCACTATGTCCAGAATTTCTTCATCTCTGTCTTGAAGAATCTCTAATTTTGTTCAAGGCTCAACTCAAGTTCTGCTTTCTACGTGAAGTCTTTTCCCCATAGTTGCTAATGTTTTTTCTCTTCCCCAAAACTATATTATTGCAAATGTTTGCACCTTATAAGCACTTGTTGTCTAACCCCAGTGAAATGTAATCCTAAGGCAGAGACTTTCACTTTTGTCTTTGTATCCCCAGACTAATCTCTTTCATCATGTTTTTCTCTACTTCATGATTCCTCCCTTTCAATTCATTGCATACACATGCACATGTGCATAGATATATACATACATGGATGTTGCCATTTGGAAACAGTTGATGAAATCCAAGATCCTTCCCTGGACAAACCTCTGCCACAAGACCAGCCAGAGATATCATGGATATAATATAAATATAATATAAATAATATAAAATTATTGTGAAATCTCCAAAAATTGTACTCAGTAAACCTCCCTCCTCACTATGGAAATCCACTCTTCCTTTAGTTTCTCCCCTTCCTTTCTGGCCACTAATGTTCCTCAAATGCTTTCTTTCTCAAAAGCCTACTTGAATCACCCACATCCCAACAAAAACATGCCTTCTTCAGGTGATATTCTATTTCTGGGCTTTGTTTCTCCCTATATCAATTCTCACCTATCCTGGTACTACTTCTCAGTGAGCTTTCTCAGCTGGTGGATCCTAGTTCTTCCAAGCCTTGGAGAATGGGTCTCCTCTTGAAATTACCATTTCAAAAAGGATCTATGGATTTCCTAGTATCTCTTGGGGAGACTGTTAGTGGGAAACAGAACTATAAAGATGATTTATTTTAAAGTGAACTACAGGCCAGAAAAGAATACCAGTCCAAGATAAGCTTATCATCCCCTTTCCATGCCCATCCTCAGATCCAGACTGACATCAGGCAACTGACCTTAAGGAAATGTAGGGCCAGAAAAGCTTGAGGACAAAGAAGATGGACAGCCCTTTTGTTCACTTTCACCTTTCTGGCTCTGTGAAACAGGAGAGAAAATCAAGAGAAAAATTCCTCTTGATATTCTCTAAGATTGATGCTATTTTATACCATTAAGTCCCAAGAAGGAAATTTTGACTAAGTACACTGATCTAGGAATTGGGAGACTTGGATTTAGGGGTGTGCAGGAACTGGTTAAATTTGTAGTGTGAACATTTATCGCTCAGAAATCTGCAAACCAAATAAATCAGGACTTGGTTTATTATGTTGATTGTCTAAATTTAATAAGGCAGATTACACGTTATGTGCCTTGCATTTCTGGGGAATAAACGTTATGTGCCTTGCATTTCTGGGGAACCAGCTACTAAATATTCTCACACCTGCCTGGGTTCTATTTTTTGGCTATAAACTTATTATTTGAGTGGTTGTAGGAAAGGGAACCAGGAGATCATTGTAATAGCAACAACAAGATTATGTGATGGTCAATTGTGATGGACTTGGCTTTTTTCAATAATGAGGCGATTCAGGTCAGTTCCAATAGACTTGTGATGGAGAGAGCCATCCACATCCAGAGAGAGAACTAATGGGGGACTGAGTGTGGATCACAATATGCTATTTTCATCTTTATTGTTGTTTGCTTACTTTTTTCTCTTTCTCATTTTTTCCTTTTTGATCTGATTTTTCTTGTGCAGTGATAAATGTAGAAATATGTTTAGAAGAATTGCACTTATTTAACTTATATTGGATTGCTTGCTGTCTAGGGGTGAGGAGGGAGGTAGAAAAATATGAAACACAAGGTTTTGCAAGGGTGAATGCTGAAAACTATCTTTGTATTTTGAAAAAAATAAAAAATAAAAACTATCATCAAAAAATTATTATCAAGAAACTATTATCACTCCTAGAATTAGAGCTACTTGGTCTCTAGAAAGATTTTGGTACTTGTTAGCTACCCATCCTGGACTCCCTGTATCAGATGTCCAGAGCTCTCATGTCAGGATCTGGGCAGGACAAGAGCTCTCTTCAGGAGAGCACTGATTAAGAGACTAATTTGTCAGATTTCCTTTTTTCCTTCTTGATCGTGAGACAGAAGGAAAAAATCTCCCCTTGTAGTTCCTTTCCAGAAGGTTTTGGATGTGAGATCATGATTTCTTCCCTTTCCAACCTCTTACAGCAAAAGAACTAGGAAATGGATAGGTCGGGCGAATATAATAAAAATTACAATACTACCTAAACTAATCTATTTATTTAGTGTTTCATATTTAAAGAAGGGAAAGGGACTTGTATGTGCAAAAATGTTTGTGGCAGCCCTTTTCGTAGTAGCTAGAAACTGGAAACTGAGTGAATGCCCATCAACTGGAGAATGGCTGAATAAATTATGGTATATGAATGTTATGGAATATTATTGTTCTATAAGAAATGATCAGCAGGATGATTTCAGAGAGGCTTGAAGAGACCTACATGAACTGATGCTAAGTGAAATGAGCAGAATTGATATGATGATCAATTCTGATGGATGTGGCTCTCTTCAAAAATGAGAGGATCCAAATCAGTTCCAATTGATCTGTAATGAACAGAACTAGCTACACCCAGAGAAAGAACATTGGGAAATGAATACAGACTACAACATAATATTTCCACTCTTTCTGTTATTGGGACTACCTGTCATCTAGGGGAGGAGGTGGAGGGAAGGAGGGGAAATATTGAAACAGAAGTTTTTGCAAGGGTCAATGTTGAAAAATTACCCATACATGTGTTTTGTATATAAAAAGCCATAAAAAAAAAAAAAAAAGAAAGAAAGAACTGAGAGAAATGTTGAAAGGGCCAGAAGATAGAAGGAAGAATCTTCCTGTCAGAGTGTTTCCTAGAGAAAGTTGAAGGTTTCAGGGGAAGCCAAAATGTCTAGAAGAAGGTCTTTCAGGCATAAATGAAGAATGTCATACCTTAGGGAATTCAGAGACTTTGATTAACTTAACCAGTATGAAAAGGATAAGAAAGAAGGAATTCAACCCACTGCATTAAACTACTTCATTACCTTAATTCCTCAGCCATTCATTTTGCATAAGACCCAACTGCAGTATGGGAAATTACCATAAGGGAGCATAGGATTTCTTAACCAGAAAACTTATTTCTGAACCAGGAATAATTATTTAACAAAATGCTTTTGCTTCCTTCCTGGGAAATATGTATGTATATTAAGAAGAAGGCTCATGAAATTATCAATACAGAATTGAGGTAATTTGATCCAATTTCTTCATTTTACAGGTGAAAAAATATAGAAGACTGGAAAGTGGGAAGAAAGGCTAGAGGATGGGAAAGAAAATGAGGATTTCTGTGGACTAGGAAACTATTCACTCTTGTTTGCAGGACTATTAGAAGCAGACACCTTTCTTCCCAGCAGGCACTAATTTGATTGCACTAAATAGAATGGAAGCTGACCTGGTATCTGGATGTTGAAGCAAGTGGGTGGCATTGTGGACAGAGATTTGGAGATCTGAATTCAAATCTAATATTTTCTATGTGATCTTGTGTAAGTCACTTTAATCTCTGCCTCAGTTTCCTAAATTATAAAATGAGGCAGGTAACACAGTGGTATGGGGCCTGGAGTCAGGCATCTTCCTGAAATAAAATGTAGTCTCAGACACTTACTAGCTGTATGACTCTGGGCAAGTCAAATAGCACTGTTTGTTTCAGTTCCTCATTTGTAAAATGCAGGAGCTGGATTGTGGGTATGTACATATAAGTATCATGCCTCCTATCTAAAATCCCTTTAGCTCTAACTTTTATCACCCTCTGAAGAAATGAAGATAGGAGAGAGGAAAACAGCTTTTCCAAAATCACATGTGGTTTGGTGCTTTCCCCACATTCCATGGAAGAACCAGTGTACTGAAAAACTGTTGAACTTGGTTTTGGGAGAACAAGGTCTGACTCTTGGATTTGACTTTGTGATCCTGGCTGAGCCTTTCTAACCAACTAATCCTTCCTGGGAAAATAATACTAATTATCTCAAAGCTTTGTGGTAAAGAAAGTACTTTGTGACCTTTAAAATACCTTAAAAATAGGCATCAGTGTCCTTATTATTTCTAGGTTTTCCATGGGATGGCACTAAGGTAGCTTGGAGATATGGGAATAATCTCTGGTCAGGACACACAGGCTGCCTTGCCCAGAGATGGGCAGAATCTCATTGTAAATATGAGGCTGCTTTATCTTTTCTTCCAGGAGGTGACCTTCTGGTTTGGATGAGACAGTCTTGAACTCCCTGGTTTAGTGGAAAGAGCACAGGATTGCAAACAAAGCACTTGAGTCTGAATCTCAGCTCTTCCATATACAATCTGTGTGAGTTTAGGCAAGTCGTTTAATCTCCTCCAGCCTCTACTTCTTCATCTGTAAAATTAAGCGAAGGACTAGATGACTTCTGATGGCCCTTGAGATCTGTGAGCTCCCAATCCATTCTCTGAATCCAAAGGAGGATTCTCCTTGCAGCTAGAGCTATTTGCTGATCCTGCCAGACTAAAGAAGCTGTTTTGAGAATGCAATGGGTAGTACTACCAAGTCTTCAGGGCCTTGGAGAAACCCTCAGAAACAGACAGCCTCTGCCATCTAAAGATGGTAATTATCAAGGTTCATTCCTACCTAATCAAGAGCCTGTGCTGTTCACATCTCAGGGATGTCTGAAAGGATCTGCAAGAACCAGATCTATAGAGCACTTTCCAATAACAAGTCCTTTAAACATATGACCTAATTTAAGCATGTGTGCGCACATTTTCAGAAATGTGTGTGTGTGTGTGTGTGTGTGTGTGTGTGTGTGTGTGTGTATAAAAATGTGCGCCGCCCCTCCAGAGGTCCAGCCAGAGCTCCCGCCAACCCATATAAGTCAGCTCACCGAGCCTGGCAGCAAAGTGTCATTCCTTGGCCAGCTGGAGACACTGAGCCTCTGCAGACCAGGAAGGGAGGCTGATTAGAAACGAAGTTCAGGAACCAGGGATTCCCTGAAAGGTATGTAGCAAATGCCATCCAGATGTTGGGTTTTCTTCCTAAACTGTTCATCCTCCCCTCCTTCACCCTTGCCCTTTGTCCTAATCAAAGAGCAAAGTGATTTTCACCTTATTCAGCAAGATGGGGAGACCTCCTTCCTCTTTTTGGGGCATAGATCTACACGGTACAGGGTCAAATGTTGGAGGCCAATGCCTGATTCCTTTAGGTAACCTCTGCCTTGTAAGGATCATGAGGCACATACATCATCTATCCCCTAGGGCAACTACAGGAATCTAGCTAGGTTAAGTGAAGATACGCAAGATTTAGGGAAATCTGCTTAGAGGCCAGCAGGCATATTAAAATCGGTACTTCTAAGTCATTTTCTGGCTATATAGACAACCTAGCTCTTTGTGAATCTGCCCGGGAAGCTGTGGAGACCTAGTGTTGGCCACCAAACCACAACTTTTGACTTTTTGCCCTGATCTCCTAGAAAGAGGATCTCTCCCCGCCACTCGCTTCACCTTGTGAGAAACTCAGCAGTTAGCAATTTGTTTGGGCTGAGTGGCTAACAAGGGTTATTGAGTCTACTCACAGAGCCGGGCTCAGGCTTTGCTAGAGTTAATTCTGGATAAGATGAGGAAAAATAGATCTCCCGGAATCCTAGCTGCATCCTGACCTCCAGTCGGTTCCTTCTTGCCCACACCTGAACCCTAGCTTCTCTAGAAGAAAACTTAAGAATGCCCACAGTCACTCCAGCAAACTCCTGGGGCAGCAGAAGCCTCAGGGACGGGGGCTAGGGCTAGTTGGAGGGGATTTGCCAGTTGGAAACAATCAGCTACCAGCCAGAAGCCAGGAGGCTAATAGTACAGAGTCCAGGGAAGAAAACAATCCTACTTTTCTATCCACTTGAATGCTCTATCTAAAAACTTTATTATATTAAGCTGTTCATTTGGACCATGATTCATAGAAAGTTAGTTCAAAAATCAGTTGGGCAAGGGAGAGAATGGAGAGTTGCTTCGCTCTTTACTACCACCCATTTCTTCAAGAAAATACAGATAACATCTTGTGGGGCTTTTGCGAGGACCTATGGATCCTTTTAAAAACACATTTTGTTGGGTTTTAATCTTGATGCAAATCTGTCATGGGGGAAAAACAACCCAGATTTTTAGCAGCCTTAAACACAAGCTCATGTAATTTTGCCTATCTTACCACGGACCACCAGAAAGACTTTTACAGATTTGCTTTGAGAACCACTGATCTGGAGAATATGTTTTGTTCTAAAGAACTTTCATTTTCTTTGAATACCTTCCTATTTAGCCAAGAAGACATCCATTCACTGTTTGGAGAACAGGGCCTATTTGGAAAAGGGAGAGGTGAGCCCTAAGTGGGAAATCATCGGGGTACATAATATTATAGAGTCCACTTTAGTTGTTGCTGCTTTATGACCCTTATCTAATGATATTTTTTCCTAGCCTTCATTTCTTTCTTCTCAAATGAAAAGTTTTAGGGGTCTTCCTTGAAAATGATTACTGAATTTGGAGCTAGAAGACCTGAGTTAAAGTTTCAGTTTTACAACTTTGTAAAAAAAAAAAAAATCACTTAGTTTCTCTCGACCTCTGTTTCCATATCTATTAAAGGAAGGGCTTGGACTAGAAGTTTCTTAAGTTCCTTAAACTTTTTCCATTCAAGACCCTTTTTCACCTGAGAAACTTTTACATGACTCCACATATAAAGGTATATAAAATAGATATACAAACCAAACATTTATTGATAACAAATCATAATCTTACAACATTCAATTATGAACCCCATATGGGGCTGTGACTCACAGTTGAAGAAGTTTTGGAGTAGATAATTATTCAGGTCCCTTTGAGCTCTGTACATTCCTATGATTTCTTGGAGTTAGTATCTTAATCTCTAGAGAATTAGCTTATTGTTATTCAATAAAAGGCTCATACTACAGACTTCCAGAATCAGGAAGAATTTTTTAAAATGTATAACTTCTCAGGTTGTGGTAAGAGAATCCAGCTGTGGCTCATATGTGATAGATAAGGTAAGATAAGGAACACTGCAACAGCTTTGTTTAATGCTGTTTTTCATGGATCTTTGGGCATAATTTTGTCACAGGGCTGATCCTCTCTAAGAAAAGAGAACAATTACTAGATACACTGAGCTAGTAGTGTCATTGATGTTACATTGTGAGTTAGGTTTCCAAGAAAGGAAAAATGGAAATAGACTCACTTGGAATCCCATAAAAGTCAGCCTCCTGTAGAGTGGGGGACTTGCCTTACAAAATCTTCTGGGATAATAATAGAAGAGAATCAGACTCTTACCAGAGGTAGCACATTTCTGGGTCAACTCTTTCCAAAGTCTCAGGATCTGGAAGAAAGGAGTTCCGTTTGATAGCGTCTCTTTGGCTGGAATCCTTAATGAAATTTGCTATGTCTTCTCTTCGTAAGGGGGAAACCCTATACAAAGGTAATTAATGGAACTTTGGGGCCAGCACCTAATTCTCCTGGTCACTCAACATTCTTCAGAAGCAAATCCAAGACAGAGACCCCGCGGAGGCAGCCAAACCTGAGCTCTGTAGGAAGTCGGCAAAGGCTTCAGCGATTTCAGCGTCCAAGATGGGGAGAAGGGTGGAGAGAGGGAGGGACCTTAAAAGTCTTGGAGTTTCATCTTTATTGTGTACCATCGAGAGATACAAAAACCAAACCACCAGGATTTCTCCCCTTGTGGAACTTTCCAATTCTGGGAAAATAAAGAAGTGATCCAAATTGTGAGTATGACTGGACTAGCTATTTTGCTATGTAGTGTTGTGGTCCCATTACATAAGAGAATGTAATAAACTGTCTATTTAAACAAAATGCAAGAAAAGCATTTCCTAAATGGTAATGAACCACTTCCAGAACACTGATAATAATCATAGTTACTATGACATGGGTAGACATCATTTTTTCCTAAAAGGAAATTGATATAGTTCTGGGATTTATGGAATAATGAGAAATCCATAAAATAAAGGCAATGCCTTTCTCACTTCTTTCTGAACCTGTCTTGGAGAAGTACGGATTTAACTCAGTAAGGGACAGTGAAAAAGCCAGGTATCCAAAGCTGGATTAAATGGCAAGACAATGAGATCAATTCAGAAGGGACACAAGTTTTTAGAGAAGTTAGAAGATTTGGTTAGGAAGTCAATAGACAGAGGAAGATAATACCAATTTACCAGGAATACAAATAACTCACAATCCCATATTGTCACATGACCCTATAAGAGAGACAGGTCAGAGAAAAATTATCCCACAATCTTAAAGAATGGAGAGAATGGCTTACACCTAGTGAAAGCCAGTACTAGAATTTGGTTTTTCTGATTCCTAATCCAAGGGTTTTCTTACTACTTATCACTGTCTCATCGAGGAAAATAGATAGCTACAAGTTCAGAGAAATAAATTCATGCTGGATTTAAAACCTTATTTGGGCATTGAGAAGATTCTAGATTATAGAAGGAAACTAGTAAGATTGTCTTCAAAACTCTATTCAGTGTTGAGAGACAATATAGTGTGTTGGAAGTACAGCAGGGGCCTGAGTTCAAATCTTCTCCCCCCCAACTCCTTGTAACTTAATATCCACATATTTTTGAACAACTTATTCAATTTCTCTGCCCATCAGTTTCCTGATATATGTAATGAGGCAGGTGAACCAGATAGCCTATGAGGTCCTCTTCAATTCTAAATCTAGAATATTACTATTCTCATCCTTATGCATGACCTAGATGGAAATCTCTCAGTCTTTAAGGTTGTCTCAAGATTATTCTTGGGTAAATGTTGCTTTTCAGATAATTCATAAATGAAAGAAATTCATTGTGATCACAGGACAAGCAGCTTCAACAATTCTAACATGGAGACATGGTAGGGAGGCAGGTAGATACCGTCCCCAAGGTGCACTATCCATCATTCTAAGACTCCTGTAACTCCATCAATTTCCCTTAAGGAGTGGTCAATTCACTCCTGTCAACCCAAATTACAATCATTATGACCACAATTTCTGCTCTGATGGTTCCTTAGCAGTTAGACTGGAGCTGTGGCCCATCTAAACCCATACTCACAGTTTTGTCTTTTTATAATTATGCTTTTAAAAAAGGATCAAGTAGGAGCAAACAAACTTAAGATATTCCCTAAAATGAGTAACTGCACAGCATGTTCTAATCCCCACTGCTTGGAAGCATGAAAAATAGAAAATTTGCTTCACTTGTTTAAAACAACAACAACAACAAAAACCCGTGGGATGAAGAAGGAACCTCAATCTGGTCTGTTCTCAAGTCTCGGTTCAATACACAATAATTAGTTCCTTTGTTCAGAGCAAAACTTGACTATTTTAAAGTGATTATGCTCCAAGATCCTGCCATTTGACACTTGTTACAGTATTCCAGAGTGATGAGTGGTTAGATATCAACTTAAAACTAATTCATTAGGGAAACAAACATGCCAGTGGTCCTTAATATGGGGTCCATGAACTTTTTTAAAAAAATTTTGATAACTGTATTTTAATAGAATTGGTTTATATTGTAATCCTATGTGTTTTAATTTATATATTTAAAAACATTCTAAAAAGAAATGTATAAGCTTCACTGAACTTCCACAAGAGTCCAGGATATAAAAAAGATTAAGAATGCTTCATTTAAAAGTTTCTGGCTCTTTTAATGGTGCCATTGATGATTAAGGAGAAGAAGAAAGGAATAAGCATTTATATGGTGTTTACTCTGTGCCAGGCACAGTGCTAAGCATTTTTTACAAATATCTCATTTAATCCTCACAACAATCCCAGGAGGTAAGTGGTATTATTATCCCAATTTTACAATTGAGGAAACTGAAGCTAATAGAGTTAAGTGATTTGGCCAAACTTATACAGCCAGTAAGTATCTGAGTCTGAATTTGAACTCAAGCCTTTCTGACTCCAGGCTCAGTTCCCTATCCACTGTACCACCAGATGCTATGTTAACTTCAGGTTAACACAAGTGGCCTTCAATAGCATATAGATCCTACAGAAGTGGGTCTGGTAAATCACAGCTCTAAAATTGATTCAATATGTGCTCTTGGGCAAGTCAATCAATGACTCTATCTCAGATGTTAAATGGGAAATAGAACACTAGCCTACCTTGTAGGATCATTATAGAGGCAAAAGGGGTAGATTCCTGGAATCGTTGGCTTTGTGGGAGTAAAATCAGCTACCTAGCAAGTAACAAGAGATAAGACTAGAGCTGAATTATGCCTTTAATACTGCCAGTATAACCTTAGGCTAAGAAGAAGAAAATGACTACTACTTTACTGGAGCATAGTGAGAAACAATGCTTTGTATACCATAGAGTAATCTAGCAATATGATTATTCTAAAAACGTTTTATGTCACATTTTCAGTTTTTTCCCCTAAGTTCAAATGAACTAATTAAATTAAAATTAATTTTGTTTTGGAAAATATTTTGAGTATTTGCTGACAACCCTGGAGATAAATGGAGAAATCCCTGGGAGAGATGGGAATTGCTGACATAGAAATTTGGTTTATGCATCATTAAAATGGGAAAACAACAGTAACCATTCATATTCCCAAAAGGGAAGAAGGCAGCCCACAAGCAGAATATACAGTTTAAAGCTTATAAACTTTCCATTGGAGAAAAGCATGAAAAAGCCACACAAAATACATTCTTTTCCTCTATCTAGTTAGACAAGATGACCCCCTTTCCTCATTTCTCATTACACCCCAGGAAGGGAATCTAGAGTTTTTCCTGCCACATATGGGTTAGATAGGCCAGTAGCACCTGGAACTTCTCTTCATTCTTCTGATTTCCTTCCCTTTTTTAAGTTTTAGATGTCAGATACTCTTGCCTGGTCCCCAGGCACAGTTCCTTCTGTGATCAGCCTAATAGGAGAAATCGGGGAGGAGGATTCAACCCATTAGTGACTTTTAAGCTAATTTTAAGCTAAAATTTCCGAAAGTTTCTCAAGCCAGATGTGTGTGACCAAAAGCTCTTAGGACTGGCAGACATATGTGCTTATGGACACAAACCCTCACAAAATGCACACATGAACATTCAGAACTTCCTGGGAAAGAGCAGCCAAGTTAAGCCAATACTAGGAAAAATCCCTCTCTTCATTGTCTCTGGATATAAGGGATAAAGTACTAGCTATCCTTTCAGTCCTTATGCAAAAATAAGGAAAGGGGCCCGGAAAGAGTGGAGGAATATGGGGAAAGTATGAAAAGAAAGAGGAACACAAGAGGTGCTGCAAATTCCCGATGAATCCATGGTATGACATGGTAACCAAAAGGCCCCGGTGTCTTCCAGGTGCATTGCCAAAGGAGTGGTGGCCCTTCATTATAATCTCCAATACAGGAGACCTCCTTTGAGAGTGTTGTGCTCAGTTTTGGTGGCAATATTTTTGAATGGATGCTCCAGAGGAGGAAAATCACTAGGTTGAATGCACTAGAAATTAGATCATATGAGAAATGATTGAAATTTACTTTAGTATTTGGCACATAGTAATTACTAAAGCATCAATAATTGCTTGTTGATTGAAGAAACAAAAAAAAATGTTTAGGCTTGAGAAAAGAACATTTTAGGGGGACATGACAACTCTCTTTAAGGATTTTGAAGGTTGTAACTTGGAAAAAGGATGGGATTTTTCTTATTTGACCCCAGAGGGCAGAATTCAGTCCAGTTACGGTAGGGGTAACTATAAAAAAGTAGATCTTGACTCAATGCAATGAAATATTTCCTAACAATTATAAGTGAAGGGGTCATGGGCATTATGGATAAAAGTCTGGAATACCTGGTTTCAAGTCCTAACTTGCAGACGGAGACTGCTTAAAATATTTATCTTTTGCTTTTTGTCACTTTCCTTTCCAAATCTATCTCCCCTGCTGATAGTTGTTCAGTCTTTCGTCACTGTCTGACTCTTTATGATCCTGTGGATCATATTGTCATAATCTTGTCAAAGATATTGGAATGATTTGCCATTTTCCTCTCCAATGGACTAAGGTAAATGGATTAAATAACTTGCTCAGGTCACATAGCTAGTAATAGTTGGGAACTGAATTTGAACTCAGGTCTTCTTTACTACAGTTCCAGCATTCTATTCACTAGGCCAATACAATCACCCCTAAAAAAAAAAAAAAAAAAAACAAGTTTCACCACCTCTAGGAGCATCTTTTAATGATTGTCATTGTGTTTCTGTTATATCCAACTCTTCATGACCCTATGGACAGAGGTCCATGGGATTTTGGGGGCAAAAATACTGGAATGATTTGTCATTTTCTCATTCAGATCCTTTTATAGATGAGGAACTGAGGCAAAAAGTGGGAAGTGACTTGCCCAGGGTCACACAACCAGTAAATATTTGATGAATCTTCCTGATTCTAAGCCCAGTGCTCTAGCTACTGCACCACCTAACTGCCCCTATATTACAAAGAATGTAAGAGTGTATTTTTCTCAACTCTTCCTCGGGAATGAGCATTATTTTATTTAAACAGTATTGTTTTATTTTTATCTCTCTCTCTTTCTCTCTTTTTACAGTTACATTGTTAATCATTGCTTATATTTTCCCTGCTCCCATTTTGTTTTTCACATTGTATACAAATTTCCCCATGTTTCTCTGCATTGTTCATATTCATTGTTTCTTACATTAGAGTAACATTTCATTACAGTCCTTAGTTGCTGAGCATCTATTTTGTTTCCAGTGTTTTGCTACTACAAACATCTTATATTTAATTCTTACTGTTATGTCTTCTTGAATATGTCAGTTATAAATTTCCTTATCTATAAAATAGAAAATTTTAGATTAGATAGCCTCTGAGTTCTCTTCTAGGTCTAAACCTACAAGCTAATGATTCTAGGAAAAAGTGCTACTATAAAGATTTTGGTTTATATGATACCTTTCTTTTTATTTTTTAACCTTCTTGAATAGTCACCCAGCAGTAGTATTTCTGGATCAAATGGGGTTTTACATTCTACTTGAGAAAAAGGGATGCAACTGTATAGAAATAAGCATAACATGAAGAAAATTGGGGAACATGAAAACACTAACAAGCATCTACTAGATTATATGTGGGGAAATTGGAGGGGTGAGCTGAATGAGAAAGGAAAGACTCACATTGATAGAATCATGAATTCTTTGCATATTGAAGTAATTAAGTATCTAATTACAGGTAAAGAGAATCTCCTGAGTTAGAAGAAAGGTCTGGAGTTAGAGGGATAAAACTAGGGAGGGGGAGGAGGAACTGGAAGGGAAATGAGAGACATCTGTCAATGGTTTATAGGAGGGTAGGGATGAATGTCTAAGGTTGAGAAGTCTCAGTCCCATAAGCCTTAGCCTGCCTGCTTTCTGAGCCTGGCTCACAGATGGGCCCCAGAGACTCCCTGGAGAACAACAAGTCCATATCCCAGCCAGAACACTGGCAAACAACCTCTTGGAGGAGAATCTGTGCCTCTCTCAATCCCATGACCCTCTGGTGCCTTTATTAGAGACAGAATCCTGAGTTGGCTGGATAAACATTCTGTGAGCCTGATTCAGGAGGTCTAGCTGCTCAACTTGTGGGAAGCCGACCAAGCCTACAGCTCTGCCCCACTTGCAATTCCACAAGAAGTTTCCCAGTGTGGGGAGGATCATCCCACTTTAATAGCCATGGAGGAGATGTTTTTGTCCTGATTAATGATTCAGATGAAGCTCATTAATGGATTCTGAAGGTTTAAATGTTAAAAGAATTCTTTTAAGAATGATCACTGAGGCATGGGAATGAAGTAAAGACTTCCATTACCCTAAAGGATGCTGGGGAATAGAGAAGCAAAGGACAGTGGGAACCCAGCCCCTAAGTCTAGCAAAGTAGGCATGTTCCAGAAAATTAGTGGAGACAGTCAAGCAGCTATGCAAGCCCCAGAGACTACCCTCTCTCTGAGAAGGCTCTAATGAAAGGCTTCCAAGAGCTATGTGAGCCTCTGTTAGTTTGGTCTGTACGCTAGATTATTTCCCAATGAAATTTCCCAACAAGGGAGGGTCTCTCAGTTTTTACATCATGGAGAAGAGCTCAGAACCTAGAGGTCAGCAAAAAGGGCAGAGTTCCAAGAAAATTTCCAAGCAGTTTCTTCCCAGAGAAACTAGGAGTCCTGGGCTTTACCTGAAATTTCGAACAGTGTAAATCCCAGGACTGTTCTGTATGTTTCTGTTAAGCCCTCAGAAATTGGACTTAGTAGACCTGGGCTTAAATACTAGCTCTGATATGTTAGACAATTCATTTGATTTCTCTGGGCCTCAGTGTCGCTCTTCTGTAAAGTAAGTAAATGAGATAATTTCTAAAGTCCCTTCAAGATCTAGCAAGTCATTTAATCTCTGATTAACTGAGTGACTCTGGACAAGTCATTTCATTTCTTTAAGTCTTAGTTCTCAAATTTGTAAAGAAGAAATAATATTTATATCACCTATTTCATAGGACTGATGTGAGGATCAAATGTGAAATAGTATTTGGGAACTTCCTTGCTAATACTCTACTGGTGTTGGGGTCACTGCCAGTTATGACTATGACTCCACTGGGTATGAGGTTGTAGAACTTCTCAGCATCTGATTTTAGCTAAAATCTTTGGCCCTTCATAAGATTAGGCTCTTTCTAGAAGCAAGATATAATGGAAAAAAGATTTGACCATGGACTCAGAGGGTCCATTCAGATCCCACCCCTGGAGCTTACTACATAGGAAATTCACTTCTACTTCTAATCACTTAAGCCTCAAGTTTCTTCATATATAAAATGAGGGGTTTGTTTTGACAACCTAATTCCTTATAGATTTATCACCTTTTCATTTAAAACAGAAAGATCTTTTGCTACAGGTATTTTAAAAAATCAAATGTCTAACATTTGATTATTCTGTATGTATGGGGGGGTGGAGGTGAAAATGAAGAAAACTTTACAATTTTTTTTTCCATAGAAGGGTCTCTGTTTCTAAGTCTTGGTTATAATAGATACTTCCTCTCCAGAAGTAGCCATTCACCCAAGAAACAAGCACTTGAGATACAGTACTAGGGCCTTTAGACTTACCTATATTCTCTTTAATCCCAACTTCTTAGTCACCAAGGACAAAATCTGTTAAGACCTCACTCTGCCGTGGAGTTTCTTTTGGCACTCAGATTAATTTCCAAATACTAAACTATATTCAGTACTTTATTCAGTAGAAGGCAAGAACAAGAATAATTATAATACTCGGAAGAAAAATCAAAAATAATCAAAATATAACAGTCCTCCCAAAAATCTAGATCACACTCTTCCAACAATGCATAATTCCTATGGGGGATAATGGGCATATATTAACAGAAACTAAATATGAGGAGCAACCCATGTTCTTTGAGCAGCTCACAACATTAGATGGTTCTTGGTTTCTTGAGAGAATAGTCTGCACAGCAAGATAACTGTATAAATATGTATACACATATTGGATTTAACATACATTTTAACATATTTAATATGTATTAGGCTACCTGCCATCTAAGAGAGGGGGTGGGGGGAAGGAGGGGAAAATTTGGAACAGAAGGTTTTGCAAAAATCAATGTTGAAAAATTACCCATGCATATGCTTTGTAAATAAAAAGCTATAAAAAAAAAAGAAAAAAAATTTTAAATAAAAGAGAATAGTCTGCACCATGCATTACCTGCTAAGCAAGACTACTTTTCTGTTATCTGTTCCCCTTCTGTTCCTCACAGAGAAAAAGCAACTTCTTTAATACTCTTGGGCCAGTGAAGCAGTGAGGAAATCTTTAACATCTTTGCCAGTAAACTGAATAAGTGTTATGGTCTTTCAATTAGAAGCAATTGCCTTAAATCAGACAACTGGCAAATTCCTTGGATCTGTTCTGGGGCTCTAAGAAATTTCTCCCTCTTAACCTGTAGATAGCAATAGAATCAGGAAGTCTTCCAAAGACAATTCTTCCAAGAGTAAAGGATTCTGATTATTCTAATCAGCTCCCATCAAGTCCAATACTTTAATCATTGTAAAGCAGATGTAAAACTAGCCTTTCCACTTCTGTTTCTTCCTCTAAAGAGGAATAAACTCAGTTCTCCACAGAGTGGCAGAGCTTTGGGATGAGGAAAAGGGAGGGGGAGAAGAAATGGAGAGGGGGGGAAAGGGAAAAGGGAGAGGGAAGAAGGGAGAGGGGAGAAAGAGGGGAGAAAGGAGAGGGGAAAAGGAGAAAAGAGAGGGGAAAAAAGAGAAGAGGATAGTACGAAGAAAGAGAGAGAGAGAGAGAGAGAGAGAGAGAGAGAGATAAAGGAGAGGGGAGAAGAGAGAGGGAAGAGAGAAGGAAGAGAAAGAGAGAGAGAGAGAGAGGAGAGAGAGAGAGAGAGAGAGAGAGAGAGAGAGAGAGAGAGAGAGAGAGAGAGAGAGAGAGAGAGAGAGGCGCCTGCTGAATGAAAACTGAACCAAACAAAATGACTTCCTCATTTTCCAAAATTCTCTTACTCTTTCATATCTGAGTCTTATTTTCCCAGCTAGTTTAAAGCACAAATATTCTGTCAGGTCATCCTCATCTGAAAATTTTAAGCACTTAGGTAGGCATTCAAAAAATACTTCCTAATGGTCGCTTCACTCAAATTTCTCTCTCCAAAGTTACCAGTGATCTCTTTGTTGACTTACTAAATCCTTTTTCTCAATCCTAGGATCTTTCTTGATCCAAGGACCCTTTTTGATCTTTCGTAACATTTGACCCTGCTAACTACTATCTTCTCTGCTTGCTTCTCTCCTCTCTGGGTTTCCATGATATTACTCTCTCATGGTTTTCTCATGTCTGACACTTCTTTTTATTGTTCTTTGCTGGATCTTCATCCATGTAACTCCTATTAACCTTTTTTTTTTATTCAGTGCTGTTTTATTCATCAATCTTATTGACTTCTGGGAGTTCTATGCATCTCTATGCAGATAATTCTCAAGTCTATTCATGAAGCCCCAGTCTTCCTTGAATTTATGTCCAGCTTCCAGGACCATCTCCAGTCATCCTGATCTATCTCTTGCCACTGGACACAAATGCCTCTGAAAGAGGAAATGGGGCTGGTGACTGCACAACCCTCCCTCTCTTCACTTATCCAACTCACTTGCATGTCATGGCATCACTTCCCTGAGATCATACTCCTCTACCAGAACGAAGGACAAGCACCAACTTCTGTCCAGAAACACCAACTGTCCTTTGTATCTCTCTAACTGTACATCCTATAGACATCTGAAACTCAATATGACCAAAATAGAATCTTTCCCCCAAACCTTCCCATCTTCCAAACTTTTATTTCTATTGAGGTCAACAATATTCTTCCAATGACTAAGAGTCAGAGTTTTGCTACCTATCACAATTCTTCCTGCTAAATCACCCTCCCCCCATCTAATCTTTTGCCAAATCTCGTCCTTTTCTCCTTTACTCCAAGATCTCTTGGACACATCACCTTCTTTCCACTTTTCCAGCTACCACCTGGTGCAGATGGTGGCAACAGTGTTCTAGCTGATCTACCTACCTGAAGTCAGTCCTGCCTCTAGTCTATCTCTCATTCAGCTGCCACAGTGATTTTTCTAAGACATAGGTCTGATCATGTGACTACCTTCTCCCTATTGCTCTAGGATCAAATATAAAATGTTATGCTTGGTATTTAAAGTTGTTCATAACTTGATTTCTTCTTACCTTTTTCAATCCTTCCACAAGTCCTGTAGAAGTAGAAAATTATGCTCTTATTTCAATCCTAGGCAAGACTACTGGATTCTGATACCTTGCCTAGAAGCTAGATGCTTGGGTTCACAAGTTCAAAACATTCAGTAAATACAGTACCAATAATGCTTCCCATTATTTATTAGGCAGTACTGAATCTTTCAACAACTTAGGAGCTGGTTAGTTCTGTGAAAATGAGGAAATGACTGTGGCAGAGCTGCCTGTCAAATTGGTCTTCATGGCAGATCTATGGCCCTTCAGTACAGGCCACCCCACATACCCCGAAGGATTTCCCTAATGGAAAATGGTATTCTCACTCCCGTTCTTTAGGAACCCACAG
The DNA here is from genome assembly GCF_016432865.1 of Antechinus flavipes. NCBI lineage: Eukaryota > Metazoa > Chordata > Mammalia > Dasyuromorphia > Dasyuridae > Antechinus > Antechinus flavipes. The sequence continues at coordinate 438,981,210 of NC_067399.1, forward strand.
AAACCCTGAGTCTCAGAGGAAACCCAGACATGTCAACCCCTACAGTTTCTTCCTGTGAAGACATCCTGCGGTACCTCTAGAGTAAATACAAAAACTGCAGCCATTGAGGTAGGGGAAGAGAAAGCCAATAAAGAAAGAATTCAAACTGGAGATGGAGAAAGAAATGCATGAAAAGGATTCCAAGAAGAACCAACAGAAAGAATGAGAATTTCAAGGATCTCAGAAGAAGTGAGAGAGAGAGTAAGACTAGGCTAGATACTGACAGACCAGCATTTCAGTCCTACCATTGGAATAGATTTATAACCTCCTACATATTATGCTAACTCTCTGCTTTTATTTCTTCAAGGGAAAATATCCTCTTCTCTCAACCCAAGATTTTGTGACAGGAGTTCTTTGAGGTCAGAGACCATGTCTTGTCCTTTTCTTCTTTTCCCCAAAGGGTTTAGCTAAGGGTTAGACAGCTAAATGAGGGAGTGGAAAGTGTGTAGGGCCTGGATTCAGAAAGACTCATCTTGCTGAGTTCAAATCTGGCCTCAGGCACTTGCTAGTTGAGTGACCCTTGGCAAGTCACTTAATCCTGTTTGTCTCAGTTTCCTTATCTGTAAAATGAACTAGAGACAGAAATGGCAAATTACTCTTTTATCTATCCCAAATGGGGTCACTAAGAGTTGGACACAACTGAAAAACAACTGAACAAGGATACATCAGAAGGATACAATGGAGACTTATTGGTCTGTATAAGTTGAGGAAAGAGCAACATGGGAGGCAAGATGCAAATTTTTTTTAATAAGATGAGGGGACCTGGAGAAAGACAGGAAGATTTTCAATCCATCCAATTCAAGTCAATAAACTTTCAGTAAACTCATCTTCAGAGTCCTCCTTTTGTTTGGCAGTTAAGGAGAGGAAAAGATGGTCAAAAACCACTGTTCTGTTCTTACTGAGCTTTAAGTATGTAAAATATACATGCCTGTTACATAAAATATAACATCAAAAACAACAATATGAAATAAAAGTTAAGAGGTGTATTTGATGGAATGTAAGCTCCCTGAAATCAAGGATTTCTTTTTGTCTTTTGTAGACTTCTTATATAATTCTTAATGCCTTGTCTATAGTGGGTTATTAATCAATACTTGTCAATTGATTGATTGATCCATTGGAGAAATCAGATATACTATATTGGATTACTTGCTATCTAGGGGAGAGAGGGAGAAAATATGTTTTTTCATATATTTTCAAGGTTTTGCAAGAGTGAATGTTGAAAACTATCTTTGTGTGTATTTTGAAAAATAAAAAGCTATTTTTAAAAAGAGAGGGAATAAGGTATAAGCAGAGTACTTCAAGAATCAATACATTACTTTTTTTCAAGAAAGAGAATTGATAACAAAGTTAGTTGCCCAACAGTCTAAAAAGCTAAACAAAAGACAGATGAATGTAATAGGCTATTACTGAGCTGTTAAAAAATAAAAAAAGAAATCAGACCCTATGACTATGAAAAATACAGAGAGACAAGGGAAGAAATATTAATTGATTCAAAATCAAGTCAGAGAAAGGAATATGATTATCACAATGACTATAATAATACCTATGTAAAGAAAAAAATCAAAACTGAATATTGTGTCACTTGGTCTGCCAATAGCATTTAAGTCAGGCACTGAACTGATTGAAAATAGTCCCTGCATTTGAGGAACTCACAGGCCAATGAGCGAGGACAATGTGCAAACCGTTATGTACAGACAAAATACATGCAAGATAAAACTAAAGATAATCTTAGAAACAAGGTATCTGAGTTAACAGAGATTACAAAAAGCTAGTTAAAAGGTAGAATTTTAGTTGGTACATGAAGAAAACCAGGGGAGCCAGGAAAAAGAAAAAGAGAATTGTAGGCATGGGGGACAGTCAGTAAAAATGCTTGGAGTTGGGAGATGTAGTAGATTATTCAAGGAACTGCAAGGGTGTCAGCATCACTAGATCGTAGGATATGCAGAGGAAAGTAAAAAGATTGGAAAAGTAGGAGACCAGGTGGAGAAGGGCTTGGAGTGTCAAACAAAGGATATTAAACTTAGGGAACCACTGGAGTTTATTGAATGATGAGGTAGGATGGGGTAATGGTCAGATCTGTGCTCTAGTAAGATTAATTTGAGATTTTAGTGGAGTATGATATAGAATAGAGAAAGATTTATGCATAGAGATCAAACAGCAAGCTACTGCAATAGTCTAGATGTGAGGAGATGAGATTCTGTACTATGATGGAGGCAATATCAGAGAACAGAAGGAAGCATATACAAGAAAGATATTACCAAAGTCAAATAGATGGAACTTGGCAATAGATTGAAGGGGTGTGTGTGTGTGTGTGTGTGTGTGTGTGTGTGAATATAAAGGATTCAGGGAGATACCTAAGTTTCAAGTTGAAATGACTGAGAAGATGATGGTACACTCAACGGTAATAGGGAAATTAGGAAGGAGGATTTGGAGGAGGTAGAGAAGATAATTAGTCCATTTCTGAATATGTTTAAAATATCTACAATATATCCAGTTTGAGATGTTAGAGATGACAATCTAGAAGTTAGGAGAAAGATTGTCAGGATGAATACTATGAGAATCATCAGCATAGAGACAATAATTAAATCGAGGGGAGCTGATGCGATCATCAAGTAGACTAATTTAGATGGAGAAGAGGAAGGAGCCCAGGATAGAGTGGGATACTCACAGTTAATGGCCATGATCCGGATAAAGATTCAACAGAATGAAAAGGGATGGTCACACAGATAGGGGAAGACCCAGGAGAGAGCACATGGACACTAAAGAGAAGAGAAGAGAACAGGGAGATTGACATATCAAAGGCTACAGAAGTCAAAAAGAATGAGGGTTTTTAAAGGACTATTAGATTTGGCAATTAAGAGAGATCACTGGTAATTCTGAAGAGAGCCATTTCAGTTGAATGATGAGATTAGAAAACAGATTATAGAGATTTAAGAAGAGAGTGAGAAGAAAGGAATTAGAGGTATTTATTAGAGATGGCCTTCTCATGGAGTATAGCCATAAAAGGGAGGGATGATGATGAGTATTGGGGAAGAACAAATCACATGAATGTTTTTGAAGATTGGGGAGAGACAGGTATGGTTTTTACATAGCAGGGAAACAATCAGAAGAGAGGAAGAGATTGAAAATAAGTGTGAGAGTGGAGGTGGAAAAGATGAGCTGGAATGCTATCACTTGTGCTTATAGTTGGGTTTGCCTTAGTAAGGGGAAATGGAATGAGGGAGGAAATAGTGACAGAGGCATCTGGGTGGTATAAAATAAAAAATATGGGAGAAGAAGGAGCTTTCAATGGCCTCAAATTTTTCAGTGACATAAATATGAGGCAAGATTCTCAGCTGAGGATAGGGAGAGGGGAAACCACAGGAAATTTGAAGACATTTGAAAAGCTTTGGGAAAATTCACTGTGGTAAGTGAAATAATGAAGTGATTAATTTGGTGGAAAAGACTACCTTGCCATAGTGAAGACCAAGCAGAATATTTCATATAATCTTAGTCTTGGCTGCTATGTTGCTTAATTTTGCAGATTTGTTTGTTTTTAGTTTTTATTTAGTTTTGATTTAGATTTGATTTAGTTTAGATTAGTTTAGATTAGATTTAGATTTGATTATAAGAGAGCTCAGTGGGAATGGGAATATATTTGCAAATAAAGGTGATATAATAACAAAAAACACAAAAAAAGAAAGTTAATTCAAGCCCACCAAAAAGGGGGTATTACCACTTATAGACAATGACTAAATTAATATGTCTGTTCAGAAAAGGTCCTGCAGGCTTTCCATAGCTGGTGGATTCAGCCCACATGAATGAGGCCAAAAAGTCTGGAATGACTGCCCATCATGCCCTTCTTCCTCTTATTTGCCTGCTGAATTGTTACCCATCACTTAAAGTCCAAGTCTAATGCCCCCTCCTCAAGTAGTTTTTGCCAATTGTTCCCTTTTCCACAATGAGCATACCTCTCACGTAGCCTTCAATTTTAAATCTACATATCACACAATTATAATTATTTGGGTTTTATCCTCCCTCTTTTGCACCCATCCCCAAGCTTTTTAATGGCAGGCAATATGTCTTCTCTGAGCTTCCTATCTCTCCTTAGGCCTATCACAGGGCTTCTTACGCAAAACTTTGTTGAATGAAGAATGTAGCAAATAATGGGTCAATGTCCCATTGAAAGAAAGTCTCTACTGAGATGTTACAGTAATTTGACATCCTTTGCTGTTAATGACTAACATAACAGAGATGTAGTACTTACTCATTTAAACAGAGTTGATGACGGTGGCCATCAGTTTTGTCTTTCTTTTCTCCCTCATATGGTCCCTATTTACTAGAAAGTTCCTGCTCTTAGTGATCAGATCCTCAAAATAAAGATGCTGTCCTGTGATCTAAAGTTTATCCTCATTATCCAATGGTTGGTTTATTGTTTTCCTTTGTTCTTGAAGAGGATCAAAGTGACATCCCTATGTTAATGTCCAACTGTGGCCAACCAGAGTAATATGAACTCGAAATGCTCTACAACAGATGAGGCACAAATAATCCATAGAAACATTTGGGGTAGATTCTCTAATTTTGCGCATTTTGCATTTTTTTTTGAGCTACTTCAATTCTGCTTTGCTCGTAGAGTACAGCACCTTCTCTGACATGGGCTGGATGCTACTGTGCCAGTGTCTCCCATGTTTAGCAATCAATTCTAAAGTTCTTAAGAGAGACCTGGAAAGTATACTTGTATCATTTTTTCTAAATATAACATACACATTTGTCTTTTTGGCAAGCTTGGCGTTCGAACAATATGTCTAGCCCATCAGTGTTTCATTCTCTGCAGCAGAGTTTGAATGTTGGACAGTTTAGTTAGAGAAAGGACCTCAGTGTCTAATATCTTATACCAGGTGATCTTCAGAATCTTCCTAAGATAATTCAAATGGAAGCAATTCAGTTTCTCCACTTGACATTAATGTACTGTCCAGGTTTCACCGGCATACAGTAATGAGGTCAGTACAATGGTTTCATAGATCTTCAGGATCTATTGGTAGGAATTCTAATACTTCTTTCCTCCCACATTTTCCTTCCAAGCCTACCAAATACTCACCTAGCTCTGGCAATGCATGTGTCAACTTCCTTATTATTGTGTTCTTCCCTGAAAAGTATACTGCAGAGGTAACTTATCCACAGCATTCAAACTTCTCCACTTGTTATAACCAATGGTTCCACATATGGATGATGTGGTGTGGGTTGATGGAGTACCTATGCTTTGTTGGTGTTGATTGTTAGGCCAAAATTAGCACAAGCAGCAGAGAATTGATCCATAGCTTGTTGCATCTCAGCTTCAGAAGCTTCATTGAGTGCACAATCATTTATAAACAAAAAATCATGTACCAGCACTCCCTCCACTTTAGTCTTGGTTTGTAATCTTTTCAAGTTGAAAATTTTACCATAAGTGAGATAGCTAACCTTGCGATATATTTCTCTTCATTGAAGGCATTTGACTGAAAACATCATACTAAAAAGCATTGGAGCAAGTACACAACCTTGTTTCACTCCATTTGTGCCTAGGAAAGCGTGAGAGTATCCTTCCAGAACCCACACAAGCATTCCATCATGAAATACTGATGAATTTTTCTGGGCAAACAAATGTTGACATAATTTTCCATAAGCCCTCATGACTGACAGAATCAAAGACCTTGATCAGATCTACAAACATTGTGCACAGAACTCTATTCCACTCCTGGCATTTCTCCTGAAGTTGTCAGGAAGCAAACATTATATTAACTATTCCTTGGCCCCTTCTGAAGCTACACTGACTCTCTCAGGTAGATAACTATCTTTCAGGTAGAGAATCAACCTATTAAGGCTCGATCCAAAGCTTGTCTTTGGTAGATTCATCCAGGACCTCCAAATGATCTTCATGAGGAACTTCATCAAACCCATCACTTAGTTATTTAAGCCCAGGATGATTAACTCTTCATTAGCTCTGATTTTTCATTGGGTTGTCCTTTTAGATTGCTCTGATATGTTGATAAGTTTGCTGGCTTCTTGACCATATCCTAGAATTCTGCCATAACTTCTGAATTTTGGTGTTTGCAAGCACCATGAAGTTCATTGAGCCTTGGCATTCCTTCAGATCTTGTCATCTGAAGCATGGCTCCTCCTATACCAGGCAGACCTCCAGGAAAGTTCTTAGTCATGCCTCCAGGAAAATCTGGGGGAAAGCCAAATAGATTTCCTAAATTTCACCAGCCTCTTTCCTGTCTTTGATTTTTTTGTCCCTCCCCCAAGCCTTCTTTCTTTTTATATTTTTTAGTCTCTCATTACTCATATTTTACTTTATTTTCAACTACAAATTATCTCCCTTCTTCTCTTCCTACCATACCCTTTGAAAAGAAAAGAAAAATAAAACTCATTACAAATGTGTATAGAGATACAAAATTCTGATTTAGTTATATATTACAAGGAGAGGGGAGGTAAGAAAAAGAAAAAAGCAAAAGAATTATGTTTCAATCTGCCCTCTAGATCTCTCAGTTCTCATTTTTGGAGGTGGACCTCATGTTTTATCATGAGTCCTTTGGGATTGTAGTTAGTACTACAGTAGATCAATTACTAAGTCTTTCACAGATGATTATTTTTATAGGATTGCTGTTACTGTATAAAATTGTTCTCCTAATTCTGCTCACTTTACTTTGCATCAGTTCATATAAGTTTTCCCAAGTTTTTTGAAACTATCACCTTCATAATTTCTTATAGTACAATGGTATTCCATCACATTCATATACCATAATTTGTTTAATCATTTCTTCAGTTGATGGGCATTCCCTCTATTTATGACTTCCTGTTACTATTTTTTTAAAAAAGAACTACTATAAATATTTTTGTTCATATGGGTCCTTTTTCTTTTTTCTTTTGTTTGATATATTTAGTGGGTAGGTCTAGTAGCAGTGTCATTGAGAAAAAGGGTATGGACCTTTTAGTAGTATTTTGAGCATAGTTCCAAATTACTTTCTAGAATGGTTGGAATAGTTTACAATTCTACCAACTGTGCATTGGTGTACCTATTTGCCCACATCCCCTCCAGAATTTATCAATTTCCTATTTTTTTTATCTTAGCCAATCTGAGGGGTATGAGGTGTTATCTCAGAATAATTTCAATTTGCATTTCTCCAATTATTAGTGATTTATAGATTTTTTTTTCACATGGCTATGGAATTCTTCCTTCAAAAACTAATTGTTCTTCAATGCATTGACCATTTATCAATTGGGGAAGGGCTCTTATGGTACTAAAGTTGACTCAGTTCCTTATGTATTTTATAAATAAGGGACCTTCATCAGAGAAAGTTGTTGCAAATATTCCCACCACCACTGCATTTTCTTGCTTTTATTTTAATTTTGGCTACACTGATTTTGTTATATAAACCTTTAAATTTTATTAATCACAATTATATATTTTATTTCTTGTGACCATAACTCTTGTTTAATCATGAACTCTTCCCAGAGACATATATCTAACAGGCAATTTCTTCCATGCTTTCTTAATCTACTTATCTTATCATTTATCATATCTAAATTATGTACCCATTTTGATCTTATCTTGGTTATACGTATGATATGTTGGTTTATCTATTTTCTCCCAGATTTTATTATGTACTTAATCTGTTCCACCAATAAATCTCTCTATTTCTTATCTGGTACCAAATTGTTTTGGCAATTTTTGCTTTGTAATATAAGTTGAGATGGGATTGCTAGAATACCTTTCTTCCCTTTTTTTCCATTAACTCTCTTGATATGCTTAACCATTTATTCCTCCAGAAGAATTTTGTTATGATTTCTTCCATATCTATAAAATAATTGTTTGATAATTTTATTGGTATGATACTCAATAAGTAAATTAATTTAGGTAGTATTATCATTTTTATTACATTACTGTAGCTTACTCATGAGCAATTAATATTATTCCAATTATTTAGATCTGTCTTTATTTGTGGAAAAAGAAACTTCCAAGTATTTTAAACTATTTGTAGTTATTTTAAATGAATTTCTTTTCTTTTTTTTCTTTCTTTCTTTCTTTTTTTTTTTTTTTTTTTTTTTTTTTTTTTTTGGAATCAAAGTGACTTGCCCAGGGTCACATAGCTAGTAAATGCCTGAATTCGGATTTGAACTCAGTTCCTCCTGTCCCAAATCTTTCTATTACAAATATGTTTCTAGTAAATAATATGTTGTTGGATTCTGGTTTTTAATCCATTCTGATATCCTCTTTTATTTCATGGATGGGTTTATCTAATCCACATTAACATTATCCCATTTAAAGCCTTTTCTTTTTAATTCTGTTCTCTCTTTAAGAGTCTGTTTTATTTCTGACCACTGCCTTCCTTAGTCTACTCCCTTTTTTATCCTTCCCTGTTTTTCTAAACCCTTTCCTCCTCTTTGTTACTAAACATAAATTTCTTTGCATGTATATTTTTCTTTCCTTGAGTCAGGTAAATGTGAGGCATAAGTGTTGCCCATTTCCTCACCTCCCTCTCCATTGTATAAACTCTTCTTTGCATGTTCCATTTATGTGAAATAATTTTTCCCATTCTTCCTCTCCCTTCGTTCCTCTCCTAAGGAATTTCTCTTCCCCATCCATTCACCTTTTAAAACCATCTAAACATAATAGAATCACACTCAGGTTCTCTGTCTAATTACCTCTAAGACCCTGATGATAATAAAGTTCTAAGGAGTTACATATATCATTTCTCCATAAAATAATATAAACCTCTTTTTCTTCCTTATAATTTCTCAATCATATTAACTTCTTAGACTTCTCTTGAGTTCTGTGTGTGAATTTTAAATTATCTATTCAACTTTAATCTCTTCATTAAGAATGCTTATAAGTCCTTCCTTTCATTAAATATCCATTTTTTCTCCTGTAGAATTATACTTTGTTTTGCTGAATAGGTTGTTCTTAGTTGTAATCTAGATTCTTTGCCTTCTTGAATGTTATATTGCAAACCCTCCATTAATTTATAGTCGTTGCTATTAAGTCTTATGTGAATGACTGTGATTCCTTGGTATTTGATTATTTCTCTTTGACTGCTTTCAGTACTTTCTCCTTGATTTGGGAATTCTAGATTTTGGCTACAATATTCCTGGGAGTTTTTGTTTTGGGATTTTTTCAGGAAATGACTAGTGGATTCTTTTAAATTCTTTGCCCTTTGGTTTGAAGATATTTAAGATTTAGATATTTTCCTTTATAATTTCTTGAACTATGTCAAGTTTCTTTTCTTGTTCCTGACTTTCAGGTATACAAATTATTCTTTAAAGAGAGAGAGAGAGAGAGAGAGAGAGAGAGAAAGAGAGAGAGAGAGAGAGAGAGAGAGAGAGAGAGATTATTTCCCCCCTGTTACATGTAAAAATGATATTTAACATTCAATTTTTAAAATTTTGAGCTCCAAATTTTCTCTCTCCCTCTCTCAACTTTCCCTACCTGAGCTAGTAAGCAATTTAACATAGGTTATACATGTTCAATAATATAAAACATATTACCATATTAGTCATTTTGTGAAAGAAGACACAGACCAAGAGGGAAAAACACACACATAAAACTACAGAAAGTGGAAAATAGTATTCTTTCATTTGTATTCAGACTTTTGTCGATTCTTTCTCTGAAAGTGGATGGCATTTTTCATCATGAATCCTTTGGAATCGTCTTGGATCATTACATGAATATTCTTAAGTTATCTTTCCTTGATCTATTTTCTAGGTCAGTTGTTTTTCCAATCAGATGTTTTATATTTTCTCATTTTTTTCAGTCTTTTGTATTTGTTTTATCATTTTTTTTGCTGAGGCAATTGGGATTAAGTGACTTGCCCAGAGTTACACATCTAGGAAGTGTTAAGTGTCTGAAGTCAGATTTGAACTCCTATCCTCCTGACTTCAGGGCTGATGCTCTATCCACTGCTCCACCTAGCCTCCCCTGTTTTATTTCTTGATATCTCACTGCATCATTAGTATCCCTTTGGCCAATTCTAATTTTTAAGAAGAAAGTAACTCTTCAGTAAGGTTTTGTCCCTCTTTTATGAAGTTGTTAATCCTCTTTCCTTAACTTTCTTAAATAACTCATTTCTTCTCCCATTTTTCTTTCTACCACTTATATTATTTTTAAAACCCAGTTTTTGCTCTTTAAAAAAAATTGCTTTAGTTCTTGCTTTAACTATTATAGCAATTATCGTTGAGCTTGTTTTGGGGCATTGACTTCTGTCTTTGTGTTTGAACTCTTCTATTACTATCATAGTTTTTTAATGGTTGAATTCCTTTTTTGTTTGTTTTGTTTATTCTTTCCACATACTTCTTAATTTTAGTTTTTAAATTAGTATTGGGCTGTGCTTATTTCCAGCGAGAGGAGGGATATATGGGTTGGGTTTCTATTTGCTTTCAAAGCTCAGTCTAGAAGCCTGCAAGTTTTTGAAGTGGTATGATCTGGGGAGAAGTCTGTTCATAGTCCTTCTGATCTGAACTCTGCAAGTTCCTGACCTGAATTTAGATCTGTTAGTTTGTGTGCAATTAAATTTCAGTAGATTATTACTGGGCTAAGTCACTATTAACCTGCTGTGAGGTTTTAAAGTTTCAGAGAGACTGAACTATTGACTCCCCTTTGTTCTTACTCTCTTGCCCTGATTTTCCACTGTGGGCTTATGGGCTATGCTAAAGGTTGAAACTAAGTCACCACTCTTCTCTTATACTCAGAGTCACATGGTTCAGTTTTTGGAATTGTTTTTGGGTTTAATACTTAATAGAGGTCTCATGCTTAGTCACAGTCACTCCTTTCTATCCTGGATCTATGACCTAGAACTAGATGGGAGCTACCAGAGAGTACCTCTTCCTCAGATCTTCTGCCTCAGTTTTTCCTATCATGATTCCCTATTTCATTTCCCTTTCCATTCCTGGCCACTGGAACAATCTCATCCCCACAGCTATTGCCACTACTACCATGATGTACTCTTGACCAGCTCCCATTTCAGTGTCCATGGACCTCTTTGTCTATTTTCTTAAGATTCCCTGGGCTAGAAAAACAGCTTACTGTGACTTTTTCTTGGCTTTTCTGATCAAAATTTGATCTGGCACATTTTCTAGATTACTGTGAGGAGATGTGTTGAAAGAATAAAGCAAAAATGCTCTCACTCTGCCAAATTGGCTTTGCCTCCTGATATTAAGGTTCTCAAGGGACATTAGTTTCTTCTCCCTAGCTTATTAGAATATTAGCATTACATCGTTATATAGCTCCTTCCACTTAAATAAATTAACTTTTCTAAGTTTATCTAGATTATTTTGGATCTATTTCAAATTTCCTATTTACCTCTAGTTTTTTCATCAGAAATTTTTGAGAATTCTCTATTTCATTAAGGTCCACTTATACCTCCCCCATAGTATTCTAGGGTAAGTTATTCTTTGTTGTAACCATTTATTTTTTGCCTTTTAGAATACTGTATTCCAAGATGTCTTCTCACTTTTAAGAGAAACTGTCAGGTCTTTTGTGTTCTGACTGTGGTTCCTTGGTACTTGAATTGTTTCTTCCTGGACAGTGGTGCAATTTTTTCTTTGACATGGGAATTCTACATTTTGGCTGTGACATTCCTGGGACTTTGCCTTTTGATGTATCAATGAATTCTACTTTTCCTTCTGATATGAGAAGTTTCTATTTATGATTTCTTGAAATATAGTGTTCAGCCTTTTTTTTTAATTGTGGTTTTGAAGTAGTCCAGTGATTCTTAAAAATGATTTCTCCATAACTTGTTTTCTAGGTCAGTTGTTTTTAATATCAAAATCTTATATTTTCATCTTTTTTTAATCTTTTGATTTTGTTCTAATATTTCTTGCTGTCTAGCATATTCAATTCCATTTGGTCTATTTTAGTTTTCAAGAATTTATTTTTTGAGCAAGATTTACCACTTATCTCTTCTAAGCTAATTCTTCTTCCAATTTTGACTTCCAGAGTCTATTTCTGTTGGAATCCTTACTAACTGCTAACTAATTAGAGTTGATCTAATCTTACAAGAAGATGTTTTGGGCAGAACCTGAAACAAGGTACTAAGTAGAACTAATTAATACAAGGCTTGTGTTCACACCTTTACTCATTGGAGTTCAATGAGTTCACACCTCCCTTGAAGCTCTTTGGGCCAGAGAGCACTATGGGAGAAAACCCATAATCCCTCTCTCTCGTATCCCACAATTCCTCACTCTTGTATAAAAGAAACAGACACAGAGCACTTTGGGGGATTTCACCGGAATGACATGAAGACTGGAGCTGGCTGGAGGCTGAAGAAAGCAGAGGCAGAGGCTGAAGGACCAGACCTTTGGATTTCAAGACATTTGGAGAGAGCTCTTGGAACCAAGCAGAGAGATAGGCCTCTAAGCTAACCGGACTATATTGGAGATAATAAAAGATCTGAACTTTTATCACCTGGCTGTGTCTTGAGAAGAAAAAGCTCACCACATTTTGGCGCCCAACGTGGGGCAAACAGACTCCTCCGTGGATTTCAGTGGAAAAGCTCCGATCCTGATTCAAGTGGAAAAGTCTCTGATCCTGATCCAGTGGAAAAGACTCTTCAACCCAGAAATTAGGGTGAGTGCAACAAAGAAATTTTGCTAAAAGAGTTAAAGTAGAATTTCAGCTAAGATGGGACAGATATTTAGAAAACAGCCTGTTTCTGTTCAAGGAAAATGTTTAGAGAGCATTGTCAAAGTTATGGAAAGCCAAGGTTTAATTATAAGTTTACAGCAAATCACTGAACTTTTACAAACTGTAAAGGACATATGTCCTTGTTTCTCTCTTGATAAGGAATTAGATCTAAATGAATGGAAATTGGTTGGAGAGGATCTTTGTCAATTCTATGATAAAAATGGGCCTAACTCAATAATTAATACATATAATGTAATACAATTGGCTATAAGAAGTTATTTAAGTGATAGAATGATGAAAAGGAAAGTACAGGAGGAAGAAGTGCCAACTTTACTAGGTGAAAAGGAGGACGGATCAGATGAGAATGGAGTTAATTACAATTCTGAGTATGATACTTCACAGCAGGAGGAATTAGGTGATTCCACATCTCATGACCCTCCCCTCGCAATTAACCCTTCATGGGTGGAACAAGGGGGAGGGAGAGAGACAGAAACACAGTCAGCTTCTCCTGTAAAGCAGAATTTGACAAGATTAGAAAAAGCATTAATTAAAGCAAAAAATGAAGGAGAAGATATATCTGATTTTATAAATGCATATCCTGTGATTGAAGAGCTCAACTCCTCAGGTCAAAAAGAGAGAAAATACACTCCTTTTAATTTGGGAAAAATTAAAGATTTGAAAAAGGGTTGCACTCTTTATGGGGCTACATCATCTTATGTGAAGATGTTACTGGATAATTTGTCTTATGAAATCCTAATCCCGAATGATTGGAAATCCATCGCTAAAACATGTCTTGAGCCAGGACAAAATTTATTGTGGCTTTCGGAGTTTCATGAATTATGTAGGATTCAAGCCCAACGCAATAGGCAAACAGGAGCTATTGTACAAGTTGCTTTTGACCAACTAACTGGAGAAGGTCAGTATGCAGAGAGTTCAGAACAGATTTATTATCCCATAACAGTGTATGAGCAAGTTTCTAAGGCTGCAATAAAAGCTTGGAATTCTCTCCCTGGACAGAAAGATGGAAATAATGCTTTCACAAAAATAGAGCAAGGTCCCAATGAACCTTTTGCAGATTTTGTGGGACGTTTACAAACAGCTGTAATAAGAACCATTGGAGACAATGCAGCAACAGAAATAATGACTAAACATTTGGCTAAGGAAAATGCCAATGAGGTTTGCAAAAGAATTATATGGGGGCTAGACAAAGATGCTCCTTTAGAGGAAATCATAAGACGCTGTGCCACAGTGGGCACAAATGCTTATTATGCCCAGACTATGATGAACATGGAAAGACAAGGTCCTTCTTGGCAGAGGAATTCTAGAGAAACTCGTCGATGTTTTCAGTGCGGAAAAATTGGACATTTGAGAGCTCATTGTAGATACAGAGATAAAGTGAGAAGACAGGGTGAGAGAAAACCCAAAACCCCATGTCCAAAATGTAACCGAGGCTTTCATTGGGCCTCTAAATGTATATTGACCCAGAGGAAGGAGAGGCAAGGCCCAGCTCCAAAGTATCAATCAAAGGACAGGTGGGGCATGATAGCAGCTGAAGTTACACCCAGAGAGACTTTAGAAATTCAGGACTCTGATGTCATCAATCAACAGAAAAGCAATCAGGATTACAGTTGGGAAGAATACAGGTCTTTTAAGACAACAAGACAATATCCAATGCAAACAACTCCAACGTAATTACCAGATGATGAGGAGAAATCCAAAATTTGGTAAATAGAAGGGAATTAGATTAACTGCTTGGGGAAGAGGATCTGCTTATATTTCCACAGATGGAGAAAGAATCAAATGGCTGACAAGGATGAAACTGTTTTAGTTCTTGAAAAACCAGCAAGAAACAGGGACCGATTCAGATCCATCTGAACTAGATCACAACATTGGGTTCCCTTTGATGAAAAATTGTTGATGAGACTTTTTGCAGTACTTCAGAGCTTACAGGAATTATTAGATTCCTGGCACATGAACTAATGGACAATGGATGTATACCATGTATATCATATTGATGGATTTATGTGTACCCCTTCAGAAACCCACTAATCTGATTAGATTTCCTATTTCCTTTGGTGTTTTCATCTAACAAAAGAAAGGGGGAGATGTTGGAATCCTTACTAACTGCTAACTAATTAGAGTTGATCTAATCTTACAAGAAGATATTTTGGGCAGAACCTGAAACAAGGTACTAAGTAGAACTAATTAATACAAGGCTTGTGTTCACACCTTTACTCATTGGAGTTCAATGAGTTCACACCTCCCTTGAAGCTCTTTGGGCCAGAGAGCACTATGGGAGAAAACCCATAATCCCTCTCTCTCGTATCCCACAATTCCTCACTCTTGTATAAAAGAAACAGACACAGAGCACTTTGGGGGATTTCACCGGAATGACATGAAGACTGGAGCTGGCTGGAGGCTGAAGAAAGCAGAGGCAGAGGCTGAAGGACCAGACCTTTGGATTTCAAGACATTTGGAGAGAGCTCTTGGAACCAAGCAGAGAGATAGGCCTCTAAGCTAACCGGACTATATTGGAGATAATAAAAGATCTGAACTTTTATCACCTGGCTGTGTCTTGAGAAGAAAAAGCTTACCACATATTTCATTTTTTAATTTCTTGCTTCATTCCTTCTAGGTATCCATCTAGCTCTTATGGAAAATCCAATTTTTTTTCCTTTGAGTTTCTGTTTACAATTATTGTGAAATTAAATTGCAGTAATTTCTTATGCTGGTTGGTGTTTTCATTGATTTTTTTTTCTTGCTTTAGGATCTGAATTGGGACTTTATGCCAGATTCTGTTATAGTTTTTGGAGAGGGAAACTGAAACTTCTTGTTCTCAACCTGAGTCCCCGTAGTTCTTAAACTGTATCTTTGAGGTTTCAATCTCTGGATCTTTCTGATGTTTCTTGACAAAGTACCTGAGTATTATAGTGCTCAAAGCTGATAAGTCTGGATTGTCCTTGTCTGGCAACACTGTGGCATTGCACTAGTCATTGTCTGATGCTGCTTTTAAAGAAGGTCCGAATTCCGGAGTTTTCTGACTATCCTGGAGGTCTTCTCAGGGAAGCCCTCTGTGCTTGATGCCTCCAGATCCAAAAATTTTGCTTCTGCTTCAAGATTTTACTGGAGTAGATATGTAGCAGTTAAGTGATCTACTTCTCCTTAAGCAGCCAGTTTAGCCAGAAGTATTTTTTAAAAGGAAGTCTTAATTCTCATTGATAATCTTGAGAGTTAATAGTCATACCGTCATGCTGCCTTAAATGCTCTCTCAAGCATGGAAACTGGCAAACTCAGCCAGTTCCAGACTTCCTTATTGCTGTTTGAGTTTTTCTTATTATTTAGCTTTATATGGAGTAGAAAAAATTTTATCATCTGTGCTCTCTTCCTCAAGAAGTATAGCTCAGGAAGGCCTGCCAGGGCACTGTTGGGTGGAATTTGATCAAGATCTGGATTTGACAATATATGTGTCTGACAGAGAGATTGAGACAGAGAGATTTTAGGCAGTAGAACAGGTTTTCAAGGAAAAAATAACTAATAATCAACGGATATATGTTTTTGTTTGTTTTTTGCTGAGGCAATTGGGGTTAAGTGACTTGTCCAGGGTCACACAGCTAGGAAGTATTAAGTGTCTGAGATTAGACTTGAACTCAGGTGCTTCTGACTTCAGGGCTGGTGCTCTATCCACTGCACCACCTAGCTGCCCCTCAATAAATATTTCTTAAGCGCCTTCTATGTACCAGATACTGTGTCATAATATATGGTGGCCACCACATGGTAAAGTGGTTACTTTGTGAGGGAAGTGAAAGGGTTGGACGTTGTTAAAGATAGAAACAAAATTTGGCAACTGGATGTATCTATAAGGAAAGGGAAACTGAGAATAACACAAGTTTCCTTTTTTTTTTATTTAAAACTTTTGAATTCCAGATTCTCTCCTTATCCCCACCTCCATCCCCTATTAAGAAATCACATGTAATAAATGTTGAAGAATTGCACATGTTTAACATATATGGCATTATTTGTTGTCTAGAGGAAGTGAAAGGGAAAGAGAAAAATTTGGAACACAAGGTTTTACAAGGCTGAATGTTGAAAACTATCATTACATGTGTTTTTAAAATAAAAAGCTATTACTTAGAAAAAAAGAAATCAGTGAAGTTATGCAAAACATTTCCATAAAAGTCATGGATAATGCAAGTTTCTAAGAAATGATATAGAAACCATAACTGAGGATTATGAAGTACCCAAATATACAAAGTATGTGTACCAAGCATAGGAAGCTGGGGAAGATGATTCATTTGAAACAAGGGTTACACAAACAAGTTGAACTATATATACACATACATATGTGAAATATTACACATGATGCCAAGGGACCCATGACTGGGCTATGATTTCTTAAAAAAATATATGTTATGGGGGCAGCTAGGTGATACAGTAGATTAGGGCACCAGCCCTGAAGTCAGGAGGACTTAAGTTCAAATCTAGCTTCAGACACTTCCTAGCTGTGTGACCCGGGGCAAGTCATTTAACCCCAAATGCCTTAGCAAAAAAAAAAGTATACCTTATGGAGCACATAGGTTGTGCAGTGGGTAGAGCTCTGGGCTTGAAGTCAGGAGGACCTGAGTTCAAATATACCCTTAGACACTTACTAACTATGAAACTCTAAGCAAAAAAAAAAATACCTTATTCAGAAATGCCCTTCTGTCTGTCTGCTGGTTTGCCCACTAGCAAAGTTTGTAGCTGAAATATATACATTATGAGCTACTACTGAAAATCCCCAAAGAAATTTTACAAATCAGCCACGGCCAATTTCAGCAAATTTGCTGCCTGATGCCTAGTCTGTATTCCCCAACAGGGCTGGGCTCTACAGCCTTGGTTTTTCTAGGCTAATTTGTCAGGAGAATGAAGATTGCATCCATTCTGTGTCAGACTTGATTCCAAAAAACCCACAATAACGACATTGGGGTAGGGGAGGACCCATTGTAACCACTTCCCTCAAAACCCACCAGTGTCCCCAATTGGTCAACACCAATTCAGCTCCAAAGCCTGGCTAAACCACACGACTTGTGGCCATCAGGCTAACTATGGGAGAGCAGAGTTTTGCTGGGGAGGGAGGGGAGGAGGGAGAGAAATAGAGGAAAAAGAGGGAGGGGAAGATAGCTTGCAACAAGCTGGGGGGTCTCTGAGAAAGTTCCCAGCTCTAGCCCCAAACTGTAGCTTGGATCACAGCCACAGAGACAGGGAAGAAGAAGCAAAGTTCCTGCTGGCCGGAGGTCCAGAGAGTGATATAGTCCTTGGTACTGTAAGTAGGAGGGAAACTATTCCCTTCTTTTGTTTTATCTGCTTTCAGGGAAGACCCTGTTCCCTGACCTTTATCTCTGTCTCCTGTCTTCTTTGCTCTTCAGAGGTTCCCATCTAGTTTTGACTTGTGATGAGAGAGAGACAGAAACAGAGAGAAAAAGGAAGGAAGGAAGGAAGGAAGGAAGGAAGGAAGGAAGGAAGGAAGGAAGGAAGGAAGGAAGGAAGGAAGGAAGGAAGGAAGGAAAGAGGGGAGGCAGGAAGGAAGGGAAACAGGAAGGAAAGGAGCAAAGTAGGGAGAAAGGAAGGATGATGGGAAGAAGGGAAGGAAGGAGTGAAGAAAAGAAGGAGGAGAGGAAAGGAGGGAAAGAAGGAAAGAGGAAAGTAAGAAAGGAAGGAGGAAGGAAGGGAGGAAGAAAAAGAGAGAGGGAGGGAAGGATGAAAGGAAGAAAGGGAGGAAGGAAGAGGAAGGAAAGGAAAAAGGAAGGAAATGAAGGGAAGGAAGAAGGGAAAGGAAGAAGGGAGGGAGGGAAGGAAGGAGGGAGAGAAAGAAAGAAGGAAGAAAAAGGGAGGGAGGGAGAGAGGAAAAATAGGAGAGAGAAAAAAAAGAAAGAAGGAAAAGAAGTAAGAAAGAGAAGGAAACAGTAACAAAAACAGAGAAAGACAGAAATAGACAAAAACATAAACATAGAAATACACAGAAAAAGGCAAAGGCAAAGTTAGAGACAATCACAGAAACAGACAGAGGATAGAAACAGATGTGGGGAGAGGGGGGGGGGATTCTGCCTCCTTGAGCAGCTCTCTAGGAAGCTGGATCCAATATAGGGAACAGAGAACTTACTTAGCCCAGTGTCCTGCTGATATACTGCTAGAATGGGTTCCGTTCCCTAGCATAGACCTGCAGGGATTTCTCCAGTCCCATGGATCAAAAGATGTTTGAAAAAACTTTCTCCTCTTCTTGTTGCTCTTTCTCTTCTAACTTGCTGCTGAGCCTCTAAGTAGCCTTCCTCCAACCAATAGAGGGATTGAGGTCCTCAGAGCTGCTAGTGAGGCTGGGGGCTTCAGCGTCAGGGACCTGACTTTGCCTCAAGAATGAATGAAGTTGCGTCTTTCTTTCCCCACTTTCAAGAGTCCTCTTCTTCCTCACTCCTGTCCCAGGCTCAGGGTAGTGCCACGCTGTCTTTAGTTTCATTCAAGTTAAAGCATGTGATGGAAGGGTACTTTTCTACTATCTTCTGTCTAGATGTATCAGCCTATCCCCAAGCATTACAGACACTTCTAATTCCTCAAGAGGCACCTTCACTAAAGAAGGCTGCCTCCCAAGTAGCAATTGCTCTCTGATTAGTCGGTCCGATTTTTTTCCTTTTAAGAGGTCTGGGGAATGTCACTTTTGGTTTCCAATTTACAGGGATTCCTGTGGAATGAGGTTTCCAGCTTTGGCTCTAGCAAAAGGAGGATTCCTGGCACAAATGTCTGTTGTTGTGAAAACAACGGTCATTACAAATTCAATTTCCTTTGTATTTGTTGAGGTTGTTTTCCCCAGGGTGAATCATGGAATTTTAGATTTAAAACTGGAAGGAATCTCAGAATCTACGAATTCCAACCTCTGCATTTTAAAGAAACTGAGGGCTAGCTAGATGGCGTAGTGGATAGAGTCTGGGGTCAGGAGGGCCTGAGTTCAAATCCAGACTCAGACACAACAAACACTTCCCAGCTATGTGACCCCAAGACTCTTCCCTGGGATCACTCAAGTGGTGGTAGGAATTGGGGAATTGAACCCACATCTCCCTTTCTCCAAGATCTGAGCTCTATATACTAGATCAGGCTATCTCTCCAGCTGATAAGAGCATTTGGGTTCAGAGAATTTGGGTTCAAATCCAAGAATTGTCAGTTACTATCTGTTTGACCATGGGCAAGTCACTTCACCTTGTCTGGTCCTTCAAGTTTCAAAAGGAAGAAATTATCATTAGATGTCTTCAGAGGTACCTACCAACTCTAGTTATATTGATGATGATGATGATGATGATGATGATGATGACGACGACAATAATAGTATTGCCTTTCTATAACACCTTAATGTTTATCAAATCCTCCCCTGACAACAATCCTGTACACTTAGGTGATATAGTGTGCCAGGACTGGAGTCAGGAAAACTCATCATGAGTTCAAATCTGGCCTCAGATCATCAACATTATCATCAGGTATAAAGGATGAGATTTAACCCCCATCCCACTTACTGTAAATGCTTCATATTCAAAGAAGACCAACAACATCATGATGTTGGGGTTCAGTTGGGGTCAAATGTGGCTATTCAGTCCAATATGAGCCCAAAAGGCTTTACCACAGGTCAGGCACAAATGGTCCATTTGAACATTTAGGATGGAGGAATTTCTAGATTTGCACACCTCATGTTTCCTTTGTGCTACTATGATTCTGCTTTGCTTATAGAACACAGAAGGCTGGTTGAGTCAATTAATCAAAATTATAAACTAGGTTCAAACAAGTCCTTAATTAGTTTGAGAGTGAAGTGTTTTAATCATTAACCAAAGACAGACAGTGGTTGGCTAAAAAAAGATTAGAATAACCTCTTAACCTTTGTATAACAGCAATCAGTTTGAAATCATATACTTCAACAGCAGACCAGTCTAGTAATGGAGTAACTTCAGCCAAGGCCAGAGAGAGTCATTTGAGGTGTGAGTGATGAGTTTGTCTTTCACCTCTCACCCTAGTCCCAATCCCTGCTCCTGTTGGCATTTGTGTGAATTTGGGAGAGTCATCAGAGGTTCTACTGGCATTTGAAATCAGAAGCAGTGGCCCCCAAAGCAGCAGTGACTAGTGGTAGCATCCATGGTTTTTGTTTTCTAACTTTGTTCCCATTCTCCCCACGGATTCTGTATAAATTAATGGGAAAGTGTGCCCCAGATGTCTATGGGGCTTGTCCTTTATATCAGTGTTCTTACTCTGCCATCTTAGGAAATACCTTTTCCTAACAGCTGATAATCAATGGGGAAGCATACAGGAGTAACAGTACTAGACATTTTGAGGGCACCTCTAACACCCTGAAGAGTTACAAATCCAGACTCTGGAGTTACAAACTGGTAGTTCTTGTGAGAGATACTAGATTGGGGAATAGGTGGAAAGAGAAAGGTTACACAGATGAGGCAATATAGTAAAAAGAGCCCTGACCTGGAAATCAGAGGACCAAGAATCAAGGATTGACTTTCTTACTAGTATTTCCCCTTACTCTTGGCTTCATTTTCTCCTCTTGTAAAATAAGAATGAGAATAGGGTCAGAATAGATTTTTTTTAGGAACCATTCCAGTTCTGACATTTTGTGATTCTCTATTTGTGGGGCTCTCCAGTTATTAATATTCTTCCTAAAATGTGCTGTTCAGAGCACAGTATCATATCTGCTTATGTACTGAACAAGGCAGAAGACACATTGTCACTATTCTCTCTCTCTGAGGATATTCTATATCTAGTTTTGGTCATTCCTTTTTTCACCATTCAATCCTACTTTCTCCCTGCCTGAGTGCCATGGTCCCCCAGCCTTTCCTTTTAATATTTAAACCTAAGATTCTTTATACAGATATGAACAATTATAGAAATAGGGCCTATATGTGTAATTTCATTGCTATGGGAAATTCCAAGTAAGAAAACTCCCTCTACCAATGCAAGACCATAATAGAGATTCAAGATACTTTCAATATTCCAAAGTATATGAATGAAACTGCCTGTTTCCTAATCTTCCAGAGTAATTTTCTTCATTTCTAGTCTAGTAGCCTTAGTAATACAATAAGTAAACTAACTTACAGGTTCAATCAGATCTCAGGGTTCACTTGATAGCAAGATTTCCTGTAGGTGCTGGGTAAGCTTGAATTTGAAGGTTGTAAAACAGTTTTGTCCTTAAAAAATTTATTTGATGATCATGGGAAAAAAAAAAAAAGATGCACACTGAGAGGTTGATTGATTTAACCAGGGTCATATATGTCTAAGGTAGGACTTGAATTCTGGTCTTTCTGGCTTTAAGTTTTGCTCTTTATGCACTATGACATGCTACATCATGTGTGGACATTTACACACATATGTCATTCTCACATGAATAATTATAATGACACAGAAATTTCTCATGGTTTGAACTCTCACTCCAATGAGCTTCTAGCCTCTTTCCCAACTCCTTGTATCCCAAAGGATTACTCGCTCTTATAGGGATAGAGACCAAATTTATGATTCCATTGAAGCTGAAAGTTCCCAGTGGTTAACTCCCTTTATCCAAACAATTTAGCACATCTGCAATGGATAGTCTTAGCGAGCTGGCTAGAGTACTGAGAGGCCAGTGGCTTGTCTAAGATCATCAAGACAGCATGTGTCAGAGATGGGGCTTGCCCCCAGGTTTCCTGGCTCTGAGGTCAGTTCTCCAGACATCACTCCACTGTGTCCCTCCTTCACTCACATATGGATAAGAAAATACATCACTAAAATTGAATTAAAATTGTATTAGAATCCAGAGCAGCAGGTGACACCTGACCAGAGTAGTCACATGGGACAATGTCATCATCATCATCCACAACAATATGATTAGTAAGCACTTATAAAGGACCAACTATGTGCCAGGTACTAAGCAAAGCACCTTACAATCATTATCTCATTTGATCCTTACAAAAACCCTAGAAAGTAGGTGCTATTATTATCCCCATTTTACATTTGAGGAAAATGAGGTAGATGCAGATTAAATTACTTGCCCAGGGTCACACAACCAGTAGGTATCTGAGGTGGCATTTGAACGTAGATTTTCCTGACTGCAGAATTCAATCTACTACATCACCTGCCAGAAGGAGATAAACATGAAAGTGACTATATTCCTATGTGGTAAATAATGCAAACTAAAGATAAATCTCAAAGGAGAAGGTACTTATAGCTCATGGGACCAGGAAAGGCCTCCTGTGGAAGGTAGGATTTGAGCTGCCTTGAGAGCATTCTAGGTATGGGAAGCAGCAAGGGAAAAAGCTATCATGAAAGAAAAACAGAAATAGAATATTATTTGTCTGAAGAGAGATTTGAACCCAGATCCACTGACTCTGGAGCCAGTGAGGGAATTAGATGACTAAGGTCTCTACCTTCTAGTTCTCCATTTATGATAACACGAACCTTGTGAGTTAAGCACAAATTGTTTCCATTTTACAAATGGAGAAACTAAGACTTAAGAGGCAAAGGATCTTGTACAAGATCATACAAAGAATAAGAGTCAGGCCTTTGATCCAAGTCTCCTGGCTTCAAGTCCACTACTCTTACCACTATAGCAATCCCTTGGGATTGCATGATGGAAGTTCCCTCTGACTTCTGAGCAGCAGATGTCCTTAGGATTCTTCTTGCCCCTTTATTCTATTCATAGATTTTCAGCTCAGCAGCCAATTAAAAGTATTTTCATAGCAGAAAGGAAGCAGTCAGAAGATAACTGCCTACTCTGAAGTTGGAGGAAATGCCCCTCTATCATGCGATCCCAAGGTCATACCACTTCATTACGCTACACTAAAGAAGCAAGCTTATCAAGCTGTACTCTGGGTTGGAACTTGGGAAATCTCCCAGGGGAGGGAGTATCCTCCCCCAAGTTGGAACCTTTCATCCGTGGCCACGTTCCCAAAGCCTGGGTACTTTTTTCTTCTTTCACCTAAGAGATGCCTGCTTCCTAAGAACACCAGCTTAGTCTTTCTACTCATCACACTCAGAAGCACTAAAAGTAGCCTCTTAAGTCTGCCCAGAAAAGAGACCAGGAAGAGAATCCTCTCTCCACTTTTGTGAAAGGAAGCAATGATATTCTCAGTAAAAAAAAAAAAAAAAAAAAAAAAGAGATGAGTTCTAAATGCTGACTGGGTAACCTTGGGCAAGTAAGTCACTTTCCCATTCTCAATTTCCTCTGCTATAAATGGGATAATAATATTTATACTTCTTACCTCTGGTGAGGAAGTTTTTGTAAGCCTTGAAGAACTATAAAAATGTAGATCTATTTGGCCTCCTTTCCCCTGCCACAATGATGCACCAACTCTCCCCCAACCCT
Organism: Antechinus flavipes; assembly: GCF_016432865.1. Taxonomy (NCBI): domain Eukaryota; kingdom Metazoa; phylum Chordata; class Mammalia; order Dasyuromorphia; family Dasyuridae; genus Antechinus; species Antechinus flavipes. The sequence continues at coordinate 439,005,236 of NC_067399.1, forward strand.
GAGACCTACAGCTGCCTTGCTTGACTCAGGCTCATAGGAAGAAAGAAAAAAAGTATTTTTTTAAAAAAGAAGGAAACATTTATAAACTACTTACTACATACCATGCACTGTGTTAAGCACTTCACAAATATCACCTCATTTGACCCTCATAATCCCCATTTTACATTTGAAAAATCTGGGGGAAATAGAGGATAAATGAGTTGCCTAAGATCAGAGAGCCAATAAAAGTCTGCAGCTAGATTTTAATTCAGGCCTTCCTAATTCATCCATTGCCCCACTTTCTATGGGTCTTTTGGGTTCAAAATCCAGAACTGGAAAGAAGTTGAGGCCCATAGAGTCCAGCCCTATCAAATGTTGCCCACAGGACAAACTTGACTTCCCAAAGAAAAGATTATGCTCCTCAAAATGAGCTAAGTGGAGTTGATTGAAGTAATGAAAATTACATAGAAACTCTGGTAATTTGTTCCAACTGTTTACATCTTGCCACAACTGCCCAGATGTAAAAGTAATTAGTTTTGTCAGTATGTTAAGGAGCAAGGAGCATCCTTCAAAGTACATACAAACAATCTAAGGACCCTGAGGAAAAAGTAGCTTGGAACATTAAAGGAATAAGAAGAAATGAGAAAAGACACATAAAAGAAAAAAGCCTGGAGGAAACAGAATTTGGGGAACAGAGCAAAAGAACTGGAATGGAATGGCAGAGCTAATGGTATAAATATGACATTAAAATTGACATGGGTGAGACTATTAGCCCATCCAACTTCAAGCTCAGTCTAGGTCATTAAAGACTCTGGAGGGGCAAAGTGCCCATAGTAGGCACTTAATGAATGAATTTTTAGGAGGGCATGGTGTCAACCTCAAAAGGTTAGGGATGGAACCAAAACATCATTTAAAAATATAATAGAACACAGATAAAGTTAATTTGCCGTTTTCTTAATCAACATGCTACACACAGAAATCCTTATGTATAGTTTAATGATACCTTTTTTTGGAATTTTCTATTTGAATTAGACATTGCTGACTTAAATAACCTTCTGAAATGTCCTTCCCCCATCCCTTTCTTATTGAAACTTTCCTCATCCTTCAGGATCCAGGCTGCACAAGTTCTACTGCCTCCATGATGTCTTTCTTGAATATTACAATTCTCTTTGATCTCCCCCTACTTTGAATTCCTACAGTGCTCTACAGCAATATCTAATCTAATACACCCTGTTCCAACAAGCCATTATTAAGCATCTACCATTGACAAGACACTTTGCTAGGCACCTTAGATACAAAAAACAAAAGTAAAAACTAGTTTCTGTAGCTGTGTGATCTGGGCAAGTCACTTAACGCCAATTGCCTCAGGGGAAAAAAAAACTAGTTTCTGACTTCCAGGGGCTTACATTCTTTTCTCCTGAAGAGTTTTCTTTTTTTTTTTAATTGATATTATGAGATCATAGTTTTTACATCACTATTTATTTATATCACTCCTCTACCCAGAGACCCATTCCTTCAACAAAGAATAGAAAAAGAGGAGAAAAAAAAAAGTGGTTTAGCAAAACTATCAATTTTATACACTATTTGACAAGATATGCGGTGTTCTCAACCCTTGAATGAATGGATGAAAAAAAGCATTTAGTAAATTCCCCACTTCTACAAAGAAGGAAGGGTGATACATTTTTTCATCTCTTTACTAGGGACAAACTTGGTCAGTAAAATTACATAGTGTTCAATTCTGTCTTTTTTGCTCTTTCCTTTTACCATCTTGTAGTCAATTTTTGTATAGTGTATTGTTTTCCTGGTCTTGCTTAGTTCTCTTTTGCATTTGTTCTTTCCACATTTAGCTGTACTCTTCAGATTCATTGTTTCTTATAAGGCAGTAATATTCCATCATGCTCATGTTCCACAAATTGCTTAGCCATTCTCCAATTGATGGGTATCTACTTTTAAATATATTTCTACATTTGACATCTTGTACAAGAAAAATCAGAGCAAAAGGAAAAATCCATGAGAAAGAAAAAGCAAACAAACAAAAAAAAAGTGAAAATACCATGCTTTGATCCACATTTAGTCTCTACAATTCTCTCTCTGAATGAAGGTGGCATTTTCTATCCCAAGTTTATTGGAATTGTCTTGAATCATTGCATTGTTGAGAAAAGCCAAGTTGTGATATATAACTGTAACGGAATATTACTGTGCTAGAAGCAATTACAACCAAGTTGATTTCTTTTTTTCTTTTTTCTTTTTTTGGCTGAGGCAATTGGGGTTAAGTGACTTACCCAGGGTCACACAGCCAGGAAGTGTCAAGTGTCTGAGATCAGATTTGAACTCAGGTCCTCCTGACTTCAGGGCTGGTGCTCTATCCACTGTGCCACTTAGCTGCCCCTCAAACAGACTGATTTCAAAAAAACCTGAAATGACTTACATGATGTAAAGTGAAGTGAGCAGAACCAGAATAACACTGAAACAGCAATATTGCATGATGACCAACTGTGAATGACTTAGCTATTCTCAGCAAACAATGAGCTAAGACACATTTCTAAAGGATTCATAATGAAAAATGCTATTCATACCCAAAGAAAGAACTAATGGAGTCTGAAGGCAAAACAAAGCATACTTTTTTTCACTTTATTTTTTGTGGGTTTTTTTTTCTATATTTTCTTTCACAACATGACTAATATATGTATATATATTTGCATGATTGCATATATATAATCTATGTCAAATTACTTAGCATCTCAGAAAGGGGAAAGAGAAGAAAGAAAAAAGAGAATTTGGAACTCAAAACTTTAAGAACTGAATATTAAAAATTGTTCTTAAATATAATTGAGAGAAAAAGTAAAAATTTTAGTAAAATTTTATTCAAAATAAGAGGCACACCATGTAAACAGTTAAGTACATATATATTTTATCTATATACTTATAGGTATAAGGAGGAGGTGAGAGCAAAAACTGGCAACTTAGGAGATTAGGAAAGGATTCCAATAAGGTATGGACTGTGTACAAAGTCTTGACAGAAGCTGGAGTTTCTAAGAGACAGAAATGAGCTGGGAATGTATTCTAGAAATGAGGCATGGTGGTACAGGTGAAGTGCTGAGATTGGTAACTAGACTTGGCTGGAATTTAAGAGAAAGGGAAGGGGAATAATATTCTAAAAGCCTGAAAAGATTGGCTGTTGTCAGGTTGTGAAGGGCTTTAAGTGCCAATTCAAAGATTGTATACATAAAGGCAATAAGAAGTCATTGAAATTTCTTGGATAGATGAGATGATTTATTCTTTGTGAAGATTATCTTAATTTCCATAGGCTACATAAAGGCTAATCTACATTGAAGATGAATCAAAGAGAGGGGAGAATGTTGTTGCTATTGTTTAGTTGTGTCCATTTGGGGCCTTCTTGTCAGAAATATTGGAGTGAATTTCCATTTTCTTCTCCAGCTCATTTTACAGACAAGAAAACTAAGGCAAATAGGGTTAAGTGAGTTGCCCAGGGTCATACAATTAGTAAATGGCTGAGGCCGAACTTGGTTTCAGATCTTTCTGACTCCAAGGTATAGTGTTCTAACCACCCCAACAGTAGCTGCCCAAAGATTAGAAGCCAGGACACTAATTAGAAAGCTGTTAACAAAAGTCCAAATAAGAGGTGATGAGAACCTGAAATTTAACTCTAATTACAGTGTCTTGTATTTTTTTTAATGTTTTTTGTGTATTTGTTTTGTCTCCCTAACTAGGCTGCAGGCTCCAAAAGAAGAGACCAGCACTCAGTAAAAGTTTATTGACTGATTATATTTAATTCCCTATATGCCTGATCGTGTGCCCTAACATATAGGATCAGATAGTTTTAGAATTATTAGGAATTGTAGAGATCATCCTTCTTTTCCAGAAGAGGAAACTGAGTAGGTGCTCGATATATGTTTGTTTGATTGATTGATTTCAAGTAAAATTTAAATCAACCTGCCAGGCTGCCTCCTCCTGAACTCTCTTCTCTTTTCTTAGATTTCTTACTGTTTATTCCATACATCTCCAATTCCTTAGGGTACTACTCATTTACTCATTCGTGCCAGCTGTGAGTACAAATCCACAAGATATCCTAACCTGAGGACTAAAAACTATTTCCTTCTCTGACTAAATAGTTCGTCGGTTGGCTTGTTCCATTGACATTTTCAGTCTTCCAGTGGCATCTATTGTCCACAATCTGAAAACTACAGAATTTCAACGTTAAAAGCAAGCTCAGAGAATCTTGTATGAGCCATACCTCCAAAACAATCTTCACAAGTGTCATACAGCTTTTGCTTAAAGACTTCCCAATAAACAGGAACCTATTCCCTGAGGTGGCTCATTTCATTTTTAAAGAATTATAATTGTTAGGAAGTTTTTCCTTACATCAAACCTAAATTTGTCTGGTAATTTCCATAGATTGCTCCATGTTCTGCCCTCTGTAGTCAAGCAAACAACTCTTCCACATAACAATCTTTCAAACATTTGAAGATAGGTATAATAGCCACCCTGAGCCATCTCTTCTCTAGGCAAAACACTCCTATCTCTTTTAACCAAGGAAGAAAGGAACAAGCATTTATTAAATGCCTTCTGTGTGCCAGGAACCAAAGCTTAGTATGCATTTTACAAGTTTTATTTCATTTAATTTTCACATGCTATTATAATCCCTACTTTACAACTGAGGAAACTGAGGCAGATTTAAAGGACTTACCCAAAATAACACAGCTAACATGTCTGGGGTTGTATCTGATGATTTCAAAGTCCAGAACTCAAGACTCTTTACCTTTCTGGTCACTTTTCTCTTGATCAAAGCTCTTAAACTGTGGCTCATGACCCCATATGGGGTCCTGTAACTCAATATGGGGAGCATGAAATTATAATTTATCTGTAAATGTTTCATTTGTATACCTATTTTATATAACTATATACCCAGGGTCACATAAAAATTTCTCAGGCGAAAATGGGTCACAAGAGGAAAAAGTTTAAGAAGATGCTCTCCAATGTAATCTCCTTTCTAAAATTGGTGACTGCGAGACACAATAGTCAATGACTATAGTAATCTAGTGTTTGACAAGCCCAAAGATTCCAGTTTCTGGGATAAGAAATCACTATTTGACAAAAATCACTGGGAAAATTAGAAAATATTATGGCAGAAACTAAAATTGGTGACTGGAACTTAACACAATACTCCAGCTGGGGTTTGACTAGGCCCCTTGCTGTAGCTTAGTTTCTTTTTTCAACCTTTGGGGGGGGCTGCCAAATGACATTGTTGTGCTGGTAATCCATTAAAATCTCCAAGTCTTTTCAGACTTCTCCCTAGTTGTACCTCCCTCATTTATATTTATGAAACTGATTTCTTGAATCCAGGTTTTCTAAGATTATCCCTGGTAAATTTTATCTTATTAGATTAGTCCAGTTTTTCTAATGGGAAAGCTGCTGGTAGATGGATAGAGCACTGGGTTTGGAGTCTGGGAAAGCTGAGTTCAAATCCAGTCTCAGACACTTACTAGCTGTGTGACCCTGGGCAAGTCATTTGATCTCTTCTGTCTCAGTTTCCTCCTCTGTAAGATGAATTAGAGAAGAAAATGATAAACCACTCCAGTATCTCTTCCAAGAAAACCCAGATGAGTTCATGAACAGTCAGACATGACTGAACAATAAAAATTTTTGATTTCTCATATTTTTGTATCCTGGCTCTATTCATCACTGGATTAACTGTCTTTCCCAGCTTTATGGCATCTGATAATGTGATAAGGATGTCATCTATCTCTCCATGTAGGCAGCTGTGGAGACATCTGGGTACCTCATTTTGTCTCTCTATAGAGACAGGTAGCTAGTCCAGCAGTTAGACTGGAGTCAGGAAAAACCTGAGTTCAAATCCAGCCTTAGAATGTCTGTATGAACCACGTCAAATCACTTAGCCCCGATAGAACTCAGCTTCTTAAACGATAAAGTGGAGATAATAATACCACTTACCTCCAGGATTGTTAACAAAGATCAACTAAAACAATGCTTGTAAAAACACTTGGCACAGTACCTGTGCAATCAATGTTCACTTAACTCTTTATCAACTCATGTTTTCCTATGTTTTTCTGAAGTCTGCTTTTTATTATTTCTTATGGCATAATATTGTTATATTCATATATCATAATTTGTTCAGTCATTTCCCAATTTGATAGGCACCTTCCTTTGTTTCTAATTTTCTGTAACAAAAAGAGCTGCCATAAATAATTTATTTATACATAGTTTCTTTTTTCTTTTCTTGATCTCCCTAGAGTTAAACTTAGTAGTGGTATTTCCAGGTCAGATGAGTGATTTTCCAAATTACTTTCCAGACTGGCCTAACTAAATTTACATGTCCATCAACAGTCCATCCTGCAGACCCTCCAGCAATTGCTATTTTTCATTTTTGTCATCTTTGTCGATTTTATGGATGTGAGGTAGTAATTCAGAATTCTTTTACTTCGTGTATCTCTATCAGTATTTTGGAGCATTTTCTTCATATAATTGTTGATGGCTTAGATATTGTCCTTTGAGACCTGCCTCTTCATCTCCTTTGACCATTTATCCATTAAGAAATGACCTTTATTCCTATGAAATTGAATCTCAGTTCCTTAAATATCATATATCCATATATCACATATGTATCTATTTACATATGTGTACATATGGGTGCCTATATATACATACACATATGTGTTTGTATGAGAATTTTAATCAAAGAAACTCTGCAAAGATTTTTTCCTTCTATCTTAAATTGTATTGGTTTTATTTGTGAAAAAACTTTCTAATTTTATGTAACTAAAATTGTCCCCTGTGATCCTTTCTATTCCTTATTTGATTATGAAGACTTTCCCTCACCAGAGTTGTAAAAGGTTCCTTGTTCCTCTAATTTGTTTATTGTGTAACTTTTTATACTTTATCATATACCATCTGTATCTCATCTTTATATAAGGTATGAAATGTTGGTCCATGCCTAACTTTTCTCATAATGCTTTCCAGTTTGGGAAAGTATTATCTTATCTAAACTTAGTATCTTAGAGAGCCATCAGCAACCAGAAAGAGGACTGGGGAGACTGAATGTGGATCACAACAGTATTTTCACCTCTGTCGTTGTTTGCTTCCTTTTTGTTTTCTTTCTCATTTTCTTTTCCTTTTTCATCTGATTTTTCTTGTGCAAAATGATAAATGTGAAAACATATTTAGAAGAACTGCACATGTTTAACCTCTTTTGGATTACTTGCTGTCTAGGGGAGAGAGTGGGGAGAAGGGAGGGAGAAAATTTTGAAGCACAAGGTTTTGCAAGAGTGAATGTTGGAAATATCTTTGTTAATAAAAAGTTATTTAAAAAAAAGAAAACTATCTTTGCATGTATTTTGAAAATAGAAAGCTGTTATCAAAAGAAAAAGAGTGAGAATTTTTTTTTGTTTTCTTGGAAAAAAATAAATTTAGTATCTTCCTCAACACTTAGAATAGTACTTTGTACACAAAAGGTGCTTACTATTTGTTAAGTACAAGTCCAGAAGCTATTATATTGAATTATTCTGAGGTCACTACTGCTATATATTAGGGAAATAAGCCAATGAAACAGTCTTCTCCTTCTCACACATAACTTTCCCAGTTCAACATCTTTGTGACTATGGGCAAATAATTTTACTCCCTAAACCTCAGCTTCTTCATTTGTAAAATAAGAAGGTGGGATGATGATGACATATAAGGTTCCCTCTTAGTTATAAATCTATGATACTCTGACCAGAGCCTACATGCTTATGGAAGTTGATAGCCAATTCATCCTTCAAAATGTAGACATTCAAGGGAAATAGATTTTAAGAGATTCTTTAAGACAGCTGCTTGACCCAAGCTTTGTCTTTCAAGGTATAGAATAATAATAGTTAACAATTATTAGAAGCCTTAAGGCTTACAAAACATTTTACATATATTATTTTTTTTCACAACAACCCTGGGAAGGAGATGCTATTATTATCTCCATTTTACAGTTGAAGAAACTGAAGCAAACAAGGATAAGTGACTTGCCCAGAGTCACACAGCTAGTAAGTGTCTGAGGCTGGATTTGAAAATTCTTGCTGGGGCTGCTAAGTGACTGGAATCAGGAAGTCTCATCTTTCTGAGTTCAAAATCTGGTCTCAGACACGTAGTAGCTATGTGATCCTGGACAAGTCACTTAATCCTATTTGCCTCAGTTTCCTCATCTGTAAAATGAGCTGGAGAAGGAAATGACAAACCACTCTAGTATCTCCAAAAACCCTGAATGGGATCATGAAAAATCAGATAGAACTGAAACAATGGGACAACTTTCTGACTGGGAGCCCCATACTCTATTTACTACACCACCTAATTGTCTATAAGATGATTACTATTATTATTCCCATTTTACAGGTAAGGAAAGGCTAAGAAAGGGAAAACACTTTGGCCCAGATTGTATAGCTAGTAAATGATAGGACAGAATTCAAGTTAAGTCTCCATAATTCCAAGTCAGTCACTACATTTACTGAGCCACTGCCCTGTTGGTGGTCAGTGTGCCCAACTCTTCATGACCATGAAGACCAAAGCACACCAATACTGAACATGGGGTTTTCTTGGCAAAGATACTGGAGTGGTCTCCTATTTTCTTTTCTGGTGGATTAAGGTGAAGGTAAAGAGACTTGCCCAAGTTCAAACAGCTAGTAAATGTATAAAGCTAGATTTGAACTCAGGTTTTCCTAACTCCAGGCCCAATACTCTAGGTATTGAGCTATTTATTTGCCTCTTGCTGCCCTAGCTACCCCTGGACAGATCCTAGTGCCCTAGACAGGTCACTGGTTCTGACTTCTCAGGCAAGGATTCATTGCCCTAAGAAGGGGTAAGTGAGGGATATTAAGAACTCGAAGCAGAAAACAAAAGCAGAAAAGACTAGCCCCGAGTGACACAGCTATCAGCAGCAAAGTTGGGACTACTATCCAGGGTATTTTCCTTCTTTCTTCCTCTCTCCCCATCTCTTCCATGAGAGTTGGTAGAGAAGAGTTAATGACAGGCTAGTGGAACATTCCCAATGATGAAAGGAAATGGTGAAATAGTAGAAGAGCATGGTGGAAACAAGAGGAGGGGAGGTGGGGAAAGCCCAAAGACTTCACAGAGGAGTAACAGCTGTTTGTCTGTGGCTCAGAAAAGTACTAGTTCCTGCGAGGGCTGTATGTCCCCAACCGTAGGAGAGCTGCTGACCCATGAAGTGAGTCTCTCCATCAAAGCCAAGAGAGATGGAAGACCTGGGCCTGGGTGGTGAGATGCCAGCCTTAGGCCAGGGAGCCTGGTGAGGAAATAGCTGGGCCCACTCCAGTGCTCCTCTTCCCCAACCTGATCACTGATGCTTCACAGCTGGGGGTCTCACCCAGGAGCCAGGGGAATCCCTGATTATTAGGAGCAAGAGTCGGGAGAGAGATGTGGTGGAGTCAACAAAAATTGTATCTATCTCTTTACAGCCAAGGGACTGAAGTCTAGAAACTAGATTCAAGGATAAAGGCAACCTGGGTCTCTCAACCTTACTTAGAAATCCAATTTGGTTTCATCCGTGAATTCAGGACTAGAGACAATATTCAAGTCTTCTTCATGTACTCCCATCTACATAGCCTGGTAAACAAAATGTGTATTGTGTCTACAACCTTGGAGCTTAAATGGGCCCATGTTTGCAACATGGGTTCCTAGTACTCAATTCAACAAGTAATTATTAAAAACCCAGATATTGCAACAAGTGCTAAAGATACAGTCACAAAAATGAAATCAGCTTCTGCTTCAAAGAAACTCTCATTCTCCCAAGTCATTCCCCAGATGGTCAAAGGATATGAACAGGCAGTTTTCAGATGAAGAAATTAGTTATTGATAGTTGCTTGAAAATAAAACAACTTTAAGGTATCACCTCATACTTATTAGATTGACTAATATGACAGAAAAGGAAAATGATAAATGTTGAAGAAGATATGGGGAAATTGGAACCCTAGACCATGGTTGATGGAGTTGTGAACTGATCCAGTCATTCTGGAAAACAATATGGAGCTATGCCCAAAGGGCAATCAAACTTTTATCCAGCAATACCACTATTAGATCTGTATCCCAAAAAAATCATAAAAAAGGGAAAGATTTGCACATGTAAGAAAATATTTATAAGAGCTCTTTTTGTAGTGGCGAAGAAGTAAAAATTAAAAGGATTCCATCAATTGGGAAATGGCTGAACAAGTTGTGGTATATGAATGTAATGGAATATTATTGTACAGTAAGAAATGTTGAGCAGGCAGATTTCAGAAAAACCTGGACTTAGATGAACTGAAGCTAAATGAAGTAAGCAGAACTGGAACAACATAACACATCAACAACATTGTGTAATAATCAATTATGATAGATTTAACTCTTCTCAACAATACGATGATCCAAGACAATTTCAAATGACAAAAGAAAATACCATTCACATTCAGAGAAAGAACTTTGGAATCTGAATGCAAATCAAAGCATACTATTTTTACTTTTGCTTTTTTTTTTTCTTTCTTGTGATTTTTTTCCCTTTTGTTCTGATTCTTCTTTCTCAACATGACTAATGTAGAAATATGTTTACTATAATTGTACATATATAGCTTATATCAGATTGCTGTCTTGGGGAGGAGAGAAGGGAAGCAAGTAGAAAAAAATTTAGAAATCAAAATCTTATGAAAATGAATCTTGACAACTATCTTTATATGTACTAGGAAAACAAAATATTATTCTGTATGTTGTGGAGAAAGAAACTTTCATTCTCCTAGGGAGGCTAGACATGTACATAAGTTAGTAAATACAAGGTATATACAAAATAATCTAAAGAAAGAGAATATGCTAGTAACTGGAAAATGATTTGCTTTGAACTATAATTTGAAAGAAGATAGGGATTCTGGAAGAGAGAAATGAATGGGATTTACCTTTGTTATCAGGGACTCTCATTCTATCATCCCCTTACCAAAATCAGTTCAAACATGGAGGAAGGCTTCTTCCTGTTAGCTCCTGCCTTGGAAACTCAGCTTCTCCCCTTATGTTTCCCATTCCTCTCCTCTGGAGATAATTTTCTGGCAGCAAACTTATCATAATTTACTAACGGGACTCACAAGGAATACAGTCTTTAGTATCCACAATAAGGAGGCTGTAGGGTTAGATTATTTAAAAATCAGGCAATCACAAGTACAGAGAATGAATGCTGAGTCCATTTCTCCCTAATCCCTTGATGAAGACTTTTGCCCGTTCTGTAGATCCATTCTTTGCCTGGGTGAAGGTACCCAGCTCTGCTCAGATTCCTTTCCAAGTCTCTCTTCTTCTCTTCTTCGTTCTCTCTCTTCTCAGGCTCCTTCTTTTCTTCACGCTAAGAGAACTATGACATTTTAACAACCACTCCACTTCTTCCTTTTACCTCCTGGTTGTCCTGAGCTCTGCAACATTCCTAATCACAGAAACAGTTCTATCCCTTCTTCTGACTCAAAATTTGTTAGTGGCAGAAGTAGAAAATAACAATTGTTATAGTCAAGAAAACCTGGCTTAAAATGCTGTGACTGATAGATACATCCTAGCAGTGATCTCTAGGCAAGTGGCTTAATTTTTCTCTTTCACCCCAGGCAACTCACTATATTGTAGAGAAATTGCTGGGTCTGCTTTGGTAGAGGGAATTTCCCAAGACAGAATTCTTTGTGCCAAATAGATCACAGATTCACCTTTCCTCCCTTACCTTCCCACAAAAATCTTCCATGGCTCCCTATTACTTATCAGGTAGTAAATAAAACTCAAAGTCCTTGGCTCTTTCCAACAATGAGGTGATTCTGGCTAATTCCAATAGACTTGTAATGGAGAGAGCCATCTTCATCCAGAGAGAGAATTATGGGGACTCAATGTGGATCACAACATAGTATTTTCACCTTTGTTGCTGTTGTTTGCTGGCTGGCTTTTTTCTTTCTCATTTTTTTTTCTTTTTGATCTGATTTTTCTTGTTCAGAATAATAAATGTGGAAACATGTTTGGAAGAATTGCACGTGTTTAACCTCTTTTGGATTACTTGCTGTCTAGGGGATCGGGGAGAAAAGAAGGAAGAGAGAAAAATTTGGAACACAAGGTTTTGCAAGGATGAATGTTGAAAACTATCTTTGTATTTTGAAAAATAAAAAGCTATTGTTATTTTAAAAAACACCCTCCAAGTTCTCTGACTGGCATTCAAGGCCCTCCACAATCTGCCACCACGTTACCCTTTCATTCTTCTTCCATATGTTACCAATGTCTTCCTCCACCACCATCCCACAGCATTCTAGTGTTTATTCTTCATTTTTTGAGGATCAATCACATCACAGGTGATGTCCTGATTTGCTTGTAAATGGGATTTAAGGAAGGTAGAGTTGTACAAACTAATCAGCCTCTCTTTCTTCCTGAGTCAATGGCAAGATAGAAGTCAGGACACTGGCAATGGCTTGGAATGCAGTGGATGACCTTGGCTGCTTTGATACCTTTGATAGCTGACTAAGCTCTAAGCAACGCACATCTCCTGCTTCAGTCACCTTTTGACCACTGGAGCAAATTGTTTGGAAAAGGAAGTCTTTACATGTTTGAGATAGACATCCCCTAACTCACTGATGGGTTTGAGGCCTGTTGATTACTCTCAACCTTGTTTAGTCTATCTGCCAAGACAGTTTCCCAGGAGTGTGGCCATTATGCCAGAGCTTCTTAGAGTCACAGGTGAGAACTGGATAAAAGGTGGACCCCAAAGGTGGATGAGGAGCCCAGAAAAGGGCTTGACAAGCCCTCACACCAGATGTGCTAGTCCTTCCTGAACACCCCATACTCCCTGACATGCAACACCTTAGCTGAGTGCTTAAGGTGATGGAATCCATTGTTTTACACACATATTTAAATCCCATCTTCATCATGTTTCTTTAACTATAATTCTATACTTCAAGCAAATTATAGACTAATCTGAGGTCCTGAAAACATTCTGCATTCTCCAAACTCTGTTCCTTTGCTCACTTTTTCCTGTGCCTAGACTAGCCTATCTCTTTCTCTGGGACTGTTGCATTCTTACCCATCTTTTAATGAATATTAAATACTGAATCCTCTAGAAAGCCTTCTTTGAAACAGTCTCCCTTTACACTGTTCATATCTTGTATTTTCATAATTATCTGCAAGTTGCCTCCTCTATTAGAACATGAATTCCTTGAGAGTAGGAAATTAGGCTTTTTCGTTTCCTTAAATTCCCAGGGATAAGGGCAGTGGCTGGCACATAGTATCAATCAATCAATAAACATTTATTGTGTCTATTAGAGCAAGCAATTCATCAATGCTTAATGCCCATGACTGACTGCCCCTCCTCACACCTTCCACAGGGGTTTATTTATTTTCGTTCTTCTTAATGCTCATATTGTGTGATAGTTGTGGGTACCACATCTACCTTCTAGAATATGTGCTCCCTACAGATGGGATTCAGGAGGTATTTAATAAATGTTCATTGTATTTGTTGCTTTGACATTGCCAGGCCATAGCAGTAAATGCTGCTAAGCAGAGGCCATCCTTCTGTTTTCCTCCAGTCCTCCCAACATCTTCTCTTCTCCCCACAATTTTTGTCTTTTTCCTTTCCTCCCACTGCACTTGTCTCCCCTCTCCTGCTTTAGGGCTAGACCACTCTGTGGCTCATGGGGTCACCATCCAAGGCAGATCTCCCCCACTTCCCCTTCTCCCCAGCCCTCACACATCCCAATCCCATCTTGACTTCTGGTTTTCTCTTCTGCTTAGAAGTTCCAGGATGACAGCTAAGCATCTGTTCCTTCCCTTCCTTCTGGCCTGCCTGTGGTTCCTGGCTGCCTACTGCCACCTGGCTGAGGAAGAGAAATGGAGTAAGGATAGGAGTCTGGGAAGAAGCTCCATGAACCTGCCTGACTTTCCTTCTGTGTCCATCGTGGGTGAGTAGCCTGACCAGCCACCATCTCTAACACAGGACTAGAGTGCAGGGGGGGCCTATGATCTTCCTCCTGCTCCCTTAGCCTAGAGGGCTTGGGCTTCATTTCCCCCTTCTGGGAGATTCTCGGTGGCCTCCCTCAAATGCAGCTACCTCTCTCAAGTTCTAGCTGTTCTTGATAGTGGCACTCACTTCCCATTTAGTCTGTAGATTAGGAACTACAAGAACTGGGTTCCAATACCTGAGAAAATCACTTCTGAAACCCACTCTCAGCATTTCAGGTTCCTTCTTTATTAAAATGGGGAGGGGGGATTTAAATGCTCTCTAAAGTCCCTTCCAGATCTAAAAATGTTATGGTTCCTTCTACTAAATGGCTACCTCCCCTGCCTTTTCTTCAACCGCTTATCAGCCTGAAGTCCCTATGGAGTCACAGCCTTATTAATCAAATCTGGAGAAAAGTCAGATGAATGTAACTCCTTTCAATAGCCAATGTTCAGTATATGAGAGGTGGGCTTTAATGAGACTTTTGATTCTACCTGAAAAACAGGGTCTAGATCAATGAGATTTCAGTGCATCTAATATAGATTAAATGTGAAATTCTTCTAAACGTATTTCCACATTTATCATTTTACACAAGAAAAATCAGATCAAAAAGGGGGGGAGAAATAAGAAAGAAAAAAGCAAGCAAGCAACAAAGATGAGGGAGAAGCAAGGTGGAAAGCAATTTTATTTAGATACAATTGGCTTCCTTTGCAAATCTTTTTTTTTCATGAGTTGAAAAACATTATGCTGGAAAGGGTTTATAGGTTTCCCCCCAGAGTCCCAAAGGGCCCCATGGCAAAAAAAGTTAAGAGCCTATCTAGATAGTGCTGGAGACTAAGGGATTAGGAAAGGTGGTCTCCAAGACTAGTTTTGAGGTTTCCACAAACCTCTTGGTCTCAACTGTTCCAAGAACCCAAGGAAAAAAAGGGGGCAATTAAAGAAACTCCCTTTGAAAAAAAGTCTCTCCACCCCTCCCTCCGGGAGACTCCCTTCCCAGAGGCCTCCCTCTTCCCAATTCAGCCTATCCCTGGCCCTGCCAGTCAGACATATCTTCTCTTCATTTTGTTTTCTTTGAAGCACTGAACAAAAAATCCAAGAAGAGCATCAGGAAAGAGATAGAAACCAAGAAATCCTCCGAGGTAGGTGGGACTTCAGTAGAGAAGAAAGAGGGATGGGAGCGGGAGAGGTAAGAGTCCACCCCTGCTTCAAAATAGCATGATGGACTGATGTGTGTGTTTATGTATGTGTATAACATGATGGACTGACATGTATATATATATGTATGTGTGTGTGTGTGTGTGTGTGTGTGTGTGTATGTAGTTTGTACTCCCTCTCATAGTGTCTGGTGAAGTATGGGACGGGGAAGATTGAGTAGGAATATTAATACCAACATTTTTTCAGGTGAAAATAACTGAGACTTGGAAAGATTAACTTGCTTACAATTATGATGCCATTAGGCAAGACTCCTATCCAATTTTTATGATTTGCTCTGTCCAGAATTCTTTCTGTGGTAACAGCTCTCCACTCCCTCAGGAAACATATCATTGCTTTATTGGTGGAAAGGATAGTAGGAATTGAGAGAAATGATTATCTTATATTAATAACTAACTACTGAATTAGGACTAAGGTTTTTCCCGTTTTCTACTTCCCCATTCAGAAATCAGCCTTCTTTGGGTTTTTCAGGCAGCCTTTGAAGCAAAGGGCTGATAATATGATAGAAAACTCAGATCTATTCAAAAGTCATTATAAAAGTCATTATAGTTTAAGCAATTTGCCCATTGTATTTTACTCAAACTTTCCATCTAGGAAAAAATGAATACTCCTTTTTGTCTATATTACTCTAGCCAGGGTAACATGGAAATAGATAAATCTCTTTGACAAAGACTGAGGAATCAGAATCATGCCCCCCTACACCTTCCTTTGAATAAGTCCACCTCTCATAATATTCATTCTCTCATTACCTGTTAACCAATCAGATTGGTTATCCTCAGGATACCCCCTACTGTCCCAAGGGCATTAAACGGATTCAACAAGATGTCTTTGGCATTTGAGAGTGCCATTGACCTCTTATTAATTACTGCTAATATGATTAATAAAATGATTAGTTACCCAGAAATTATTTCTCTTGAACTTTTTATATGTCACAGAGTATTATAAAAATATCTTGATTCACTGAAAAAATATTGCTGCCAATCATACTTATCAATATATACAGACCTAAACAGCAAAACCAAGGTTTATTATATGTTTTAACATAGGACCAGAAATAAAAATCTGACCCAAAGATTTCTGAATCTATATAGTTCTAATTATATCAGAGACATAAAGTAGATCCTGACAGAAGAAAGTAAAGATTTACAGCACAAAGATATGCTTGTGGGACTTATATTCCAAGGATAACTAAAGATGAAAATCAGTCATATCTAATTTACCCAAAAAAATCATTAACAAGTCTTCTGGGATTTACAACACAGAATGGGTATCATAAATTCTTTTATCCTCTTTGAGTTTCTTATCATGATTGAACTAAATAGGAGTCTTAGGGAAAATTTCAGTTGGCTACTGATTCTGACTTCACAACTATGACTTTCCTCACAATTAAAGTAGCCATGTTGGGCCCAAAATAGTAATGGAGGAAAAGGAAGTTAAAACCTCTTATGACAGGGGTCACCTTATTTGAACCCTTCACTTTATATATGTGGAAATTAAGGCCTAGAGAATTTATAAAGCTTGTCCAAGGTCAAACAGCTAATGAATAATATAAGCAGGATGAAAACCTTGGTCCTTTGTCATCAAGTCCAGAATCCTCCTATTATTAATGACTTCTTTAGACCACAGGTCCTGAGGAGAACAGCTCCAAGACCCTCAGAGATCCAGGCACACCAAGGCACACCAAAATATCTTCTTCTCCCCAAAATATCTCTATCTCTTAATAAATCTCTTAGTCCACCATGAGTCATTCCCTTGGAAGACTTTGAGATTCCTATTAAAATCCAAGGGTAGTTTAGCACAGTGTAAATTGCCTCAGGCTGGGATTAAAAAACCTGGGTTCTGCTCCCTTCCTTGTGTGAGTTCCATTTAAGGGGGCCTCACTTTCCAAATCTATAATATAAGAGGGTACTTTCAGAATTGATGGCCTATGATTCTTCCCAACTCCCCCCCAATTTTAAAAAATATTTTAAAGTTCTGAGTTATAAATTCTACATCTACCCTCTTCCCTCCCTGAGAGAGTAAGCAATCAGATATAGATTATGCAAATGCAATTATATAAAGCTTTTACATATTAATTATTTTGTAAAAGAAGACTTGGAAAAAAATGAAAGAAAAATAGCATGCTTCAGTCTGTATTCAAACAAAGAACTGTATCTGTTCTTTCTCTGGAGTCAGAAAACATGCCTCATCATTGTTTTGGGGATTGTTTTGGATAACTGTATTTCTGAAAATAGCTAAATCATTCACAATTTCCTTGAATGATTTTGCTATTACTAAGTATCAGGTTCTCCTGGTTCTGTTCTCTTCACTATGCATCAGGTTTTTCTGAAATCATCCTACTTGTCATTTCTTACAGCACAATAACATTCTATTACAATCATACAGATGTTCCTGACTACTGTTTTTAGCTGTTTGACCTTGAGCAAATTACCTAGCCTCTCTGTTCAAGAATGGGTGTAATCATTTTTCAAAATAACTCCTTCATTTGGACATTGTAAGGGAAGCACTCTAAATCTTAAAGTCCCATTATGGAGATATGAGTAATGATAATAATATATAATAAACAAACAAACAAATAAATAGATAGATAGATAAAAACAAAGACCGAGGCTGCTACCTGGGAAAAACCACCGTGGGGGCCAGGCTGAGTCAGAGATGTTGGGGTACAGGGGGTGGATGGTGGGAGTAAGTGGTGGGGAGGATATCTACTGAGGGAACCAAGAGCAGGTAAGCCCAAGGCTTACTGTGGTAGAGAAGGGGGGACTCTGAAGTGATTGGTTACCTCCTTTTTCTCAGAAAAAAGCTGTGGTGAAGAAGTCCTCATCTGCATCCACCTGTGCAGCCACAGGGGCCTTCTGCCAACCTCAGACCATTTCCTGCTGCGACAAGTGTGACACGTGCCACTGCCGCTTCTTCGGGAGCGTCTGCTTCTGCCGCCCGTTCATGCGGAAATGCTGAACGCCAGCCTCTGAGTGCTCCAGGAGGGGGGAGCCTGGGGAGCCCTCCTCCCGTCACCTCCAAGGCTTTGCCCGGGGTTCCACCCGACCTGCTCAAGTAGGATTACTTAGTGCCAGAAACCCAAATATGCCTCCCTCTGCTCTTTTCTAAGTGGCTTTCCCCGACATAGCTGCTGGCTATGTTCCCTCTGGGGCCCTGGAATTCAAACCGAGAAGTCCCCAAGATGGCAGGGAAATTAGAGGTAATCCTGCCCCAGATTGTGACAGGAGAGATGTCTGATTTCAGGCCAGATGTCTGTGCCCTTCATTCCCTTCACCCCATTTCCCTCCCCGCAAATTCTTGTTATTTAGGATTGGGCATTTTATCACTCACACTAAGGTAGATGTGGCTGGTACTTCAAGAGCTACTGGCAGCGAGACATTCCTACTTTACTCTTATTTCACTCCCTTACTGAGAAATCCTGAACACTCCCTACTGCCCACAGGCCGAGGTCCAAACTCCTCAGGCTGTCTGAGCAGTTCTTATCCCACCTGTCCTCCAGGCTCTAGCTCCCCAATATTTTCCCAGTCCTCTAGTCAAACTATACAACCTAATTTCCTACTCACCCTATGTTTTCTTAAACCCCATCTCTCCTCCTCTAGAAAGCCTCTTCCTCCTTCCGGTCCCATCTGAGGTGCCATCCCTTCCAGGAAACCTTTCTTGATTTCCCTCAGTAATACCCTCCCAAGCTGGAAGTGGTCTATTGTCCCCAGAAATGTATTTTTCCTTTAACCTGGATCACATCTTGTCCTGTCTTGTTCTATTTGTATAATATAGTTTATCTCCTCAGTAGACTGTGAGCTCCTTATGGGCAAGAATTACATTTTATTCAACTACATTTTCCATAATTCCCAACACATAGCATCCCTTCAATAAATGTTATATTGAATCAACAATGTAATGACTCTCTAATTGTAGAGTTTAGAGACATCCACTGGAATTCAAAATCAACGGCAGACTGATATTGCCTGTCTTTAAAAGCACGGAGGAGGGGCAGCTATAGGTGGCGCAGTGGCTACAGCACCAGACCTGAAGTCAGGAGGACCCGAGTTCAAATCTGACCTCAAACACTTAACACTTCCTAACTATGTGACCCTGGGCAAGTCACTTTAACCCTAACAGCAAATAAACAAACAAATAAATTAAAAAAAAAAAAAAAAAAAAGCATAGTGGGAAGAGATAATTTCTTAAGGTTCTTCCCAGCTCTGATAATCTATGGTTCCATGAAATCTGTCAGGTCAGGAAAGGAGACAATGTTGGTTAATCTAAGAGCCAGGGCAGCCAGTTATGGTAAAATTCCCACAGCACTGCCCTGGGAGAAATTTCTCAGCTATTCAAGCAGCTCACAGGTGAAACAGACTGACTCATAAGGTGGTGAGTTCATAGATGAAGACTGGATGATCATGTTAGGATTGCTTACATGGGATTTCTGATCAGGGCAAGGCACTGGATCTAGGTTTAGATCTGGATTCAAATTCTGACTCTGCCATTTAAAACCTACAACCATCACATGAAGTAGGAAAAAAATTCTAGCTATAGATTAGGATAACTGAGTTTAAACCCCAGTTCTGCCACCTACAACCTATATAACTATAGACCATTTTTTCTTTTTTGTCTTCACTTTCCCTCTCTGTAGGAAGTTGGATTAGATATTTTTAAATCCCTTTTTCAGCTCAAAATCTTTGAACTATGAACTGAACATGTGAGTTCCCTTTCATTTCTGGCAGTTTTATGAATTGTCTGTATTCGAGTCATAACGTCATCAGTTTTCCTGTCCACCTTTCTACTGTTGCCTTTCCTTCTTCAAATCCCTGCAGACTCATAGCTTATCAATGACAACATAGCTCCCACTTACAATGAATAAACTGGGAGGGGGGGGGGGGGGGAAGGGGAGATGGAGACCGCAGCCGAAATAAAGTAATAATCACACTGCTTTCTCTGCATTACTCAGCAAACATTTGGAGTACAATTTATAATTGTTTTTAAAAGTTTTTTTTTAAACCATTGATAAATGAGTATCTAGAAGTGGGTAGGCAAGATGGCAGGCAGTTCAAGTCCATGTCATCTGAGGATCTATGGAAGGAACTAATGTTTGACCTGAAGAAAAGGGTCAGGTTCATCTTCAAGTATCAGGAGGACTGTTACATAGAAAACGGATTAATCTGTTTTGTTTGGTTCCAATAGGCAGAATTAGGATCAATGTATAAAAGTTATAGGGAAGCAATGTTAGACTATTGTAATAAGAAAATTTCTTCATTAGTTATTAAAAAGTGGAAGAAACTAACTCAAGAGGCAATGAGTTCCACCCTCATGGGAGATCTTCAAACAATATGGATGACCATGTGACCTGTGATAATAGCAATTCTTTCAAATATTGGTTGGATTGCATTTCAGTAGCTTTTAAATTTCTTTGCAGTGTTTCATAGTTTATATGTTTAGTTTAGTTTATATGAAGCCTAGACTGCTCTGAGAAGAGGCTATAAATCTCAGCAAACAGATAAAGGACACAAAAAACAAGCACCTAGAATTTAAAGAACCTGGATTAGATGGCTGATGAAGCTCCTTCCAAATCTAAAATCCAGTAATTCAGAGGAGAAAAAAAAAAAAAAGATTGGAGAGCCTGATCTGGGTGGGGATGAGGAACCCTGAATTAGAATGCCCACTCTGACAGTAATCTTCACACACTGCAAATCTGGTCAAGTCCCTTTCTCCTCCTCTCCCACCCCAGATCACTATCTTCTTTTATAAACAATAAAAAGTATCTGCTTTACATTTTCCAGATGCAAGATATACTATGCCCACACAGTACAAAAACAAGACAAAGGACAGAACTTCCTGTAGTGTTCTCATTTAGACTGCTTAGCCTGCAGGGTTGGAACTGTGTTCTGGGGACCATTACTGAGGAAATGTCATTAGGATTGAGAATATTAATGCTATATCTAACTCTGCTCCCTAAAGGGAAGGAAGAGTACTGAGACTTTGGAAGCCACAAATTCAAACCCAAGTCCCTGTTCCTAAGTGTTGTCCACTAGTGAAGAACATAATGCCTACTGATGTGAAACCTAGATAAGAGGCGCCTCCTTCAAATGTTTCCTTTACTTTAGCAAAGTAAGCTATTTGTTTCAGTCTGCTTCAGACCAAATGAGTTGGTAACCTATCTCAGTTCCCTCGTCTGTAAAATGGGCTAACACCTGGAGCATCTCCTTCTCAGGGTTGATGTGAAACTCAAAAGAATTTTCTGAAGGGAAAAAAACCAATCCCCCCCCTCCCCATGTAATTCTCAAGGTCAGTGCCTGGCACATAATAAGCACAATTTCTGAAGAGAACTAAATTGATAGAGTCCTGACTTAGGGATTAGGAACTCTTGAGCCCACGTTCCGTTTCAGCACATAGTAAATAGCAATAGCCTGACTGCAGAGGGCACTGGGGAACATGGAATGAGAATGGCAAGTGCCAGCCACTTGGCTGAGGCTAGGGATATCATAGCCATCACAGCCTCACAGAAAATGGAGATAACAGCCACACAGGGTTGTTGTGGAAAGGCTCTTCCTATATTACCATGTAATTATTCGAATAAGACCTGTAGGGAGAGCTGGGAAACATGACAACAGATATGATTATCTGCCTAATTCAACCATGCAAGGCTACAGAAGGATCGGGAGCCTATGCCACGTTATTGATTCCCAAGTCAGGGATTTATCCATGATCTTGACTTGTATTAGCCAGGGCCAAGACCTCCAGGTTCTAGCCAGAGCAGGTAAAAGCACAGGGGGTAAGCAAAATGGACAGAGCACTAAATTTCTTGTTGCTTTTGGGTCAGTGGTTCTCAAAGGCGGCCTTTAAGAATTGTATGAAAATTAAATTTGCAAAGCCCATGCACGTATGAGAATTATCTGAATCTCCCATTCTTCATGGCAAAAAATAAGACATTACTGAAAGTTTATGAACCACTGCTTTAGGCCAATGTAAGGGTAACATGGAGCTGGCCTGTTACCTGTTTCTTCTATTTAAAAAAAAGAGAAAGGGCAATAGAAGGAAAAAGATTGAATTAAATGACGTCTCTTGTAATGTTCTCTGGTTCGGTTTTCTTGGGGTCTCTGGAAGCAGCCCTTCTTTCAGTTCAGTAATCACAAGGACAGCCAGGTGTTAAAGTCCAAAAGTCTTTACTGTCTCCTTGCCTGATGCTGGGCAGCTTTCTGGAGAGCCTTTCAATCTGGCCTTGGTCTTAGTGGGGAAAGTGCAGGAGACCAGGTTAGCCACCAGGAGCCTGACTGAAAGTGAAATGAATTTGTCTCCTTGGCTCCCAGAACTTCTAATGTGCTTGTTCTCTGTGGCTCTCAGTCCCTGCTTATATGCTCCACACCAATCATTGTATCTCTAGGAAAGCATTATTTGTTGTAAATCAATCATACTGAACCATGCTAAACTAGATAACCATTGTCTGATCAATTCCACTTAGTACCTTGTAAGCATTCTTGTTTCAAGTTCAGAGTTCTGGCCCATAACACCCTCTAGTTTCCCTCCCACCTCAAGATCTGTTCTAAGGGTAGCTATATTAGATGACCTCTAAAATTTGTTTTTGTTTTAAATCCAGTGATATTACAACATTGGAGAAATGACAATTGTTTTTCAAAATCCTCTCCCTGGGATAAGAGCAAGCCTATGTGAACCATGAACCTTCCTGTACATCTAGAATCCCCAAAACCTTAGCCTAAATGCTAAAGGAAGATGAGTGGGAGGGGCTGGGCCACCCAGCAGGCTGGCACTGCAGTGCCAGGTTGGCACTGTCTACCTAAAGACTAAGCTTGCTCACTTTATACCTAAAGCCAATAAAAAAATTCCCAAGAACCTTGAGGTATTCTGGGCTTTGGGCCTAGCTGTGGGGCCACACATGGACAATGTTTTCACTGGAATTGCCACAACACTGATACTACCCACAGGATTCCCATCATTCAGGCTGGCAAAGGGTGGGCAACTACTTAGACCTTCTTAGTGTAAAGAGACTGGGACCCCATGGGATGGTGAAGGCAAAATTCTTTCACCACCTTACTTGATTTGGCAACATCCCTCCCCACCAACAATTAACAACAGGCATATGGTACAATTCTCTCCTCTTGGATAGCTCTCACAAAACAGACCTGGGAGGGAGATATGATGGTTAATTTTAGGAATATCTCAGGATCAAAGATTTATCATTGAAATGAACTTTAAAGAGTATCTAATAACAAGTAATAATATGGCAAATTGAAGCCCAAGAAGATGGCACCTGGGGATGATCAGAGGTCGAGTCCATGGACATCACTTAAATGGACAATGAGCTGCCTGCAGTGAAGGTACACAGGCCAAGAGGATGTCTGCTGGCTCTGAGCAATGTGAAGAGCTGTCTTGGTGAAACAGGGCTTGACTAGGCCTCCAGGGCAGAACGAGGAGCCACTGGTGGGCGGAAAGTACAAGAAACAACTCAGCTTGCAACAAAAGAAAAATCTGCTAATGATAGGAGCTGGCCAAAAGTGGAAAGTATCAGTTATTTTTTTGCAAGGTGGAATGTTTTCTGCTGTTAGAAAAAATTCTTCAAATGGAGCTGGATAATCGTCTGCAGAATGTTCCTGGTCATGGACAGGTTGGACAGATGATCAACAAAGGCCTTTCTAGCTTTGAGATTCTGTGAAGTCCAGAGTGGGGAAACATCATAGGCTCTAGAGCTGAGGCAGAATTCCTCATTTAACTAGTTTAGCCATTTAACTAATTAAAAGTAGCAGAGATGGGTCTGAGATCTCAATTTTTAGGCAACATAAAACTATATAGGATTACAGGACTTAGAGCTGGCAGGACCCCCTGCACCCATTCTGCAGATGAGTAATCTGAGGATGAAAATATAAAAGTCTTGCTGAAGGTTATGAGGCATTAAACATCAAATTGGTTTCATTCTCAGTAATGTCTGGCTCTTCAAGACCCCTTTTTGGAGTTTTCTTTGGCAGAGATA
This sequence comes from Antechinus flavipes, assembly GCF_016432865.1. NCBI lineage: Eukaryota > Metazoa > Chordata > Mammalia > Dasyuromorphia > Dasyuridae > Antechinus > Antechinus flavipes. Next base: position 439,029,385 of record NC_067399.1, read on the forward strand.
CAGCAGTAGTTTGCCAAGTCCTCTCATTTTACAGATGAGGAAACTGAGGTAACCAGGATTAAATGACTTGCCAGATTCACACAGCTAGTGTTTGAAGCCAGGTCTTCCTGACTCCAGGCTCAGCACTCTTCCTCTGGCCAACTAGCTGCCCTTAAGTATCAAAGCCAGGATTCAAATCCTAAGACTCCAAATTAATGCTCTCCCCTTTACATTGAGCTGCCTTTCCCCAGACCTTCAGGAACTGAGTGCTGAAAAAATACTTTCCTCCTAACCTGAAGGTACATGAGAACCCCTGGCTAACTCCCCTCCACAGGCCAGAACAGCCTTGGAGATGGCTTCAGTGACAGCCTGCCGAATGGGAGAGCTGGCAGGGCTTCCAGACTGACCTTCATCTTACTGATGATGCAACTAAGGGTCCAAGAGCAAGGCAGTAATAGACCTTTACCTCTACCCACTTATGGAACCGATGGGAAAACTAAAGAGGAGGGAAAGGGTCTGCCCCCCAAAACACAAGTACTTGCCCTTTCTTCCCTTTCACGTACACAAATATTGCTGTCATTTGTGACCTGCTTAAGTGTGATTTCAGAGGTGGGATTAGAAAGGAATCTAATCTGAATCGGACATCCTGATCACAGGAGGTCAGAGACAGGAGGGCTCTTAAACACAGAACATTAAATAAGGGAGGCACCAGGACTCAGAGAAAGAATCCTTCCAAATCTTGAAACAGAAGTGTTAACTATTGTCAGAATAAAGTGAACTTCTCAGATAACTAGAAACTAAGCCCTGTTTGCTTTTACCAGAGGCAGAGGAAATCTGTTTCCCTCACATCACTCCCCACCTATCACAATGGACAATGAGCCTAACTTTACCTTCCCTTGTAAACAAAAGCTATCCTAATCGCTCAATTGCAATATGAGGGCCTCTGGCTGAGTCCAGCACTGACCTCTCAGCCTCTTTTCTCAATGGCCCAAGCCTAAACTGCCACAGCACAAACCTTATGGAATACAAGATGGAAGCAGAGGAAAATAAGTAACAGGGAAGGCAGCGCAATTATTTCTTATTTATCCTGTATGTAACTTGTTTTATGTATATTTGTTTGCAGGTTGTCTCTCCCGTTAAATTGAAATCCTTGAGATCAGAGTTTTTCTTTTGTCTCTTTTTGGATCTACAGTACTTAGCAAACAGCCTGGCAGACCCAGGCATTTAATGCATGTTTGTGAATTGATTAAATGATTAACAGGCTGACTTCAGGAGCTGGGATAACCAAGTACAGTGATTCGGTATGGGCAATGGAAAACACTGACCTAAAAGTAGAGAGACCCGAGTTTTGCCATCAATGGGGCATGAGCTGAACATGTCATCCCTTCTCCAAGTCTGTTTCCCCATTCACAAAGTTAGGACAAAGTTAGAACATATCTTCTCCTTCTTTTCATAGCTAACATCCTTTATAGTTCCATGATGCAAACTATGTCTAGAGGTCTAAAGCCGGAGATTAAGGGGTCCATGCTATAGTGCATAACGTAGGACACAATATCTTCACAGATCAGGACAAGGATGCCAGGTTGGGCTCGAGGTAGCTTGTTTCTTTGGTTGCTTCCTCCTCCCCTCGACCCCAACATCTGGTACCACTCTAGACACAAACATGATCTAAAAAATACATGAGTGGCTGGCAGTTACAGAGATGACACAGAAGAGAATGCCCAACCAAACCTAGATACCATTTATTACTCTGTGCAGGGGCTGGAGAGGCAAGAAAACGTGATAGACCACTCGGAGTCTTTGTGATGGGCAGGACTAGTACCGGTAGTGGTCAGGTTTGAAGGGGCCCTCTCTGGGGAGGCCCAGGTACTGGGACTGTTTTTCCGTCAGCTTTGTGAGCTTCACATTCAGTTTGCCCAGATGGGCCTCAGCCACCGCCTCATCCAGCTGTAAGGAAGAATGAGAGAAGGTGAGCCTTGGGTCCCCGAGCCTCCAGCTTGGACTTCTTGAGGAGGCTGGAAGAGCCCTTCTCTCCACTAGCTACCACTCTAATTCAGGTCACTCTAACGGGACTCTATGCCTCAAGTCTCTCTATTCTCTTTTCCAACCTCTGCTACAAAGGGGATTCTCCTCCAATGCAACTCTGATGAAGCCTCGGTGCCCATTCAAAAAAACTCCAGTGGCTCACAGGATCCCATACACAACCTGCTCTGCCTGCCTTTCCATCCCCATTATCCTTATTGTATTATTTCCATCCTTTCTACATTATAACATAATATTATATCCTATTATATTTGTTGCTGTCAGTCAGTTGTATCTGACTCTTTGTCATCCCATTTGGGGCTTTCTTGGCAAAGATACTAGTATGGTTTGCTATTTTGTTCTCCAGCTTATTTTATGAGGAAATGAGGCAGAGAGGATAAAGTGACTTGCCCAGGATCATATTTGAGGCTGGATTTGGACTCAGGTATTCCTGACTCCAAGCCCAGCACTTTCTCCACTATTCCACCTAACTGCTTTTCTCTACCAAAAAAATAAATCATTTTATGTACTTTTCATATACTCTTACATGTGCATGGGACAGTGGAAGCTCCTTGAGACCACGGACTAATGTTTCTTTTTTTTAATGTATCTACAGCACCTAGCAGACTGCCTGGCACAAAGTAGATAAATGTTTGCTGATGGAGAAAGGCTGGCCTCAATCAATTAACTACTTCTAAAGCACAGGAGTTTCCCAGAGAACTGAGGGGAAACTAAAGGGAAAAGATAAGTCTTCCCAACTCTTAAAATAAAAGGCTACTGGAGAGTTAGACAGACCAGGGACAGAGATGGCTAACTGCAGACAAGAAGGCATCCCAGTCTCATATAGAGTAAAGCTGGGCAGGAACCAAAGCCAAATTACTCAAATTAAATGTCCCAGGCCTAATCTACTAGCAGTATTCATGCTGAAGTCAGGACTTGAGGGGCAAAGAACCCAAAGCCTGACATAGATAAAAGCTTTGCATTCTTCTCCTAAATCTACCCCTATCCTTTTGGTATGACCTAAAGAAAATCCCTCACTTTGTCTGTGCCCGGTTTCCTCTTCTATAAAACCGGACATGAGTGCCTGCTGGGGAGGACAGTGGATGGTGACTATAGGTGGTCAAAGGCCCCTTTCAGCTCCATCACTGTAGAATTGTCTGACTGGGGGCAGAGGAACGATCCATAATAGTCATCCAGGAAAGCCCGAGTATGGGTCTGGCCTGGGCCATAATCTTGTCCATTTCTTTTGAGGAGCAGCATCTACATAACATGACCTTCATCAATAGTCTCCCCTATTTGATATCTCATCTGTTTCTCTCAGAAAAGTCTTCTCACTGAATAAGAGCTGAGAAAGAGAAGGGATTGGCTCAAAGTGGAGAGTTTGATGTGTCTCCTGGATCCACTCACCAAAGCTAGCTCCCTTGACAGTCACTAAGCAGTAAGCTAATAGGGAGGTAGAAGCAACATCACTGACCTTTTTGGGGAGGAAGTGCACTCCCACAGGGTACTTGTCTGGGTAGGTCCACAGCTCAATCTGAGCCAACACCTGGTTGCTGAAGGAATTGCTCATGACAAAGCTGGGATGGCCCATAGCACAACCCAAGTTGACTAAACGGCCCTCTGCCAGCAGGATGATCCGCCGCCCATTCTTCAGCTTGTATCGGTCCACCTGGTCAGGTGGGCGAGAAAGGTGAGGGCTAGAGAACAGGAAAGGGCCTCCCTCTTTTTTCCCCTCCTCAATAAGGCCCCTATATCCTCTACCCTTCAAAATCACAGAAACTCAAAAGCTAGAAGAGGGCCCAAAGAACATCTAAACCTAACCAAACTTAAATAGGAATCCCTTTACAGAGCAATCAACAAGTGGTCATCTAGCCACTTGTCTAGACTAGCCAAGTAACCTCCTACTCTGGCCTGTCTCTACTCCCATAAATGCCATAGTCTCCCTTCTTCCCTCACTCTGGCTCAGCCTTCCAGAAATGGGCAGAGGTGGTAAGGGCCAGGGCCAAGTCACTCCAGGGCTAAAATTAACACATAAGGAGGTAGCAGAATGGATGGAGCCAGGCCAGAGGGAAGTTGGGTGGGCTGAGGGCAGATCCAAGCACTATGGGTCCCTGGGTTTCTGCCATCCACCAATAATCAATCACCAGCTTGCCTTTGCTATTGTTCATACATGCCCATGAATATTACTATATGCAAAATTGGGGAATGGAAGAAGACACTAGTCCATTTCCTCCAACCCAAGAATAATCCAAGGAGTCTTGGGGCTGTGGCAATTCATGGAAGCTAAAGAAATGTTCTCCAATCAGTGTCAGCAACAGCTCCCTGTGCACACCCACACCCACACATACACGTGCACACCCTGAGACCAGAGGATGGTCTGCAGCCTCCAAACAATCTCCTGGCGAGGCTGCAGACCATCCTCCCCCCAATCTCCTTAATGCTAGCTAAGGACAATCCCACTCCCACCCTCTTACCACCCAAGGCCAAGTCCTTCCAGCTCTTTTCTCCAGAGCCTACAGTCAGAGGACTGTGGATCTAGTGCCATCTTTCACAAAGGAAGAACCCGAGGCCCGTGGGAGGCGACAGATTTGCCCAAGACGCCAGGGAGCAGCATCAGAAGTGGGACTCAATGCTCTGACTCGGGAGCCTATGGCCCTTCTGCCTCAGACTTGGACCCTGCAGATGCTCCAGAGCACCCTCACACACCCCAGGCCCTCACCTGAGGCTTCACAGTCACCTTCTCCACAGAATTCTGATTCAGCCACTTCACATCTATCTCCACGTCAAAGTGGCCAATGTTACATACGATGGCGTCGTCCTTCATCTGCTCAAAGTGCCTGTGGTGGGGGTAGGAAACAGTGGCCCCGGGGGTGAGGGGGAAGGGGAGCAGGAGCTAGGGAACAAAGGCAGGAGCTTTGGCTGTAAGGGAAGAGGAGCGACAAGGCTAAGGGAAGGACAAATGGAAGGGAAGGAGCAATAAGGGAAGGACACAAGCCATGGGAAAATAGAGTTGGACAGGAAGAGGCAGGGGCACGTAGAGGGAGATGGGAGGGCAGATGGTGGTCCCCTCAAAGCCGAGCCCACCTGCCCAAGATGATGTCTATGCATCCTGTGGTGGTGACAAAGATGTTTCCCTCCTTGCAGGCCTCATCCATGGTGGTCACCTCATAGCCTGAGCACAGACATACACAGACATCAGCCCTGGCCTACCCCTGAGCACCCCAAGTCGTGGCCTGCCCAGCCTGCCCTGGTCCACACTCACCCTCCATAGATGCTTGCAGTGCATTGATGGGATCTATCTCTGTGATGATGACTCGGGCCCCAAAGCCCCGAAGGGCCTGGGCACAGCCCTTGCCCACATCACCATAGCCTGCCACCACAGCCACTTTGCCAGCGATCATCACATCTGTGGCTCGTTTGATGCCGTCGATGAGGGACTCACGGCAGCCATAGAGGTTGTCAAACTTGCTCTGGAAGGGGAAGGGAGGAGTTTGGAAAAGAAGGAAAGGAGGATGCAATCCCCCCCTGGACTCCAGGAAGATTTCATTGTGTCCCCTCTCCGCTCAAGAACTCAGAATGACTCCCTATTGCCCTCTGGATCCAGGAGCCCTAGACTCTCATTCCAGTTCTACTAACAAGAAATGGCCTTTGTGGGACACTGATGCATTGTTGGTGGAGTTGTGAACGAATTCAGCCATTCTGGAGAGCAATCTGGAATTATGCCCAAAAAGTTATCAAACTGTGCATACCCTTTGATCCAGCAGTGCTACTACTGGGCTTATACCCCAAAGAGATACTAAAAAAGGGAAAGGGACCTGTATGTGCCAAAATGTTAGCAGCCCTGTTTGTAGTGGCTAGAAACTGGAAAATGAATGGATGCCCATCAATTGGAGAATGGCTGGGTAAATTGTGGTATATGAATGTTATGGAATATTATTGTTCTGTAAGAAATGACCAGCAGGATGAATATAGAGAGGCTTGGAGAGACCTACATGGACTGATGCTAAGTGAGATGAGCAGAACCAGGAGATCATTATACACTTCGACAACGATATTGTATGAGGATGTATTCTGATGGAAGTGGATTTCTCTGACAAAGAGACTTAACTGAGTTTCATTGGATAAATGATGGACAGAAACAGCTACACCCAAAGAAGGAATACTGGGAAATGAATGTGAACTATTTGATTTTTGATTTTCTTCCCGAGTTATTTTTACCTTCTGAATCCAATTCTCCCTGTGCAACAAGAAAAATGTTAGGTTCTGCAAACATATATTGTATCTAGGATATACTGCAACATATTTAACATATATAGGACTGCTTGCCATCTTGGGGGGGGGGGGAGGAGGGAGGGAGGGGAAAAAGCGAAACATAAGTGATCGCAAGGGATAATGCTGTGTAAAAATTATCTTGGCATGGATTCTGTCAATACAAAGTTATTATTAAATAAAATTAAATTTAAAAAAAAAAAAAAAAGAAATGGCCTTTGTAAGTTACTTTCCCTCTCTAATCCTCAGTTTCCTTACTTCCTCTCTTCCAATTCAAATATTCTATGATTATGAATCTTGAAGGGATTAATTTCCTAATCTGTAAATTGGGAACATCAGCAACTAACAAGATATGTGCTAAAGCACTCCAAGATTTTCAGAACACTGTTAGCTCAACAATCTTGTAAGGCAGACAGTGAAAACATTTTGATCCTTATCTTACCAATGTGGAAACAGACACAGCTTTCATGTGTCTCATCTCTGCTCACAGGGCTAATAAATCCTACGCTCATAAGATCATAAATTTAAAGCTGAAAAGAACCTTAGAAGTCATCTAGTGCCCAGCTTCTTCATAATTGTGGTTTACAATCTCATTTGGGGTTTTATAAGCTGAATGTGGGCATCATGAAATTATGACTTATTATCAGTAAATGTTTAATATGCATACCAATATACCCGGAGAAACATAAAAATTTCTTGGGGAAAAAGGATTGCAAGTGGAAAAAATTAAAGAAGCCCTCATCTAATCTAACACTCTCATTTTACAAATGAAGGAACTCCAGTCCAGAGTACTTAAATGACTTATCAAAAGTAACACAGTTAGCATATGACAGAATGGAAACCCAAATATAAATTCAAGTCTCATAACCTCCAACTACATCATGCTGGTCCTTAGGGACTATGGACTCATCTGACCTGCCTACAGATTTGGAATTCAGTAGAGAGATACCTTGGTAACAGAATCGTTCACATTGATGGCTGGCACTTTCAAAACTCCATTGGCCTTCATCTTGTATAGATTGTGGACCCCTGTGGTTGTTTCTTCTGAGATACCTTTGATGCCTGAGCCAAGGAGATACTCCATTAGTACCAGTCCCCTATAATTCCAGCCCTCTGGAGCCATGTTTAATTAATTCCTTTTCAACAAATATTTAACATGTGCCACCTTGTTCAGCTTGGAAGAGTGGTGGTAGGAAATGAATTCCCTTCAATCCTCCCACCATTATAGCACCTTTGAGAAAAGGAGAAGGAAAACACCAGCAGTGAAGTAAATCAACAATGCTTCCCACTCTCCCAACTCTTCCCCCAATTGAAGTCATTTTGTGTTGTATTAGAATGAGTGGAGAAAGCCTTATACCTTTCTATCTCTCCTTGAACTACCCCCTTTCACTATGTTGCCAGGACCCTACTGCTTGGAGTCATATCCTCCCATTTTTTTTAGATTTTGAAAATGAGGCTAGAAGAAAGCTTTGAAATGATATGGTCCAGCAAGCTTGTTTTAAAAAAAGAGGAAACCCAAACCCAGACACACAAAACAGATTATTGGCAGAGTTAAAACTTGGACCCCTACTATCCTGATTACAAATCAATTTCTCTTTGCATTGCATCATTCTCCTTGCCCCCAAAACTTGCATCTCAACACTAGTCAAGGATCAGCAGTGGTATATCAAAGGCTTAATGTTTTTTTTTTTCCCTTTTCACAGCTGATCTCCATATTAACAAAGAATAATAATGTCTTAGCCTAAAGCCATGCAGCTCAAAGAGTAGACTTCCAGGTGTTGGTGGTGAATGAATTACAGAGAGGAAAGATTCTTGGACTTGGAACTGGATCTATGATCCAGGTGACACAAACAGGAAAAACATCTACTTCAGCTCCAAGTCACCAGAATTTTCTTCCTTGTTTCCCAATGCAACAATTTTTTTTTTTAATTTTCTATAGGCTCAGGCTTGAGGCTGAGGAAAAGGGCCTGGTCAAGGCTAATTGGGAAAAGGAATTTAGGATCCCAGCTTTCCTACACATAGAATGTCCTACAATCCCACCCCATCCCCAACTGATTTATATTATTTCCCCTTTCAAATTTTCCTGAACAAACTCCAGCAAAAAGGGAGGCCCCTATCCCAGAATGGAGACCCAGACTCCAAACTCAAATCAAGCTAGAACCCAAGGGATGGCCTTCTTCCCTCTCTTCTCTGGAGACTCAGAACTTGAAGTGACAACATAATAAAGTCTAGAAAATTTCCAAGGTCATTAGGAAGATTCCTCCCTTTTTCCTTCCCACTCTAGCCTCAGGGGAGGCTTAGCAAGAAAAAGGTTCAGTGCAGGAGGAGGGAGACCGGCAGAGAGCCAAACTTCCCCCACACCCCTAAATGCACAGCTATGAACAGTCAGTTCACCTTGGCCCAACCTGCTCCCCAGGACGGCAAAACCAGGCCATACTAAACTCTACTGAAAACCAGATGCAAAGACTACCCCTGGGGCTATCCCTAATCTTCCAGGAAAGAAAAAGTTTCCTAGAGTTTCCTTTCACTGGAGAAGAAAGAGATCTTCAAAATAATATGGTCTAATCTCCCAATCTACAGATGAATAAACCTAGCTAAAGAACTAGTAACAGAGGTGGGATTTGAATTTCGAATTTCGTTGCTCTAAATTCTATTTTCAGGCCTCTTTCCACTGTATTTATAATATACTATACATATATACCATACTACCCTTATGAGTTCTGAAAAAGTCACCCAAATCCCTCCATGTGCCAAAAACAGCCACTGAGACCTTCTTATCAACTTCCCCCTCATCAGCTTCACAAAGAAACTGACATTATCTAGCCATCCCTCCTTGGAGAAGTCAGGAATTTTGCAGCCTTTCCCCCCACAACTTCCTACAAGAACCCCACATACCACTCCTGCACACCCCAAAATTCTACCCTTGTGCATCCCCATTCCCCCATGTTTCTTCTTACCCTTCAGGAGCTCAGGGTATTTGTTGTGAACGAGGTTGGTGAGGTCCCCTCCATCATCCAGGATCATGTTGAGGGGCTGCCCATCCTTGAAATAGAGGGTCTGCTCAATGCACCAGAGATATTCCTCATCCGTCTCCCCCTTCCAAGCATACACTGAGGCAAGAGTGGGAGGACAGGGGTGAATGCAGCTGATCCAACATTGGAGTGCACAGGCCCTGTGCTTGGTACTCAGCATGAAGATCATACTCCCAAGAAGCTTACAAGTGACAAGTTCAAGATACAACATGTACACAAATAAGAATGCTGTAAGGAAGTATGTGATGGAGGCAGAGGAGGGAGAGAGATAAAATGCTCTAGGAAAACTTGAGGAGACAGAATTTTCAGCTAGCAGCATCAGGGAAGACATGGCCATGGAGGTGACACTTGAGCAAGGTCTTGAAGGAAGAGGAGGAGTTCAGCAAATAGACATGAGGGCAGGCAGGGCATGACCTGGGATCAGACAACAGTCTCATCTGTCTAGGGCACAGAAGACAGGAAGGACATGGGATACACTGTCTGGACACAAAGATCATGAAAAGCCTTGGATAAACTAGTATTAGACATTTTTTTTTTTACTCTATAGGTTAAAGGAGCAATTGAAGGAAGAATCAAGGCCAGACCTCGTACATAATCCACCCAACTAGTGGCTAGCACCGAACTCTGATCTCTCCGCCCCTCACCTGCCAGTCTAAGGGATGGGGGTGTGTCCTCCCTCCAGTTTCTTTCTTTTTTTTTTTTTTTTTTTTTTAACTCCCTCCAGTTTCTAAGCCAAGATCTTAAGAGTATCTCCCTAAGGAAACTTAGTATCCCCAATACTTCTTTCCTTGCCTTTTGTAGCATTATTAGAAACTTATGAGAGAAGATCTTGCAAGATATGGATGTCCTCCACCCAATCCCAAGAACCAAGGGCTGCCCTGGTTATCCCTAAAGTAGAGTTCCTCGGCTCCTGAAAACAATTTAACCAAATTTAACCATATTTAAATTAAAAACAATTTAAATGTGTTGGGGGTGCAAGGGTAGAATAGGGGAAAGATAAAAGTAGAGAAGAACCAGAGAATAATCGTAATAATAGCTAACATTCATGCAGAGCTTTAGGGTTTGCCAAGCACTTTGTGTGTTTTATAAAGGAAGCTCATGGGGGAAAGTAGGTGGCAGATCATGACAAGCATCCCCTGTCTCAGTGCACAGGAGACTTCTAACCTAATCATGGCCTGGGAAGAGAAGGGCATTGCAAGACATCAGAGTTCCTCTGGGCTCAGTAGAGGCACCAAGCTACTAATGTTGCAAATCCTGGGCAAAGGGCAAAAAAAGAAACATTCTGCAAACAAAGCTTTATCCTTTGGGTTCAAAGTCCAGTGTCCCAAAGTACAGAGAAGGCAAACCAGAGGGAGCTGCCCACTCTGCCTACCTCCCCCACCAGGCCAGAGGATAGGAATCAAAGGCACTGCTTTATTGAGAGCCCCTCACCCTCCCAAGCATCCCATCAGCCTCCCTGTGCCCAAGGCCCTTGGACGAAAACACAATTCTATTCCCCAGAGCCTGGCTAGGCTGAGCCACACTAACAGCCAGAGAAAATAAACATTGCTGTATTTTCTTCCTGCTCACAGAGATCCCGCAAGCCTCCTAGCTCATCCAGACCTTCTCACTGAAGGCCAACTGAAAGGTTCTGCATCCTTTCATTTCACCCAGGCTCCCATTATGATCAGTCCCTACAGAATGGTTGGTCAGCATTAATACCATTACAATTCTCCTCAAATAAACATCCCTGTTGTACAGGATCAACCTTCCCTAAACTCCAATCCCCTGTCTTTCACAGAATCTTATAGTAACAGAATTTTAAAGCTGGATGGCTTCTGGGGAAGGATAATCTGAAAAATGCTGGAACTGGAGTCACAAAATCTGCATTCAAATCCCAGCTATTGCACACTTTACCCGAGATACCAGGATAAAGTAACTTAACCTGGCTGGATCTCAGTTTCCTCATGTAGAAAATGAGGGGAAATGATCCAAGATGTCTCTTGAAGCTCTGTGATCCTCTCACCCCACCCCAAATCAAAGGAGTCCCTTGAATGGCATCTCCAAAGTTATCAGCACCGCCATGTATGGAGGCAGCTCTAATTATTATAAAATGACATGTGTAAAGCACTATATAAATGCTAGCTATTATTTTTGAGAAGTTCTTCCTTCAATCTAGCCACAATCTGCATCCTTATAACTTTTCTCTGGTTGGTACTCATCATATCCCCTGGACCACAAAGAATGAGTTTATGCTTTCTTCCATGTCCTTAATGCCTTTGAACAGCTGAAATCTTCCCCTTCTGGAGGACTTTTCCTCCAGCTCCCTGCCCCCAAGAGAGTCCCTGGTGGGAGCTATGCCCAGAGGAAGAAGACTTACCAGGAATGCCAGTTTTGGCAATAGCAGCTGCTGCATGGTCCTGGGTGGAGAAAATGTTGCAACTGGACCACTGTACCTGCAAAGACCAAGAGACAAGGGGTTCATCACAAAAGCAGAGAACAGCAGCTCAAAGTCAATGTAGTAAAGTCACCTGGGTCAGAGGCCAAAGGAGCTACCAATCAGTACACATGAGTCAAGAAGGTCAACCCATGGTGAGTGGATTAGGAAAAAATCCCTGGGTTGAGAGTCAGGAGAACAGGTTTTATCCTTCTCTGAGCCTGTTTCTTTCTTTGTATAATGGGGACAATTCTTGCCCTACATTGTGAAAGGATTGTTGGGGGAGAGGTCAGGTAGAAATGTCTGGACAAAAGGAAGGAATCATTCACTTTTATAGATTTAGAGTTGAAAAAGACAAGTGAATTAGTCTAACTTTTACAGATAGGGAAACAGGCCCCAAGATCACATTGATGGCAAATGTTACAGTTTAGATTGGACCTGAGATCCCCCTGTCTCCTAATCCAGAATTCCTTCCGCTATATACTGATACGGAATAGAGAGGTGACTGTCCAGGAAAGCTTCCAGAACAGCCTGAAACCTCCCCCTCCCCCACCCAGACCCCAGTGCTGGCTCTTCTGATGTTCCATGTGGACTTACCTCAGCTCCCAGAGCCACCAGTGTCTCAATAAGAACAGCCGTCTCCACAGTCATGTGGAGGCAGCCAGCAATCCGGGCACCCTTCAGTGGCTTGGAAGCTGAGTACATCTCTCGAAGTTTCATCAGGCCAGGCATCTCATTCTCTGCTATGTCCAGGGCTTTGCGTCCCCAGGCAGCCAGGCTGATGTCAGCTAAAGGGCCAGGGGAAAAAACAGACTAAGCATTATGGAGAAGATGGGGGAGGAAGGGGGAGAAGGAAACCCCCTCCCCTTTGCCTTCCTCTCATCAAGCATATTCTGAGCTTGCTGCTTCTGACAGTTATAAGCTCTCAGAGGTAGGGACCCTGACTCACACTTTTCAAACTTAGTGAACCCAAGTAGGGGATGGAAATCCTTAGGAAATCTCAGAATCCCAGAGCTAGAAAGAACTTCAGCATATACTTGGTCTGACTTAAAACCAGTTCATGGGAAACTTATTACTTCTCAAGGTGGCCTATTACCCTTCACCTTTGGATAGCTGATTATCTCATTATTAAAATCACACACACACACACACACACACACACACACACTAACCCTAAAGTCTCAGGGCAGTGTGATGCTTTAATAGCCACATGAGTATGTGTATGTGCACATAATCATATATGTATACACAAAGGTATACACATATTATGTACATACTGTATATTTTCTTCAAATTTAGTAACCATCATTAACAAAAATATTCACATAAAAAAATGAAAATCACATAATAAAAAAACCATAAACCCCAAATTCTTTACAATTTACCTTTAAGATATATCTAATATAAAATAATAACAAAAACATCCTATATTTATTTCTCCTTCCTTCTGATTCCATTTTATTTTGTATATATCTTTTTTTTTCCCCAGACTGCAAAGAAGTAAATGGAGGAAGTTTTTTTTTTTCCTTTTTCTTCATGCTATGCCAAATGGTTAATGAAAGAGCATGCCTTCCTGAGCTTGGCTATAAATGTAAGTCAGAAAGGTGGCTTGGTATTGGTTATAACACTGAACCCTGGATTTGGCTCTCTACTCTTTCTCTCTACAAGCTTTGTGACAAGGATAAATCAATCTCTGGATTTTCTCATTTGTAAAAATAAGTAGGATCTGTAGTATCTGAGTTTTATGAGACTCAAATTATACACAGAGATAGAGACAGACACACACCTCTTTACAAACTTGAAAAGTGCTATACGAAATTCAGTTACATTATTTCTAAATGTATCTCACTGCATGTATCACTCTCCTGCTCAAATGTTAGAGCAACTTTCTAATGCCTCTAAATAAAAACTCTTTTTGGCATTGATATTAGGACTCTTTCCAGATTTATTACACATCATACTCCTTCCTACACTCTACATTCACTCCAAGTGGCTTGTTTATTGTTCCTCACACAACATTCCAAGATATTTAAAAGATCTCCCCCATGCCTGGAATGCACTTTCCCCTCCCTTCCCTTTTTAGGATCCATGATTCCTATCTTCATTCACAACTCATTTCAAGCACTGCTTCTTACATCAGGCCTTTCCTGGTTCCCCCAAACTGCTAGCACCTGCACCTCAGGAAAATTACCTTTTATATGGAATACAGCTGGAATTTATTATTGGAATATATGTTGTATTTACTTAAGGGCATACACAGTTTCTTATAGAATATAAACTCCTTAACAGTTAGAACTCTTTAAAATTTTGTGAGGAGCAACTAGATGTTACAGTGGATAGAGTACTAGCTTTAGAGTCAGGAGAACCTGAAGTACTTACTAGCTGTATGATCCGGGGCAAGTCACCTAACTCTGAGTGCCTCCTCCCATCCCCCCAATAAAATATAATTTTGTCTTCACTGCTTCATGCCTGAAACTTTCTTCCTGTTCATTTCTATGTCCTTCCTGGAGTCCTTAATATCTCAGATACAGTCGCATTTTCTACAAGAAGCCTTTCCTAGACTTCTTTAATCTTTGGTCTTTGACTCTGAGATTATTTCCATTTACTCCACCTCGTTCTTCTTTGAACATAGTAGTTATTTGCATTCCTGTTTTGAATTTCTTGAGAGTGAAGGCTATTGTTTTGGAGGTTTTTGTTTTGTCTTTTTTGTATTCTCAGTGCCTAGCATAGTGTCTGGCACCCCGGAGGTACTTAATAAATACTTATTGATTGATTATTATTTTTTCTTTATTTCTTTTTTGCTCTGATCAGTTTACTAGACATAGAATTCATTGAAAAAATAAAAATAAAGAATTCAGACCAAATGATCCTATAAAGCTAATCATTTCTAACCTACTAGCCATCCATCCCCTTGTTTCCCTCCTAGATCTTCACAAACAGGCAAAGGATAGGAACGGACAGTTTTCAGAAGAAATTAAATCAATTTCTAGTCATATGAAAAAATGTTATGAATCACTATTGATTAGAGAAATGTCAATTAAGACTTCACACTTCTCAGATTGGCTAATATAACAGGAAAAGATGATAAACATTGGAGGGGATGTGGGAAAACTGAGTCCTCAAACTTTTTAAATAGGGGCCAGTTCATTGTTCTTCAGACTGTAGGAGGGCCGGACTATAGTAAAAACAAAACCTTTGTTTTGGGGCCTTTAAATAAAGAAACTTCATAGCCCTGGGTGAGGGTGATAATCGTCCTCAAACTACTGCCGCGGGCCAGATGCAGCATGCTGCATCTGGCCCGCGGCAGTAGTTTGAGGACCCCTGCATATACATTGTTGATAGAGTTATAAATTGATTCAACCATTCTGGAGAGCAATATATTACTATGCCCAAAGGGGTATCAAATTGTGCCTACACGACTGGACCTATATCCCAAAAGAAATTATAAAAAGGGGAAAAGAACTCACATGTGAAAAATGTTTGTGGCAGCCCTTTTTGTAGTGGCAAGGAACTGGAAACTCAATGGATGCCCATCAGTTGGGGAATGACTGAATAAGTTATATGAACGTTATGGAATATTATTGTTCTATAAGAAACGATCAGGAGGATGATTTTAGAGAGCCTGGAGAAACTTACATAAACTGATGCTAAGTGAAATGAACAGAACCAAGAGAACACTGTATACAGCAACAAGATTATGTGACGATCAGCTATGATGGATTTAGCTCTTTTCATCAATGAGATTCCAACAGAACTTGTGATGTAGAGAGCCATCTGCACCCAGAGAGAGGACTGTGGGGACTGAGTGTGGATCACAACATAGCATTTTCACTCTTTTTATTGTTGTTTGCTTGCTTGTTTTTTTTCTTTCTCATTTTTTCCCTTTTGATTTGATTTTTCTTGTGCAGCATAAATGTGGAAATGTTTAGAAGAATTGCACATATTTAATCTATACTGGATATTTGCCATTTAGGGGAAGTGGAAAGAGAAATAGTTGGAACATAAGATTTTGCAGGGGTTGAAAATTGTCTTTGCATGTATTTTGAAAAATAAAAAGCTATTAATATTTTTTAAAATGTGGACAGGAGAGATGTTTGCTCCCCATCTTAAAATATTGATTCAACTCTCCTTGATTGATCATTATTACAAATCTAAAGACAAATAATGTACATTAAAAAGAAGGCCTGAGTTCCATTCCTGTCTCTACCACAGCTAGCAATGTGACCTTGGGCAAGTCACACAAACATATCAATTTCCTAAGTGATAAAATAAGGGCAATAGGTTAACCCTTACTACTTCACAGGTTTGCTTACTTTATAAACTATAAAACATGCTCAAAAAGTGCCCTAGTGGCATAAAGCAATCACAAACTAATGAGAGACAGTCTCCAGCAAAGATCTGATTAAATATAAGTATTATACAACATGGACTCAATATTATAGGAATAGAGAGATCAATAGAGACTAGACAAAAGACTGTTAAGAGTGAGCTCTAAAGAGCAGAAAAAGTTTAATCAACATACATTTCTAAAACTAAGAAGGTACTGTTAAAATTGGAAAGGGACCTTGAACTACTGAACATACACTGAACTGGTAGAGATCATCCTAGCCCTATCATTCTCACTTTACTGAGGAAAAAATTAAGACCTAGAAGGGAAAGTGTCTTGACCATGTCTCCCATCAAGTTGATTTTCAAAGATGAAACCAGAAAGGAGTCTCCTAATTAATTAAATCGATTAACCAGTTTAAACCAGTGTTCTTTGGAGAGTCTACAATTCCTGACCCAATCCTGGGACCTGAAAGTTCTACAGACAGAGAACATAATAGATGCTTTAAAAATGTTGACTGAATGAATTATGTGATCTATCAACCACCATAACTCTCCCTAACCTCTAAGATTGCCAGCCTCAGAAAAGCTTCCTGGGGCTCTCTGAGTGGGGGCCGTGTAAATACCATGTTCTGTAAGGGAAACTAGATTATTTTTGGCAAAGCAGAGAGGACAAAAAGCTAGGGAAGGAAAAGACGGATAATCAATAGAGCCTCAGGGGCAGGGGAGAACATTATGTCCCAGGTACAGAGACATACCACCACCCCTCCTCTGCCCTTCTGCCAGGCCAGCGTAGGTACTCCATGGAGTCTTCCCTAACTACCACAGGGCAATGGTATCCTAGAAAGAGCATTCAACTCCACATCCTGGGCTCTTCTCACTTTATTGGTCTCACCACCCCAAATGCCAAAGCAACAAGTAACGGAAGATTCAGGGAGAGAGTCCATGGCGATCAACCCACCCCATGCCCCAGTTCACTTTTAAGTGACCAAAGTCACCCTGCAAGTTAGTGCCAGAGCTAGAATCTGATCCCAGATCTCCTGGCTTCCAGTCCAGTAGTCTCTCGTTTTCATAGGTTTATCCCAACTTCACGCCCTTCTAGAGGGGCCTCAATTGGAAGGGAGGGAGGTTCAGTTTTGGAAGGATGAGGTAGCTCTCAGTTCCCGATTTCGTAAATCCAGTGTCCAGCTAGTCGCGGTTTCCCAGGGACCCTTATCCACCTGCCTAGAAAAGCCCCGCCCCTCAGCACGCTTTCTGCAGCCCCTAGTCCTACGGCAGCCCCGCGAAGTAGGGCACGCTGGGACTAGTAGTTCCCCTAGCCCTCCCGCTTTGGGTTGCACTAGGAAGCGAGCCATAGGCGAACTACATTCCCCAGTAGTCACCGCGTGGGCGCCCCGCTAGGCTGTCCCAGGCCAACGTGCCAAACCTTCAATTCAAAGAGATCAAATCCGCGGGTCCCCTCCAGGCCGGTCAGGGGACCCACGACCAGCCCGCCCATTGCTAGCCATAGTGCAACCTCCGGGGACGGCTGCAACCCCAGCCCCGTGCAACCCTCCAGTGTGCCGTAATTCTGCCAGTAGTCCCTTCCCCCCGGGGCTTACCGACTTTGTAGGGCAGTTTGTCAGACATGTTGCGGCCTTCTCCGTAATTACTTAATGACTTAGCAAAGACCACCGCGCGGAGACTTCGGTGATAGAGGTGATGAAGTCGAAAGAAGGCCGAGGCGGTCGGCAGGCAGCAGCAGGAGGGGAGAGGCGCGTGGCCAGAACGCCTTTAAATAGCCTTCCTCCGCAATCTGCATATTCATGAGCGCTCTCTCCTGCACTGTTAGGGCTGGCGCTGCGCGGAGCTGGGCGGGGCGGAGCGGAACAGGACGGGGCGGAGCCGAGTAGAACTTCGAACCTCCCAGAGGCGGCATCCGGGTGCGGAGCTTCCCTGCTCAGGTCCCCGCGTTCTGGAGCCGGCGTGGGCTCCACGGCGCCGGAGTGCGTGGTGTGCGCGAAACCCGGACGGCTGGAGGAGGCCGGGGATTACGGCTCTGCCACTTGGTCTCCCTGTGACCCGGGTGCAATCCCTTTTCTCCGGGCCGTGATTTCTTCTTAAAATGAGAGGGTTAGAGCAACTCCTTCTCGGTACCAGAATTTAGCAGTTTACGTTAGGCTTGGGGCCCAGCAGAGACTCCAGTAGTCATTCCTAATCCTACAAAAGTGTGTAGCCACAGAAAAAGACCCAAGGAGAAGAGCTTGTGGCAATGAAAATGAATGAATGAATGATTGAAAAAAAGCATTTAAGTGTTCCCTTTGTGCAAAGGACCGAAGATACAAGAAAGTCTCTACTCTCAATGAGCCTATGTAGTAATGGGGGGACCCAGCACATAGTGCAGGTTTCAGCCACATGTCTAATAGAAAAATCCTTTGGTTGTAAAGGCAGATAGAAAAAAATCCTCTCTGATGTAATTTCCTCCGACAAAATTCTATCAGTTTCTGCTGTTGAACTAAAATGCTGATGTTTGGAATGTGATCTGGAGACCTGTGGGTTCTAGTTTCTGCTTAGCCGCCAGCTATCTATCTCTGGGACTATGAGCAAGTGATACCCTTTCTGGATTTAGTTTCTCCATCTGATAAATGAGAATTGAAATAGATGGTTTCTAAAACCTGTTCCATCAATAAAATGATTCTATATCATCTAATCACTAGTCTTCCTCATTTGCAAGCACTTTGGAAAGGAATACATTTTGTACATTTTAAACAACTGCACCATATTAGTGCTCCACACCTGTTAGTATGACTTTAAAAGGAGTTCTTTCTCTCCTCCAGGCCTCAGAAGGATCACCTTTAAGGTTCACAAAGCCACTATTAACAGAATTTTGCTATCTTGGTCTCTAAACTGTGAATTGCTGGAACCACACAAAGTAAGTAGATTTTAAAGATCAAGTAGCAGTTTCATTCCTCACACTTTCAGAGTGAGGAATAGAGTTTCCAAAGTTTTTATACACAAATCATAAATGGGAAGGGAGGGGAAGGAAGGTGGATTACAATCATTTTCAGGGCCTGAAAGGTTTTCCATGACAAACCTATGAATACAGGCAATCATGGGTGTTCTCCAGTCTAGTGGGAACAGTTCTTAAGTGATTGTTTCAAACCATGGTGGTCCTTACTTGGGGAGGGACAAGACTAGACTGGTGAATGAGATGAGGTGAGATCTTTCAAGACAGACAGCTGTGAAAATCTAGTAAGGCTTCATCTACTTCAGCTTTTGAGTAGGCCTGAAGGACTTTGAGCATTGATCCAAGGGCATACCTAGATCCTCTTCCTGCTATACCCCCATGACATCATTTTCTCCCTATTTTAGTCAAATATGGGCAACTATGTACTTATTGGTCAAGTTCAATTTCTTGGGTAGTTCCTGAGTTTAGAATGTGAGACCCCCAGCCAATGAGGATAAAGGTCAGTGATGGGAGGGAGTATTTGAGTTAGGAATTAAAAGTATTTACCCAGCCCCAGAAGGTGCTTCCTCCCTTCCATTGTCTGCTCTACCGGTTGGATACCCTTCTCGGCAGAATGTATACTAAACTTTGCTTCTAGAGATCTCTCCAGCTTTTTTTTTTTTTTATTAAATGGTGACCCCTCACCATTTCTGAACCACACACTGGTACAGGTTCTATAGTCTTTGAGTCACTTTACTTAACAAACACAGCAGAGCACTGTCAAGAATTGATTGATTATTTCAAGCTGCATAGTAAAACTGTTTCCCAAATCAGAAAAGGCAGCTCTGAGAGATCTAAAGTATTAGTATATTCATTACTCATATCATCTAGATAATTATAAAAATTATAATCATAATTTTTCCACACTATTTAAGGTTTCATCAAACTTAGAAGTTCTATGAAAATCTCGGATCCTGACCATTTGCTCTTGACCTAACTGTAATAGGTAGATTCCACCCCCAGTTTAGAAGCTTTGGTTTCTTTGTTTGAAAGTAATATGCACGTCCTAGAATTGTGTTATCTGTAAAGAAAGCTGCCTTATTTCCCATCAAGCTCACATATTGAGAAGTACCCTGACCTCTCAGGAATAAGATCACCTGGTCTCCAGACATAATTTCCTTCTAGTTTTGCAATTATTAGACCTGAATAAGGAAAACTTAATGTACCTTCCCAAAAGATAGGGCTTCTGTCTTGGACTTTGATCCAGAGCCGAAGGCAACAAAGACCTTATTTCAGAATTACTTCCATTGTCAGATGTAATGACCGGGTATTTAAAATCAGTCGGAGTCAGGAATTCAGGTTAAGGGAAAAATCTTCAATCTTTATTGGAGTGAAGAGGAGAAAAAGGATTGTGATAGTAATATGGGCAGCTGTGACAGGAAGCCAGCTAGCAGAGGGAGATCTGAGCTGAACAGCCATTGCAATGGCAATGAGAGCAGCTGAGTCAAAACGCCAGCCAGCAGTCTCTCCTTCCCCTTCCTTTTCCACTCCCCTGCCTCCACCCACCAAAAACATCATTTCCTATACAACACATCAGGACTTGCACAAAGAGTGCGCCGGGGGCCATTCTTTCTCCAAGCTTATATATTAATAGAGTATGGTCCAATTACTATTTAGCCTCACGTGCTTGGGACCTCAGTGCATCAACTTGAGCCTCAGCCTATTATATCTCCCACTTTTGTTTTAGAACACAAGTGGTCATGCCATCCCTGACTCCTCAGGGAGGTCAAAGCCCCCAAGGGAAGGTGATCACACCCTCCCTGACTTCTCAGGAAGGGAGGTGAAAGCACTAAAAAGGAGATAATCACGCCTTTCCTGACATCTCAGAAAGGGAGATGAAAAGCACCAAAGGGAAGTGGGGGTTGCTAGGGGGTTTCTGGGCTGAAGGGTCTTATTATGCACAAACCCATCAGCATGGGAGTAGAGTATGGTCCAATTACTATTCAGCCTCACGGGCTTGGGACCTCAGTGCATCAACTTGAGCCTCAGCCCATTACAGTCAGAGATTGAGCCCATGTAACAAACCAATTTTCCTCAAAATACAGGAATCCCTCTACAATCTCTATCCATTCTCTAATCAATATCTGTTCAACTCCTAGATAGGTCTGTTTGTTAGGAAGATCTTTGTATTGGTTGAATTGAAATATACCTCCAATAACTTCTACCAACTGGACCTGAATTCGGTCAGAAGCCTTATTAGAAAACCTTTATTAGGCCAAATCACTTTAGGCCAGATTTCCTACTGCTGGTTTTAGCCACAACCCATCCATCTTCCTCTTTCTCCCCTTACCTCACTTCCTGTTTTCTTCAAGGCCCAATGTGCAGAGATTTCTTTGTTCTTTTCATCCCAAGCCTTACAGAAAAATTATGATTAATATAAGCCTAATAAAACAGTGAGAAAGAGTAGAAAACTTGTCATGTAATTCAAGTGGGTTAAAACAATGTCAAGAGTATTTAAAAATTAAATTAGGACCACAAAGTAAAAATGGAAAAGATTTATCAACATTGTTGTATTTTTTATATACACACAAAGACACATTTTCTTGATCAATGATTGTGGATTCCTCATTTAGACTTTAACCATTTTTATGTACTGCTTCAGGAAATGGAAGTGGCCTTAAAGAAAGTAAAGATAGCAAAAGCAGCTGGACCAGATCAAGTACACACCGGTCCATGCTGAAGGTGATACAAAGTTAAAGGATCAATCTTCAAACTATCTGAAAGGAGAAATATCAACAGATATGAAAAAATCTCATTCAGTATTATAGTGGACAGTATTAGTCACTTCAGTAGATGTTAAGAGCCATAAACCTATATGTTTACTTTCTCAACTCTACAAAATCTTTGTAAGAATGGTCTGAAGCACATAAGAAAGTGACAGGTTTCTTATGATTCTATGAGCTATTGAAAAGCAAGGTGATTCAGACCCATTCCAATGGTCTTATGATGAAGAGGACTATCTGCACCCAGAGAGAAGACTGTGGGAACTGAGTGTGATCACAAAATAGCATTCTAAGCTTTTTTTTATTGTTGTTGGCTTGCATTTTGTTTTCTTTATCATTTTTTTTCCTTTTTAGATCTGATTTTTCTTGTGCACCATGATAATTGTGGAAATATGGATAGAAGAATTGCATATGTTAAACATATTCAATTGCTTGCCATCTAGAAAAGGGGATGAGGAGAAGGAAAGGGCAAAAAAAATTTGGAATACCACATTTTGCAAAGGTGAATATTAAAAATTATGCATATATTTTGAAAATAACAAGTTTTAATTTTAATTAAAATTTAAAAAATTCTTAGAATCAAACAATTGACTGAAAAGCTCACTGTTTTTTATTGTTTGTTAACTAAAAAAAATTTGATTTGTTGGAATAAAATGTAACCTTAAAGGCTCTCCTCCAACAATGTGTCTGTCATGTTAAGATTATATAAAAGTCCTTAAAAGATGCAACAAAGAAATAAATTTTGTTGTTAGTTCTTTAATTATTAACATTGGAAGAGAAATGTTTATTTTTCTATCCTATTACTAACCAATTTAAATTTAGGATTAAGATTTTTTCCTTTCTATTTCTTCATTCAGGGACCAGCCTTGCTATCAGTTTGAGTGATATTGCTGAGAGATGAGATTGCCCATATGCTCCTAATCTTGGGCAGTCCCACCCAACTAAAAGACTTTATTTCTGTTTAAAGAATAAACATAATGGGTGGATTTTTTGCCCCAAGAAAGTCAGCCTCTGTCCTCAGAACCCTCCATTAGAATTTAGGGTGACCCAGCTTATGAACAAGAAAACTAACTATAAAGTTCTAGGTAGAGATTGCTGAATCTTGTAATCATTATATCCTCAGCAGGAGGAGTTGAAAACTTAATCCACCTCCTAGTTAATATGTCTACCCCTTATTAATTGGTTGCCATTTAGGGTTGATTTTCATCTATCAGGGGTACCTCCTTTTCCAAAGATATTTAAGTATTTAGGAATATCTGTGGTTTGGTCTTTAGTTACTGAGTGGAACCAAAGACCACCAATTTATTATTTGCTAGCTTAATTAATACATTGATTATTAATTACCCAGAAACTCTGTCTCTAAAGTTTTTCATTAGACTCAAAATCAGAAAAAACACAAAACTGTCAGTCAGTCTTTAAACATTTTTAGGCACTTCCTATCTGCTAGGTACTCTGCCAAGCACTGAAGTCACAAAGCAATGCAAAAAGACAGTCCCTGCCCATGAAGAAAGAAAATTATTAATTAATTATTAATTATTTAATCAAATTATTAATGGGATAAATTGTAGATAATGCAACAGAAGAAGGGCACTAGAATTAAAGATTGGGAAAGGCCTCTTGTAGAAGGTAGAATTTTAGGTGGGATTTAAAGGAAAACAGGAAAGTAGTTGAAAAAGGAGAGCACTTCAACATGCAGTATAGCCATAGAAAATGCCTTTTTCGTTTTGAGGACCAGCAAAGAAAAATCATCACTGGATAGAAGAGAGTACATAAGGGAGTATAAAAGGAGGGGGTGGGGGAATTTTAATTATCAAGGGCTTTTACTGACAAGCAAGTTGTTGTTTGCTCACCAAAGGTGTTTGCCACCATTGTGAAAGATGCCCAGCTCAGAGTCCAAATTGAAAGGAAGGAAATAAATCTGTATATAACACTGTATATAGGTATTAGATACTGGGCTAAGTACTTTTACAGGTATCATTTCATTTGATCTGCATAACAACCTTAGGGTGGATGCCATCATAATTCCTATTTGACAGTTGATACTGAGGGAAACAAAGATACTGAGACTTGCCTAGAATCACAGCTAGGAAGTGTCAGATCAAATCTGAATTCGTGTCCATCTGATTTCAGGATAGTGTTTTATCCATCACACTATCGAGTTGCCTCTAAAGTGGAGAGAGATTCCTCCCCTAGAGTGAATTCTGTTAAGGTCAAAAGAAAAAGATTTTATTGATATTTTCTGCTTCTGATATCACTACAATATCCCAATTCTCCCCCTCTCAGAGAGTCATCCCATGTGATAAAAAGTTTTGGGGTTTTTTGAGAGGAAAAAAAAAATCAGACCCACTCATTAACAAGTTGAAAAAGTCTGAAAACATGTGCAATGTCTAATACTTGTTATCTTCTAAAACTCCATCAAGGGATAAGTTGAGAATGTCTTCTTAAAAGTTTTCATTTGAGTTCTGCTTGATCTTTATAATTTTGTTACATTTACTTTTATGGATATTTTTTTTGGCTGGTGGGGAGGGGGTAGGGGAGTAGGGAGCAGGGGGTGGTTCTTTCCATGTACATTGTTATAATTACTGTGTTTATTTTGGAGGTTTACTTCATTCTGCATCAGTTTATAGATTATTTCATGCCCCTTTGTATTTATCACATATATAATTTCTCACTGAATAATCATTACATTATATTCATTTACTACAATTTCTTAGCCATTCCCCAATCAATATTCTACTATTTTGTTTCCAGTTCTTAGCTATCACAAAAAGTGCTATTATAAATATTGTGGAGTATATATCTTATCAATGATTTCTTTGAAACAGAATAGAATCTGGATTAAAAGGGTATGGGTGTTTTAGTCATTTATGTGCATACTTACAAATTGCTTTTCAAAATGGTTATATCATTTCACACCTTACCAACATGTATTAGTCTTCCTGTCTTTTTACAACTTCATCAATGTTGACTTTTGCTATTTTTGCCAATTTGCAGGTTACAAGAAGCTAGTATATCCTTATGGTAGAGGACTACACTAGTACAAAAGCAAAAACATGCTTTTATTAACAGAATTCCTCCCATGTACCACACATTCTCCTTCTAGTTGTTTCCAGTTGATTAATATTTTGCTGATTCACAGCATCTCTTCTGCCTTCTTCATGCCCTCCTAGATATGTTCCTCCTCCTTTGTTAGGTATCCCATATTCAAAGATGGTGGAAAACTTCTATAAGGGTGTGTTGGTCAATATGGGATTAATCTATTAAGCATCCCCATTTGCCTTTGCCAGGTCATTGACTCTAACTAATTTGAGCCAGATTGGGGATCTGTGTTAAGATTGTGGTTAAAAAGGGTACATGGACCCATTTTTGATTGGTTGAGTCCACCTGTTTTGCAAATTTGTTAATTACTTTCAGAATTCTAGTTTTTTGTGGAAAACAAACCTTTTTTTTTTTTTTTAAACCCCGGATTTGGTCCATCTATCACAATATTAAGGTTGTGTATCCATTGAGAATATACTGTGGAATATGTTATAAGATGTTGGTCTGGGCCTAATTCTCACAACAGCTTTTTATCATATAGGGAGTTTTAAATTTTTTTTATATTTTCTACTTTATCAAACATGGGATAATTGACTTTTTTTGTTTATTATCTATTCCATTGATCTTTCTCTCTATTCTTTAATAAATACAATGGTTTTGATTACTATTTTTTCCACAATTTTGACATTTTATTTTTTTCCAGTTACATGTAAAAACAATTTTTAACATACATTTCAAAAAAGTTTGAATTCCAAATTCTTTCTCTCTCTTTCCCTAACCAATGCAAGCAATAATAAGTTATACATATGCAATCATGCAAAACATATTTTAATATCAGTTATATTGTAAAAGAAAACATAAACCAAAAATCAAACCCACACAGAAAAAGAAAAAATAGGATCTTTCCATCTGTATTCAAACTCCTTCAGTTCTGAAGATTCTGGAGAATCTGGAGATTTCTGGAGATGGATAGAATTTTTTCATCATAAGTCCCTCAGAATAGTCTTGGATCACTCTATTGGTGGAAATAGCTTTCATTCACAATTTATCATTGTAAAATATTGCTGCTACTTTGCACAGTGTTTTCCAAGTTCTGCTTACTTCACTTAGTATCAGGTCATGTAAGTCTTTCCGGGTTTTTCTGAATGCATCCTGCTCATCATTCCTTATAACACAATACATTTAGTCATTCTCTGGTTGATTAACATCCCTTTGATTTCCAATTCTTTGCCATCACAAAAAGAACTACAATAAATATTTTTGTGCAAATAGGTTATTTTTCCCTTTTTTTTTTTCTTTTTTTGAAAAAATATCTCTTCGAGATACAAAGTATGTACAGTTTTATAGCCCTTTGGGCTAAGTTTCAAATTACTCTTCAAAAAGGTTGGATCAGTTCACAACTCCATCAAAACTCTTTCAATGTACCAATTTTCCCACATTCCTTTCAATGTTTGTCATATTCCTTTTCTGTCATATTAATTTATTTGATAGATATGAGATCATACCTCAGAATTATTTTAATTTGTATTTCTCTAATCAGTAGTGAATTAGAGCATTTTTTCATATGACCCTAGAGAATTTTGATTTCTTCTTCTGAAAAAGAGTCAAACTTATAAGAATATGTAATTCCTAAATTGATAGATGTCAAAGGATGTGAACAATGAATAGTTTTCTAGCAGTTTTTGTCAAATAGTGAGCTCTTGCCCCCAAAGCTTGCACTTATCTAATAATAGATTATATAATCATTATTTATTGCATATTGGCTGCTCAGTCTATTCCACTGATCAAATCACTCTGTTTCTTATCTACTACCAGTCTGTTTTGATGATTATCAAATATAATACAGTTTAAGATGTGGTATGACTAGACTGTGCTCCTTCACATTTCTTTTTTTTTCACTAATTCCTTTGCTATTCTTGATCTTTTGTTCTTTCAAATGAATTGTTATTATTTTTTGCTTTATAAAATATTTTTGATAGGATTAAATCATTTAGTTTCTAATTCATTTTTTGCTTTCCACAGCCCTTAATTGAATGTAATTTTTATTGTATTGTGATTTGCAAAGGATACCTCAAATAATTCTATTTTTTTTTTTTTTGGTTGCAAGGTTTTTATGCCCTAATGCAGTCAGTTTTTGTGTAGGTGTCATATACTGCTGAGAAAATGGTATATTTCTTTCTATTCTCATTCAGTTTTCTCCAGAAGTCTATTATTTCTAACTTTTCTAAAATTCTATTCACCTCAACTTTCTTGTTTATTTTGTGGTTAGATTTATCTAGTTCTGAGAGGGGGAGGTTGAGGTCTCCCACTAGCAGTTTTGCTATCTTTTTCTAATTCACTTAACTTTTGTAAGAAATTGGATGCTATATACTACTTGGTGCATATATGTATAGTATTGATATAGTATTGATATTACTACCTTATCTATGGTACCCTTTAGCAAGATGTAGTTTCTTTCCTTATCTCTTTTAATTAGATCTTTTTTTTTCTTTTACTTTGTTGGAGACCAGGATTATTATCTCTATGTTTTTTTTAACTTCAGGTGAAGCATAATATATTCTACTATAACCTTTTACCTTTATTCTGTGTATATCTCTTTACTTCAAATGTGTTTCTTGTAAATAACATATTGTAGGATTTTGATTTTTTAATTGACTCTGCTGTCCATTTTTATTTTGTGGAAAAGTTCATCTCATTCCCATTCACAGTTATGATTACTTATTGTATTTCCCTCCATCCTATTTTCCCCATCTATACTTTTCTCTCTCCTTTCATCCTGTCCCTCCTCACCAGGTCTTGCTTCTGATTCCATTTCTCTCAATCTGTTCTTTCTTCTATCAGCCCCCCAATTTCCTCCTCTTTCTCCTCCTAGTCCTGCTTTCCTTTTTAGCTTTCCCCCTTCTCTTTTACTTCCCTGTTCCTCTCCTACTTCCTTATAGGGTAAGATCAGTTGTTTTTTACCGGTCAATTGTTTTTCCAATGAGGTATTTTATATTTTCTTCTACTTTTTCATTTTTTAAATTTTGTTTGATTGTTTTTTGATATCTCATAGAAACATTAGCTGCTACTTGTCCAATTGCAATTTTTAAGGAATTATTTTCTTCAATTAGCTTTTGTACTTTTTTGTACTTCCTTTCCCATTTGATCAATTCTACTTTTAAAGGAATTGTTTTCTTCAGTGGTGTTTTTTTTTTCCCCAGTTGTCCAATTCTATTTGAAATTTATTTATTGAACAAAATATAAAATTTTTTAAAAGAATAGGAAAAAGACTGAAAAGGAAAATTTTAAAAAAGAAACATTGTCATGTGCCTGGCAGAAAAGTAGGGAGGATTCAAAATAT